>NC_056689.1:1725000-2325000 GCF_018350215.1 Panthera leo | reverse complement strand
TCTTAGTCCAACTTGGTTTACCGGGATTAGTACAACTAACCAACATTCTTACATGCTTTTATTTTAGCATATTTTCTGAGCATCTAGCTACTGGTGGAGGTTTCCAAGATGAAGTAGGTGTCTAATAGGTCTTCAAACAGCTTATAGGATATACGTGGATATGAGACAAATATGTAACTATCAGAAGGCAGAAAGAGATACAGTGCCCTGGAGATTCCAAAGAAAGACCAGTATAGTAATTCAATGTTATTCTCAGCCTATTCTGTGGATGTTGTGAAGTAGGAATAAACATCTCTTTAAAAGAAGCTACCGTTTGCTACTTTACTTAGCAAAGGAGTTAAAGGGACATGTTTAACCTTTTAGGAATTTATCAGTTTCCCATTTTTTGGATAAAGGCTCAGAAGCTGAAGTACCAATATCAGAAAAGGAACTGAATTAGAGCAACGAAGCCTAGTATAGAACTTCTATCTACTCTTCATGTAGCCAGAAATTTTAAAGTAACTCCTCCAAACCTAACTGTTGGTGAAAATGCTCACATATAATTTAGCCATGATTTAAGATTTTGTTAACAGATATTGACATTGTGGCAGAACTACTGGCTCATAAAATACACATTGTACTTCTTATATTAAAGTGTAAGGTTTTAATCAGGGAAAACCAGTAATAGAAACATTTTAGGAAAGGAACAAAGGAAGTCTGTAACCCTCTGTTTCAGAACAAAACACGTATGCATGTACCAATTTCGCAGTTTTAGATAGCATTTTAGTAACGAGTGAATGCATCGGTGTTAGAATAACTATCCATGACATACTGACCAGCAGCTGCCTTTTCAACAAATATGATCGATCATCTCTCCATCTATTACCCACGTATCTGTCTTCAGGTTTGAATCATAATTTCTCATGAAAAGAATTCAAAAACTTAACATAGCATGTCCTATGGGCCCACCCTTCCAGGCTCCGGCCATGGTATTTAAGATGCCACCATTAGATTATTTTCTAGTGAAATGCATATTGTGTGTTTTGAGACTTCCATAAGTTGTGTTATGGATGACCTTTCTTGCTAACTTCTTTGTTAGATGGTTTGATTTTGGTCTCTTACATGGAACTCTTACTCTTAACCCTTATGGTTTTCTAAAAAAAAATTTTTCTTAGTATTCAGTTTCCTCTTCCTATTTTTTTAATTGCTACCCAAAGTATACATTAAATATAATAAAGTTATACGCTCTCACCTATATTTTTCTAGCTTTCTTAAAACTTTCAGGATATTTACTCCAATAATATAGGCATCATCTTGTTCATAAAACTTCAATATCATTTTTGGTCTTTGCTTGGTAGCATGAACACTGAACTATGGGTGTATATCTATCTCCCTGGTGGATTATTCTCGCTCAGAGCAGGTGAACATCTAAGTACAATAGAAATTAGGAGTCTCTCTCCCCAAATCCCTCCTGTCTTTTATTTCTATTTTTTCTCTTTTATCACGACCTCACACCACCTCTCTCCTGAATCTGCTCTAAGTGTTCTTAAAAAAGGAAATTAATTGCTTATTTGTCCCCTCTGACACCATAAAATGTTAACTTATTTATTCATTGTCCTATTCAGTTGTTTTTACATTCTAGGAAAAGTCACTTGGGCCTATTTTTTTTTTTTTTTTACTTTAAACAAAACCTTAATGAACATCAGAGCATCAGGCATGTTAGTTTATATATATGTGAAGTTAGGGATGGCATCTATTAACGTCTTTAGTCAAGAAAACAAATCTTCACTTATTGATAGGCCATTTCTGTGGTCTCTCCACATCAAGAACCTACCTTCTCCCTATAGATGGTAAAGAATCACATCGCTCAGTACCCTAACTATAATCACCCTTTGGTGATTATAGATGCTTTCTTCAATGTGATTGTTCTCCTAAAGTTCTCTTCTAAATGTGCTAACAGTCTAAAGGTCTGGAACGAAGGGTCATAAAGTAACTATTGAAAAGGTAAAAAAGAAAGGTAAAGAAAAAGTTGAACGTATGTGTGAAAAAGCATGTAGAAATAGGCTGTTTGTTAAAATGTCAGCATTTGTGTTTTATAATTTTTTCATAAATAATAACTTATTTCGTACATAGCATATTGCAATTCACACATCTTAAAACTACTACTTCACATATGGGCACATTAACACCGGGAGAAATTAACTCGCCCAAGGCTGCACAGCTAAATAAGGACTAAAACTATTGGTCAAAGCCACGTAGTAGGGCTTCCACGTCTACACCCCTCAACATGATACTGATCTGCACACGCATGGTTCCTTGCAGTGTGGGAACGAGGAATGCAGCTGGGCTTCCCGCAAGCCTAGTTCCCACGTACGCAGCAGCACTGACAAGTTCACTTAGAAATAAAAGGGGGAAACGATGTACCACCCCACGCAATCCACAGATTCAGTGCAATCCTTATCAACAGCATTTTCACAGAACTAGAATACCACCAAAATTTTTATGGACCCACAAAAGACCCCAAATGGCAAAAACAATCTTGAGAAGGAAAAACAAAGCTGGACGCATCACAATCCCAGGTATTGAGAGATACTACAAAGCTGTCGTAAACAAAACAGTAGGATACTGGCTCAAAAAGACACCAATGGAGCAAAACAGAAATCCCGGCAATGAACTCACAATTATATGGTCAATTAATCCATGACAAAGGAGGCAAGAATATGCACTTGGGAAAAGACAGTCTCTTCAATAAGTAGTATTGGGAAAACCGGACAGCAATTCAAAAGAACGAAACTGGACCACTTTCTTCCAGCATACACAAAAATAAACTAAAAGTAGATTAAAGACCTAACTGTGAGACCTGAAACCATAAAACTCTTAGAAGAGAGCACAGGCAATAATTGCTCTTATGTTAGCCACAGCAACTAAAAGACAACCTACTGAATGGGAGAAGTTATTTACAAATATGTAACTATAAGGAGTTAATACCTAAAATATATAAAGAACTTCTACAGCTGAACATCGAATAGTAATAGTAAATAACATTCCTCTGATTAAAATGGGCAAAACAAAAACAAAAAAACAGAACCTGAATAGACATTTTTTCCAAAGAAGACATCCAGATAGTCAACAGACACATGAAAAGATACTCAACGTCACTCATCAGCAGGGAAATACAAATCAAAATTATGATAGGATATAACCTCACACCTGTAAGAATGGCTTGTGGTAAATACAAAAGAAACTACATGTTGCCAGCAAGGATGAGAAGATAAAGGAACCCTCTTGCACTGTTGGTGGGAATGCAAACTGGTGCAGCCACGGTGGATAACACTATGGAGCTTCCTCCAAAAATTAAAAGTAGAATCACCTTATGATCATATAATTCCACTACTTGGTATTTACCCAAAGAAAATGAAAGAAGAAAATTAATTTTTTTAATGTTCATTTTTTGAGAGAGAGAATGGGTGGGGAAGGGGTAAGGAGAGAGGGGGGATGGAGGACCCCAAGCAGGCTCTGGGCTGACAGCAGAGACTCCGATGTGCAGCTCAAACTCATGAACCATGAGATCATGACCTGAGCTGAAGTCAGATGCTTAACTGACTGAGCCACCTAAGCCCCCAAAAAACGAATTCTAAAAGATATATGCACCCTAAGTCTACTCCAGCATTATTTGCAATAACCAAAATATGGAAGCAACATAAGTGTCTAGCCATCAACGAACGGATACACAATGGAATATTATTCAGCCATAAAAAAAGTCTCATAAAAATGAGATCTTGCCATTTGCAACAATATGAATGAGCCCAGAGAGTATCATGCCAAGGGAACTAAGTCAGCCAGAGAAAGACCATTACCATATGATTTCACTCACGTGGAATCTGAAACAAGACAACAGAAACAGACCCATAAATACAGAGAACAAACTGCTGGCTTCTGGGGGGAGTGCGTGGAGGGACAGGGAGTGTGGGTGAGGGGGAGTGAGAAGCACAGGCCCCCGGTCACTGTCACCAAGTGAGGAGGTCCCTTGGATAAAGGCACCACACCGGGAGCAGTGGTGGTGACAATGCCATGTGGTGATACGTGCACTTATGAGAACAGCAGATGCAGAGAACTGGAATCACTATGCTGTTTGCCCGAAACTATCAACTGTACCCAGATTTTAAAAATGAAAAATGCACAAATGAAAGTATTAAAAAAAGGTGGAGAAAAGGGAAAAGAGTAGAGAACATAGTCCCAGTTAGGTCTCCTTTGGCTGGTGACTATCAGATTTCCCATGGTCCTTCTAGAAGAGCGAAGGTTGTTGGACAACCAAGAAAAACAACGCAACAGTCCTCCAAGAACAAGTGTCAGCTAAGGAACCCAGGAAAGCCAGGAATTTCTTGCCAAAAGAGAAGAATTTTAAAAACTGAGTCAGAGTCGGGCTGGTGCAAACTGTCAGAGAAAAGGGTATCATCAGGACTTGCGCTCATACGAAAAAAATTAACGCAGGTCTGTTACCCTCAATTTATAAACTTCTCCTGAAACGGCAGGCCTGAGAGGCAGAAGAAAGGCACAGAGGCAGAAAGCGTTAGAGAGAGCGTGTGGTGTTGCAGCTGTCCAAATAACCAGCGGCCAATAATAAATCAAAACAACACCGAAAACACATACAGAAATTAAGAAATATGTGAACCATTCGGTTTTAGGCCACAGTTTAAGAGCTAGGTGATACTATAAACCAGATGACCACTCATACAGTAGGTGATACCATAAACAAGATGATTACTAATACGGCACTTGAGAATAGCCTCCGTCGGAACCTGGGAGTAGGTTATGCTACATGAAATGAGTCCGGGACTGCTCATCAGTGGAATGTAATACAGAGGGATCATCCGGGATGGTCCTGATGGGCCCCATGCCGTTGTGGGGCAGTGCCAAGTGGAAGAGGAAGACAGAGAAGGGGCCCGAGTAACGCCAGGCGAGGAGGACCGGGCCCACAACTGCTGGCCTTGAAGCCCGAGGAAGGGGGCGCAATCAGCAGAGGCCGGGAATGGGTGTGATGCTGGAATCTGCAGAACGGCAAACAGCCCGGCTGACGTCTCGCTGTATCAGCCCGATGACACCCACATCAGATGGTTTCCTCTACCAGTCGAAGGTAGCGAATCTGTGTGACGCTGCTGGTTTCTGGAAACTTGTAGACAACGCAGGCCTGTGGCCACGACTCCATCTGCAGGAGCTTGGTCCGGGTGCTGCTGAGTTTCCTGGCTATGGCATGGGTTCCCAGGGCCCCGTGACCTAGAGTCTGCTTCAGAGAAGGAGATCCTTCGCGGCTGTTCGTGTGTGGTCCCTGGGCTCTGAAGCAGTTCCTGAATCTTTTCTGTGATGCTTACAGACACCTACATTCTAGGTCTTGGTCCCCATCTCCCACTGCCCTAAATGATTTCTTACCCTTAAAAACATACCTGATTGGGCTCAGGGCAATTAGAGCCCATGGCACTCCTGCTTCTACTTAGAGAAACCAGACGTTTATGTTCGGAGGGAACTGTGGAGTCAGCATGCTTGAAATAGCACACAACATAGAAGAACATATGCAATTGTTTTTACCATATGAGATCATAGCAAATGTAACAATTTCAGTACCTGTTATTATGCAAAAAATCATCAGGAGTGCAGTGTCTTTCATATTCATAATATGCTGTATATATTACATGGCTCTCTTCATAGGTGATAAAGTATCAAATAATAACCCATTGACTTGTTTGCATTTCCTGCAAGTAATTTCCTCTGGAGGGGAATTCAAGCCAGTCTTGGACTGTACCATTCTGCTTACCAACTATGAAACAGAATTCTGGAGGTGGGAGGGAGGGGAGGGTGGGCGATGGGTAGTGAGGAGGGCACCTTTTGGGATGAGCACTGGGTGTTGTATGGAAACCAATTTGACAATAAATTTCTTTTAAAAAAATGAAAATAAAAATGTTAAGAAAGAAAGAAAGAAGGAATAGAATTCTACCTGAATACGCCCTTTGGGAGTTTTGGTAAGATTTTGAGAAGACCTGAAACTCTTCGATTTTAAAGAAAACCATGTCCCAAAAGTTTAAACTTGGACTCCTCACATCCCATGTGAGTATGGAGTGTATGATTTGATAAATTGTTGATAGTTCATTTTGTTTGAATTTAACAGCTACAGGGTTTTTTTAATTTAACCATAAAGGCAACCTATACTACTATGTCAAATGAAAACACTCATTGATTTGTGGTTAATAAATGAAACCTTAAACACCCATATCCAATGGAGAAATGAATCATTATTAACCAATGAATTTGACCTGAATCATCTGTGTTTTTGGCAAGAACTAAATAACTCTTCCCCTCTTTCTTCCCTTCATCTGGTTTTCTCTAGGTTCATGCAATTGAACAAACTACCTTAAATATGACCCCAACCTTTTTTTTTTTTTTCCCCTTTTTTGTCTTAATTGGTGAACGTTGCTTGTGATACTCTTTATAAGTAATACTAGCTATGTTGGCAAGTCCTTAACATTTACGTTTGGAAAATAATCAAAACAAAAAATAAAATAATCCACGTGACTCTCACACTTCATCAACTTATGACTCTGACAAAGCAAAGTAAGTTAGAAATTGACCATTACAGATCTCCCAATACTGTATTCTATAAACTAAGGTCTATTTCGGCAAAATCATAATATAAACTCAAACTATTTATGCAACTTTGAAAAGATATCCAATCCCACATTATACATAGGATTCCATATATTTTGGCAATATATTTGATTTTTTGTTAAAAAAGATTAAAATGCCAATCAAAAGGGTGACAAAAAATTTAAGTTCCATCATTATGTCAGTATTTTTTTATTATGTCATTTTTTAAATGTTGGTCTTTGATTAAATGTAATATAGAAAACTGGAATTCCTTCATTGTTCATTAACAAAGGATTTGTTATTCGTTTAACCAAAATAAAACACTTTAAGAACTACTTACAAATGTAACAAACTATTTTAATGAGAAACACTATTAAAAAAATCAATAAGTCTTTTAAGCTATGCTAGACAGAACATGTTCTAGAATTTCTGATAAAAACTTTTACTTTTCCTTTGCAAGATATAAATCAAAGAAAAACGTATGAATTAAGTTTGGAAAAACTATAAAAGAGACTTTTAAAATGGACACTTTTCTCCCCCCTTTCCTAGAATGTATGTCATTATTCAAGAAGCATGTTTATAAATTTCACTGAAGAGAATACTTAATGTGACAGATCTGCTTCCTCAAGTATAACCCTAATATTTAGAAGGTTCTCGCAGCCCCAAATAAATTTTACAAAAATTTATTTTCCTTGATTTCATGTAACCTGAACATACTATTCTCTAACACGTACAGTAAATGATTGAACAGTCAATACACAGTTGATTACTAAATGAATTGGAAGTCAAGGGATCAATATTCCTAAGTACATAAGTACATCATGGTCTCACTTGTCCAATTGTATTGTTAGCTCCAGTCGACTTGGCACACCTGTAAAACCAGTCCTGAATCCTGGAACTTCAAGTCCTTGATGAAGGATGCTACTATAAGGTGTGTGTCCATGATTAAGTCCCAAACCCTAAGGTCTTGGGATGTTTGGTGGAATAACTGGACGCATGTTTTTTCCAGTGATGCTGAACGAAAATTCTGGAAGTGGGCTACTAGGTTTAGCAGGAGTCAATGTGACAGGGTTTGAATCACTAGCACCTTTTAAAGGAGGTATAAAATTATGGGATCTGAAAAGTTTAGGACATTGGCTTCGACAGGCTCAGAGAGTAAGGCAGGTCTAATCCAATCATCCTTGAAAATCTGAACAGTGCAAGTAGACCCTAGAGTGTAAAGCCTGTTGGTCACTTGAGCAAGAACCATTTGTTGATTTGCATCCTGTCAAATTCTTACATGCACTGATCCAGCGGGCCCAAAACCTAGGGTCCCAAGATGCTCGTTTCGAACTTCTAAAACTCCACCCAAGGTAGATACCTCTCTAAGTCTGTCCGATGGACCAGGAACACAGGGTGGTGTTGTCTGGAGTCATACTCTGCCTCTGCACACGATAACTTTGTCCAGCGGACCACTACTACAGGGTAGTGTCGTCTGCAGTAATACTTCGCCTCTACAGGCTCATGGACTACGTGGTGCCAGATGTCCAAGAGCGACAAACATGGCAGAGACAGAGTCCACAGCAAGATAATTACCAATTTCAACGAGCATATGTGCGACCCAAAGACCAAATGCTCCGGCAAGATCAAACAAGACACACAGACTCACTCAGGGAGGGTAGATACTGCTACGTCCCGGAATAATTCCGCACAAGCCTCCACTACGCTCTGCGACACGCTCCTGAATCCAAGTTGTACCAGCAGCCCCGAAGACCTAACACGGTTTATTCCGATTACAAAGCACCGTGAACAACTTGAAGCAAGAGCCACTGAAGTACCTACTAACGATCTCCCCATGCGTATCTGCAGCCTCTCCAAAAAGTGTTCTTTCTTTTAATATACAGAGAGCTCCCACTTGTGCCAAGACTGAAGAGGGAAATACAGGCAAGACTTCCCACCTTCCAAATCCAAGTGAACAGAGAGGCAGGGTTTCCTCATCGTGACCCAGTAAGTACCGTACCAAACATGCCGTTCAACTAAGAGGATTGGATGGTGAAGTAAACGCGGGCAAGGAAAGCTCTCCTGTTAGCGGGCCCGCGCCCCATAAGCAGGACGGTGTACGTTCAGTTTACTGCATCGAAGAGCAATCTCCTCCAGGACCTTCGGTCAGCTGTTACAAGTCTACACTCCTGGAATAACTCACCAGAAAAAACACCTCGTGGTTTCTAAAGAGAAGAATCGTCCCCGTGAGGAGGAACAACAGTTTCTGTTGGAGAAGCTCTGGGAGCTGCGCATTCCTTACGGTCAGCATGCCAACATTTGAGACTAGAAAGATTTTTGTGATATTTTGGGAGATAAATGGAATTAAGATTTAGAACAGATCAGACTTGGGGATCTCCTCTTCAACGTGGAAATGTAGCACTGGGGCCCCCACTGGGGATCAAAGACACTTGTGAAAGACATGTTCACGGACTGAAAAACTATGCCCTTAATGTAGGAAGTTTTTAAGACATGCTATTATGATAAAGCTCAAGTGAGCCAAACAATTACACGATAGAAACAAATTCTGTACATTTACGGAAAGCAAATGCATGTGTTAGGCAAGTCATGTCATGTGTAAAATACATAGACTCAAGGATACTTATCTGCTAGAATACTGACACCTTATGAGGATTTGTTTCCTATAATGTTTCATGTTCTTAAACCCAAATGATTTTTTAAGGTAAGTATTTTCCATTTTATTTTTTAAATGTTTATTTTTCAGAGAGTGTACACGCGAGCACGCAAGCAGTGGAGGGACAGGGAGGGAGGCTCAGAATCTGAAGCGGGCTCCAGGCTCTGAGCTGTCAGCACAGAGCTGCCGTGGGGCTCGAACCCACGACCCTGAGGATCACGATTAACTGACTGAGCCACACGGGCACCCCTTAAGAATTTCCAATTAAACTATCTAAACATCATATTTGATAAGTATGCAATAATTTATATTAAAAATGATTTGAGTCATGAAGTGTCCTAGTCATTCCCTTTTAGGTCCATAAGCTTCAGATGCATTCTTTTACTAAAAGCTCTTAAGAAATCTCATCTTATTTCTAATTCAATGTCAGAGAATTAACGTGTTGACATTGGAATTAGATTATCAATCCCAGTGTAATTGAAATGATATATGTAACCACTTAATAGAACAGGGAGTGTAGATGGAAAAGAAAACATCCCTATCTTCTTGCCTAAGAACTAGATTCTCTGCCTTTAAGGACAACAATTATTTCAATCTCCATTCTAATTCAATCCACAGCCCCCAGAACAGAACTATGGGTGCTCTATTTCATTCTGTCTTCAACAGCATTTGAACTGAGGAATTGGAGCAGATGTCCACTTATTCACAAATGCAGTCTATTTCTAATTCTTGGCCAAATAAGCTCTCAGAAAGATGAGTTAAAAAAAAATTCTTAGCACCCATATATATGACGAAGGTATTTTGGCTTGTGAAGAATGAATATAGCTTCAATCCTGGCAAGATTTTTTACAACGATGAAAATCAGCATCATCCTTACAGGAAATACTTCCTAACCCCCCTCTGTTCCATTTGAAGAGCAGTCACAAATCATTTTAAAGTCCTTGCTCCTAGGGTGGATTCTCACACTGTCCTAGGCTTCATACTTTACAGGATTTGAAAAATCAATGCGATAATTTCATTCAGAATAAAAATGTGAGCACCTTGAACATGGAAAGGAGCAAACGTCACCATAGCACATCGATATTTTCCATTTGGTACCAGTTGGTACAGAGCTTAAAAACAAAAAAAAACCAGGAGAGAGAGGGATAACCAGAAGGAATGAGGTTACATAGAGACAGTACATACACAAGTCCATACACGCTCAAGCCCTCAATCTTAGTGGAACCATGGTTCTGGTAAGCTGCTGGAAACACTAAGAGAAATGAACATTCCCATAACATACCAAGGAAGAGTAAGAAGCATAAAGGAAAGATCATTTATCACAGGCACAAACTTCTGTGGTTCACTTACCCACTCGGCCACTGGTTAGCTCTACGACCTTAGGGCACACTATGTGCCCCCTTGTAACCTCAATCTTTCCATCTGAAAAATGAGGCTAATAGCGCCTTCTTTATAGGGGTCTTGAGGGGAGTTTATGGAATCTGAGTAGGAGTGTTGTGCCTGTAGAGGTGGTGGTTATGGTCGGGGAGTTCATGGAGTAGAACGCAGACCACCCAGATTCTAGTCTTAGTTCCACTACTCACCAGCTGTGCACCTTGCATGTGTGACAGATTCTCTGAACCTCAGCAGTTCTGCCTGAAAAATGCAGATAATTGTTTAGGCTCTACCTTCCTCATCGCTTTATTTTCAAATCAAGTAAGATAAATACATTTATAAACGGAAAGAACTGTTTCAGCATAATATTAATTATGCCAGAATGGCAGGCTCTAAAGACCATTTTTACTTTCAAAGAACCCACCAGACTCCTTAGGAATAAAAATGCATGGGAAAAAAAAGTATATATTTACATTATGTTCTTTACAAAAAGGTTCAATGCTTATTAATTAAAAGGTCTAACTGACATTCAAAAGTTTAATGCTTTACTAAGATCAGTTATCTTCACTTGTGTCCACTAAATACAACAGATTTAAATGGTACTCATACAATATTGGTCTTGAAATCTCATTCTGCCTTAGGTCATTTTCTCCCACCTAAAGAGACGGATTTTAGTAAAACAGTGTTTGCCACTGAGAATGTTTTCTTAAAATAACCTTATGTCATCGTGAAGCCTCTTAGGTTTACACTTTGGATTTTAAGTAAAGCAATCCACGCTGATTTTCAAATTAACTATGATACACAACAAAGTCCTTCATAACAAAGTACCATCATTCATAGATACTCGGAAACAATTATTCTAAATCTGACTCCTTAAACAAGTTTGTAAAGAGAAATCAGTTATTATTCTACAGTATTTCAGAGGAGCCTCAGAAGGCATGTTAGGATTGGTAGGATTTCTTGAATATAAGTTCTGGGACATTGAGCCAAGAGCTAAAAATACAATATTAAAAAAAAGTTATCTGAGGTTATAATGCATTTGGCTGTACTTCAGGAATGTTTAAAACGCTGATAAAGGAATGGTAAGTTGTTCAGTAGGTGTTGTTTTCCGCCCCACCCCCCCTTCCCCCCACCCTGGGAGGTGGGGCAGACTCTCAGAAATATAAATTTCAGCCAAGAAAAAAAAAAAAAAAGGTACTGAGGTTAAACAAGTTTTGCTCACTCACCCTTATTATAAAACCAATGTCAGTCATACTCAACTGCTTGCCCCACCCTTTGTTAACAGGGTATGGGTTTTGCAACTGGTGGAATCATTCATTCACCCCTTCAACCCGACAGACCTCAGTTTCTCGTCCCTGAGGTTCCAAAAGGAAAGCAAGCATACAGACTTCTTTATCTCGTGAAGAAGAGAGGAAATAAACAAATGAAGACATACTTATGTGAGGTGGGAATATGCGCTATAAAGAAAGATGAGGAGCAGTCAAGGAGGAAAGCAGCCATAGGAACAGGGAAGGTGGTCGTCCCGAACGCAATCACCTTTACCTTTAAAGGTGCGTTTGAAACTCATACCAACCAGAGCCACTGTCAGGAGAATACAGCTGTGCCTCCTGCAGCCTCATTACAAACTCTGAACGTGTCAGGGACTGGTCACTGAGAAGTCCTCAGGAAATAGCAATCACAAATGCTAAGAACAGCCAAAGTTTTATGCTGGAAAATGTATTGAAAAATCTAGACACTGCGTTAAACACGTGTATTATTTTTTGTTGACATTTTGAGGTTTTAGGGCCTCCAGAAGAGGAAATATGGCTATGTATCATTTGCAATCCCTGCCACCAGGAAGCACAGCCTCTTTCGCCCCACCGTGAACCTGGTCTATTAATCAGTGGATGGCGGAGAAGCAACATCATGTGCGTCGCAGGGCCCAGATTTCAACGGGACTGCAATCTCCGCCTTTGCACTGTTTGGGACCCAGAGATCGCCATGCGGTGAGGAAGTTTGCAACGCAAGACCACGTGCAGACTGCAGACAATTCAGCCATCCTAGCCGAACCAGGGCTTGGGCCAGCCAGCAGCGTCCAAGCAAATTTAAGGCAGATTGGTAGAAAAAGCTCCCAGGTAACCCACACAGTCCAGAGACATAATAAACCGTTGTTGTTTGCAGCCTCCAAGCTTTGGGGTAGTTTTTTATGCTGCGATAGACAGGCAACTCTGGCACAGGAGGAGAAACGGAAGCTGACGGCGTTCAGAGGCTCCCGGCAAATGAGACCAGAGCCAGGACTGCACGTCACATCCGTCCGAATGCAACCACCGGCGTCTGTAGCACTGCAGTTCTGACTTTCCCAAAAATCCATTTATCCTGAGAAAACGCTAAGATCATCCATAAATTTTTACCATACTCAAAATTTCCGTGATTATGTGAGCATTTAGATACATTCCCTGCTGAGCCCCCTCCCTCAAAGAATTATACCATCCCAGCAATTCCCCGGATAAAAAGTTCTTACGCCACTGCATTAAAATTATTATATCAGTAATATTTAAGCAATCTCACCTAAAACATATTGTTCTGTGTCTATTTCCAAATAGATCTAGATAGATATACAGGGGATTATGACAGCCAGCTGGTTCAGTGGTGAGGAGGGGATGAAGGGTAGGACATGCCATTAGTGCAGTGGTACCACATGCACAGAATTACATATGGCAGAGCACAGAATGTCCAGGGATCTATATTTATGTATATATATACCCACACAGTATATATTCCTAAGAAACTTATCCAAAAGTAATGCACCCTTACTGCATGGTATCTGAGATTAAAGATGGTCCCAAATCCTTTCATGGCCATCCCTTGGAGAATCAAGATCTAGGTTTTCTGCCCTTGAATTTCTTGGGATTCTACGCCACCATGTAAGAAACCCACCTTTGTGGAGATGGTCAGGCTGTAGAGGAGGTCAAGCTCGTCCCCTGAGGGGGGTCACAGAGGACCATCCCCGCTCAGTCAGCCATCCCAATACAAGTGACAGAAGGTCAGCAGAGTTTTTTGAGGGCACCACCTTCAGCTGCGACTGCATGAGGGGACACAGGTGACAACCACCTAGTTCAGCCCATCAACTCCCAACATCGTAAATGAGGACATATTGTTCTTTTGTGGCAGTTTACTAGAGATAGACATCCAGAACACATGTGCTTCTAATTACAAGAAGGAAAATTCTTAACATTTCTGTCTAGTTTAATAACTTCATGGCTTCTTAGAACGGACCCTGTCTCCCCCCAACCCTGGCTGACTGATCCATACACACAACACACCCCATATGAATTGGAATCTATACACAGACCCACAAAATGGCAATATTTTTAAGTTGTCCACTAAAATATGAAGCTACAAGGAAAAGTCTACTGTAAAGTGGAGGATAAAATTTACTAAAAATGGTGACAAATACAAACTTGACTCTTCAATTTGACTGTGAAATTCCCAACAACCATGAATAAAAAAGGAAAAAATAAGCCTACATGTCCCTCATTACTGAAACGGAAGAAACACACGACTAAAGATATGTATTGTTCTCCTAGAAACAAAGGAAAATTCTGTTTTAATGATGCATTTTATCTAGGCCACCAGACAGCGTGTGTGTATATATGTCTGACATTAGAAAGAACTCACAATTAGCATTTACATCGAAATCAGAAGCCAAAGAATGTAGACTTTTCTCCAAACCATATAAAAAAGGGGCAGCTTCCTGAATATTAGAAAGGTTCTTAGAAATTAATTAGAAAATTGGTTACCACTATGAACAGGCAATTTATAGAAAGAAGTTAATGAAATGGTTTTGAAATATATAAAAATATGTTCTATCTACAAGCTATTAAGGAATTCAAATTAAAATAAAAAATGATGCAGTGTTTTCAAATCTCTGACAAAGATAAATAGACATGATGACATAGCATGTGATGGAGGAAGGGGAAGTCTGATCCCTTTCAGACCATGGTCAATGTTGGTCTCCATGGCTCACAGAAGGGCAATTCTGCAGTAACTCCCCAGCATTTCCACCCCGGGACTCCATCATACGTAAGTGTTTGCACACATTTGCAAATATCTCTGTAAAGATGGCCATTAAATAACTAATGTATAAATATCTTAATCTAACAGTCTATTACTGATTGATAAAATACTGACATTCAAATATTGAAATTTCATGCAATGTTTAATAAAAGTATATACTCAAATATAGAGAGAACTCTAATGGTTATTCTCAGGCGCAGAAAGCAAAGTGCACGTCTGTATGCATTTTACTTTCAAATGTATAAAAAAGGGGCATGTGGATACACACGTGTGCATGTATATGCATCAACTATTTTGGAAAGATTTGTAAGAAACATAATGAGGGAGATTTCTTGACATAAGGAATACAGCAACAACCTATCCCCTAGCTGCCAACTGTGATACTGGAGACAGCTGGCTAGTTTGATTTTAACCTACATCATTCCAGGAGAGCTGAAGGATTCTTTATGGTACATGGCATCGTATATACTTCTAGATCTCCTACACAGCTCTTGTTTGAACGTGTTTTCATTATGGGACAATATCTATAGGAAGAATTGGCAATTTATTTGCCAAATTTCCAAATGGGGAAAAAAAAAAACAAAACCATAAAACCTTCAAATGTTTTATATTAAATCTAAACTTTTTTTTTCCCCCACAGTTGGGAGTAATTTCACATCAGCCTTAATAACCTTGTCACACCTACTGAGGAAGCAATTGTTGGAATCTAGAACTTCACAGAATACCAATTAATGTTTTCCTTGATAAAAAGAGGTTTCAGTTTCAAGTTTTGGCTTAGTTACTATCGTCTATGCTTGCATCATTAAATTTCTTTTCTAACTGCAACTAAGTATGTTCTCTTTCTCACATTATTTCTGGCTATCATTTACAAGGCATTGGCTCCAATATTTTATTGCAGAATGAACGATCTGCTCGTGTGTCAGAGACCATGTCCATTTCCTCCAGAAGAGTGCCCTGTGCACTAGGAAGCTGTTACTAACACTGGTTTCTATCTTCTGTAATTTGGGCAGGAGGACTTTCTCTTGATGCTCATAGACACAATATGTCAAACAGTAGCTTCTTTTGCCTAATCCTATGAATTGTGATCCCCCCCCACCCCTTAAGTTTAATGTCCCTGGTCAGCCGCATTTGTCTAGTGGATTCTATTCAGATGTCTAATAACTCCTATGAAGGGATCCTTTTCTAATAACTGATCTTCATTTCTGAACTTAATTTTCATCAATATTACTCTCCCCTTGACCCCTATCTATTGGCCACCGCTCTGTGACTTTCCCCCTGGACATTCCTATCTCTAGGCTAAGCGACAGCTTTATCTGTTCTAGGCTCCATTGCGATCCCAGATAAGACTGGACCCTCTAATCGCCCTGGAGGAAGGGGTCTCCTTGGATTTTCAAACAAAATTAAGGAGGCTCTGCGATTCTCTGAGAGTAACAATAAGGATTTAAAATACTGAATGTTATTCTATATGTACAATCAGAGACTCCATTAGAAACTGACTAGGTGTTAAGGGGAACTTAACATTGGTTATCAAAAGCCCACACTCCCAGAAACCATCCTTCCTACTAAAAAAGAAATAGAGGTCTCCTCCATTATAAACTAGGATACACTTATTTTTACAGTAATATGCAACTATTCCCTAAACTTCTCATCTGTTAGGCAGAGCAGCACCTAGTCTGGAGGAATGGGTTAAACTTCAATGTCTCCCCCATCATTTGGAACAGAGCCACTGGAAGTTTGCAAGCGGTCTTGTTTTGTTGTGGTTTTAATGAGTAGGGGGCAGGCAGGGGAATCGGAGGTAAGTTTTCCTCTCCGAATGATTCTGGGAGAGGTCTCAACTGGATTAGGGGAGAAGGCAACTAAAAATAACGACCACAGTCCTTTCTTAGTTGTATTAATTGCATATGCACAGGCAAACAACATAGTGAAGAATGGCGTAAAGGAGAAATGAGCCGATGGTGAATGCATCTTTTTCCGAGTCAAAGCTGACATTTCAGCTTCCCTGAGGGAGAGTGTAGAGAAAGTGAGGGGTGTGGAGAGAGACTAAGATAGTCGGCAGGCTGTCTGGAGAGAAAGGTAAAGTCAAGAGCTGTCAGCTGGGAAGGAAAGACACAGGCATGTAGAAAACATTCCGGCAAACCAACCGTGCCCTGTTACTTTAAACGAGCCAGCAAAATTAGTTGGGTTTTTTTTCTAATATCAAAAGATAGCTCATCCCAAGAATTCAGTATTTTTGCTTAATTCTCCATTATCACTGTACAGTTTAGCCACTAATCTTTGCAGTTGCAAAGACGTCACTTCTCTGAAGCTAAAAAAAAAAAAAAAAAACAAACAAAAAAAAAAAAACAAACATGGTTAACAAAAGCCAAATGGAATAAGGAACACGGTCGTGAGAGAAGTTCAAAATAGAAATACGGGCCGTCCTTGCAGAAAGTGTTCCACATCCACACACGGCTCCTCTTACTCCACATCCCCCAATGTCTCTGCAATCCTAGAGTGACAGTTTTGGCACTCTGGAAGTTGCCTTATTTTTCTCACGTTCTTTAGAGAAACATACTATCAGGATACCTACAGAAACCTCTCAAACACTGACCTATAATGCTCAGCCACCCCCGTATATATGACGAAGCCAGTATCTGAGACAGTGCCAATGTCTTATCTTTGAAGTCTGAAAAGCGTAAAAACCCAAAAATAAGGTCTTTGCAAAAAAAAAAAAAAAAAAAAAAAAAAAAAAAAAAAAAAAAAAAACAGTTGGTTTTTTCCAGTGGCTCAGGTGTTTAAGCATCTGATTTTGGCTCAGGCCACAATCTCAGTCTTCAGAAGTTCGAGCCCCATGTCCGGCTCTGTGCCGACATCTCAGAGCCTGGAGCCTGCTTCAGATTCTGTGTCTCCCTCTCTCCCTGCTCCACCCACGCCTTGCATTCTCATTCTCAAAAATAAACAGACATTTTAAAAAAAATAAACATCCAGAAAAAAATTTGGTATCATCTTGCAAAATACTGACTACATTATAAATCCTTAGTCAAATTTAAAATACTAAATTTTAACAAAAATTTTGGAATGTTTTTAGATTTTCAGAAAAACTGGGGATACATTAGTTTCCACCTACCCCAGTTTCTATTTTGAAAATATATTACAGTTCATTTGCACAACTAATCAATCAATATTGAATACTATTTTGATTTGAAATTCATATTCAGATTTTCTAGCTGATACCCAGGGTCCTTCTGCATTTTACTGCTTCAGCCCGCCATCCAGGATAGCACATATTTACTGGTCATGTGTCCATAGGCTTTTCGATGTGACAGTTTCTCAAACTTGGTTTTTAATTTTTTTAGTGTTTATTTTTGAGAGTTAAAGTCAGAGCATGAGCAAGGGAGGAGCAGAGAGAGAGGGGGACACAGCATCTGAAGCAGGCTCCAGGCTCTGAGCTGTCAGCACAGAACCCGACGCAGGGCTTGAACCAACTGACCGTGAGATCATGACCTGAGCTGCAGTCGGATGCTCAACTGACAGAGCCAGCCAGGTGCCCCAAACTTTGTTTTTGATGACCGCGACAGTTTTGGAGTATATCAGTCAGGTGTTTTGTAGATATTTTTTAAATCCCAGTTGGGGAACTGTTTTCTCATGGCTTAGTTGGGGTTACTGGGTTTTGTTTTTTTTCTGGGGGGGGGGGGGTGGTGGGAGAAGATCACAGAGGTAACATGCTGTGTTTGTCATTTATCAAGGGTACACACTACAGACGTGACTTATTCAGGTCAATCGTGATCATTTGGCTGAGACAGTGTTTGTCGGTTTAATCACTGTACTTTTCCTGCCCTTTCCACACAGTACTTTTTGGCAGGAAATCCCTAGCAGCCCACACCTAAGGAGCAGAGAGTTCTTTCCCCCCTACGCCTGGAGACTGGAGTGTTTATATAAACTGTAAATCTTTTACAGGAGAGGTTTGTCTTTTCTCTATTTATTCGGTCATTTCTTTGTATCAGCATAGGCTTAAGGATATTTACTGTACACTTTGGGTATAATATAATATCAGTCTAATTGCGTTGCTTAAATTATTACATATTTGGCCATCAGAAGCTCTTTCAAAAAGCTCCTGAGTGCCTTGGACATAACCCCACGATGGTGGGATTTGAGAGCTTCCTTACTTTCTGGCAAACTCAGATGTCCCAGGCTGTTATATAGCTATTGCCCCAGTCCTAGGACCCAGCCATTTTCCAAAGAAATCTTAATTGCTTTGAACACAGAATGGTATTAACTAAGGTCTGGGCACCATGTCCGGTGGCTTCTAAGCTCTCCCCACTGACGGAGCACAGAACTGTGTGTGAGCTAACTGATGTGTGCATACATCTGTGCACCTTTCTACATGCATCCAACAGTATCTCCATTAAAACGTGGGTTCACGCACAGATCATTCTAGTCTTCTCTTTGCTTATCGGCAACAGCTACTCCAGCAGTGAGAAACCTGCCTCCCACAGACCATCCCCCTTTCAAAATTACTTGTAAGGTTCTGTAACTTTCTCTCAAAGTCTAGTTCCTAGGTGGAGCCTGGGTGGATACACATAGACACAGAGCTATTAAGATTTCAGAGATCTGATTCACTCTCCCTTTTATCTGTGTGAGAATTGAAGCTTATGACTTATCCAAGGTCATAAAATTAGTTATTGATGTATTTATAACAAAAAGCCAGGTGTCTTCTTTCTTAAAATTGAGCATTTGAGATTTCAGAATGGTTCAGCCAAATGCTATTACAGGTGAAAAAAATTTACATCCACAGAATTTAACATCTTCTATCTGGTTAAAGACTAGAAGACCATTGAAAATAGGAAATTATGACAAAATCCTATTTATCTGCAAAAACAATCTAAATTTCAATGATCAAAATTTAGTTTTTGGCTCAGCTATGAGTTCATGTCACCCTGTATTAGAGTCAAATAATTTAAATAAATTTGAAGATTATCTATTTCAAAATATTTTAGCTATAGTCTGTGACTCAGTACTGATGGAAAGTGAATCCATTTACGTAATTATAGAAGTGCTCAGAGACACGAAAGTTTACTGATACTCTACTCATTTCTATTTAGCAGGAAACAGTCTTATTCCAATGGTCTGGACCCTCTTCATCAGTTACAAAGGAAATAAATGCTGACATACGTCTGCCCAAATAATTGGATCAGGACATAATGTTACTTGACTTACACAGGAGTTAATATTCATGGAAAGAATCTCTTATTACAGGTAAACAGAATTTTTGATTAGTATAAAATAAATCCTATTAGAAAGTATAAATAAAATTTTTCTAACAAGTGATTTTTAGAGCCTTTTTCATAGTAAAATTTTCAGAGGATATTTGCCAAAAATATAAGTAAACAGCAGTAAATGAAGTAAACTAAAAATGAATATTTACTTCTTATATGTCAGACACTATTCTATGTTTTATATGTAGTAGCTAATTTAGTCTTCGATAAAATAATATTCCTATTTGAGAAATCTGTAGAACAGAGCAAAGCAAATCCAAGAAGTAGGGTGTACTCTAGCTTTTACTGAATTTCAGCCTTTATTTAAATGAAATTTTAGGAGCCTGGAGTTCAGAGATCCGTTTGTCCAGAGGTTCTTAGTGCTACCTGCATCTTAGAATAACGTACAGTGGGGCGCCTGGGTGGCTCAAGTGTGTTGAGCATCTGACTTTGGCTCAGGTCACGATCTTGCGGTCCATGGGTTAGAGCCCCCCCGTTGGGCTCTGTGCTGACAGCTCAGAGCCTGGAGTCTGCTTCAGATTCTGTTTCCCTCTCTTTCTGCCCTTCCCCCCACCCATGCTCTGTCTCTCAGAAAAAAAACATTAAAAAATTAAAAACAAAGAATAACCTATAGTAAGCGACCTGCATGTTAGAGTAATCACAGTCCTGCTACCTGTGTATTAATCTAGATTACTGAGACCTGTGTATTAGAGTAGTCCACAGTACTGAAGTGAATACTATAGGACCTTAGATGTGGTTCTCAAATTTATGCATAAATCAGAACCACTGAATTTCTTTTAATTTATTTAAGTTTACTTATTTTGAGGGCACACGCATACAAACAAGAAGGGGCAGAGACAGAGGGAGAGAGAGAATCCCAAGCAGGGGCCTCACGCTCAGCTCAGAGACTGATGTGGGGCTCAAATTCACGAACCACAAGACTATGACCTGAGCCGAAATCAAGAGTTGGAGGCTTAACGGACTGAGCCACCCAGGGGCTCCCCAAGGATTTTTTTAAGCATTAAATCCTCAACCTGAGGGTTTCTAATTTAATAGTTCTGGAGAGGATCCCAATACTTTCTACCTCAAAGAAGGGCCCAGGTTGTGTTGGTGGCCAGGGTACTGCACTCAAAACCAGGTTAAGTTTTGAATTAGAATCTCTACAACTGGTAGAATTGAAGCCTGAGCAAAATTTGTTTTTAATTGAACTCTGCAACCACCTAAGAATGTATGGAGAATGAACACCCTGCATCAGTTAGCCAATGCCAACAATTATAGACCATCTTTTTTTGTTAAACAAAGTTTCATTTTTTTTAGTGGGAGGAACTTAGGGGGGTCCCATTGATCCTTCTAATTCCTTCACCTTTCCTGTTTTCCTTCATTTTTGCTCCTTTTGTCTTCCTGTTCCTTGGTCCTTGTTCCTTTTGTCACAACCCAGATGTGACTTCCTTCATAGAGAATTATCCTGCATTTCTAAGTGACAGACTTTCTCTTGAGTAACCCCTACGCCATATCACACAGGTGCCTCTAAAGCACACTCTACCCAGGTGTCCATAAACAACCAGGACCAGAAACTTCTAACGCCAGCTCCACTCCCTAATTTTACATAATTTAGGAAAAACTGATGGGCCAGAATTAGACGTCTCATCCTCTAACCCTCCATCTCTTCAACTACGTTTTCTGGTAGAAAATAAAGACATCACTTTAGGAGAAGGAAAACAAATTGTGTGGAAGGATTGAAGTCACGGTAAGGACAGTGGTAATGGTGTTACGTTCAGATTGTGTTACAGTATATCTTTAAAAAGTCAAAAAGTGAGTGTCTCCATAGATGTCCTCGTTTATCAATACCAGAACGTTTGAGGCTCTGGAAAGCTGGGAGACAGAACACGTGACTTCAGGTTTTAGTTTAGCCATACGTGGTCAGTCCCAAGTCCCAGAACAGATTACTCAAGTTGCAGTTTCAACTGTACAATGTAACAAGAAGCAACTAAGAAATCGCATCTAAAGATCTTTATCAATACTAATAGATGGACAAGTTAAAAAAATACCTATTTGGTCATGCCTTTGTTTTAGAGACTACAAATGATGGGGCGCCTGGGCAGCTCAGTTGGTTTATCATCCAACTCTTGGTTTTGGCTCAGGTCATGATCTCACAGTTCGTGAGTTCAAGCCCCGTGCTAACAGCATGGAGCCTGCATGGGATTCTCTATTTCTTCCCCTCCCCCTGCTCATGCCTCTCTCTCTCAAAATTAGTAAACAAACTTAAAATTTAAGAAGACTAAAAATGACTTTCCATTTACATTGTATGTGTATGTTTTTAATGTGCAGATTATTACAGGTTCTGACTTAAAATATTCTACGTCTGTTTAAGGACTTGTTATATCTGGCCTAATTCCATTAAATGCACTGTTTACTAATAGTTGAATCTGAACTGCTGATTGTTAGGTTTTCTAGTATTTTTTGTTTCTCGTTTATAGATCATTAAATTACATATGAAAATCAGACCATTCTCTTTTCTTGTTTACTGAAAGGTACTTATAAAGTCTCACATCAAAATTTTAAAGAGCTCACATTAATGGTGCCTCAGTGATGAATACGGTAAATTACCATGGCCAAACTTAATTTTCTTAAACTCGCCAGAGTTGAATATTCTTACATTTTAAACAAAGTCTGAGCTTTTCTCTAGCTTGTAGAATTCAGTATAGGGGAAACAAATAGGTAAGCAAGCTTGGAAATCTTCCGTTCACCATTAGCCAGTGAAATCCAGCTTCCTTGTTTTAGTTAACCCTGCCAAGTGCAAGCAGGAGTGAATCTGTACCAGCACATGATGCGAAGGAAACGATCTGCTCTTGAGTTTTCTATTTCAAACTTAGGTTCATTATCCTGTTGTATCACAAAAACTCTAAGCACTGCAGCATACAGAATGTAATTGCAAAGTTCGAGAAATGCCTGAATTTGACTTGAATTCTATTGGACATGCGTATGCCTGCCTGTTAAAACTAATCTCTTGAATGCTATATAGGCAAGCTTGG
Source organism: Panthera leo (assembly GCF_018350215.1). Classification (NCBI taxonomy): domain Eukaryota; kingdom Metazoa; phylum Chordata; class Mammalia; order Carnivora; family Felidae; genus Panthera; species Panthera leo. Next base: position 2,302,036 of record NC_056689.1, on the reverse strand, counting down.
CAATGCAATTTTATATAAAAAAAATTTAGTATCCTCAGGATTCAGGAATTTCAGAAAAAAAACTAAGGACTTAATGTATCAATGTCGCTGGTACTCATACAATTGATTTATTGCTTTCTGGAAAGCTTTCTTTCCCAAGTGCACCATGAGATGCAGTGTTGGAATTAAATGCAGCACAGAGGTCCCCCCTACCACTCCCCTTAGAGAAAACTCCCCCAATGCCCGATTAACTGTGTGGAGGAATGAGAAGAGGTTGGCCTAGGTTACTGTAAGGAGATAAAGAGACAGCCTTTGGCTGTTGGAAACATTACCTACATAAACAAAATTTCATGTCGGTTTGTCAATACACCAGCCAAAATACAGACGGATGGATTACCATCAAGTGTGAAGTTTTAATGGTTTGATCTAAGACAGTGTGGGGTCTTCAAGATTTCCATGAAGGTAGCACCAGATAGGCTGTCATCCTTTAGAGATGCTAAAGTTGAGATCTAATCAGGGACGGAAGGGGCAGGGGAGAAGAGCCAAGCCAGAAGGATTACAAGGACACAGGCAGAGGAGACACTTTTGTTTCACAAGTTAGCCGACACTCACAATCACAAGGGCATATGCTTTGATTTGCAGTTTCTAGATGGGCAACTCCACACCCAGGATGAGGCTCATCAGGGATTCATTTGTGTAAGGCTGGGAAGTTGAAGCAGGCATTAGCCTCCCCACAGGCTATGAAAAACCTCGTAGGACCACTTCTGGCCACAAGCCCCTGACCCCTGCTTCATGCAGTATCAGACTGCGAGTGAGTCAATCTCCTCGCGAGAAAAAAAAAATTGGTTTTGTGTAAGTAACTGACTGCACACAGAGGCATCCTGGCTCCGGCAGTACAGCACAAGGTGTGGGTATCATTGCAACCAAATGCACTGGTATTGGAGGATGAAGTTCAGGCTGCCTGAGAGTATCTTCTACTTTGAACCCCCCCTCCCCCCAACAACACATACTACTCAACAATGACTGTGGGAGAACTAGGCTTAACAGTTAAAATACTTTTATATAAACGATCCAAGATTCATCTGATACATCTACCTAGCTATCATTCAGAATATTAATACTTAAGCTTGAGGACAGTTTATTAAACAGAGTTCAGTGAACAAAAAACTCATCCCTACATTTCCAAAGTTGTTCCACGTTGAGAACGGTTATCATTCCCATCATTTTCGTTAAGAAATCTGAATTTATTACATTTGGGTTTAGCTGGACATGTTAAGAAATAATTCACCTCTTAACATGGAATCTTTCTTCTCAAATACAACTATGCAGCCGATGGATATTGGTCATCATTCATGGTACCTTGAGGTGGCTGTGCTTTTGGTTCTTTTGCCACTTTTGAGATCTAGATCCTTTTTCATAACAAGTTCTTTAAGGAAATAGACTATTCTTTCCATTTCATTCATTTGTGGTTTTTTGTTTTACTTTTTGATTGGCTCTCCCTTACACTGCCTTTCAAATTTGAGCAGGACCCAGTGACTGAGGGGAGAAGAGCTGCTAATGAAGTAACCAATTTTCCACAAGGACTGATGAAAAGGACTAATTTTATTTCCTTTCTAGCATTCCCAGTGATAAAAGGAGCATTATTTTTATTTGTCAGCATATGACGCAAGAAGTCTATATGCAAGAACAGAATAAAAATGTGGGCATACCTCACTTTGCTGGGCTTTGCTTGTACTTCAGATATTACTTTTTTTTTTTAATTTAACAAACTGAAGGCTCAAGACTTCAGTGTAAATAATTGCAGATGTGGGGAACCAGCAAGAGAACTGGACTCAGAAGTGGAGCCTGAAAGTGGGACTGAACGTCTGCATCACCTGACACAACTCCAATGGACAAGTTACGTCCTACGGATGAACCAAGAAGTGGCTTCTTGAGATGGAATCTAGTCCCGGTGAAGGTGCTGTGAAGACTGTTGAGATGACAACACAGAACATCACATGAATTCAGTTGAGAAAGCAGTGGCAGGTTGGAGAGGACAGACTCCAGTTCTGAGAGAAGTTCTACTGGGGGTTGGATGCTATCTAACCATCACCCGCTACAGAGAAATCGTTCACGAAAGAAGAGTCAACGGGTGCTGCCAACTTCACTGTTGTCTAAGAACTTGCCACCCCACCCCAGCCTTCAGTGCCCACCACCCTGTCAGCAGCCATCGATATCGAGGGAGGACCCTCCACCAGCAGAAAGATCATGACTCATTGAAAGCTCAGATAGTTAGCAGTTTTCAGCAATAACCTATGTATATTTTTAAACTATGTATATTAAACAATGTATGTTTTTTAGGGATGCTGTTGCTCATTTAATAGACTATGGGTGTAAACATGATTTACATGCCCTGGGAAACCAGAAAATTCATTTCACTGGTTTTATTGCCAGGTTTGCTTCCTTGTGGTTGTTTGTAACCAAACCCATGATCTCTCTCAAGTGACTGTAGTCTTCTGACTCACACTCTAACCCAAATGATCTCCTTTTCATTATCTTGGAGGTCACAAATTTCATGTTTTAAACCTATTCCATGATTTAAACCTAAATCGTTTATCATGTTTTAAAGGATTTCACTTTTGTCTTGTAACACTTGAAAAATGAATGACTGGAGCTCAGCATGGAAACCCTTTAGCCTACTGGATGAACCCAAGAGGCAAGAAAATAAATAGAAGGGGGAATGATTTAACGTGTCCAGGTTTATCATTTCTCTAGAGGATGGACCCACAAATGCTGAGTTAGGTCAACAAAGCAGCAGTCTGGTGCTTTCTGATGGGTTACACGTGACAAAGGCAATCCAAAAAAAAAAAAAAAAAAGTTTTAGGTCAGTGAGACACCGGTTTTATCATTAAGTGTAAGGTCCCTTTCTTGAAAATCATCTCCTCTTTTCTCCTCCTTCCCTCTTCGCCCATTTACTTAGAATCCTTATATTGTTTAAAACAAATTCATAATTTTGTAAGTATAATTTGCCAATTCAAAGATAGAGACTTAACCATAACAGGACCATTCTCCTTTCCAATTTTATTTCCCTTCATTGCACTCCCCACCATGTGTCATGTTACATGCTCAGGTCATTTAATTGTTTACTGTCTGTCTCATCACACTAAAATTATCCTTGCTCAACTCAGGAGTCTTTGCATATCTGTTGTATGGTGGTTACACAGTAGATCCTCCGTAAATATTTGCTCAGTTACTAAAAGAATAGATTCATAAAAGAAACAACACTATCAGGTAAGTATGACATTCACATGCGCACACACACGGAAAAAACGCAACTATCACATCCAAATGATTTAAGGAGCCAGTTATTCTCATGTCACGATTATTACTCATCTTGTCAAAAAAATTAGGGTGCTGTCAAAAAATTTTGAATTTTAAGGTATATGGCAAAGTATTTTTCAGAAATATTTTGTTCCAAGATGTGTGAAAAAAGGTAAAACTAACATTGTTACATTAAAGGATTTTTGTCTTTACCTACTGTTAAAATCCCCAAGACTTTTTTCAGTAAATGCAAGGAAGATTTTAAGTGATCTTATATCAGATTTCAAGTATTTTTATTACAATACTAAAAAAATAGTCCTACTTGATTATCAAAATTTTTACTAAGGGGAATAAAAATTACGTGTACCAAGATGTTTGAAAATTTAAAAATCGTGAGCATTTTCCACCCAGCAAATTTAAATATTTTATTTTACAATGAACAGGTTTTTTAAAGATCAGAAATTAAATTAGGTGAATAATAAGCCATAAGCCCTCTCTGCATGATAAATTTTCCTTCAAGCACTAGAAGGTGTGATAATCAGAGAGACAGTAGCTCCTGAACCCACTGACTGTAAATCTCAGGTTACTCAGGTCACAGTGCAGGCTTGATTTTGTGGGAGGAAATGGATCAAGGAAGGTCTTGCGTAAGAGAAGGAGTTTCTTGTGCTATCCAAGGACAAAAGCAAAAATCACAAAGTTGATTCTCCATCATATCGGCAGCAATAGAAGACATCAAGTTCCTTTAGTTCAAGTGGATTTTTCTTCTTATCAGAAAAATCCACTGTTTAGTTCAGTATATAAATATAGTTCTATAATATAGGTAGAAATGACCTATAAGAGCACATTCAGAATCAAACCTCAATAATTATTCAAGAATTTCAGACTTCACTCCTTGGTAATATTCTCCTAGCACTTATCTGACATCTTCAAAATTAGTGGTAGACACTTCCAAAGTACTCAAAACTGCTTAGGCTTAATGGTTTTTTTTTTTTTTTTTAATTTTTAATGTTTTTGAGAGACAGACAAAGCATGAGTGGGGGAAGGGCAGAGAGAGAAGACAACACAGAATCTGAAGCAGGCTCCGAGCTGTCAGCACAGAGCCCAACACAGGGCTCGAACTCCCAAGCTGTGAGATCGTGACCTGAGCCAAAGTCAGATGATTGACTGAGTCACCCAGGCACCCCTACAGTTTGTTAATCTACGTGTGGCAATCTTAAAACTTCCACAAATATTTCTGGCTCCCTTCCTAGACGTACCTCTCACTATGCTTCTGGACACACAGGAAGATTGCATGTCTGGTCATCTTGTGTTTGGGAAAGATAAGCGATTGGCTCTGGCTGATGAGCTAGGACACAGGCCACCTCCAGCCTGAGACCTTAACTGCCGGAGAGGAGTCCTCCCGAGGTGTCTACCTGGCACGAGGCATGTGAACCACCACCACATTGGCCGTGCTGTTACCCTGGGATTCTGAATGAGGACATTCTTCCAGAACCTCGCCCCCAAACCCTGCCACCAAAATGGGATAGCTAGGCAACGGGAGTGAGAACCAAAACTTCATTATTTTAAGCCATTAAAGTCTGTGTGGTTGTTCTACAATGTAACTCAGACTTCCCTAAGTATGAAGCTCTCCAGAATCAATGCCCAGGTGCTCTCCTGGTCATGATTCAGCTGTAGAGCATGTCTAGCTGAGGTCAAAGGGTCTCACACTTTAACAGTTTCTGCACAGTCCATTTATTCAGTGCCATATAGATGATTTAGGTTGTATTTTTGTGTTTGGTGATTTTGCATAAATGACCCTGTCACTAAGCTCCCATACTGAGCGTTTCCTAAATCCCCCTTCCCCTCTCTCAGATGAAGTCTTGACCAGTCCAGGGCCCCAACCCAGATGTATCGGGAGGGCTGATTTCTGCACAGTCAAGATTCAGGTGCTGACAAGGTGGGATATGCTCATGTGTGTGCATTTCAGATGGGGTGGAAGTCAGACTGAGTTCTGCCTCCCCCTCTGGTAAAAATATATTCCCGTTGCAAGTAATAAATCAAGCCTATTGTATACAGCTTGGTTAGGTTCTAGATTAATGTTTATTACAGATTAAGTAGGCATGTTATAGGTTGTCCTGGGAACCTAACCATTTTTAATATTGTTTCCATGAGAAAATGTATTCCAAGTTCCAAACAATTGATTCACAAATTAACTCCTGGAACACTACCAGCTTTTAAAATGTGGACTCCTGTATAGCAAAAGGAGGAAGGCACAGAAACAAAGAGATAATACCCATGTTTGCTATCTTCTGGGTACAAGGTGGGTAGCTTAATAACGGTAAGACCATCAGAGCAGCCTATAAATTATATATTTACTTAGTCACTTAGGAGAGGTTTTTTTTCTGTCAATTTCTGCTACACAATTCACATATGGGAGGAAATGATAAAGGAAATGATAAAGGAAAAGTGGCGGAATATATGGTTTCCTGATCCTGTCCACAGTACATCACCGTGTTTGTAAATCCAGAGGCCCGTGCCCGGACAACTCTCTCCAGTCGACGGTTACCGGCCGAGAACAGATGGGGAATTGCCGATATACAGTGCTCACTGCCTTTTTAGTGCACTCTTTGTCACGCTGACATTGGATAGACCTCTGCTGTGGCAAATATCTGTCACTTTACACAGACCCGTCTGATCACACTACTGTGTTAAAACGAAAACCCCAATATAGGGAACAGGAAGACCAGGGGGGAGGTTGGAGTTTGTTAGTATACAAAGTATACATTTGATACACACCGTACAGGGTAGGCATTTACTGCTTGGCTGTTCACCATCCCTGGTATGAAATTTGACACTGGAAGAGAGTTCCAGAAATGAGACGAATTAGGAGCTACAGTTCTCATTAAAATGTGTAGTTTTAAACCAAGTGATACTGGCATATTTACAGAACAGAAGCAACCCCGAAAAATAATTGAGTCTATTACAGGTTGTAAAGAAAAGCCAGGACTCCACTGTCCACTGAACATGCTAATTGAATCCGACCTTGCAAAAAGATGAAGCAACGAATGTTTTCTCTAATTGCAAAGGTCTCTGGCTGGGTACATATTCTATTTATCACTTCACACTTGGGTGATACATGGTGTTTCATACAGATCCTCTTTCTTAGGAAAAGATTCTTCGTTTGCAAAATAAGCCCACTGCCTTTTTATTGATGCCTCATGGAGTGCCTTCGCATGAGCCCTTGGGGAAGGAAACTCTTATTTCAAGGGAATTTTTAAGATTTATGGGTTATGGATAACTTCGCTGAACAAGTTTCAGAGCCAAGGATAACTGCTTGGGAATCATCCCAGATGAAACACCAGATGAAACAGGCAGCTCACCTTCGTGTGGAATACTCGCACTTTCTAGGAGCCATGTCCAGTAACACCGGTTTGGACGGACAAACACCTACCCTCAAGAGTTAAAGGTCGCAATACAAGTTACACATGCTATCAACAGCAATTGCTCAGGTATAGATGCAGCCAACGTGTAGTTTTTAAAATCAGATCAGTAAAAATATTCCCAAATTTCTTTATTGGTGTATTGGAGTGTCCAGGAGGGCAGGGCCTGGAGGACATGCCTTTAAGGCCAGAGCAGAAGACAAACTTGCGAACCCACCAGTGTAGTAGCCCATGTTGATGAAGATCAAGAACATTCTACATCAACGGAGCGACCACCGCAGATTCTGTTAATTCCATGACGGTCTCCCCAGGATGAGTAAAAAGCAGTGGTGTCTTCTGGTATTTTGAGAGTCTACCTAACAATATGGGAATTTACTTCTTGTGACCTGATGACTGAGAACATGGTATCATTGGTATTTGTTTTCCTAATTAAACTTCTACCTAAAAGGCAGTGATCAGAATATAAGTAGGGAGGAATGGGTCTCAAACAGTATGAATTTCTTAGATATATGGAGAGTATGAGCCAATTTAATACATCTCAAAGGAGGTAACTGGGCATTTTTTGTATCCAACTTCTGATAAACACCCACCAAATGTTATACTTAGGTCCTTAATAGGAATGTGTCAAGATTAATCCATTAGAATACTAAGATTAAAAAGACCATGCTTGTTTTTTTTGTGTATTTTAGCTCTGGAAGATGATTTTATATCAATGACATCTAGAAAACCCAGACTTGCATAGATTTAAAAACACAGACATAGATTCCATGTTCTTATTCAGGGAGCATGTTAATATACCTAGGTCTTTAAGTGAACCATGTATCACATAAGTAATAGGACAGATATAAGCAAATAACACATTTCTCCAGAGTTCTATGGAATACATTACAAGCTACACTGTTTTGCCAGCTAATCAGCTTGCTGCTGGCCTTTAGAAAGTTGTACTTAATCCACCAGAAAGGTGTTACTTTCAGGACTTGAACATAGCTTAGCATATGTGACAAAACACCCAAATATGAAACTTTATATTGTGGCATTATTTTGGTCCCCAGCACATAAGATACAAATCCTAAGGATATAAAAATGACATTTGGGAGTACTGAGCAAATTTTGTGGATGAATCGATTGCATCCTATTAATATCTCAATTATGTGTATGTACAGAAACACAGATTCCAATACATAGTTATCTGTGTGTAGGATTTCACACAAGTTATAAATTATAAATAGCATAGGATTAAATGTAATGTGTAGTATTGGATCCAAGCCAAAGCAGAATCTTGTCTGAATAAGGATTCTTCCACCATGAGAATTTATGTCATCACTGTTTATGTATCATTTTGAGCCCTTGCTTTTTCTAACTTCTAACACTTAACTATTTCCCTCTAGTTTAAATGGCAGCTTCCTCTATATTTTTTATATATTCCTCTATATTATTTTCCACAATACCTCAAAGATTACTAAAATATAGTGACTTTGAGGATTAACATGCAACACATTATAGCTTTTAATGAAATTTGTACTTCTCTGCTAATACTCATCAAGAGTATCCCTTCAGAATGTAGAAACTTTCAACTTTTTAGTATTTTTGAAAGAGAGGGAGATAAAGCAGGCGTGGGGGAGGGGCAGAGAGAGAGGGAGACACAGAATTGGCTCTGAGCTGTCAGCACAGAGCCCAACGCAGGACTCAAACTCGTGAACTGTGAGATGATGACCCGAGCCCAAGTAAGATGCTTAACCGACCGAGTCACCCAGGTGCCCCAGAACATAGAAACTTTAAATACAAAGTCCTTTTATTTCACAGATATTTACCATACACCTAGTATAAGCCAAGCACTGTTCCATATATTGGGATATATCAGTGGGCAAAAGACAAAAAAAAAAAAAAAAAAAAAAAAAAAACCTGCCTTTTCGTAGCTTATGATTCCAGCAGTGGAATGTAGGTAACCTAAATCATGTAAAATATTTAGTGTGTCAGAAGCCGAGAAGTGTTATGGAAGAAAAGCCAGGAAGTGGACTAGGGAATGGTAGTGGTAGGAGGAGGATGTGGTTTTAACTGGGAAGAGTGGGGTCACCCTTGATGAGAAAGTGATACCTGAGCAAAAATCTGAAGACTGGAAGGCGTTGGTGGGACTTCCAGTGTGGGGTTCCCAAGTAGGAAAGTCCAGCTGTGCTCAGTGGTAGAAGGGGCCCTGCAGAAGCACGGCCGAGAAGAGTTCAGCACAAGAAGGGGCCCCCACCTGTAGAAGATCCCACAGGCAGGAGGACTGTGGATGGGTGTTTAAAGACGGGTAACATGAGCACCGACTTGCATAAAGAAGGACTCTGGTTATTGTGCTGGGTAGAGACAATCAGGGAGATGATTCACAAGCCCACTGCAATAATCTAGTCAAGAGAGGTATAGCATTTGGTGGCAGTGAAAATGGTAAAAATTGGCCTGAGTCTGGATATATTCTGAGAAATTTTACAATGGGTTAATCGTATACAAGAGACAAGAGCAGGGGTTGACAGACGAGTGTGTGCGAGCCAAGGTGGGTCAGAGAGAGAAAGAAAATCCCAAGCAGGCTTTGCACCGTCAGCACACAGCAAACTCATGTTCCATGCGATCATGACCTGAGCCAAAATCAAGAGTCAGACACTCAATCGACTGAGCCACCCAGGCGCCCCAACAGCCATCTCCTTCTTAATTACTAAAACCTGACAGCAACTAGGATTCCCTCATTAGGGGAGCAGGTAAATAAACTGTGGCACAACCAGACAATGGAAGATGAGTGCTAAGAAGGAATGAGCTGTGAAGCCATGAAGAGTCACCACTAAGTAAAAGAAGCCAATCTTGAACCATTAACCTACTGTTCCTATCTATAAGTTGGAATCTATAGGACACTCTGGAAAAAGCAAAAGTAGGGACCCAGTAAAAAGATCAGGGGGTCGAGGACGGAGGGATAGACAGGCAGAGCACAGAGGCTCTCATGGCAGTCAGACTATCCTGTAAGATACCATAACGATGGATACGCATCCTTATGAACATGTCTAAGCCCACAGAACGTGCAACAGAGGGAAGTCCTAACGTAAACTGTGGACTCCGGTGATAATGGTGGGTCAACGTAGGTTCACCAGCTGTAAATAATGTGCCACACTGGTGGGGGATGTGGACAGTGGAGGGAGGGGGGCTGTGGGGGGCAGGGGTGTATAGGAACTCTCCATACCTCTCAGTTATGCTGGGTACCCAAAACTGCTCTAAGTGTCATTTTTAAAAGTCTGTATGTACGATCCAGAGTACATCTTGCTCAGGTATGGAGGTTATATCTTAATAGCATGAACTTGTAAATATTAAACTATGTTTGGCCTACAAATGGCGATTCCCAGTATGTTCACCACTGTGCAGTTTTGACGGCGGGGGAAATAACCCAGATGCCAGTCGTGAGGGGAACAGTTTGGTAAAATGTAGTCGATGATACAAAACCTTGGTTTGCAAGCATAATTTGTTCTGGAACATGTTTGTAATCCAAAGCATGTGTATCAAAGTGAGTTTCCCCATAAAAAATAATGGACACTCAGACGATTCATTCCACAACCCGAAAAATATTCACATAAAAATTATTAGGGTACTTGAATACAAAATAAATACAAAATATAAAGAAAAATAAACAAATCACCCTGCACTTACTTTTGAAAACCTTCATGGCTGGTGTGAGGGAGACAGGAGGGTTATCGTGTAGGCCAACTTCCACGATCAGTAACAGAATCGCTGCTATCTATTGGCTCAATGGAATCTTTCTGCATGGGGGCCACTGTATACCCTCACGTGGATGTTGACTACAGGGCAGTAGTAATTAACTCTGGTCATAGACTGTATTTAATGGAACTGGTAATAAGGCAGCAAAGGGTCTAGGTCTGCAGGCAGCCTGACCTAAAATGAAGCAAAGCCTTCCTAAGCTCACTCTTGTCTGGAAAAGCAAAGGACTGTCCACAGGTGCTTTGAAGGGACAGAAAATACACCAGTGCCAGTTGTGGGCACCGTCCAACGTTCTGAAAAATCACTCATTTCTGCCAAACACTGCAGCCTGAGGCCAAGCATGGGAGATGATCACCCCCAATCTAAGAGACAGAACACATACACACACACACACCCCACTATTGGCTCAGTTGTGATCATGTGACATTCAGCATCACGTACTCTTCGCATCACAAGACCTTACTCATCAAGTTACGGTTTACTAAAAAACTTTGTTCGTCTTGCAGAACACTCGAGAGCAAGTTGCTTGCAATCTGAGGTTTTCCTGTCTTGTTTAGTGACCGGGACCAACAGAATAGGAACACATTCAGCACCACAGACTGAACTTTCAAATGCAGTGTGAAATATGGCCTTTTGTAGCAACGTGGATGGAACTGGAGAGTGTGATGCTAAGTGAAATAAGCAATACAGAGAAAGACAGATACCATATGGTTTCACTCTTATGCGGATCCTTAGAAACTTAACAGAAACCCATGGGGGAGGGGAAGGAAAAATAAAAAAGGATGTTAGAGTGGGAGAGAGCCAAAGCATAAGAGACTCTTAAAAACTGAGAACTGAGGGTTGATGGGGGGTGGGAGGGAGGGGAGGGGGGGTGATGGGTATTGAGGAGGGCACCTTTTGGGATGAGCACTGGTTGTTGTATGGAAACCAACTGGACAATAAATGTCATGTTTAAAAAAATAAAAATGCAGTGAAAAGTGAGTATGTGAGAAACATCTAGAACAGCAGCAGTTACATAAAGTAAAAACACACAGCTGTGCGTTTAGCAAAGGTAGGAAAATGCATGCTTCTCCATGGACTTATTGGTAGAGTTAAGTGTTAATTTGCCTGTGAGGAAGATGGTGGGTGTGGAGATTAGCAATAAAGGAAGAAAATATTAGAAATTCATGCCTATCAGCAAGGGAAGATCTGTGTGCCCAGCCAATGATAGTGGGCCAGGAACTGAAGAGGATCATAACTCAAATCTCTAGATCTGTGGTTAAAATTAAGCTACAAACATTTCCTGTTAGGATTATTGTGCAGATTAAGTTAGAAAATATGTTCAAAGGGCTTAGCCCAGTTTAGTACATAGAGAATATGGAATACATGATAACCGATAATGTTGTTACAATTATCATTGCTATTAGAGCTGTGTTTTTTCACTCCTTAATGGAGATTTCCACCAATGTTGTTCGTTTTAGAGGGACTTGTGGGGAAAACGACGTGTCACAAAAACGATGACCATCAAGTCGTGACTCCCGCAGAAACACAGTACAGTTTAGCTTGTTTCCATATTCTACCGGCTTCCTAGAACTGCCGAGGGAATTGGCACAGGCCCGCTTTTGGAAATGAAGCGACAAGACTGAGTTCTCACTTGTGTGAAAAGCAGACAAGAGCAAGGCCTCTTCCGCCACGCCTGGAGCCGGAAACCAGGACAGGTGCGATTCCTGCTGGCCTTCAGTCCGGAGTCTAGGCGGCCAGGGAACCAAACGAGTAGCAAGCAGCTCTGTAAATCCAACCCAGAAGCAGAGTGGATTTGCTGTGGGTTGGTTTTCAGTGAAGCAAAAGCCTGCAGTGTCACCACGACCAGTCAGAACTGATGTGACTGGGTCCACAATGGAAGGGACTCTGGGCAGGGGGAACGGCCTGTACCGACAGCCCCGGGGTGGGGAGGTGCGGCCAGCTTGTGCTGCTTGGGCACGAAGCCCGCCCTGACCTCAGCCTGGGAGGCAGCAGCCCTGACCGCCTATGCCCTCCCAGCCTCACACCCTCCTTCAAGCCGGCAGGCTTTGTCCAGGGCCGTCACCAACTCTGCAGTGCCTGCCCCTGTGCCCAAGCTACCCCCCCCCCCCCCCCCGACAGGCTGCCGGCCCAGGGCTCGGGAATTCCTGTGGACACACCTAACACCTCCACCGAATAGGACGCCAAACCCTAAACAGGGCCAATATTGAGGCTTTATAAGCAGCTTTAATTACTTCACTAGTGAAGAAACTGCAGGTGAAGACAGAGAATATTAAAGAAATGAGGGGTAAGAACACCAAGATTTAACCCACGGTGTGGCAATTCCAGGCGGTTAAACGCATAGGACTTGAACTTAGAGATGCGGCCGGAGTCTGGACTTTACTTCTTGGGAGTCGACCCTACAGAATTCAGCGGCATCTCTACATTAGTTTGCTCAGCTGGAAAACTGGGTCCAGCGCCGCTGGAATATTGAAAGCAAACGATGTTACCTACATGGACTGATTAACACCCAGGGTGGGACAGGATCAACAAATAATAAAGCAACAAGTAATAATAAAGCAACAACTACTAACCCCGTCACCATTTGTTAAACCATACTTGGTCCAAAGCATAGTTAACAGTTCTGCCCCCAAAATATCTTCCAGCTGTTTGGCACAATATTAGTGCTGGAGTACCTTTCAGCGGCTATCAAACCTCACAAAGACGCCACTAATATGGGATTTATCCCCCACACCATGGCCTCCCTTTGGGCTTGTGCCTTCAGCTTTCAAGATCATGCATCGCACACGACAATGTAAACCGACCAAGAAGAAATGGTTCCCCGGGTTTTCCCCCAAGTCACACCTGCTGTGGTCCAGCCAGAGGGTAGCAGACAGCCGGGATTTGCTCTACGTGGAGCTGAGGAGGCTCACCTTGTAGCCGCCCCCCAACACCCCCTCATCCCTCGTGGGCTCCGAACAGTGCAAGGTGACAGTCACAGGAGGACGTGATAAACACATAGGAGGAGCTACGCGATCCTGAAGCACATGGCAGGCTGTGTTGGAACAGGCCGTTCATGGCCTGTGATGTCGGAGACTGTGGGCAATAGAAGCTTCTACAGAGAAGAGGATGAAGAGAAGAGTGGTCAGAGGAGAAAACATGAACCCATCAGGACAACGTGAGAGCACGAAATAGAGAGGGACCTAGAAAGTTCCGTGGTTGGAGCCATATATAGATCGATCTATCTATCTATCCTTAAAAATTCTTTCCTCAGGTAAAACCTGACTCCTGCCAAAAGGTTTAATCAATAACAATAAAGCTCATACAGAGCAAATTTAACAGGGCTGGTGGCTTACATAATTAAAACGCAAAAGAACTAGTTATCCAGGAGCTGGAGGAGAAGGGTCCATACGTTATAAATGATGACCATTAGGTAGCATGTATATCAATGGGTAAGCTGAATCATGATGAAAAAAAAAAAGGGTTTAGATTGTTCGACGCATCTAGTGCAGAATTTTAATACTATTTAAAACTAATCACAATTTTGAAAATATTTATTAAACAATAATGCTGTGGCCTGAATGTGCGTGTCCCCTCAGATTCCTATGGTAAATTCTGAAGCCTAGGTGATAGTCATGGACGATGGCCTTTGCAAGTCAGGTTGTCCTAAGGTGGGACCCTCATGAATGACATCACTGCTTTTTAGAAACATTTTTTTTAACATTTACTTTTGAGACAGAGGGAGACAGAGCATGAAGGGTGTGGGGGGGGGGGGTGGTCAGAGAGAGGGAGACACAGAATCCAAAGAAGGCTCCAGGCTCTGAGCTGTCAGCACAGAGCCCAACGCAGGCTCAAACTCACGGACTGTGAGATCATGACCTGAGCCAAAGTCAGATGCTTAACTGACTGAGCCACCCAGGAGCCCCTCACTGCTCTTTAGAATAAGGCTCCCAGACCCCGCCCCCCCCATCCCATCCCTGCTGCCACGTGTGGCCATGAGGAGGGTCACGGGGCCTGGAAGACCCCCAACTTGACCGTGCACCCTGATCTCACACCTCCAGGTCCCAAAGGACAAGAAATAAATCCCTGTTAATAAGCCTCCCAGGATGTTGCATTTAGTTATGGCAGCCAGAGGTGATGAACATCACACAAATGCCTTCCGTCTACTATTACCAATCAGAGGGAGAACAGCTAAAATTTGTTTCCATTCAACATATATTTGTTGGATACTGTCTTACAACATTCTCGGTCCTAGAAATACAGCAGTGAACGGAACAGATTCATGCCCCTATCTTCTTGGCCTTTATGTTCTGGAAGGGAATTGTTTGGTATGTTTAAAAGTGAAAAAGTAAGTCTACTTAAAACTTTTTTTTAAATGTTCATTTATTTTTGGAAGAGAGAGAGAGCATGAGCAGGAGAGGGGCAGAGAGAAAGGGAGACATAGAATCTGAAGCAGATTCCAGGCTCTGAGCTGTCAGCACAGAGCCTGACCCAGGGCTCGAATTCATGAACCACGAGATCATGACCTGAGCCAAAGTTGGACCCTCAACTGACTGAGCCACCCAGGTGCCCTTAAGTCTATTTTAGGAAGATGCCTATATGTTACTAGTTAGAATTTTTAACAGAACTAGAATATGCACACTTTTCATTTCAAGGGAATTGAGGATGTCTGCTTGAAATTGGGAGGGGGCAGATTTTTAGACATTTCTAGAACTACTGAACTTCTAAGATGCAATCTAAGGCCTCATGTTCATTCATCGCCACACCATCCATAAATCCAGCTAGGAGCTCGGACCACCTTTCCGTAGGTTTTCATACTCCGTGCATGGATTTGGATATTCTAAGAGAAAGCTCACAGCTTCAGGGGCTGACTCTGAACACAGGTGCAGTCTTTAATAGGCTCCTGAAACTCATTACTGCACAGATTTGTAATTCTGTGTTTAAGAATGAAAGAGTAGATAATGAAATAGAAGGATTGGACTTCACCATCAGATCACCTGCAGGTCATTCTGATGACACCGCAGAGAAGGCCTTCTGCAATTACAGACACCTTGGTATATTTAACAGAGGTGAGACCGCCTGGTGCCACTAACCAGTTACAGAAATAAAGTCAAAGAGCAGGGAGCCAACTCAGAGTGGCCTCTGTGGTCTCCTGTCAGTATGAACGCAACCGATTTTTAAGGTGTTTTCCTGAACAACTGCTTGACCTCCTAGCTTCATACTTGTTGCAAGTGGCTTGACAACAGTCTTCACTATTTGTGACATTAAAATACTTACAGATAGAGGTACATGTAGGAACTTTTACATATTTTCAGATTTAAACAGAATCTCTTCCTCAAAGAGACAGAACATCTTCAGAGTACTTAATTCTATTCCTCCCAATGGCCTAGTCCAATTTTGATACTAAACGACACTTAAAGCATTGTTTGAACTCAACCTCTCTTTACAGGTATGTGCTGGAATTCAACTTTACCAACCTCAGTCTCAGAACTCCGTTTGAGTCAAAGACCTGAAAAACGTATTTTCATTTGTATTAAGTTGAAAGAAATCCAAATCAAATATTTTGGCAGTGAATGGCGGTCAACCTCACACTATAAAATGGCAGTCGATGGAAAACCACGTTTACGCAGTCATTTGTTCATGATACACAATCGCAAAATACGGCACAAATTTCAGAGAAAGATACAGCAGTTCTCCAAAGACACGCAGATACTGCGGAACTCATAGCATTTAACATTCCTCAGAAAGTGGCACTCAGTGTGACCTAATGGAAGAAAATTACCCTTTTGATCTCTTGAAAGGGGTAATTATGAAAAAAAAAAAAAGTGACAAGTACTGTGGGTACAGCCTATTTTTAAAATTTCTTTACTTATAAGAGATGTGTTTTCATATATTTTACTCTGTGATGATACTTTAGAAGAGTTCAATTCAAATATTGAGATAATAGCTATATATTAAATTTTAAAACAATAAAAGGTTAACAGGATTTTCTTGCCTTCCTAAAACGAATGTATTTATGCACGCTTTATCATTAAAAAATTTTCTATAATTTTTTTAACGTTTATTTTTAAGAGAGAGAAAGAGAGAAAGAGCAAGCACACAGAGGAGGGGAAGAAAGAGAGAGGGAGACACAGAATCTAAAGCAGGTTCCAGGCTCCGAGCTTTCAGCACAGAGCCTGATGTGGGGCTCAAACCTATGAACTGTGAGATCATGACCTGAGCTGAAGTTGGGCGCTTAACTGACTGAGCCCCCCAGGCACTTCATCAAGAAAATTTTTAAAAAATGTGTTAAAAAGACCCAGCTCAGATTAACAAAGGTCCAAATGTCTGACACCACTGTAGTGACAGGAGTGTGGCTTGGTATTCTCATGTGTTACTGTTTACTTGTAGCACACCAATGGAGGGTAGTTCCGCACATCAAAATAATATGCATTCTATTTTACCCACCACTTATAATTCTACAAGTTTTTCTATAGGTAAACTTACAACACATGAATAAACACATATGCATATATATATATATATATATATATATATATTGCACACATGTGTATGTACAATGCAGGCATAGATACATATATGCCTACAAATACACTGCAGCATTTTCAAAAATAAGCAATTAGTGGAAACTTGGAAGTACACTAACATAACACTGGTTGAATTATGGTATCTTCATGTATTAGAATACTATGCAAAATGAACAGAGGAAATTATGATTCAAAGTGTATATATACTGTTCAAAGGAAAACGAGGTATAGGGCAGTGTATGTGTGAGGCTAACTTCGGTGTAAAAAGGAGGTTATCCATGTACATATGTTTTAATACAACACTTTCCATCTAAGTAAATACAAATTAGTAACAGGGAGGATCTGAGAAGAAACAGAAGTGGTTGTGGTTGAAAAAGCTGGAATGATGATTTCCCCATACATACCCTGCCAACTAATCTTTGACAAAGCATGAAAGAATATCCAATGGAAAAAAGACAGTCTCTTTAACAAATGGTGCTGGGAGAACTGGACAGCAACATGCAGAAGAATGAAACTAGACCACTTTCTTACACCATTCACAAAAATAAACTCAAAATGGATCAAGGGCCTGAAGCTGAGACAAGAAAACATCAAAACCCTAGAGGAGAATGCAGGAGACAACCTCTCTGACCTCAGCCGCAGCAATTTCTTACACTGATACATCTCCAAAGGCAAGGGAATTAAAAGCAAAAAGGAACTATTGGGCCCTCATGAAGATAAAAACTTCTGCACTGCAAAGGAAACAATCAACAAAACTAAAAGGCAACCGACAAAATGGGAAAAAGATATTTGCAAATGACATATCAGACAAAGGGCTGGTATCCAAAATCTATAAAGAGCTCACCAAACTCCACACCCAAAAAAAAAAAAAATAATCCAGTGAAGAAATGGGTAGAAGACCTGAATAGACACTTCTCTAAAGAATACATCCAGATGGCCAACAGGCACATGAGAAGACGCTCAACGTCGCTCATCAGGGAATTCCAAAATCACACTGAGTTATCACCTCACACCAGTCAGAGTGGCCAAAATGAACAAATCAGAAGACTATAGATGCTGGTGAAGATGTGGAGAAACGGGAACCCTCTTGCACTGTTGGTGGGAATGCAAACTGGTACAGCCACTCTAGAAACCAGTGTGGAGGTTCCTCAAAAAATTAAAAATAGACCTACCCTATGACCCAGCAATAGCACTGCTAGGAATTTACCCAAGGGATACAGGAGTACTGATGCATAGGGGCACTTGTACCCCAGTGTTTATAGCAGCACTTTCAACAATAGCCAAATTATGGAAAGAGCCTAAATGTCCATCAACTGATGAAAGGATAAAGAAATTGTGGTTTATATATACAATTGAATACTACTTGGCAATGAGAAAGAATGGTATCTGGCCTTTTGTAGCATAGCAACGTGGATATAACAGGAGAGTGTTCTGCTAAGTGAAATAGGTCATAAAGACAAAGACAGATACCATGTTTTCACTCTTATGTGGATCCTGAGAAACTTACCAGAAGACCATGGGGGAGTGGGAAGGAAAAAAAAAAAAAAGGGAGGGAGGCAAACCATAAGAGACTCTTAAAAACTGAGAACAAACTGAGGGTTGATGGGGGGTGGAGGGAGTGGAAGTGGGTGATGGGCATTGAGGGCACCTATTGGGATGAGCACTGGGTGTTGTATGGAAACCAATTTGACAATAAATTTCATATTAAAATAAATAAGCAAAGCATGTGACAGAATTGCCTATTAAGTTTAAGAACAAACTAATTAATGGCAATAAAAATTCAGCACCAATGTTCCTTACTTGTGTAGTGTGGCGTTTAACCTTTCTTCGTCATTATTGAGGTTCTACTGACAGGAGGGCCACAGGGGTCTCAGACCTGGCCCAGAGGCACCAACACATTTGGGGTAGGAGACAGTGAAGTTCCCACCTAGTAATAGCTCCGATGAACTCTCAGCTCTTCTTGCATTCTCAAATTCTCCTGCACTCCACATGGTAAACTCAGCAAGATCAAGTGAATGAAAAGAGGAGTCACACACTGGGACAATCACAACAGACATATCTGAGGAAGGACTGTTCTCCAAATTATAGAAAGAACTTAAAACCCAAGAAAACAAGCAACTCCATTTCAAAATGGGCCAAAGATCTTAATAGACCCCTCACCCAAGAAGGTATGCAGACAGAAAATAAGCATATGAAAAGATGCTCCACATCATAGATCATAGAGAAACGCAATATAGAACGATGAGCTATCACTGCACACCTAATTTTTTTAAGTTTATTTATCTATTGAGAGAGAGGACAAACAGGGAAGGAGCAGAGAGAATACCAAGAAGTCTCCACATCATCAATGCAGAACTTGATGTGGGGCTCAAACTCACAAACTGAGTTCATGACCTGAGCTGAGACCAAGACTCAAATGCTTAATCAACTGCGCCACCCAGGCTCCCCACTGCACACCTATTAAAATGGCCAAAACCTGACAACACCAAATGTTAGTGATGATGTGGGAGTGTAGGAACTCTCATTGGGGTGGAAATGCAAAATGATATAGTCATTTAGGAAGACTGTTTAGTCTTGTAAGAAGCCACAAACTTATTCTCACCATATGATCCACCAATCCTATCTCCTGTGGTATTTACCCATAGGAGTTGAATGCTTATGCTCACACACAAACCTGCACACAGATGTTTATAGCAAACGTTCATTTATAACTGCCAAAATATAGAAGCAACCAAGATGTCCTCCACTGGGGTAACAGTTAAAGCAACTGTGGTATATCCATAGCTATCATAATATTCAAAGGTGAGAAACAGAACTTTTCCCCTAAGGTCAGGAATGAGACAAGGATGTCCACTCTCACCATAATTATTCAACATAGTATTGGGAGTCTTAGCCACAGCAATCAAACAAGAAAAGGAATCCAAATCAGGAAGGAAGACGTAAAACGTTCACTATTTGCAAGTAACATGATACCACATACAGAAAACCCTAACGATTCCACTAAAATACTACTAGAAAATGAGAAATGACTTCATTAAGGTTGCAGGATACAAAAAAAAAAAAAAAAAAAAAAAATCAACGTAGAGAAATCCATTATATTTCTACGCAATAATGAAGTAGAAGAGAAGAAAACAATCCAATTTACAATTCAACCAAAAATAAAATGCCTAGGAATAAATCTAACCAAGGAGGTGAAAGACCTGTACTCTGAAAACTAAAACACTGACAAAAGAAACCAAAGAGGACAAAAACCAAATGGAAAGATATTCCATGCTCATGGATTACAAGAGCAAATGTTAAAATGTCTATTATACCCAAAGCAGTCTACAGATATAATGCAATTCCTATCAAAATACTAACAGCATTACTAGAACAAATAATCCTAAAATTTGTATGGACCCATAAGAGACCCAGAATAGCCAAAGCAATCTTGAAAGAGAAAAACAAAGCTGGAAGTAACACAAATCAAGGTTTTAACTTGTACTACAAGCCTACAGTAATCCAAATAGTATGGTACAGACACCAAAACAAATACATAGATCAAAAGAACAGAATAGAAAATCCAGAAATAAACCCAGAATTATATGGTCAATTCACTTTCAACCAACGGGGCAAAAGTATGCAATGGGAAAAAGTCTCAAGAAATGGTGTTGGGAAAATTGGACAGTTAGATGAAAATGGACCATTTTCCCTTACACTGTACACAAAGACACTCAAAATGGATTGAAGACCTAAATGTCAGATGAGAAACCTATAAATCCTACATGAAAGCAGAGTAATTTCTCTGACAACAACCTTAGCAACATTTTCTAGGTAAGTATCATGGGGCAAGGGAAATAAAAGAATAAACTACTGACCCCTCATCCAAATAAAAGGCTTCTACATGGTAAAGGAAACTATCAAATAACTAGAAGACAACCTACCAAATGGGAGAAGATACTTGCAAATGACATATGTGACAAAAGGATAGTAGCCAAAATACATAAAGAACTTCTATAACACCAAAAAATAATCCAATTAAGATGGACAGAAGACATTTTTTCCAAAGACAACATGCAAATGGCCAACAGACACATGAAAAGGTGCTCAGCATCACTCACCAGGGAAATGCAAATCAAAACAAGGTACCACCTCACAAGGGTCAGAATAGTTACAATCAAAAACTCAAATGACAATATTGGCAAGGATGTGGAGAAAAGGAACCCTCATGCACTGTTGGTGGAAATGCAAACTGGTGCATCTACTGTGGAGACAATATGGAGGCTACTCAATTAAAAATAGGGGATGCCTGGGTGACTCAATCTTAAGAGTCTGACTCTTGATATAGGCTCAGGTCATGATCTTGTGGTCCCTGCTGAGTGTGGAAGGCTGCTTGAGATTCTCTGCCCCTCTCCCCATGCATGCTTTCCCCTCTCTCGAAATAAACTAAAAAATTAAAAATAGAATTACTATATGAACCAGTAAGGACATTACTGGATATTTATCCAAAGGGTAAAAGAGCACTAATTTGAAAACATATACACATCCCTGTTTATTTCAGCCCTATTTACAAGAGTCAAATTATGCAAGCAGCCCAAATGTCCATCCATAGATAAACAGATAAAAAAGATGTGGTGTATATATATGGTGGAATATTACTCAGCCATAAAAAGGATGAAATCTTGCTATTTACACAACATGGATGGATTGATAGAGTATCATACTAGGCAAAATAAAATTACCTCATAACTTTACTCATATGTAGATTTTAACAAAGAAAAATGAGGAAACAAAAACAGACTTAACTATAGAGAACAAATTGATCATTACCGGCGGGGATGTGGGTAAAGGGACAAGTTAACTAGCTACAGAGGTTTAATGGTACACTTATTTTCATCTGCAAGAAATATTAAAGGGGATTATTTGAATGCAAAGGAGATACCAAAAGTAAAAGAGTCAGAAAATTTCGAGAGGATCCTGGGAAGATGGCGGCGTAGGAGGACGCTGGGCTCACGGCGCGTCCTGATCACTTAGATTCCACCCACACCTGCCTAAATAACCCAGAAAACCACCAGAAGACTAGCAGAACGGAGTCTCCGGAGCCAAGTGCAGAAGAGAGGTCCACGGAAGAGGGTAGGAAGGGCGGAGAGGCAGTGCCCGCTCCACGGACCGGCAGGAGGGAGCCGGGGCAGAGGGGCGGCCCGCCGGCCAAGCAGAGCCCGAGTCTGGCTGGCAAAAGCAGAGGGGCCGGACGGAGTGTGTTTGGAGGGCGAGCAGGACTTAGCATCTGGGAGGTCGTAAGTTAACAGCTGTGCTCAGGGAACGGGAGGGCTGGAGGACAACGGGAGGGAGAGTTGTTGACCCCTGGAACGACAGAGCTCAGCTTGGCAGGGAACAAAGGCGCTCGCCAGCGCCATCTCCCCCGCACATCCACCAGCCAAAATCCCAAAGGGAACCAGGGAACTTGCTTGCACCGCGCAAACACTGAACGCTGTGCTTCTGCGGATCCATCCCTCCAGTGGCAGGTCTGACTCCCTGCTGCTGCCACAGGGCCCATCCCAAAGCGGATTACCAAAGGAGAAGGGAGCTAAACCTGCCCCTCCCGCGCCCCCGTGCACCTTGCCTATCCACCGCAGCTAATACGCCAGATCCTCAGCACCACAAGCCTGGCAGTGTGCAAGTAGCCCAGACGGGCCACGTCACCCCACAGTGAATCCCGCCCCTAGGAGAGGGGAAGAGAAGGCACACACCAGTCTGACTGTGGCCCCAGCGGTGGGCTGGGGGCAGACATTGGGTCTGACTGCGGTCCCGCCCACCAACGCAGGTTATTCAAGACAACACAGGGGAAGTGCCCTGAAGTCCCTACCAACTCCAGGGACTATCCAAAATGACCAAAGGGAAGAATTCCCTCAAAATAATCTCCAGGAAATAACAGCTAACGAACTGATCAAAAAGGATTTAAACAATATAACAGAAAGTGAATTTAGAATAGTCATAAAATTAATCTCTGGGCTTGAAAACAGTATAAAGGACAGCAGAGAATCTATTGCTACAGAGATCAAGGGACTAAGGAACAGCCAGGAGGAGCTAAAAAAAGGCTATCAATGAGCTGCAAAAATAAATATGGAGACAACCACGGCTCGGATTGAAGAGGCAGAGGAGAGAATAGGTGAACTAGAAGATAAAATTATGGAAACAGAAACAGCTGAGAAAAAGAAAAAAAATCCAGGAGTATGAGGGGAAAATTAGAGAACTAAGTGATGCACTAAAGAGAACTAATCTACACATAATTGGTATTCCAGAGGAGGAAGAGAGAGGGAAAGGTGCTGAAGGTGTACTTGAAGAAATAATAGCTGAGAACTTCCCTGATTTGGGGAAGGAAAAAGGCATTGAAATCCAAAAGGCACAGAGAACTCCCTTCAGACATAAACTTGACTCGATCTTCTCCATGACATATCATAGTGAAACTGGCAAAACATAAGGTAAAGAGAAAATTCTGAAAGCAGCTAGAGATAAACGTGCTCTAACATATAAAGGGAGACCTATAAGACTCATGACCCATCTCCTACTGAAACTTGGCAGGCCAGAAAGGAATGGCAAGAGATCTTCACTGTGATGAACAGAAAAAATATGCAGCTGAGAATCCTTTATCCAGCAAGTCTGTCATTTAGAATAGAAGGAAAGAATAAGGTCTTCCCAAACAAAAACTGAAGGAATTTGTCACCACTAAACCAGCCCTACAAGAGATCCTAAGGGGGATCCTGTGAGACAAAGTACCAGAGACATCGCTACACGCATGAAGCCTATGGACATCACAATGACTCTAAACCCCTATCTTTCTATAATAACA
Source organism: Panthera leo (assembly GCF_018350215.1). Classification (NCBI taxonomy): domain Eukaryota; kingdom Metazoa; phylum Chordata; class Mammalia; order Carnivora; family Felidae; genus Panthera; species Panthera leo. The sequence goes on along the minus strand of NC_056689.1, from coordinate 2,278,268 downwards.
TTGAATGTAAATGGACTAAATGATCCAACCAAAAGACATAGGGTATCAGAATGGATAAAAAAACAAGACCCATCTATTTGCTGTCTACAAGAGACTCATTTTAGACCTGAGGACACCTTCAGATTGAAAGTGAGGGGATGGAGAACTATTTATCATGCCACTGGAAATCAAAAGAAAGCTGGAGTAGCCATACTTATAGCAGACAAACTAGACTTTAAATTAAAGGCTGTAACAAGAGATGAAGAAGGGCATTATATAATAATCACAGGGTCTATCCATCAGGAAGAGCTAACAATTATAAATGTCTGTGTGCCGAATACCGGAGCCCCCAAATATATAAAACAATTACTCACAAACATAAGCAACCTTATTGACAAGAATGTGGTCATTGCAGGGGACTTTAACACCCCACTTACAGAAATGGAGAGATCATCTAGACACACGGTCAATAAAGAAACAAGGGCCCTGAATGATACATTGGATCAGATGGACTTGACAGATCTATTTAGAACTCTGCATCCCAAAGCAACAGAATATACTTTCTTCTCGAGTGCACATGGAACATTCTCCAACATAGATCATATACTGGGTCACAAAACAGCCCTTCATAAGTATACAAGAATTGAGATCATACCATGCATACTTTCAGACCACAATGCTATGAAGCTTGACATCAACCACAGGAAAAAGTCTGGAAAACCTCCAAAAGCATGGAGCTTAAAGAACACCCTACTAAAGAATGAATGAGTCAACCAGGCAATTTGAGAAGAAATTAAAAAATATATGGAAACGAAAATGAAAAGACAACAATCCAAATGCTTTGGGATGCAGCGAAGGCAGCCCTGAGAGGAAAATACATTGCAATCCAGGCCTATCTCAAGAAACAAGAAAAATCCCAAATACAAAATCTAACAGCACACCCAAAGGAAATAGAAGCAGAACAGCAAAGACACCCCAAACCCAGCAGAAGAGAAATAATAAAGATCAGAGCAGAAATAAACAATATAGAATCTAAAAAAAACTGTAGAGCAGATCAACGAAACCAAGAGTTGGTTTTTTGAAAAAATACAATTGATAAACCTCTAGCCAGGCTTCTCAAAAAGAAAAGGGAGATGACCCAAATAGATAAATCATGAATGAAAATGGAATTATTACAACCAATCCCTCAGAGATACAAGCAATTATCAGGGAATACTATGAAAAATTATATGCCAACAAACTGGACAACCTGGAAGAAATGGACAAATTCCTAAACACCCACACTCTTCCAAAACTCAATCAGGAGGAAATTGAAAGCTTGAACAGACCCATAACCAGCGAAGAAATTGAATCGGTTATTAAAAATCTCCCAACAAATAAGAGTCCAGGACCAGATGGCTTCCCAGGGGAGCCAGACATTTAAACACGTTCTACCAGACGTTTAAAGCAGAGATTATACCTATCCTTCTCAAGCTATACCAAAAAATAGGGAAGGAAAACTTCCAGACTCACTCTATGAAGCCAGTGTTACTTTGATTCCTAAATCAGACAGAAACCCATTAAAAAAAGAGAACTACAGGCCAATATCCCTGATGAATATGGATGCAAAAGTTCTCAATAAGATACTAGCAAATTGAATTCAATAGCATATAAAAAGAATTATTCACCATGATCAAGTGAGATTCATTCCTGGGATGCAGGGCTGGTTCAACAGTTGCAAATCAACGTGATACATCACATTAATAAAAGAGAAGATATGAACCATATGAACCTGTCAATTGATGCAGAAAAGGCACTTGACAAAATTCAGCAACGTTTCTTAATAAAAACCCTCGAGAAAGTTGGGATAGAAGGAACATACTTAAAGATGATAAAAGCCATTTATGAAAAGCCCACAGCTAACATCATCCTCAACGGGGAAAAACAGAGCTTTTTCCCTGAGATCAGGAACACGACAGGAATGTCCACTCTCACTGCTGTTGTTTAACGTAGGGTTGGAAGTTCTGGCATCAGCAATCAGACAACAAAAGGAAATCAAAGGCATCAAAATTGGCAAAGATGAAGTCAAGCTTTCGCTTTTTGCAGATGGCATGATATTATACATGGAAAACCCAACAGACTCCACCAAAAGTCTGCTAGAACTGATACATGAATTCAGCAAAGTTGCAGGATACAAAATCAATGTACAGAAATCAGTTGCATTCTTAAAGAAACTGATCCCATTTACAATTGCACCAAGAAGCATAAAATACCTAGGAATAAATCTAACCAAAGACGTAAAAGACCTGTATGCTGAAAACTATAGAAAGCTTATGAAGGAAATTGAAGAAGATACAACGAAATGGAAAAACATTCCATGCTCATGGGTTGCAAGAATAAATATTGTCAAAATGTCAATACTACCCAAAGCTATCTACACACTCAATGCAATCACAATCAAAATTGCACCAGCATTCTTCTTGAAACTAGAACAAGCAATCCTAAAATTCCTATGGAACCACAAAAGGCCCCGAATAGCCAAAGTAATTTTGAAGAAGACCATAGCAGGAGGCATCACAATCCCAGACTTTAGCCTCTACTACAAAGCTGTCATCATCAAGACAGCATGGTATTGGCACAAAAACAGACACATAGACCAATAGAATAGAATAGAAACCCCAGAACTAGACCCACAAACGTATGGCCAACTCATCTTTGACAAAGCAGGAAAGAACGTCCAATGGAAAAAAGACAGTCTCTTTAACAAATGGTGCTGGGAGAACTGGACAGCAACATGCAGAAGGTTGAAACTGGACCACTTTCTCACACCATTCACAAAAATAAACTCAAAATGGATAAAGGACCTGAATGTGAGACAGGAAACCATCAAAACCTTAGAGGAGAAAGCAGGAAAAGACCTCTCTGACCTCAGCCGTAGCAATTTGTTACTTGACACATCTCCAAAGGCAAGGGAATTAAAAGCAAAAATGAACTACTGGGACCTTATGAAGATAAAAAGCTTCTGCACAGCAAAGGAAACAACCAACAAAACTAAAAGGCAACCAACGGAATGGGAAAAGATATTTGCAAATGACATATCAGACAAAGGGCTAGTATCCAAAATCTATAAAGAGCTCACCAAACTCCACACCTGAAAAACAAATAACCCAGTGAAGAAATGGGCAGAAAATATGAATAGACACTTCTCTAAAGAAGACATCCAGATGGCCAACAGGCACATGAGAAGATGCTCAACGTCGCTCCTCATCAGGGAAATACAAATCAAAACCACACTCAGATACCACCTCACGCCAGTCAGAGTGGCCAAAATGAACACATCAGGAGACTATAGATGCTGGAGAGGATGTGGAGAAACGGGAACCCTCTTGCACTGTTGGTGGGAATGCAAATTGGTGCAGCCACTCTGGAAAACAATGTGGAAGTTCCTCAAAAAATTAAAAATAGACCTACCCTATGACCCAGCAATAGCACTGCTAGGAATTTACCCAAGTGATACAGGAGTACTGATGCATAGGGGCACTTGTACCCCAATGTTTATAGCAGCACTCTCAACAATAGCCAAATGATGGAAAGAACCTAAATGTCCATCAACTGATGAATGGATAAAGAAATTGTGGTTTATACACACAATGGAGTACTATGTGGCAATGAGAAAGAATGAAATATGGCCCTTTGTAGCAACATGGATGGAACTGGCGAGTGTTCTGCTAAGTGAAATAAGCCATACAGAGAAAGACAGATACCATATGGTTTCACTCTTATGTGGATCCTGAGAAACTTAACAGAAACCCATGGGGGAGGGGAAGGGGAAGGAAAAAAAAAAAAAAAAAAAGATGTTAGAGTGGGAGAGAGCCAAAGCATAAGAGACTCTTAAAAACTGAGAACAAACTGAGGGTTGATGGGGGGGGGGGGGGGGGGTGGGAGGGAGGGGAGGGGGGGTGATGGGTATTGAGGAGAGCACCTTTTGGGATGAGCACTGGGTGTTGTATGGAAACCAATTTGATAATAAAGTTATTTATTTTTTCAATATATGAAAAGAAAATTTCCAGAAACAAGTATAAAACAAGTAATAAAATAGCAATAAACCCATCAATAATCACTTTGGATGTAAAATGGAACACTCCAGTTAAAAGACATAAGGGGTCATAATGGATAAAAAAGCAAGACTCATCTATATGCTGCCTACAAGAAGCTCATTTTAGACCTAAAGACACCTGCAGATTGAAAGTCAGGGGATGGAGAATGATGTATCATGCCAATGGACAATAAAAGCCAAAGTAGCAATACTTCTAATGGACAAATTAGACTTTAAAACAAACTGTAAGAAGAGACAAAGAAGGGCACCATATAATAAAGGGGACAATCCAGTAAGATTTCACATTTCTAAATATTTATGTACCCAACATGAGAGCACCCAAATCTATATAATAACAAACATAAAGGAATATAATACTAAGACTTTAACACCCCACTTACATCAACGGACAGATCTAAACAAGGAAACAATAGCTTTGAATAATATACTGGATCAGATAGACTTAACAGGTCTATTCAGGACATTCCATCCTAAAGCAGAAGAATAAACATTTTCAAGTGCATATGGAACATTCTCTAGAATAGATCATATACTGGATCACAAAACAGGCCTCACCAAATACAGTAAGACTAAAATCATACCATGCACTTTTTGTAACCACAATGCTATAAAAAAAATTGAAGTCAACCACAAGAAAAAAGAAGAGGTTAAAAAACATGCTATCTAACAATGAATGGGTCAGCCACACAATCAAAGAAGTTTAAAAAAATGGAAATAAATGTATACATGGAAACAAAAGAGGGAAGTATATACCAACACAGGTCTACCTTAAGAAACCAAAACAAAACAAAACAACAACTCAACCAACCTAAACATTTTTATATACCAGTAATCAAGCAGCAGAAAGACATTAAGGTATGAATCTCATTTACAACTTTACCACAAACAATAAGACAGCTAGGAAAATGCCCAACCAAAGTGGTCGAAGACCTCTAATCTGAAAAAACTGTAAGACACTAATGAAAGCAGTTGAAGAGGATACAAAGAGCAAAGAGAATCCATGCTCAAGGATTAGAGGAATATTGTTAAAATGTCTACACTATCGAAACCAATCTACATATTTAATGCAATCCTTATCAAAATGCTAATAGCCTTTTTCACAGAGCTAGAACAATCCTAAAATTCGTACGGAACCACAGAACACCTTGAATAGCCAGCAATCTTCAAGAAGAAAAGCAAAGTTAAAGACGTTACAATTCTGGCTTCAAGTTATATTACAAGGCTGTAGCGATCAAAACTGTATGGTACTGGCACAAGAATAGACACACAGATCAATAGAGCAGACTAAAAAACCCAGAAATGAACCCACAACTACTATATGGTCAATCTTTGACAAAGCAAGAAAGAATATCCAATGGGGAAAAAGTCTCTTCAACAAATGGTGCTGAGAGAACTGTACAGTGACATGTAGAAGAAAGAAAATGGATCACTTTCGTGCACCATAGGCAAAAAGAAGTTCAAGATGGATTAAAGTCTTAAATGTTAGACCTGAAACCATAAAATGCTAGAGGAGAATACAGGCTGTAATCTCTTTGACATTAGCCGTAGTAACTTCTTTCTAGATCAGCAAAGGATATAAGCAACAAAACTAAAAGGGAACTGATGGCATGGGAGATTATATTTGCAAACTATCTGATAAAAGATTATTATCTAAAATGTATGAAGTACTTATAAAACCAACACCCAAAAAAACAAATAATCCAATTAAGAGATGGGTAGATGACATGAGTATTTTTCCAAAAAAGACATCCAGAAGGCTAACAGACACATGAAAATATGGTCAACCTCACTCATCATCAGGGAAATGCAAATCAAAACTCCAACGAGGTATTGTATCACACTTGTCGAAAATGGCTGAAATCAACCACAGGTGTTGAGAATGTGGGGAAAGGGAAAGGCTCTCGTACTGTGGGTGGGAATACAAACTGGTGCAGCCACTTTGGACAACAGTATGGACGTTCCTCAAAAAGTTGAAAATAGAGCCACTTTATAATCCAGCAATTGTACTACTAGGTAGCTACTCACAGAATACAAAAATACTGATCCGTGTACCCCACTGTTTATCCCAGCATTATCAACAACAGCCGAATTATGGAGAGCCCAAATATCCAACTACTGATGAATGGATCAAGAGGATGTGGTATATGTAGAATGGACGTTTACTCAGCCATGAAAAAAAGAATATAACCTTGCCATTTGCAATGACATGGAACTAGAGTGTATAATGCTAAGAAAAATAAGTCAGAGAAAGACAGCATTTCAGTCATATGTGGAATTTAAGAAACAAACAACGGGGGAAAAAAAAAAAAAAAAAAGAGATAAACCAAGGAACAGACTTAACTATACGAGACAAACTGAGGGTTACCTGAGAGGAGGAGGGTGGAGGGATGGGTAAAATAGGCGATGGGGATTAAGAGTACACTTGTGGGTGGCCGGGTGGCTCATTCAGTTGAGCGTGAGACTCTTGATTTCAGTTCAGGTCATGATCTCATGGTCATGGGATCCAGTGCTGTGCTTAGCACAGAGCCTGCTTGGGATTCTCTCCCCCTCACACACACACTCTCTCTCGCTCTCTCTCTGCCCTTTCCCCACTAGTTTTCTGTCTCAAAATAAACGTTTAAAAAACATTGTGATTGGGGCGCCTGAGCGGCGCAGTCGGTTAAGCATCCGACTTCAGCCAGGTCACGATCTCGCGGTCCGTGAGTTCGAGCCCCGCGTCAGGCTCTGGGCTGATGGCTCGGAGCCTGGAGCCTGCTTTCGATTCTGTGTCTCCCTCTCTCTCTGCCCCTCCCCCGTTCATGCTCTGTCTCTGTCCCAAAAACAAAGAAAAAACGTTGAAAAAAAAAATTAAAAAAAAAAAAAAAAACATTGTGATTAACACCATGTGATGTTTGGAAGTGTTAAGCCACTATATTGTATACCTGAAATTAATATTACACTGTCAGTTAAAAAACTTACATTAAAAAAAAAAAAACTTAAAAAGTAAAAATAAAAGCACACTTATGGTAATGAGAAATGGATAGAATCGTTGAGCCACTAAATTGTACACCTGAAGCTAATTTAACACTGCATAGTAACTAGACTGGAATTTTAAAAAATGGAAAGCAACTGGTACACCCAGTTATTCAGTGCTAAAAGGAAAGGAGGCACAAGTCATGACAAAAGGAAACTTAAATGGATATTACTAAGAGAAGCCGATGGGAAATCCACACTGTACAATTCCAATAACTAACGTTTGGGGAAAGGTAAAACTACGGAGACAGTAACCAGTGGTTGCAGGGAGGAAGGGAAGAGGAAACAGAACACAGAGTTTACGTAGGACAGGGAAGCTCTTCTGTGTGATCCCTATGGTGGATACAGCCCATTATCTCTTCGTCTAAACCCACAGCACGTGCAACGCCAGGGGTTAATAGTGTGAAGTACGGACTTCAGATGACAACGTGTCTGTCGTAGGTTCATCGGTTGTAACAAATGACGGTGGGGGCGAGAAGAAGCAGAAGGCTGTGTGGAGAGAGGGTACGTAGGAAATCTGACTTGACTCGGTATCCCCCACCCCAGGGCCCAGTCGGAATTGTATGGAGAAGTGCCCGAGGACAGAAAAGCACGTTCCTTTGGAGATCTTTAGCAGCAAGGGTAGTGAGGTTCCACACAGCAAGCTGAATGGAACTTTCTCTTTTCAAACAGATCACCCCAGAACGCCCAGCAATCACCTGACCAGACATGAATAAGGGGACCAAGGCCTTACAATTACACCAGTGAGCAAACTCATGTTGTGTCATTTTCCATTATTTTATTTTCACCTCCAGGTTGGACAGGCCTCCTAGTGATTTTGGTATGATCTCTAATCTAGGTTTAAAAAAAAAAAAAAAAAAAAAAAAAAAAAAAAAAAAAAAAAGGAAAGAAAAAAGGCCCCAAGTTTGATTAGTCCTATTTCCATTTTACACACAGACTCAGCACAAGTACGCAATTCTTGTCCAACCTCATGCAGGCAGGCAGGGGTGGATTCCAGATTTGACCCTGTTGGATAGAGAAGTCACACTTTCAAAAGTCAACGGCAGAACCTTGAGCTGCAATTTGGAAAGGATGATTTTCTCATATACTAGGCTTCCTAATTTCAGTGGAAACTTCCACAAATTGGTTGCATAGTCACTGCCACGATACAGCAAGTGTAACTACCACTTTAATTATTCACAGTGATTAATTCACAAGGGAAAGAACCAGCGTCCCACATTTGCCAGCTTCAAGTTCTCGATTTTGAATGCCTTTATTATTTACCATTTGCCTTGGATTTATCTATTGTTGCACAGCAGTTGTGTTTTACTAATTGGCTTTTGAAAAAGAAAAATTCAACCTCTTGAAAGTAAAAATACCGTTTTACAAACTTTTAGAATAATTTTCTAAATTATTCTTTAGGGATAGGGATATTTTATGTGGACCATCCTCTGCCCTGTTGAACTTTCCATCTTTTTTATCTCTTCCCGGAGATTTTTTTCTTCCCACGGGAAAAACAAAGAGGTTTGTTAAACTTTTAGCTCAGCATTCAGTCAATGCTATTACCCTTTCTGGGTAGCAATCTTGCCACAACACTGTAGAGAAAGCAGCACCTTGAGCACACAATGGAAGAGTTAGATATCCAGAAATTATTTAATTTTCCCAATCACGAAGAATTAAGCCACCAGACGCCGCAGTTGACGTTCATTGTAGCAGTGAGGCTGTAACCAAGGAAGAGTCAGGGAATTAATTGTTTGTAGGGCCCACAGACTTCAGAATTGCGGTAGGGGATACAGAGGCTACATTATCTCCTGAGAGTTCCCCACTGCCAGAGTTAATTCGTGGATGTCTGTGTCTCTGCAAAAGCAGCTTAAAAGGATTTGAACAAGATAATTCCATGCAGCATCCCTTCTGCTGTGCTGTAGGGCACAAGTTCTAGAAGGGAAAGAAAAATCAGTGTGCAGCGTTGATAACATTAAGCTATTTAGTGTGTTATTTTTTAAGCAGGATTTTTATTTTGTGCCTATCAGTTGTACATACATAATAAAATTACCTAATATTTACCGAGCATTCACAGCTACATTCATCTTGGAGATAAAGTAGCTGAGGATAAACGGGACCCAGTAACTCGATCAGGTGTCGCAGTAAGTTTACACAAACCAGTCTCATACCAAGTCGGATCATCCTGATGCAGAGACTAAGCCACTCTGCACAATCAATAAGGTCTCCTTATCTTGGTCTCTTTGCACTGGCCTCGCGAGAACCCAGCTCTTTCCTCGCTGGAATACTGCTTATAAAATGTGTCCTTCCTTTCAATAACCACTTACAGTTGGAAAATTTATTCTTTTCTGTTTGAAAGCAATTCCTGTTTTTGCACGAAAAAGACACTTTAAGGCCAGCTACCTTTACTCCCTGCAGTTCTACAAGTATAACTCAAATAACCTCCTTATATTTTCTGAGTGAATCAAGCCATCAAAAAGATTAAAAATCACCACGTATGTATACTTGCTATGCTGAGCCTCCACGAACCTCATAGCATTAGTTTTCTGTCAACAAAACGCATCCTGAGGCATTATATTTCACTTTTTACAGACAGGGTAAGTGAAGAGTTCTAAGATGTCGGTGTCAGTGCCAGAAAAACAATCTTCTGCCCTACCTATCTTTAATTAAGGCTTGTAGTTGACAATAAATCCATTTAAAAAAATGAACGTATGAACTATTGAACCAGATCACTGCTGACTTTTAGCAGAAATGAGTGAAAACTCTGTAGCGTGTAAACCTAATTACAGCCATTAACAAATATATAATGTAAACAGCAAAGCCATGATTTATCCAGCTTTCCGGGAAGTCTCAATGTCCAATGGAATTCGTTACTGATTAACTGCTTCCAATCTTTTTCAGGTGGCAAGTGACTAAGCTCATTTATGTTTGCTTTTTCTTAATTTCCAACATTTCAGGTATAATTTATTCTTTATATTCCAGGGAAGGAATCCTACAGACTGGCTTCATGATGTGCCAATTTAAGCTGAAATACTCACATTTCTTTCCTTAAAAATTAAATAATCTTTATTCTGTTCTGGGATTCACTTCAAGATTATATTTTGGATATCAGGATTTAAAACTAGAAAAGAAAATCCAACTCTGACCATTATTCTCAACTCCAGAATAAGAATATCAGTCCTCAAATTCCTATTTTTGTAAATAAACAATGGCCACCATTTGTATCTGATACATAAAGGTAGTTAACCACATATTCACAAATTAGATCAAACCAGGGGACAGGAGAACAGGATAAAATACAAGCATTGTCCCTATCAAGTTGAATGCCAAGTGTAATTTTGGAGTTTTACATTGGACAGGTTATTAGTGCTCAGATACACTCAAGAATTATGCTGAAGGAAATGGGATGGACTTTTCCAGGACCTTGGCTGGACATCTCCTCAAGAAGATGGAGTTCCGCATTCATGAATGCTCTAGTTAAGTTACTGATAAGGCGCCTCCGGGCACTTTGGGTAATTCTATCAAGAATCTGTCTTAGTAATATTTATGAAGATGTAGCTCTATTTTCTATCAATAACAGATCAAGGAAAAAAAAAATAAAGGTCCAACATTCCAGTTTCTAGAATCTACACTGGAAGTTTTAAAGATGAGGTAACTGTAGACCCCTAAAGAAAAATAAAGAATACACAAACGAACGATAAACACTAAAACATAATTTTCAGTAGCACATGATGGTGATGATCAGTAAGAGAGATCCCGTGCAAGATTTTCTTTTCCTTTTTAATTCCTTTAAGTAACAACCTCCCCATGACCAACAAAATAGAACATCCAGACAATCCTTGTTATTAGAACTTTAGCCAGTATCATGCATAGCCTCATTTCAGAGGAACGAGTAGTGGTAACTATGGTAAGCCTGATATCACATTAGCACGTAAGGATAAATACCATTCAAATGTATTTTTTTTTTCCAGTCAAGGTGACTAATTACATACACATGCCTATACTATAGTCCTATAGTAGGGACTATAGTCCTAACTATAATCCTACTGACATAACACAGACAACACAAAAAGGGATGAGTCACCAACAGTGAAGAGAAGAAAATGGCATCCACAGCTGGTGTGGTGTTACCCACAGAACAGAAAATGCAACAAGCTTAAGAGGAAAAGGGGATGGAGGAAGATGATGGGCCCAATCTGCCCCAGGGAGGGGGTAACTTTGGGCACAAGCAGGGGCTCCAGTGGATGCTGTGTTCAAGTGAAAGCCTGATACTTAGCTTTAAACATAAGCTAGCCTCTACGCCAGTGTCCTTGAGGCCATGCCACAAGCGCACCAACACCACACGGTTCTGCATTTTCCCAGGTATGTGCTTGCAAGTTTAACAAGGCCTTCTAATAACAAGAACTCAATGGACAGATATGCTGATGCATATTGTGAAATTTGCTAATAATGGCCATAAATGAAAGATAAAAAGCATCAAAATAATGGTTAATAAACTTGAATCAAATTCAGTCCCCATGCTGAATTTTTATACAGCCCAGCAGGTAAGAATACTTTTTGTAAAAGAATTACTGAAAAAAATAGAAATATTTTAGACACCTAGAAATGATCTGAAAATCAAATTCATTCTCCATGGATAGTTTTATTGGAATGCAGCCACACCCAGTTGCTTGCGTATCATTTACCATCACATTAGCACTACAACAGCAGAGACAGACTCTACAGCCCGCAAGGTCTAAAATATTTACATGGGAAGCATTTGCTGATGACTGTTCTATAATGAAACAAGGCCTAATGGAAAATTCAAACAGCAAAATTAGATGCCAGAATAGAGTTGCTATCAAAGTTTTGAGAAATGATTCTTAAACTAGAATTCTATACATGGAGAAGTTACACTCAAATATAAAAGGAGAATAAACGTGTTTTCCAACACAAGGACTCAGAAAATTTATCTTCTGTGATCCATTCTTAGTATCTTATTTGAGGATGTATTCTAGCAAACTGAAGGGAGAAAGTGGGAAGTCACTAGATTCTTGAAATAGTTTGAGTTGCGAACACCAGGAAAAACGTTAACGGTTACAGTTGTGTACCACTTTTCAATGCTTTTAACAGGAGAGAAGTTTTAAGAAAAAAATGTGACATAAAAATGAAAATCCACCAATTAACTCATAGTCTAATATAAATAAAACTAAAATATGAAGAATTATAAGAATGCCTAGTAGGAAAATTATCCTGTGAGTTGCTTAGGAATCTAAACACTTAAGTCATAAAAAAGGAAATCTACTTACAGAACACTATATGGTCCAGAAAAAGGGCAGAAAGTCATAATTCTCAGAATACAAATGCTTTACTCGTGTTCACCCTTTACAGCCAGCCTATGAACAAAGCAAGAATGTCCTGGCTTTCATTCTCAATGCAGAATATAACAATTAACTCTGAAAATGTGAAAATAAGAGTTTTGCTGATTGTAAGAGACTTACGTTGGAGAGGAAGGTCAGGGGACAGATAGCCTCCTATATGGAGAATTGAGATACTGGCCAGTGTGCAGAACAGAATCAAGATACTGGTTAAAAGTTAGAAAATATGGGCACAGAAAAAAGTTAAATGGGAATTACAGACTCTAATATCTAGGACATATGAATGCAGGCGACACATGGACGAAAATATGTACCGGGCTATTAATATCTCAACAAGACACCAACCTAAAATTTATATTTTTCAGATATCTAAATGGTGACAAAGAACACACGGGCAAGAAGAGTCCAACTCTTGGATGCCATTTTTATAACCTCACCTATAAGGTCACAAAATAAACCAGAGAAAAAGTCAAGATGACAATAGAGAAATGTTTGAAGAAACAGGAAGATAGGTAGTAATGGCATTAAATACCTTTAAGGTCAAGTTCTCTTTATTGTTGACTAGTCAAGGAAAACGGTTTTGGAACATTGGAGGCAAACCGGAAGACTACCAACAGCAGAAGTTATAAAGTCCACCCCCTGATGAGGAAGAGATGGGGTTGGAGCACACAGCTTTTCACACGCTCCCGTGACAGTAGTCCTGTTACATTTTTTTTTTGTTTGTTTTTTTCTGTCCTGTTACTTTTTAATTGGATGTTGTAGAAATATTAACTGGCAAAACAGCAAAACGATTTTTAACAGATGGGAAGTTTTATCATATATAAGAACTATTATTTGTGAGTTTGTAAAGTGTAACACAGTCAAATTCTGAAGCATTGAGAGTGCAAACTCGGGATTTTAAGGCATGTGAAAAACCTGAAATGCAGAGGGCAGGATGGGGGTCTGACAGGGCCAAGGCTCAAACTGCTAAAAGCCCAGTAAGGAGATTTGTTCCTGAGACACCAAGTTTTCTGTCTGGGAAAACACCATGCTAAGATATTGATGGCAAGGATTTACTTTTTTATTTATTTTTAATATATGAAATTTATTATCAAATTGGTTTCCATACAACACCCAGTGCTCATCCCAAAAGGGGCCCTCCTCAATACCCATCACCCACCCTTCCCTCCCACCCCCCATCAACCCTCAGTTTGTTCTCAGTTTTTAACAGTCTCTCATGCTTTGGCTCTCTCCCACTCTAACCTCATTTTTTTTTTTTCCTTCCCCTCCCTCATGGAAGCCGTAGCAATCTCTTACTCGACACATCCCCAAAGGCAAGGGAATTAAAAGCAAAAGTGAATTACTGGGACCTTATGAAGATAAAAATCTTCTGCACAGCAAAGGAAATAACCAACAAAACTAAAAGGCAACTAACGGAATGGGAAAAGATATTTTCAAATGACATATAGGACAAAGGGCTAGTATCCAAAATCTATAAAGAGCTCACCAAACTCCACACCCGAAAAACAAATAACCCAGTGAAGAAATGGGCAGAAAACATGAATAGACACTTCTCTAAAGAAGACATCCAGATGGCCAATAGGCACATGAAAAGATGTTCAACGTCGCTGCTCATCAGGGAAATACAAATCAAAACCACACTCAGATATCACCTCATGCCCGTCAGAGTGGCCAAAATGAACAAATCAGGAGACTATAGATGCTGGAGAGGATGTGGAGAAACAGGAACTCTCTTGCACTGTTGGTGGGAATGCAAATTGGTGCAGCCGCTCTGGAAAGCAGTGTGGAGGTTCCTCAGAAAATTAAAAATAGACCTACCCTATGACCCAGCAATAGCACTGCTAGGAATTTACCCAAGGGATACAGGAGTACTGATGCATAGGGGCGCTTGTACCCCAATGTTTATAGCAGCACTCTCAACAATAGCCAAATTATGGAAAGAGCCTAAAGGATTTACTTTTATTTATTTTTTTAACATTTATTTTTGAGACAGAGCATGAGCAGGGGAGGGTCAGAGAGAGAGGGAGACACAGTATCTGAAACGGGCTCCAGGCTCTGAGCTGTCAGCACAGAGCCCAACGTGGGGCTTGAACTCACGGACCGTGAGATCATGACCTGAGCTGAAGTCGGCCGCTTAACCGACTGAGCCACCCAGGCACCCCAAGGATTTACTTTTAAATACCAATACCAAGAGTTGTGAACCGTAACACGAGTGAAAGGAAACATCAGAGGAGAGATTTTCAGCATCTCTCTACACAGGTCAGTGTTAGCAGAGACGGGCTCCATGGACAAAGAATGGACCAGGGGGACACCAGCAATTATCAGTGCTGTTAAGGCATGACAGAGAAGTGATGATGTCCTCCCAATAGTGGTTTGGAGGCCAAAGGTTTTGTTCACTCAGGATGACAAGTCATGCTTGCCAGTCAGACTTTTGAAGATGTGGTCAGCAGGAAATAATCCCTAAGTATCAATTACAGGATAGCAAGTCAGAAAACAATGGGATGGCTGATCACAAGTAGCATCACTAGGGCCATTACGACAAAAAAAAAAAAAAAAAAAAAAAAAAAAAAAAAAAAACACAAAAAAACAAGTGCATTATGTCTATTACACAAAGCTGCTCTCCTTTACGTAATCTTATTTGCAGTAGAAACCTGCAAGAATTTAAATTTGTTTCTTTTAAAATAATTATTCGAAAGCTACCTTCATAGATTACAACAGTGCCTTTTCTTGGGGGGAAATGTGCACACCCACAGGATCAACCAGCAGTGAGAGACACGCTAGAAACTAAGCTAGACTTGGGTCTTAGAATGCAGGTCTGACCAAATCTAGACACCTCCCGTTTCTGTGTGGGCCACAAGCTCATAATACCTGTGTGCAACTTAATAGAACCAGCAAGCACTCTGACATTGATGCGTGTTTATTTAACGCACAAGTCTGCTGGCTGGATTAGGGTTGACCGATCCAGGTTGGTTCGTGTGTGCTGCATAGACGGTTCATACTTCTCACTAGACAAGTGAACCCAGGCATGCTTCTCTCCTGTGAAAGAATTCTACCTGTAGCTCAGGAAGTCTTTCACTGTGCTGTGTCCAGTCTACTCAAAGAAAGGCGAGAGATAAACACTAACGGAGATGAAGACTTGGAGGGTTTTTTTTTTTTTTTTTTTTTTTTGCACTTCCATCTCTGGCTATGTTGCCCATCCCTCCGTGCATGTGGTCTACTCTATCCACCGGAGTCTGTAGCATATTAATCCTAGTTTAAAACATTCGCTAATCCCCACACCTCTGCCACGTCTGGTTCTGATGCTTGCTCTGTCCTTTCATAAATGTGTCTTTTGCCTTTAGGTATGCCTTGCGTGGTTTTATTTTGTTTTTGTTTTTCTGGGTAACGGGCCCGGATGCACTAAGTAAAGGGAACAGCTATAAAAAGGTCTTTTGTGATGTGGTGGGGATGGGGGAGGGGAAAGTAACCATTCTAGGATCAGACCCCAGGCTCTTAGTTGATCTATGCTTCTGAAGTTCAGTTACCTCCCCCCTTTTCCACCCTCTTTCCAATTTTTCTTCTGCCCCTTTGGTGGGTCAAGATGACTAGAGTAAGTGGGAGCATTCCCGCCTATTTCCCTTCCCCTCTGTAGAAGGCTGCAGCTGGCGGGATTGGGGCATTGCTGTTGTCCAGGTTAGACTCTCCTAGTTACTGCGGGAATTTAGGCACAGGTTCAGGGGTTTCCCCCAGCGCAGGCCCTTCTAAGAACAGAGTATTCAGGCGTATTTCAAAGTGGTTCCTTTCCCTGTCTCCCTACTAGAAGCAGGGGGGGGGGGGGGGGTCTTTTCTCCATTTTCCCCATGAGCTCCTAGATGTGGATCTCACAACACCGTCGGCTCCCCCTATCATGGGATCCTCCTGGGGAGATTTTAACTCTTAGAGTTGTTCACACACGGCCTCTAGCAGGTCAACCATGGTTCAGGTTTTCCTCCCCTTGGAGTCTGCTCTGGTAAAGCCAAGACACCCTGTTCTCACCTGCCTCTGGTCTGGGAGGCAGTGCTGTGTCCCGGATCTCCCCGCCTTACAGGTCCGAGAAGAGCGGTTGATTTTTCAGTCCGTTCACTTCACACACTTGGGGAAGGATTGGGGACTTCAAACATCCTTAACATATGGAATAGAAAAAACCCTATTGCACTGACTTGACATCCAATCCTAGGTTAGCCAAGCTGGTTTCCAAGCTCATGCAGTCTTGATGCTAAGGTGTCCCAAGGCCACCAGAGAGTTAGGAACAGGTGGATGTGAACGGGAAAACTTTCTGGCATTTTATTAGGACTCTTCTAGGGTTGCCACTATCCCTTGGGTTTGGTTTTTGAATACATGCTCCTCAGGTTGAAATTAACCAGAGGCTTGTAACAGAGTTCTGGAGAAGCTGGTTCTGATGATTTTTAGAAGAGTAAAACCAATGTTTTGGAATATAGGATTTTTGAAGGTCCCTATTGCACCATTTTAAAAGTGCTTTTCATTAGGTATTTTAAATATGAATATTCCTGTGCTTATCCTTCCTGAGAATATTTAGTGGAATTTTCTTAAGATTAATATTCAAGACATGGTCCTAGATCTTACCCCTTTTAGTTCTTAAAGATGTATTCTATATTAACAAAAGGTAAAAATTAACACTCTAAGGTTTATTTTGAGGCAGGGGCAGAGAGAAAATCCCAAGCAGTCTCTTGCACTGTCAGCACGGAGCCTGATGTAGGGCTCGAACTCATGAACCATGAGTTCATGACCTGAGCCAAAAATCAAGAGTTGGATGCTTAACCAACTGAGCCACCCAGGAGCCCCCAAAACTAACATTTAATATTCCAATAGAAACCTCATTCTAAAATTAAAGTAACCAAATAATTCAACACCAGTGGGTTTTTTTTTTGTTTTTGTTTTTTTTTTTACTTCCTAACATAAGGTAGCAAGTAATCTTTACATTGAATAGCACGTATTTATTTGGTACCCACTATGTGCAAACTACAAAATAGTTGTGGTATTAATGCTCAAGGCCCCTTTAACTCATAGTGTTATATGATTTGTCTGCCAAAAATAGGAGCTAGCATTTAAAATTACAACAAGGAGGGGCGCCTGGATGGCTCAGTCGGTTAAGCGTCTGACTTCAGCTCAGGTCACGATCTCGCGGTCCGCGAGTTTGAGCCCCGCGTCGGGCTCTGGGCTGACGGCTCAGAGCCTGGAGCTTGCTTCCGATTCTGTGTCTCCCTCTGTCTCTGCCCCTCCCCCGTTCATGCTGTGTCTGGTCTCAAAAATAAATAAACGTTAAAAAAAAGTTAGAAAAAATAAAATTACAACAAGGAGTAATAAATTAGGGTTATGAAATTTAAGCACAACATTTAACATGGATATTAGCAAAGACTGAGCTAGAGGACCCAGAGAAGAGATGAATGCTGATGAAGAGTCATTACAGTGTCATTTCTAAAGTTAACATTTACAGAAAAGACTTTTCTAATTCAAGATTCTGCTACCTTTTTATAAATCTGGTGACCTCACATAGGTGGTTATGTTCCTGTTCATGTTCTTTTGATAACCCTCAGTCTCAAAGACCAAAAAAAAAAAAAAAAAACAAAAAACAAAAACAAAAAAAAAAAACACGTATACTAAGTTTTGTTTAGGTAATCTCTTTTTCTTTTTTTTTTTTTTTTTTTTTTTTAATCTTTTTCAACGTTTTTTATTTATTTTTGGGACAGAGAGAGACAGAGCATGAACGGGGGAGGGGCAGAGAGAGAGGGAGACACAGAATCGGAAACAGGCTCCAGGCTCCGAGCCATCAGCCCAGAGCCTGACGCGGGGCTCGAACTCACGGACCGCGAGATCATGACCTGGCTGAAGTCGGACGCTTAACCGACTGCGCCACCCAGGCGCCCCTGTTTAGGTAATCTCTATACACAACATGGGGCTCACACACACAACCCTGAGATCAAGTCACATGGTCCTTTGAGCTAGCCAGGCACCCCTATACCTTGTTTTCATAACTAATAGAAGTCTTAAGACTTCCGTATTGTTCTAAAAGATATCCATGGATCTATTCAGTCTTTTGCATTTTCATATATTAGTTCCCACCACACATTTGCACACACACGTGAACACATATGCACAGATGTGACTTTAATCAGACTGCTTGAATCTATAACAGGGGGGTTGAATTCATCTGGATCAATTAGATCCCCAAATGGAAAATGCATGAATCATGACCCCTACCCTTTCTAGACAGAAATGAATCCCAGGTTATTGATTTAAGTCTAAGAGAAAAACTGTATTTAGATATATTGGGGGAAAAAAAGAGAAAGGTCTTCATGACTTGAATGATTACATGTATAGTTTCCTCTGTTTAAGGTGTATTTTCTTTCCCTCTCATCTGATATCTGACTCACTACTATCAGTCTAATTCAGTTTTCACCTGAAGCCTGTCTTAGAGGTTAAATATCTGCCGTGATTCCCACCACTTGAGTGTATGTTTTTCTGTCAACAACTACTCAACTAGTGGCCATGTATTTGGGGTTTAATCCTGGTTCTTCTGAATTAAATATCCAACTAAAAGCAGTATGGAGTGAATCATAGTGAACATTTACTGAATTATTATGTTCTTGGCACCATACTAAGATTTTTTTAATCCACATGACCTATTATGACTACCTTCTCATTTGAAGACAAGGAGTCTAATGAATTAAGAGCCAATAGAGTATTGGTTAAGAACATGGGCTCTAGGCCAAACTTCCCGGCTCTGGTATTTTACTGTGTGATTTGGGGGAAGTTAGCTAACGATACTGGTGAGATATACGGTATTCCTACGATCAGGTTTTGTTTTTTTTTTTTTTTTAATATATGAAAAAATTAAAATTTGGTCAAGTGGTATTTACAAGGTTTTTTTTTTTTTTTTTTTTTTTTTTTTTTTTTTTTTTTTAACACTATAGTATCTCTTATAATTGCCTTCATTCTATGTTAAAAACATTGGGGCACCTGGGTGGCTCCAGTCGGTTGAGCGACCGACTTCAGCTCAGGTCATGATCTCACAGTTTGTGAGTTCATGCCCCACATCGGGTTCTGTGCTGACAGCTCAGAGTAAACATTAAAATTAAAACAAAAACAAACCCAAAACATAACCCCCATTGTTCTACGATGTTTTTCAAATAAAAAGTATTTTTCTGTTTAATTTTACGTGTTTTTGCTGGAATGAGCTCTATAGATGGAATAAAATTCACCTAGCCTTTAACTGTTGCACACAGCTAATTTTATTAAGGCCAGGGATAGAACCTAAGTGCTAAGAACCCACTAATACTCCTTATACTAGACCATAGACCCTTCCACTGTTCATTTCACTCAATATATACTAGAGCAAAAAAAAAAAAAAAAAAAAAAAGCTGTATTTGTATTTGGTTTTTAAAGAGTAAAATTATCTAGTTTTTTTACTTTTTAATATATCATTGCTCATAGGCACAAATCCATGCAGAAAACACTCATGTGCACACATACGAACTATTAATGCTGCAGGCTTCTTTAGGACTATCAAAGTGAGAAACAAGTTCATGTTGTTACAGTGTTACCTTTCAAATAGATTTCCATGTCTATCAAATAGAGACATAACAGCAGTTCAATATCAAAACTCAAATTAAGGTCAGAAACATGATGATCATGACATCTAGTTAACAGGGTTAAAGAGTGTTTTGTTCCCCCCCCCCCGTTTTAGCAAACTCTCACATCCTATTCAACCCTTAGTTTCATCTTCACTTCTACCTTCTAATATCAATACAAAGACGTGGGGAATTTTATCCATTCTACAAGCAAAAGTAAAGAAAATGAGTTTACATAACTTGAGCCGATTCTTTCTGTGTATACACATTCAAGACTGAAAAACCCATTCTTCCTCCATTGAACCATTATGACAAACCACATGCTGGGTTATGTCAATCAGAGGGAGCTCAGATCTTGCTGGGGATATTTGGATAACGACAAAAGTAGAGTTTTTGAAGACTACTGAAACTATGATTCCATCTTTAAAATCATAGGAAACCTTATTTCTTGCTAATAACTCAGCACAGCGTATGAAAACTAGTAAGAGATTTTGGCAGACAATATTACAACATTAGTCTCTACCCCATTGTAACAAAACCTTGTTTTAGCCATTCACACACAATTAGTAGATAAAGGATTGTAACATGTTGGGTAGCTGGTAGATTCTCCAGCTGTTTTCTTGAAAAGATAATTTAGTCACTTGGGTAAATGTAGCTCATATTGCGGCAGAACCATGAGAATATAAGAAGTAGGTAACACGTTATCAGGACTGATGATTAATAAAGAAAATGGAAAGCATCTGGCCAACATGAAGGCTTTACAAATAAGAGAAAGGTCCTAAAGGAGAAAAACATGTGGAGAGCTAAAGTTGGTATACAAAAATCTTTTGAAATAAAAAATGGAAATTACTACATGTAGGGATTACAGCCTAGAGAGTGGATATTCACTTGGTGAGAAGAACCTTATAACTAGTATTCAAGGGCATCATAATAGTAAGCAGAAAGCCTTACAGAAGAGAACTCTATACAATATTTAAAAATATGGGACTGCAGGGTATTTTGTTATTTCTATAAAGTCCAACAGTGACAAAGCAAGAATTGGTCTACAGAGGCATGGTTTTAACATGTTAGCAGGGAATAGACTGAGAACAGGTGAGGTGGTCTCCCTCTGGGGTATAATTTGCAGATCAAATGTGATAACCTTCATAGATGACTAACCTGCAAAAGAGGTCTCATGACCAATTAGGATTAACAATAACCCCATCTTAAGTCACATTTACCAGCATATAGTGTACTAGTAATTGTAATAGTGTACTAGTAATTGTAATAGTGTAATAGTAATTGACACGTCATTTCCAACCTGGAGGCCCATAAAAATGAGGCTGTGTTAGGGCCATAATGGCAGAGTATCTTAGAGCAGCTGGGTGGAGGGTGGGCAGAACAGAGCTATGGAAGGACGATGGCAGGGAACAGAGCGTGTACCGTGTACCCCAATAACCAGATCAGGTAGACTTCTTCAGAGGAGAAAGAATGCAAGAAAACCCACATCACAGCTCACAATTCTGTCTAGGTCCATCACTAAGTCCACAAAGGAAAACTAAGGACACGTTCCCGCTTCACCTGTCAAGAGACTTCTCGGCATCAACTATGGAGGACACAACAACGCAGAAACTTCTGGGGCAGGAGCCAGGGAACATGTAATGAATCTAATTCCCATCCAGCTGCACCTAGGCCTAAGTGTGGTCCCCAAATGCAGATTCACGGAGCTTCCTAAAGAGGTCACATGTGAACCATCCCAAGTCCGTAAATTATTTAGTCACTTTTTAAATCTTTACTACACTTGCCTGGGGACTGAGAATAGACAAAGAAGATCAACTCACTTCCAAACACTTGTTTAAACACAGTTCAAGTTTCTTCTAGGGCAAGAACGTTCTATTTGATAAAAGTGATTTCTGTGATGCTGATGGGATTGTGCCACTGTTTAAACACTAGAGTTGGGATGGGGGGCGGTCAGAGCTCTAAAGAGAATACTTCCTTTCTTTCAAATACCAGAGAGTAACAATATGTATCTTTAATGCCACTGCCTAAGTTTAGCAGCAGATACCTATAATTTTGAGGGGATATGGGAGAAAAAACTCAAAGTGTATCTTGCTAAAATATAAAGTTCCAGGAACTCTTTCCCTCGCCCTCTTTTCCCACTAGATTCTGCAAACGATCCCAAACTACACCCTTTCTGGAAATCAAACGAGACAAGAACACAGACTATGGGGTGAATGCGAGTTTTGTTTACCCCAACTCTGGTTTCTGTAACCTGTGGAAGTGAGAAAACTTCAATGCAGTCCCTGAACAAGGTTCCATCCTCACATCCACATGCTTCTCCCCACGGTTCCTTTACCTCGTGTCCTGCCAATTGCTAAACCCTCGGTTGACTGAAATTTTGACCACTCACCTCATTAAGAAATACTCCATTCTGGCTTAGTTGGTTCTGAAAACCTGTGCTTCTTGGTTATCCTACTAACCCTTTCTGAACCTTGAATTAGATATGTTCATTTAGAAATCATCTTCCATCACTAACCTCAGAACTCCACTCTCTCTTTTCCACCAGCTCCCTGGATCTGCACTTTCCTACTGGTTCCTAGTGCTCTCAGCAGGGAAATAGGGCACAACAAGACTCCATGGGAGAGGAGACTGGCTGAGGGGGGAAAGGGAAAAAGAAAGGAACAGAACAGCCAATGGTACGATGCCCTTGTCGGTAACTATAAGATATGGTTGTAGAAACCGGAAACATACACCTTGGGATAGAAGTTAAAAAAAAAGTCACTGGCCAACCTGGAAGCTTACACATGAGAAACCGCATCTCTATATCCATAGATGCTTGGCAGGGCCAGAATGAACCATATGATCCGTTAGTAGAGAACTCTTACACAGGCGCACATGCACACAGGCACCAGAAGGTGG
Source organism: Panthera leo (assembly GCF_018350215.1). Taxonomy (NCBI): domain Eukaryota; kingdom Metazoa; phylum Chordata; class Mammalia; order Carnivora; family Felidae; genus Panthera; species Panthera leo. Next base: position 2,255,340 of record NC_056689.1, on the reverse strand, counting down.
TGCACACGGTTTCCAAAGCTAATTAGACTTAAAGATGCAAAAGGGGAAGGAGGAAAAAAAAAAAAAAGAAAACCACCTCCCCTGATTAGGGAGTTAACTGCTTTCCCTGTAGGAGCTTTTTAATGGAGGACCTTTTCAAGGCCAGAAGTTTTACCACCTACCGGATGAGAGAAGCTGGAAATTCTGATCTTCTGGGAAATCTGAAAATACAAATTCTATCTTGACACACATCAGGCAAAGCTAAACAAATAAGATGTTAAGCTGAAGATCATGTAGAGATGTTTATATATTCCATAAGTTTTAACAGCTATTTTAACAGCTTTACTTTTAAACATTTTGAGGAAGTGTAGGTTTCTAATGGTTTTCAAACAGAAAAGGGAGTCTATCTCTGCATGGGGCCATTTTGTTATGTATAAGCTATATATGGCGAGATAAATACCCACAAGAGACATGGACAGGATCTAATTCCCCTATGAGGAACAAACTGCCAGGTGACGCCCTCTTTCCAGGCTATTACAGATGTGGTTGCTATGGGAATGACCAGGCTAGAATTGATTGCTCTTGGAGATGGATGTGAGGCACTTCTTGGTCTACTCTGGCAAGGTCAGTGGGTGCTGTGAGATTGAAACTGGTTTGGCTCCCCTGCTCCCTATTGCTGGCTTTGAGAAATAAATAACTTACAAATAAAATTTCAAGGTATTTTTTTTTCAAAATGGTTATACCATTTTGTTTTTTTTTTTTTTTAATAGGAAATTGTCATATTGGTTTCCATACCACACCCAGTGCTCATCCCAACAGGTGCCCTCAATACCCACTACCCACCATCTCCTCCCTCCCACCCCCCCAATCAACCCTCAGTTTGTTCTCAGTTTTTAAGAGTCTCTTATGGCTTCCAACTCCCTCCCCCTCCCCCATGGTCTTCTGTTAAGTTTCTCAGGATCCACATAAGAGTGAAAACATATGGTATTGTCTTTCTCTGCCTGACTTATTTCACTTAGCATAAGTCTCCAGTTCCATCCACGTTATAAAAGGCCAGATTTCATTCTTTCTCATTGCCAAGTGGTATTCCATTGTGTATATATAAACCACATCTTCTTTATCCATTCATCAGTTGATGGTCATTTAGGCTCTTTCCATAGTTTGGCTATTGTTTAAAGTGCTGCTATAAACATTGGGGGTACAAGTGCCCCTAAACATCAGCAGTCCTGTATCCCTTGGGTAAATTCCTAGCAGTGCTATTGCTGGGCCATAGGGTAGATCTATTTTTAAATTTTTTTTTTATTTATTTTTTATTTATTTTTGGAACAGAGAGAGACAGAGCATGAACGGGGGAGGGTCAGAGAGAGAGGGAGACACAGAATCGGAAACAGGCTCCAGGCTCCGAGCCATCAGCCCAGAGCCTGACGCGGGGCTCGAACTCACGGACCGCGAGATCGTGACCTGGCTGAAGTCGGACGCTTAACCGACTGCGCCACCCAGGCGCCCCTATTTTTAATTTTTTGAGGAACCTCCACACTGCTTTCCAGAGCGGCTGCACCAATTTGCATTCCCACCAACAGTGCAAGAGGGTTCCCGTTTCCCCACATCTCCGCCAGCATCTATAGTCTCCTGATTTGTTCATTTTAGCCACTCTGACTGGCATGAGGTGGTACCTGAGTGTGGTTTTGATTTGTCTTTCCAAGAGGAGTGACACCCGAAAAACAAATAATCCAGTGAAGAAATGGCAAGACATGAATAGACCCCTTCTCTAAAGAAGACATCCAGATGGCCAACAGACACATGAAAAGATGCTCAAAATTTCAAGGTATTTCAAGTATACAGTGTGAGGACTTGATAGATGTACCCTATGAAAGGATTTCCTCCACTGAATCAATACATCCATCACCTCACATATTTAAGTTCTATTCTGGGTGTGAGTGCACTGAAGTGTTGCTCTTGGGGAATTTCTGTTACATACACCGTGCTCTCACCTGTAGTCACCACGTTATCCATTAGTTCCTGAGACACCCGACCTCTCCGTATTTCCTCCGCCCAATCAAAACAAGGAGTTGGAAGCTGGCCAACGGCTGGCATCGCTGGTAGACTTAGAACAGTGGCTCCTGTTCTGGGCCCCATTCACTGGAAGGCCTCAGGTATTACAGACCTGCTCAACACAGATTAGACAACCGGGTGCCTGGCTCACCTCTGACTTCGGCTCAGGTCACGATCTCATGGTTCGTGGGTGCAAGCCCTGCGTCAGGCTCTGTGCTAACATTGCAGAGCCTGGGAGCCTGCTTCGGATTCTCTTTCTCTCTCTGCCCCTCCCCCACTCATCCTTTTTGTCTCGCTCAATAAATATTTTTGAAAAAAATTTTTTTTTAATTTTTTTTTTCTTCAACGTTTTTTTTTTTTTTTTTTTTTTTTTTTATTTTTGGGACAGAGAGACAGAGCATGAACGGGGGAGGGGCAGAGAGAGAGGGAGACACAGAATCGTAAACAGGCTCCAGGCTCCGAGCCATCAGCCCAGAGCCTGATGCGGGGCTCGAACTCACGGACCGGACCGCGAGATCGTGACCTGGCTGAAGTCGGACGCTCAACCAACTGCGCCACCCAGGCGCCCCATATTTTTGAAAATTTTAAAGGCAAGTTGACTTATCCAAATCTCCCTCTCAAAATGAATTCCATATATTCTTCCCTAATGATGTGCCAAACATCAACTTTTGTGTTCCTTCTGTTTCAATTATGGCTTTAAGGATCTTCTTGAACAAGCACAGTAATCATTAACAGCTGACATGGAAATTTTGTTTAAAAGTTCTATTATAGAATATATAGATATAGGATTGGAAACTGATGAAAAAGCTATAAATGCAAGTGATTTTAAAGATTCAGATCCAATTATTGGAAGTATCGAAGATATTTGCGGAAATTCAGCAGGTGTATTAAGAACTCCAATCTTAAGGTAGAAAACAAGTAGAGGAGGTTTAATTCTGGAAGGACTTTAGTTTTAAGAGAGAAACTCCCAATATATAAAAAAATGGACTTATTTTTGTATTTTTTGTGATAGTTATCATAGGAGTATCACTTACACAGGTATAAAATATTGTTAACTTTTTAAGATTTTATTGACTATCCGAGTGTGCTACAAAAGAGAAAAACTGAGATGAAATACACCAAAACCCACAACTGGGAAGTTCCCAAAGATACAGACTTTTACCTGAGGAGCAAAGGGTTGATCTTCCACATCAGAGAGAAGAACCCCCAAAACATTTGGCTTTGAAAACCAGTAAGAAGTATGCTCAGGAGAACCACAGCATAGACAATGGAAAAAAGACAGTTTCTTCACTAAATAGTTCTGGGAACACTGGATAGCTACATGCAAAAGAATGGAGATAGAAGTTAGTGGTCCAGCATACACAAAAATTAACTCAAAAAAGGGACACCGGCGGGGGGGGGGGGGTCTCACTTGGTCAAGTGTCCAACTGCGTGTGGCTCAGGCCATGATCTCATGGCTGGTGAGTTCAAGCCCCATGTCGGACTCTGTGCTGACAGCTCAGAGCCTGGAGCCTGCTTCGGATTCTTTCTCTGCTCCTCCCCGCTCACACAGTCTCTTTCTAATACAAGTAAATTTTTTTTTAATTAACTCAAAATGGATTATAACTTGAATTTAAGACCTGAAAGCATTAAACTCTTGAGGGGAAAAAAAGTGTTAAGTTCCTTGACATCAATTTTAGTGATTTTTTACTCCAAAGGCAAAGGTAACAGAAGCAAAAAAACAAGACTACAGCAAACTAAAGCCTCTGGACAGTGAAGGAATCAATCAAAATGATCAATGGGAGAAGGTATTTGCAAGTCACATCCATAAGGGGTTAATATCCAAAATAGATAAAGAACTTCTACAACAAAAAAGCAGCAATCCAATAAATAAAATGGGCAGAGAGGCTGAATAGAGATTTTTCCAAAGATGACCCAGATGGCCAACAGGCACAGGAGATGTTGTTCAAGATCACTCATCAGGGAGACGCAAACTGAAGCCATCAAGAGATGCCACCTCACACCTGTCAGACCGGCTATTACTAAAAAGGCACAATAGTGTTAGTGAGGACGTGGATGTGGGAATAAATCCCTCATGCCCCTTGGTGGGAATATCAATTGGTGCCACCACTAGGGAAAACAGTAAACAACAACAACAACAACAAAAAAAAGACAATTACAAAGAGCTTCCATACAGTCCGGCAAGTTTACTTCTGGGCATCGATCTGAAGAAAAAGATACATCCATGTCTGTGTTCACTGCAACATTGTTTCTAATAGCCAAGACCTGGAAATAACCTGCGCATCAACTGACAGATGAAGAAAACATAATAGCATGTGAATGTGTAACACACGCAATTGCAATTACTACTCAGCCGTTAGAAGGAAAACTTGCCATTTCCACAACATGAATGGACTGCAAAAGATATGCTTAGAGTAAAAGACAAACGCCGCAGGACCTAGGTTTTAAGAGTCCACTTGTAAATAACAAATCCGGACTCAGGTACAGAAAGAGTGGTGTCTTCCACAAGGGAAGGAAGCAGCAAGGTGGCAGAACAGGTGAAGGAATTAAGAGGTACAAGCTTCCAGCTATAAACTGATGCTCACAGGATCTAATGCATAGCACAAGAAATACGGTTGTACGTATTAACTTTGCATGGCGACAGACAACTACATTTGTTGTGGTGATCTGCTTACAATGTGTACAAATACAAATGCAGAACCACTATGTCCTACACCTGAAAACCCTATTTTATGCCAATTATGCTTTAATAAGAACACAAACTTTACATTAGGGGAGAAAAAGAAAATGACAAAAGAGGGAGAATAAAAGCTACTTCAAAAGCTATAAATGCATTATCCCAGAGTCTTTGAAGTACCTGCATGTATTTAGCTCCTTGACTTAAGATCAAGCACAGCTTATTCAAAAGTAATAATTCAAATATACATGTAAAATAGGGACCTCGTTTTTTAAATCTTATTACAATATGCAACTGTAATAGCTTAAAATAGCCTCAACCAAAGTAGCCTAACGCATCTGCCTGCATCATAAGCATACAGATATGAAAATGCTGGACACACACACACACACACACACACACACACACACCACAAAGCTGCAGGAGAGCCAGGTACTAAAACTTTTTTTTTTTTTTTAATGCTTATTTTTGAAGGAGAGAGCAGAGACGGAGACACAGAATCCGAAGCAGGTTCCAGGCTCTGAGCTGTCAGCACAGAGTCCGACATGAGGCTCTGACCCACAAACCATCAGATTGTGACCTGAGCCGAAGTCAGACACTCAACCTACTGAGCCACTCGGGCACCCTGCCAGTTACTAAACCAGTTGTATTGGTCACAGAGTCAAACAGGCATGGAGATCCCCTCCATTCAAGAGCTTAGAGTGGAAGTGAAGAAACCTGACCGCCAAGATGAATAAAAGGACACTAAGAAGTAACCTAAGTGTAATGTCCAATGCTTGTGAAGGAAATAGAAAGGCTTTTTGGCTTGGTATTGCACATGATGGGATTCATGGTGCGGTAGGAATCTGTTCACCAATGGGTCTATATATTGGACTTAAAACATCATTAAATGTTTGACTCCATGTTCAGATCGATAGCATTTGTACAAAGTATAGAGCTATGTGTAACCTACCTTGACTGCCTATTCTAGGTTAGCGAAGCTTATAATTAGATAGCAACTTATTTCAACATTCATTTTAACATTGACTAACAGACTTAACTCCTACAACGAGCACCTCACAAGAGTTTTAAGGAGATCAATACAACCGGGGTGGGGGGGGGGGGGGGGGGGGAGTAAAGTTAGTCATGATTTAAAAAAAAAAAAAAAAAAATCACAGACCACTTTGGGGGCAGAATTTAGGATTTATAGAATAATCTGCTTTTGAAGAAGTGTTAATATTGGCTATTCACCTCTGAAAGTTAACAGAATTTAACACTGATTATTGTGTAAAATTTACTTTGCCACCTACCCGTACAAACCAAAGCTGAAAACTGATCACATACTTGAACTTATCCAGGTATCAAACCATGTTTTATACACTTTTCTTTAAAATAGGTTTTTCAGCAATTACTTTGAGATAGAGATGTGCATAAATATATATATTATGTATTTGTGTGTGCATACGTTCAGTTTCATGCTTTAGTCATCTAAGTTTTAACACCTAGTAAATGAAACAAATTCAAAAGGTCTTTATCAAGCCAAAAAATTAAAGAGCTTTATAAAACCCAATTAACTTCACCGTTTGATCCTGTTAAATCCAACCATCCTCAAAATAATCCAAAAATTATTGCTAATATAGCTTCTTTTCTGGGACTCTTTGCTCCTTGAGTGGCAGGTATTTGACTTCTATGTTCTCCCAATTAAAGAATCAAAATGAGTAATGTCTACATTCAAGTCCAGTCTTTATGCTATAAAGTTCTATGCATTTTGACAAATGCCTAAGTTTGGAATCCATTTGAAGGGGGTTTGTCCTCACTGCTTCATAATTAAATGGACATTAGCTAACAAGTCTGGTGCTTCTGTTTTGGAATACTCACCATGATTTCAGCTGCTTCTAAACCCTCTTTTGTTACCGAAAACACAGAACACAGATCAGGAATGCAGAGATTCACGGCTTTACCTCATACCCCGAACCTCAGTTCGGCCCAAGAAATGAAGAAATGAAGGTGGGGAGAAAAGAACCATCTAGCCAGGGCCAAATTAAAACAAGTAGGATAAAGAAAAAGGACAGGAAATAGAGAATTATGAAGTTTGGAATCTAAACACTTGTAAAAAGCTAGAAATAGTACATTGGCAGAGAAGTTCTACACATTTAAATACTCTGAAGGAGTTTTGCAAACTGGTTTCCTACAATTGAGTTTTTTTTTTGTTTTGTTTTGTTTTTTTTTTTACGTTGATATGAAAACAGTCAAGATTACGGCAAAAATCGTTCTGGTTATCTTTTAATCAAGTTATTTGTAATGTATTAATATATTAGAGTAATATTTCCTTCTTCTAAACGAAGTATTTGTTCTTTTAAACCAAGAGATGAAAATTCCCAGTTTTGGAAGTTATGTCCAATGAAATTCAGTATTACTGCTGTGAAGAGAGAACCGAGTCTCTCAAAACAAAGACACTATTTGAAAGGTTTTGGATTTCCAATACCTTGCTTTAAACTTCTTTTAGATAAGTCATTAAGATATACATTGCAGAGGATAAACAAGGATGAACTCAAGGATAAAGTCCTCGAAGCACACACACAAAAATTGGTTTCCATACAATACCCAGTGCTCATCCCAACAGGTGCCCTCCATTCCATTCTCCTCACCCACCCTCCCTTCCCCTCCCACCCCCAATAAGCACACAAAAATTAAGAGTCAGTGCTTTTAAAATATACAGATTTCAGGGGTGCCTGGGTGGCTCAGTCAGTTGGGAGGCCAACTTCAGCTCAGGTCACGATCTCTCAGCTCGAAGGCTCATGGGTTCGAGCCCTAGGTCAGGCTCTGTGCTGACAGCTCAGAGCCCGGAGCCTACTTCTGATTCTGTGGTTCCCTCTCTCTGCCCGTCCCCTGCTCATGCGCTCTCTCAAAAAATAATTAAAAAAAATTAAGTATACAGATTTCAAATTGTCTTGGTTTTGTAATATTTCAAAAGATTAAATGCCTACTTTTACGTTTCATTAAAATGGCAATCTCAATGCTGCATTTTCAATATTTTCAGCATTATAGACCCCCAACTCATGTAGGTCTTTTCTAGTGTCTAAGAGGCTGTAGGTTGATCTTTGTTTTGCTTAGTTTTGTACCTTATGTCCTTAGCCTTCAGGTAATTTTCCAGAGAATCCTCTATTGTTTAGGAAAAGGAGAGGAGATTGCCCTGGGAGATCTGATGCATGGTCAGTGAGAAGTCCGAGCTCAGTTCACAAAGCCCCATGCTGTAGGACACTGTAAGCGTATAAAATAAAGTCTGCAGATATTTATTGTCTCTGCAAGTTTGAGTGAAGAGAACTCATTCACGTCAAGTTCGAAATATTGAAATACCAGTTGTGTTGAGATAACTAAATTTTGGAATTGGTAACTGTGGAGACAGGGGATTAGAAGTGGGTCTATTTTGGGGTACCTGGGTGGCTCAGTCAGTGGAGCATAGGACTTCGGCTCAGGTCATGATCTCGCGGTCTGAGTTTGAGCCCCGTGTCGGGCTCTGTGGTAACAGCTCAGAGCCTGGAGCATGCTTTGGATTCTGTCTCCCTCTCTCTGCCCCTCCCTAACTCATGCGCATGCGCTCTTTCAAAAATAAACATTAGAAGTGGGGCTATTTACTGTACCAGGAAAATTCCACCATACACCTAGAAAAGAAAAGGAAACTTCTGTCTCTACTGTAGCAAATAAATATTCTGCAAAGGGTCTTCTAATGTTTAAAAAAAAAAAAAAAAAAAAAAAAAGCAATCCTTTAAATTTCCGTCTGACCTTAATTTCTCAATTCTATGTGTATTTTACACATTATATCGTCCTTAAGTGTTATTTGTTCCAATAATTTGGCTTTTTTGGTGATTTGTACATGTGAGGCCAAGCAGATAAAAATCACAATACAAAAACTTAATGAGGATAGTGAAGGCCATGTAGTTAAGTGTTTCCACCTACTTTTGAAACCATGCAAATCAACAAGGAAATTGAATTCGACTCCTATCAAGGATAGGAGGACAAGAGGACTTGAAGCTTCCTTACGTCCATCATTGGAGAAACAAACATGTGGACCAGAAGCAGCCCCTTAGCAGAGAATCAGTCCGCAAGGGAGACGGGTGAGTATGGGTGATCCCGGGTTCGCATGCAGAAGGTTGGTCCCCACACCTACGTGGGAAATGCTAGGGTGCATTTCAACTCTGGAGATTCAGAACAACAGCTATTAGGAAGCTAAAAGGAAGAGACTTGGGAAGGAAGGGTGTGAGCTCAAGATGACAATGTTGTGAAGGAGGGACCTGGATGGTGAGGTCTCTATTTCGGATGAGGAAGGGTAACAGAGAAAGTACTCTACTGATGCTAGTATTAGAGATTTAGAAGATCAACACCATTCATAAAGAAACTGCACATCTCCCTAGGAACAGACACGGTAATAACAGAACCAAGAACCAAACTAAGCATTTCACATATTCCCTCTCCCATAAGACTTCTTGTTAATCCAGAAAACAAAACCCCAACATGAATACATGTGAAGAATCAAGCATCATTAAGAGGTACAATAAGACCAATAATTTTTCTCTATGCTATTAAAACAATTGCATACTCACACAAAATACTTAAGTGCTCATTAAAAACTACTCCAATCTCAGCTAAGCCTGAGACAACTGTTAACATGGTTCCATGTAAGATACAAAATTTCTCTAGATTAAGAACTTAAAAAATAAAGTACATAAAAAGAGGATTTTTTAATAAGTAGGTATGAAGTAGAAACAGTCAGCTAAGTATCTACATTGTTTTAGATCTTTAAGAATCTGATAATTAGTCTGAAGTGTAATTTTGAATGCATTTTTGCCCTCACCTCATTGGTCACAATGCCTCAAGAAAATGGCTACAAGCTTATTCTCAAGGGGGCAAACAATAGGAAGAGGTAAAATATAGGTGATGCAGTACAGGAGAAAAATTGGAAGATGCTGGAGAAAAAAATAGATCAAACTAGGAGTGCAATAAGGGACACTGAATACAGAAAGAGCAAGCCAGGAAATAGAAGGCAAGTCACAGGTTTAAAATGATCACTGGGGAAAACAAAAACAAAAACAAAAACCCTGAAGTCTGGCAATAGAACAGCATTAATGTTAAAACCAGTAACTCAAGAAATCCTTCCTTGAAGGGGGTGATGGCTTGAACTCTCTAGCTTCTACTAAACGGTGACTTTCATTTTATAAAAGATGGCTGAGCAAACACAGGCAAAAACCCAACTGAATTGAATAAAAAACAAATTGGAGATTTAAGATTAAAACAAATGTGGGGGGTAAGAGTCAAAATGAATTAAAAGATGGAAAAAAAAAAAAACCCAGATGGAGGACAAATAAGAGGAAAGCAAAAAAAGCTCCCTGATATCTTGGTAGGTACTAAGTCCAGGAGCTCATTTAAAGCTGGCCAACAGGATAGCAGAGTATAAAGAAAGGGAAATAGGCTATACGAAGGTTTTTGGTATAAAGGGCATCACTAAAATGAAAGACATTCTTAAGGGGGAAAGAGAACACTAATACCTAAAATCGTAATGAAAACACAGTTCACGATGCAAAGAACACAATGCACAGTAACAGAGTGGTGAAAAACGGAGACCAAAGGTCAGTTGTACTGACAAAACCAGACAGGCTTGGCTCACCTGTTAAAAGTGTTTTCTTGGGGCGCCTGGGTGGCTCAGTCAGTTAAGCGGCCGACTTCGGCTCAGGTCATGATCTCGCAGTCCGTGAGTTCGAGCCCTGCGTCGGGCTCTGTGCTGACAGCTCAGAGCCTGGAGCCCTTTCAGATTCTGTGTCTCCTTCTCTCTGCCCCTCCCTCCGTTCATGCTCTGTCTCTGTCTCAAAAATAAACTTAAAAAAAAAAAAAAACCCTCAAGGGGTAGGTGTTTGAAGAAAAAAAAGTGTTTTCTTCTTAGTATATAGAAGAAAACACTTCTGCTTTACATAAGGATTATTTACAAGCAGAATGGTTAAAAAGTTAATGACCAATCAATGACATGCAAGGCACATGCAACCAAATTAGGTCAGGGATGTGAGGACCTGGGAAGTCAGAATTCACAAAGAATAAAGGGAAACAAGGCAGGACACCAAATTATAAGGTAATAAGCAACAGTTTCCATAAAGCAAAATAGATTTAAAAGGAAGTCACAGAAGGGAAGTAATTACAGGCAACTTTTATACACCCCTCAGTGCCAGAAACGAGTCATGTGGATACAAAATGCACGAGCATATAGGAGAGCCAAATAACATACTTACAGAGGTAAAGGTAGTTCTTGTGGATATTTTATTCAACACCTGATGCAAGATTTAGAAAAAGCCAGCCAACACCATAAGTGACAGCAGAAATAATGTATTTTAGTAGAAAAAAGTTCTAAGTAAGCATGGGGTTTCTTTGGGGGAAAATCTCTAAGAATAAAAGACGACGTGGCTGCAGTAATACACCACCAACGGCAAGGGGAAGTCAGGATCAATACGCTGGAAATTTAACAAGGCTAATTTGTAAAGACAAAGAGGAAGGAAGGTAAAAGGAAGGAGCCTAAATAAGCTACTTTTCTGAGAAAACATGGTTCACCAGACTGATACCTGTAGAGACAAGAAAATTGGAATTTAAAATTTCTAAGGAAATGGTGGCAATTTATCCAGGAACTGCATCCTACCACACACAACAAAGACACAGTCTGGTGTTTTCATAGGGATATTATCACTTCAAAAACCAGATAATCCTAATGAGCTTCAAAAAAAAAAAAAAAAAAAAAAAAAAAAAAAAAAAAATCACAGCCAAGAGGAGAGAACAGGGGCACCTGTAGTGGAATGAATGCTGGTTCAAAAACGGTACGTCCATGTTCTAACCCTGGAACCTGATGTAGCACTTTGTTTGGGAAAAGGGTCTCTGTACAAGTAGTTGTGTTAAGAATTTTGAGATGAGGGGATCATAGTGGAATATCCAGTAGACACTGAAGGCCATTCCAAGAGTTGGGAAAGGAGACAGGCAGAGGGACATCAGACACACAGAGGACAGGGGGTAAAGACAGTAGACGAGGGTGCAGCCTGTGGGCTGTTATCTCAGGCCACCCAACAGTGGTATCTGGCCCAGGAAACCGATTTGGCACTTAACCCTGATGGTCAAGAAGAAAGGGCGAATCACAGAACAAGACCAGTGCAAAACCTTAGATCGTGTCGGAAAGACAATGTGCCGGATTAAAAAGAAACATGATTGAGATTTATTCCAGGATTGCATGAACAGCTCAGCATCAGGAAATCCATTGATCCCTGTGTGAGATATAGAAGAAAAATTCTATCTAGCCATAGGTTTCTTTCCCTGAGCTTCTGAGAAGGCATTTAAGATCTCTGGATTAACAGACTCAGAAAGAGAAACCGATTTTGTAACGTGAAATAATAGATTTCAACCCCCAGGATCAGCAGGACTCTCAAAAGACAGGTCAAAGGCGAGGATGAAGCAAATTCACAATCTCAGTTATAGGTTACTTTGGGGTATTATTTCAATTCAACCTGAAAAGAGAAAACTATAAGAATATGAGTGACAGATAGGAAAAGGTAAAGATCGGGTTATTTGTTGATGATCTGATAGGTTATATGGAGAAGCACAAGAATGAAATAGGAAACGATTTTGAAAAGTATTTCAGTCTAGAAGCACAAGTTAACATACCAAAGTCAAAAGCTCTCATATATAAAAAAGAAAAGATAATAAAAGAAGCAATTTGTAACTGAAGCAGCAACACGTAACTAGGAAGAAACAAACTTTTAAAGTACCCCAAGCTTACAAGGATCTCTATAAAAAAGATCTAGGTTCCAAATGATACCAGTAGACTTCAGCAGGATAGCATATAAACATTTCTACAGAGAACTAGCAAAGGTCATGAAGATGTGAATTCTCCCCACATGTTTTTCCATGACCATAACACGGGCATCAAGTTTTTGTAGGGGTGTGGTTGCTGTTATTCTTCATTTTTTTAAGCTAGACAAGTTGATTATAAAGTTTGTGTTGAAAAAATAAAAGCAGAAATAGTTTTAAGAAGAACAAAGTAGAAGAAAGGATAGCTTTTCCTACCAGATTATACACAAGTCCCTTTAACTGAAACACTGTGATGTCAACACAAAAGAGCTATTAATGGAATAGAAGTAGTCTGGAATAAATCTCAGTGCATGAAGAAACTTAAACTATGAAAACAGGTCTTTTCATATGTGATTTCAGTAGCTTGAGAGGTTATAAAATACATTGAGTTATTCTCTATAGGATATAGAAAGTAAACCCCAAATGGATCCAAGATATAAAAATGAAAAGACAACTACTAAAAAATCATGGGTGAATGTGAGATAAACTCATTTTGTCTCACTTTTATCATCTGTGAATGGGGAAAGCCTTGGTCTCTAGGACTCAAAAGCTAACTTTCTGTTACGTTTTAATTCAGCCAAAACATTGGTCCATTTTTAGATGATGATGCATTATATGGCAAATGATCTTGATAGTTAAGACTAGATGGTTTAAGTACAGAGACTCATACTATGCTTTCCACTTTTGCATATGGCTGAAAATATCAAAAATTAGGTAGAATTTCATCAGATTTTCAACAATATCAAAGTAATGATAATCTTCTATCACATTTTGCTCCAATATTAAGAAGGGGAGTGGATTTAACATTCCAGCACTGGTGTTACAGCATGAAATCCAGGATAACGAGAAAACACAAAACAGAAATTAACACTTTAGAATTTACTGGTTATTTTGCTAAGTATAATGGGGGACTAGTAATTTTTCATTGTTAAAGCTTTTTTATCTCGTAAGCATACACACATACGCTATCAGTCTTTACAACTTACCTGTTTCTTATGAATAACTAGTTGTGAGGACCTGTTAAGATGAGCTATAGTTAGGAACGTGGAAGGTAATTCTAGAATCAACCATTCACATGCCGATACTCATCATACTAAAGTAAAAGCCAATTGATGTTTAAGTAAAATTAAGAATAAAACATTCCTCGGGCTGATTATAAAAGAATAACCCAGAAATCGCCCAAGTTTATTGGACATTAAGAGCTCTTGCCAAAACAGGAAGGGAGAGGAAATCTAAGATCCTCCATGGCCCCAAGTGACAAGGACAGAAACTCTCTGCAGTACGGCCCAGAACGTCGGTCTCTCATTTGACTGGCACCTTAAACCTCCAAAGTGGAACTGCCGTTCCATTAGTTTGTTCAAAAATGGCAAAGTGGTGAATAACAAATCAGTCGGAAATTTAGCTGAGAACACTGAAAAGCATCTGCAACTATGACAAATGATGATTAAACACACATTCATCCTATGACTGAGGGAGAAAAAAGAATAGGAGTTAAGCCGAAGATATTTAAAATATATTCTGTTTGTACTATAGGCAAGGATGCATAGCCTTTAATGGTGTGTGACTACAGGGGAGTGGGAAAAATTAACATAAAGCTTAAATATGAATGAAGCTGTCAAAAAGGGGAAAATTAAAGTTCCAATCATGCCTATTGGGCTAAGTTTGAACATCTATAGAAATAGTGAATATAGAAACGTCAGTGTCAATGGCTTGTTTTTTCTCTTCTTTCTTCAATGTTTGCTTAATGAGGCAGAAAAATCTGTTTAAGTTTCTAAATTGGTGCCTGAACACCTTGATTTTCTTGCTTCTTTTCTGCATCCCTGGAGGATTATCTAAATTACAGTGAATAAAAGGAATGAAGATCCCCAGCAAGAGAAAATGATCAACCCCTTCCTATCGCCAGCAAGTGGAAGTGAAAGGGTCTCTGTTTCAACCTTGAGACGTGGGGCAAGCACTCCGACCTCCTGGAACCTCAGCATCATCGTCATCTAAGAGATTAATCGTACCAAACTGTACCAACCAGATGCCAAGTCAGCACCACCTACAGTTATCAGGCACAGAAAAGCCCGTTTTACAACAGCTGGGATGGATTGGGTTCTTGCGATTGGCTTTACAGGAAAGTTGTTCGGGGCCTTGGGGAGGAGCTCATAGAGCTCTACCAAAAAAAAAAAGAAACCGCGAAAGACTTCACAGAGGCGTACCGTGCCTTTAAGTGCAGCATGTGGATCAGGCTGAAAGCAGGAGGACAGGGCGCAAAGCCATATGTAGGGTTTGGGGTCCTCCGGGTCCATGCCGAGCGTCCACCTGACTAACCCTGCCCCACCCCCAAGAGACAGTCCAAGTAAAGCTGCTCCTTGGAAAAACTGAACCAGAAAACTTGAACTTGCAGAGGAGGGGACCTGCCAGAAACCAGAGATTTAGCAGAAATATTGTACCAATCAAGGAGACCCCAGACACTTCTGTTCCATCCTGCCTGTAGTACTGACAGGTCATTACCTGTGAACTCTCCTGCCCAAGGGGCCCCCCAGTCTGCGAAGAGGCCTGTACACAGAATTCACCTCAACTTTTTCATTATCAGTCTTAAGTGCATCTATTTTAAGACAGACACACACACACACACACACACACACACACACAGTGGGGGAGGGACAGAGAGAGAGGGAGACTGAGGACGAGCAGGGGAGGGCCAAGAGAGAGGGAGACAGAATCCGAAGGAGCCACACACGGGGATCAAACTCATGAACGCGAATCATGACCAGAGCCAAAGTCAGACACTTAACCAACTGAGCCACCCAGGCAACCCTCATTGTCAATCTTAAATTAAAAAAAAAAAAAAAAAAATATGAGGATCACCAGATACTTAAGACCCTTAACATGGAAGACAGACACACACACGCACGCGACCAACGAGAGAAAGTAAATCCTGAAGGATCATGTCCAACAAGAGTAGCTCAAAAAATATACATATACACACACACACACACACAGACACACATGATCAACATTCTCAGACACAAAGTCTCCCAAGAATAAGACACTATAAAAAATAAGACGTTTACAGAAGCGTTGGGAAATTTAAAAGAATGGTTGAAAAATAAGTTGAAGAGTTACAAGTCAAAGGGAATTCCCAAAAGTGCAGGATAGAAAAAAAAAAAAAAAAAGGGGGGGGGGCGCCAATAAAGTTTATCAAGGTGGAAATACAAGATCCCATGAACACCATTTCCAGAAGGTGATGGATGGCATGACTGGCTGCAAGTCTGATGTCCTACATACACATGCACACACGCCCTGTATTCTCCTCATGGGCAGAGTCCCCTTCCCTGCTGAGGTCAAGCAGGCGGTGAGAACAATGTGCAAGTTCTAGGCCTGCTTGTGAGGGAGCCGCAGGCCTGTGAGGAACACTCTCGCAGCCGGTGGGTGTGAGGGCCACACAGGTCACTCAGGAGGACTACCATGATCCGCCATGTAGAGTGGGACCACCCAGTCGGGCCACAGCAAGAAAGCAGAAGTAACAGGTGAGCCCTGGTGTGCACGGTGTAAGCTTCTCACGTTTAAAGAGGTCGGTTACCGAGCAACTGATGACTGAATTATAGAGCGAGCAAACCAAACTCAAAGCTAACCAGAAAAATAATAAAGGAAGTTTCCTGGAATTGCAAATGTAATATTGCAGTTTGAAATGCATCAAGAAACATCAAACAGAGTGAATATTGTTTAATAAAAGCTATGAATCACGTGACACTAGGCAACACAACAAAATGGATACGAAATTACTCCACACCTAAGTAAGGGCATCAGTAATATTAGGAAGAGTGCTCATAAAACGTACAGAAGTCAGAGATCGTGAACTAAACTTACAAAATAGCACCAAGCACCTAGGAGGCAATGAAGAAGAGACTTCAAAATTCTAAGGGAAAAGTACCTTCATCTACGAATTCTCTATCCAGACTCTCTATAGTGAGGGGTGAAGGCAGAATAGAGAGATACCATCTGTAAGATCAGCAATGTTCAACGCCCAGCCACGCTTCCTCAGTAAGCTCTACAGGATGTCCTCAGAAGGACGGGTGAAAGGGTTTCGGACACCAATCGCAGGAAGTAGTAGGTCTCCATAAAGGCGGCGCGTTTCATGAGCAACGGGGTCAATCAAGAGAGGACCAAGAAAGGAAAGGGGTCACAGAAACAGAAGAGGGACTGCAGAGTTTAAGAATGAGTCCTTTGCAAACTAAGCCCAACAAACAAAATCAGTTTTTTCCCCCCAACTCCCAACTTATGAAGGGTTGTGAAACAAATGAAAACCATGTGGTGGAGATCATGAGGTTTAGTTAGAGTATTTTAAGTCAGAAACGTGCAGCAACAAAGCACGAAGGTGGGTGAAGGAAAGGGTGCTGAGAGCGTTTGTATAGACGTGTGCAGGTGTAAGGAGGCTGAATCATTGTTCCCAGGAGATCTACAAGTCTAACAGCGGGAAATCAAACAGGCATATGAAAGCCTGCAGGAAGAGCCCCAGTAAAATTAGTTGGCCCTTAGCCGTGCAAGTAATTTGGGGGAAGAAACCGTGCACATTTCCATTATGGATTTTGTGCACTATTTCACATCTGAACCCGTATACGTATTATGGGAGAAGAGTAGTCTTAAAGACCACGGTTTCCAATAAACTCAAGAGTCTTTGCTAAAAAAAAAGGAGACAGGAGGACCTGGCTAAGCAGGTCCTCCCCCCCCCCGCCAGTTGTCAGGAATCAAACACAGGACTGCCTTTTCTACAAGCCTAACACAACACCATTACGAAGAGTGAGTCATACTTCCCTGTACATTAACAGTACCCTTCGTAATAAACTGCTCACCCATATAAAGTGAATCAAGATGTAGGTCTTTCCAGATATAGCAAGTTTTTTCAAGTAGTCCCCCCCACCCCATGTCCAGGGAGGATGGATCAGAGGGACTAATTTATTCCCACAAAATCATGTAGGAAAGAATGAAGTCCACAAATATTTGCAACCAAGATTTTTTTATCATGTGGAAAGTTTGAGACTTTTAGCCTAACACTTTAAAATTTACCACTTATGATTTGTTTTCATCGACAAAATTAGAAACGTCAAAGGATTCTCTGAAGAAACTGGTTTAGATGCAGAATCCAGTTCTGATGAAAACCTGTCACACATATTATTGCTTACAGATCATTATTCCTAACATCCAGAGAGACTCAAGAGGACCCTGCAAGTGCTGGGAAATAATTAACATACTCAGGTACTGAGGAGACCAAACTTAGAAATTGAAAGCAATTCGTCAACTGGTCACTCTAGTGGGATCAGGAAGCTACTGGTCAGGAGTAGGTGAGGCAGAGTACGGGGGTGCAATTAAACAGAATAAAACTGATGAAAAAGTGGACCAATTTTAGAATATCACGTAACCAAGTTCTAAGTCCTACACTCTCCAGTTCCCCAATGTGTGTCAATCGATATGCTTAATATGTCTATAATCAAACGTGCATCATATCACTAGATCCTGGGTAATGGTGGACATTAAAGATTGCCTTTAAAAGGGAATAAACATTCTAAGTAGTTTCAAGTGAACGAAAATCTCAAAAACATCACCAATGATCTCATTTCAGTTACAAACACCTTTCAATCCAAAGTTCTGCTCACTTCTTATTCTCTCCATGTTCCTCAGCTGCACGACCCCAATTCATTCTTTCTATTACAGGATTTCAAGATCCTCTTTGTTATTTTGTACAATGTTAGATGCATCAGGCAAATGCTGATTCTCAAGTACTCCAGGAATCAAGTCCGTTCTCAGAGTTCAACATGGTAAATCATAGGAAACTATGAACAGGCAATAAAATCCAGAGAGCACACCTACAGCAAAGTGCCTACCTACCTGCACTGAAGGTAGGAGATGGCCGTGTCTAAAATAAGGAAAAAAAAATATGGTAGCTAAGGAGATCCATGCAGAGTACCAGAGGAATGTAGTTTTTTTAAAGAAAACTACAACTGGGTATAAAGCTGGACATGAGAAGACAAAGCTTCAGTGAAAGTGTCTGCAACTCAGAGTGTAAGAGAATAAGATTTTATGGATTTCCATACTGATTTTAAGGGCCTCAGAAACCTCTTAGGATTATCTGCACATCTTTTAATTCTTCCCTGACAGCAAGAGATCTTGCAGCTTTCTCAGTCTAAGAGAAGGGGAGCCCAGCAACCCTCAGTTCACAGATGGTTTCTTCCTTTTTTTCTTCAAGGGAATATTAGGAAAGGTTAGGAAAAACGTTAGCAAAAAAAGATCTCCGTCTATCTCACCCCAAACCCCAATACATTAGGGAGAACTTGAGAACATCACTCCATTAATAACGCCTTTTGAGAGGAAGTATTTCTGGGAATTCAAGGAAGATCTAAACACTGACACCCAACGGCCCAGACTTGGCTTGAAAATATTTGCCAATCATGTAGAAAGGAGATCTACCCTTTCTGTGGGGGAGATACACAAGAACACTCTAGAAGACCAAGCTAAGTGCATGGTCCACATGGAATCTGGCCAATCTCAAAAGGCTGCCCGAGGCTAAGGAAGGGCATCTCCCTGTGGGAACAGACTGGAGAGCATCCGGGAAAGAACGGACAGCTTGGTTCAATGCAGTCGTGAACTGTGATGATTTTTCAGGTTCATTTATGCGTGGGAAAGGTTATCATGCCCTCAGTCCGAAGGAATACAGCGTCGTCGGTGAGGAGACACATGGTCACTTCGGATAGGAGATTCCAGTCCACCTGGGGGAGAGGGTTTGAGAGGACGCGTGGAGCCCCCTTAGGGAGTGCCTGTGGGGCCCTGGGAGTGGGGACTGCCCCAAACCCCTCAGGAGGCACCTGATCACTGACCCTGCAGGCAGGTCCTCCGACGTCTGCCAACACGGCCCCCCGACAATGCTCGGGGAGCAAAGGAAAGTCACCCGAGACACCAGGTGAGGCACTGCTCAGATTCACTGCAGTTTCCACTACTTATCGTCATATAGACAGGAGTCTTGACGTGGTCGGTTAAGAGGAGCATGCACTTTGTCAAGGGTGCGGGTTTTCCCGGCTGCAGGCCAAGCTACGTGCTTTATGGAGGGATCGGTCCTGCTCTTGCAAAAACTCGCGTTGGGATCACGAACACCAGGAGCGGGGCGCTCCCGCTGACCGCTCAGTCTCGCACACCCCCCAGCTCCTGCGGCACACGGCTGTTCTTCCTGAGCTCTCAAACCTCAGAGAATGGTCCCATTTTAGGGTCACGGGCAGACGGAAGGAGCACGGAGCCGTGTTACCCCAGCCTGCTGTGGACGCCACCTCTAATGTGGGAGCAGAACCTGCAGAGGCAGCAGCGTGGCCAGGCGGGGAGTCCGCACAACTGACACCCAGACGAGGTTCTGAGGACCCGGAGCCCCATCCTTGTCCTTCTACCACACCGCCCTGACCTGACCTAGAGCCTGAGGCACGTCCCGTCTCTAAAGACCTGTCCATGCCGCGCTCAGATCCGGGCGTATGTGGTCAGCATGGACTCCCGACCGACACACAAATCGTGTACAGTCCCCGTTAGAGAAGAGAGATCAACCCAAGGGTCCCGGTCCAACAATCACTTTGACGAAGAAAAACGGTACTATTTCGAGCTCTGCCATTGAGTCAACCTACCAATGCTACGGGAAAGTCAACCAGAAGGCCTAGGCGTGTTCTAGGCACGTATGTACCTAGGTTTAGGGATTACCTGGTGGTTCGTCAACACTTAGAATTCTACAGCTTTAGCTCGATTTCCCCAGACAGTCTTTGCGCAGTTGTCCATAAAGGCACATTTCCACACCACATTGGTAGATCTGAGGAGTTACACCTCTAAAGTTATATGGGCTGTGAGAAAATATATTAATACTAACATTACTACAGTTTTTCAGCATCTTAAGCATTTCACAGTACAGACTAAGATAATTCTTCGTCTTTCCGTTATATTCTAACATTAGTCAATACTTCCTGATTTAGGCATGTATTCAAGGATGCCTTTGAAAGTTCAAAAAAAAAAAAAAAAAAAGTGACCTGCTTATTTCAAGTACCTTTGAAACTATTTTAGGAGTATCGCTTAAGACCCAAAGACCGCAGCATCACACACCACTGTGTCTAGTGGGGCTCACGTAAACCTAATTATCCACATCTTTGACCTGCATGCAGTCTTGACCCAGAGCCATAAACTAATTCAGAAACGTGCAGAGGTAACAGGATCCCTGAGGGGAGATGAGGGCCAAGGTCAGAGCACTGATCGCAGTGTGACTTCACCTAGGAGGTTTGCTCTAATACCCAGCCAAGTTCCAGATTTTTAGAAGGGACACCCAGATTGTAGTCCTCAGCCTGACATTAAGCCCACAGGGGAGACCGAATAATCCATCCTAGCGTTCACAAGTAATTGAAATGCATTTTACAGACCAGTATGTTCTATCCCTTTGAGTTCTATAACCCTTAACTATCGCAAAGTTTTATTTCACCTCTTTGACAATTTTGAGGCAGAAATACTAGCTCACCCACACACCCCAAGAAAATTCAAGGCATTCACACTGGAATTTTAGTGTGTTTACAGCCCCGTGTGCCGGCACACGCATGTTGGGACTCAGCGACTGAGCAGCAGTGCCCAGTCCCAGAGTCAAGAGGCCCTCAACCCCAGATCTCCAACTGTACCCCCACTGCAGAGGGGACGGATTTCTTTTAATAAAATGTACAGTCGGATTCACCTGGGAGGGGACTTGAATACAGAGCAAAGACAGGCAACAGGCATGGAGTCCAAGAATTTAAACCATCATCTTCCACATTTAAGTTGATAGTTAGATTCAGGAACCTACAGAAATACAAATACCTCCGCATAAACCTACTTTCGTGACCACAGAAGACCTCTCTTGCTACAGTTGCTCCAGGGTTAAGGGAGCTTATGTGTGGTCACAGACAGTATTTAGCACTGTGCTTTCAGTCCACCTTTAGCGTCAATGTCCTGGGACTGTGTGGACCGTTCACATGAGAGCAGGAGCTCATCAGCCAGGGAAGGAGTGTGAGAGATGCCCACCGAATGCTAACTTGTTTCCTAGTGGAGAGGGGGAGAACAAGAAAGGATTTCCTTGCTGCAGTGAACCTGACAGGACACAAAGACTGTCCCCCTAGATGTGTCAGCAGCTGAGTGTGCCTCAGTCCCGTAGGAAGTTTCCAGAAACCCAGAGCATGTGAGGATGATGCATGAAGGAGCTGCCTCTCCAGGGAGGGTGGAGGGAAAGTGTGATAGTTGGCAAAGTGCGGCTTTCTCCAATGCCAGGCTCCACAGAGGGCAGACGCTCACCCCCGCCCCTCCCTACACACCCCCTAAGCTCTTACCGCCTCCTTCCTGCACAGGCCGAGAGGGCTCATGAAAAGTCCTACTGGGGTGAAGCCAAGAATAGCACGTGCTGAGGAGCGGGGAGAGAGCGGGGAGAGAGCGGGGAGAGAGCGGGGAGAGAGCGGGGAGAGAGCGGGGAGAGAGCGGGGAGAGAGCGGGGAGAGAGCGGGGAGAGAGCGGGGAGAGAGCGGGGAGAGAGCGGGGAGAGAGCGGGGAGAGAGCGGGGAGAGAGCGGGGAGAGAGCGGGGAGAGAGCGGGGAGAGAGCAGAAAACTTTGGTTCTGCTCCCGCCTACTTTCCCAAGGCCCCGCTCCCCTGCCCCTACCCAGCCCCACGTAGCAGTCAGGTTGGCAGCTGTGGGCACCAGGAACATGGTTCCCCCAGCAATACACGGGGGAGGGCTGAGGCACTATCCCTTCCCCGGAGCCAGCCTCAGACCCCAACGGGAAAAGATGGGCACTGCATCTCCTAGAAGAGGCCTACTACCCCTGCACCTCAGCTGACGTGAAAGCAGCACCACCCTCCTTGCTTTTCCCCAAAGGGCTCCCATTCAGAACTATGAACCCCATTTTCCTCCTCCTCTAGAAAATAACGTCCTTTTGGTGGACTATAGGTTTGGCCAGAGTTTACAGGTCAGAGTTGCAGTTCTTTATTACCATATAGACCATTTTTGTGGATTATAAAAAAAGGAACCTAGTAGGCAGCTATGTTTAACCAAGAAACATACCCCAAAGCCAGTCCCCTTGTTGAAGCTTCCCAGCTACTCAGATTCCTCCTTCCTACCTCTGCACGCTTTCTGGGCTACTTCTTCATACGGAGGCCAGCTTTTCCCATATACGGGCTTATAGCTGGTTTCTGGTGGCTGGGGCAGGGGGGTGGAGCGGGGGGGCGGTGTCAGCCAGGCATCATGTTGGATTTTCACTCCCATCTCCCCGGCTTTGAGGACGTCTCTGGACGATAACGTGAGGTAGTGGCCCAGGCTGGGGGGCACCTGGCACAAGTGATGAACAGCCCTTAAGCGCAGTCCCCAGCCAACCCACATGCTCGGTCCCTCTGGCCACATAGTCCCAGAGCTCACGCCTGCATTACATAGCTTTTCATCATTTCCCCCCAACTTAGACGTATAACGGACAAATAGGCATTATTTTTAAGGTACCAGCCTGGGGTTTTGACAAGTGTATACTTTGAGAAGTTATCACCACAAGCTAGTTAACACACGACCTCATCCAGCTACCACGTGGGTGTGCACGCATCAAGAGCGCTGAAGGAGCCTTCCAAGCAAGTTCAAGTATGCAACACGGGATCCTGGTCATCCCCACGCAGCACACTAGGTGCCCGGATGTACTTGCCCCTCCCCCCACGCCTCCCCCTTTCCACCTGTACGCCCACAGCCACCATCCTACTCTCCCCTCCGAGTCCACTTTAGACCCCACGTGTGAGATTACATAGAACTTGGTTCTTCTGTCTGGCTTTTCTCACCAGAAGGTCCATCATTTTCATCCATGTGGTCATAAGTGACCAGATTTCCTTAAGGCTGAGTAACACTCCACTTATTTATGTACTTCCCGTATGTGCATACATTTTGTCCATCTGTGACAGACATTTAGGTGGTGTCCTTACGTTGGCCATTGAGAGGAATGCTGCAGGGAGTAGCATCCTGCAGAGATCTCTCAAGATACGGATTTCATTTCCTTTGGATAAATACCCAGAAATAGTATTGCCGATCACACTTTTTGGCCAGACTCTTTTCCCATGACTGTAATTTTACATCTTGAGAGAAGACAGTTTGTTGCTGGTAAGTTCACGGAGGGCTAGCGTATCTGGATAACTCAGCGTCCAACTAGTTGTACTTTTCACCTTCGCCACACTAAAACCCCAGCTGTCAACAGCAGGAACACATGTTTTCCCTAAGTTGGGGGATCTTTAACTTGTTTGGTTCTTTAGTATGAATGGTATGAAGAGCCAGAGAAGAGAAACTTCGGTCTCCTTCCACGGGATAGTGTGCACATGCACACGTGTATTTAACGATGCACAGACAAGCTTACATATATATAATGCTATTGATGAGAACACAATGGTAATAGGAATCATTTAGGACAATACGGCTCATTCAATATTCAGAACAACACCTCCACTGGTAATCTAAAGCTAGGAAGTTTATGCTCATGTGTGTTAAAGGAAATTTTTTGGAGCACATGCAAAGCAATTTAGCACAATTAAAAATTGCTTAGCCTTGTTTCCTAATCAGCTTAAATACTGCTGCATCAGCTCTTAAAAATATTCAACTTTCCCCCAATTAATTTCATGTTATAGCAACTGACAAAAGCAAAACCAGACCAGAAATCAAGTTATAATGTTCTATATATACTGGTCTTAAGTGATCTGAGAACTTCACACCTGTTTTAAAAGTTTAGCTTGAGAATTATGTATACATATACTGTAATGGCAAAATATAAATGCTGAAACATTAAATCTGACCAAGTTCTTGCGTTTCCCAAATTTGTGGAGCATATATATAGGATCTCCTAATAGTGATTTTATACATACACATTCACATATAACTATACATACAGAGATACATGCACAGATAGAGACCATCTCCCGTGCTTTAAACAGTGCTTTCAAGTAGTACCAAGACTTTGCTCTAGATTTTCAGTCAATGCTGAGCATTGCTTAGGATGGGGCAGTAAAAGTGCAAGGGATTTTCCAGGAAATCTCACTTCCAATCCAATAGGCCGTTTTCTGGGTTTAGTATTCTAGCTAGACCGACTCCTTTGCTTGTAGTGACTCATTGGAAAACAACCACCCCACAAAGTTTGGGGGAGGAGCCTCAGGTAGGAGGGTCTTGTGAAATATGGAGCCAGAGATGGTCCGTTGACTGATCGCTCACTAACTCAAGTGCGAAATATCCATGGTTCATCTTCATGTTTCTGTGCATTAAGGCTAGGTTTATCCTCAAGCTTATTTCAGGCTTACTGTTCAACTCTTTTAATCAAGCAAATTCTAGAATTCATTCTCAGAATACTAGAAAATGGTGTTAAGTCATACTGCCATTTAGCAAAGTCACAGAATATTAAGGTTAGCAGTTATACAACTTTTAGAAAAGGTCAATATACTCATTCTTCATTGCCACAGTAGGCCTGAGTTAAAATAAAATCAGTACTTTTGCTTACTGTCTATTCGATGAATTAAACCTAATACTCCTTTCAAATTCGTAGAAGTTAGTGTAATTTTAGTATACCTTTTTAAGGTATGTTTGCCCATGTCAAAAATTTAAGAACTTATTGACCAATTCCAGATATATTCATAGACTAATTTATAGATAACTTCTAATTCTTTTAGAATATTGTATCAATAGAGGGCCTGTTTTAAAAACTTATCTGACAGAGGGCAAAATAGGAAATATACCGGATAGGCTTTGTGTAAACAAAGCTATCCTGGTGTAGACATGTAAAGGTCTATAAATGCATAGATTTGCATCCTTGAAGTGAAACAGGAAAGTACTGACAGTAGTTACCAATAAAGAGAAGCACTGGAAAGGTGAACAGGACAGAGTTAATATTATTCTTTATCCACATGGTTTGAATCATCTTGAACTCTAATGGTTCAAAAGATGGACAATACTATCACTTATAAAACTCTTGAAACAAGTTTTTATTCGTTTGAGAGACAGAGCATGAGCAGGGGGTGGGCAGAGAGAGGGGCACACAGAATCCGAAGCGGGCTCCAGGCTCTGAGCTGTCAGTACACAGCCTGACACGGGGCTCGAACTCACGAACTGTGAGATCATGACCTGAGCAGAAGTCGGATGCTTAATCGACCGAGCCACCCAGATGCCCCTGTAAGTGCTGGTTTTAAATTCCCCTACCCTCCCCTGCTTTTGGTAAAAGGTAGGATCCTGAGGAAGCATGAACCCATCGATGGAACGGAGTACTTCTATTTAGACTTGTTGGAACAATGTGTTCCTGAATATTTACTAATCTAACACCAAGCACACAAGATAAAGATAGAATTACTGGAGATTTACCTGAATTAGGAGGTACTGGGAAATTCAGGTATGCCTCAGCAGACCCAGGAGGTCAGCTTTGCTGGACTCTGAACGCATTTTGCTGAGTTCATTTTTGGATCTTTACAAGAGACACTGAAACCACTGAGGGGAATACTATCAAGTCTGGTCCTGTTAACAGTTCATCTGGTCAAGACCACGGGTAGTACATTGCTAATTAGCACATGCAGTTTTATTATTCTTGCTGGGTCCAACACCAGAACGAACAGGAATTTTTCCCGAGTGGAATTACAAACCAGTATGCTACTGGGATATAGTGAAATTCTGACACACACACACACACACACACACACACACACACACACACACACACAGGAAAAGTTTTCTGAAGAACTGTTGGAGACTAAAATCCTGAAGTTCATGATACACAAGGGGATGCCAAGAACATACAGAAAGGCAGATCATACCCTGCCATTTAAAGGGAGACAGGGACTGGGGTGGGAAAATTCATACTTGAATAGCCTAAGAAAAGCAAATGTTACCAATACAATTAGAGTTATTCACTTTGGACAACCCAGGATTTTAAAATAAGCTAGAAATAATGATCTCATCCTTGGTGCCTGTCAAAATAATCACCTAAAATTCAGTATCTGAAGTAACCTGTGCCCCTCTGCATTAATATGCAATCAAACATCCACAGTGATACACAGGTTATGTCATTTTTGTGTGTACCCAATCTTGTCCTCTTCGTAGGTCCACATGTGATGGAGAAAACACACAGCTTGCGTTGCTGCAGACAGGAAGCAATTTTCACCGGGAGAACGCTATCAGAGAACAGGCATGGAGTACTCAGAATTAAAGTCTTCTGTTTAACATTTCGAGTATGCCCCAGGTACCCAAGAAGGGCCAGGTCCTAACATTCTAAGGAGACAGACAGCAATTAATTTGCCAAGTTCCAGCAGAGGTCAAGGACACAGATGAATAGGGAGATGAAAGGGTGGCAGGAGCCTGAGGGGTGGAGACTTCTTATAAGCCAAATGGGTTTTATTATGGTTCTTACAGAAAGAGGTCAGACATTCCCGAGCTAGACTGCACATGCTCAGACCAGCCATCCTTCCTCAGTCCTTTTCTAGAAGATCACTATTCTGAGTCAAACATGCCATTTGTCCTTAAATTCATTCTATAGTATCATACCATCTTGCTCAGGACACCAGCATCACCTGATTTAGGGGAAAAATCTGGGGTATAACGAGACACGCTTTTCATTAATGATAGGATTTCCCAGTTCTAGAACCTTGAAAAGTGTCTTCTCTAATAGGTACTACTATACGAATGCAGGCATTATGCAGTATGTGGTCTTGATTCAACACAGGAGAAAAAATTCAAACCTTACTTGTCCTGTGGTAGGAAGAGGCAGTCAGAACTGGAACCGGAGACCTGCTACCCTAAGTGATAGGATCTTTCCTGAATCTGGTCACATTTTGAAACCTTTGTAGACAAGGTTTAGTACCTACTTCACACCTGGACCAAGCTTTGGTCAAAAACACCAACTATCAGTTAAAAAGCTGCTTACTCAGATCTACAAGCCTGTTTTTATTGATTTGATCAACACTTTACTTAAGCCACACAAACATCATAATTTAACACCAAGTCACAAACCACAGCATATAACAAATTTTTTTCCAGCATAAAACCTCTAGAACTTTGGCACCCCCAACAGTTAGGGACGAAAACCGCATTACCTCTTTAGAAGTTCATTTACTTCATTTCTCCAGGAGTTCTTAGCACAACACCTTGTTTTGAAAGTATTTGGTTCTTCCGAAAAATCCTTAACAGAACCTTCCCCAAAGCTATTTAAAAAGATGTGAATTTTATGTGCGCTAAAGTTTGAAAATCACCAAAGATCTCCTGGAGTTAAAATGTGCTTCCATATGGCACAGTTGTCGGGGGGGGGGGGGGGGGGGGGAGCTTTATTAAAGTTCATGTGAACTTTATTCCCTGGGCTAAAACATTCATTCTTTCTAAGGACTTCTCCTTTGAACACAGTCTTCCAGGACTACTATGGTCACTGAAAGGGAGCAGAGCAGGGACCCTCAAACTTCAGTACTCAGTCACCTGGGGCTTGTCACACAAAGATGGCTCCCACCCCTCGTCACAGCCCCTGGAACCTGACTTCTCAGGGCAGGTGCAGAAATGGGGGGGGGGGGGTAGGGAAGTATTTAGGTTTCTAGTGATTTCCCAATGCTTCTAAAGCCAATCAATACCTTGAAATCACTGGCCTGGATTAGAGATGAACCCTGAACTGCCCTTACTCTTTTGTCTTCAGCCCAGGATGACAAGGTCCCCACACCAGTGACTAGGGGGGGCTGCACCCAACTCCGTTTCCACGTCTTCACTCATGTGCTGCCTTTAACTCACAGGATCTCCAGATCTTAAGGACTGAGGATTTTAGGGGTCTAACATAAAATCCGTTGAAAAAAAAACACATAATTCTCTTATCGTGCAGGTTCAATACACACATGTGCACACATGCATACACATGAATATGCACACATGTAGGTTTTCTTTCACTTTGCTCGAGTTCACCCATCACTTGATGCTCAGAGTATTTATGGTAAGAGATTCCATCACTTAACTGCTTAGCTAGATCTCCCCGATTTTTCTCATCAGAATTCAGAGGTCTTTATTACATATGGCATATTGACAACTTCATTACAGTTGGGCCTTTGCCAAAGCACTTTGCCAATGTTTACTAAACATGTTAATGCTTTTTGAGCAAAAGATTTCAACTGTGTGGGTCCACTTATACACTGGTTTGATAAATAGGATATAGTTCCATGGATATATTTTTTTCTCAACATTCTTTAGATTAGGTGAATACACTATACACTACATATAAAAGTAGGTGCTAATCACCAATTATGTTATCAGGAAGACTTTGGCCAACAGTAGGGTTTTGCTATTTAAGTTTTTGGGGGAGTCAAAGTTACAGATTTTTCAACCACCCAGCAGGTTGACCCCACCAACCTGCACTTTGTTCAAGGTCAACTGTACTTGGTAATGCAGGGAGAAAGATATCTGGCATGATCTTTCCTTCCAAGAAAATGGGATTCCAGCCACACGTGTGTAGAGAATTAAATCCAATAAATACAAAAATACAACAATGATCATATATATAGAGCTGACTCATGGCACTAATTCCTGTTGAATTAGTTTGTTTTCCATAGTTGCAGAGATGGAATGTGTAATTTTAAGATATCCATCCGGCTCCCTTATACTGTAACACTTTTAAAGCATTCCAGGGTCACATATTTAAACTAAATCTTACAGTCCTTGTCCAATTTATTTGCCCTGTGTAATCCAGCCAATGTTTCAATAAATCCAGGTTATAACCTTGACTCAGAAGGTTCATTACAGCTAGTAGGTTACAGGATTCCGGGAGTCAAACATTTCTCTTTCAAGGTAGTAAAGGGGCAGCAACAAAATTCTTTACCCTGCAATTATGTTCTGCATTCAATTAACAGAAGCTTGCTTGATTTGGGTCCACTGAAACCCTACACGAAGCAGACCAAATGAAAGAAAATCTGGAAGTTACTAAGCAGAAGCCAATAGGTCAATCAGCCGTTTGTACCAGATAGCAAATTTCATAGTATTCAACAGAAACCCTACTCCACTGGCTTAACCAAATGGAGACTTACTGATCTGTTCACCTAAGAGGCTTGGAAATTAACAGCCTAGCTATGGTGGCCCAAGATCCCGAATGCCCTGGGTCTTCACAAGGAGTTTTCGAACCTCATAGCTGCCTCATGGCAAGGACATGGGTCCCGCCTACTGCTGGGCCAAAAGCAATTAGGTCCTGACCTCACAGGGCCCACAGAACACGTGCGCTTGTTTTGGGGACTAGCTTCGGTTACGTATCTACCCGCAACGCCAATGAAGGGCCAAAAGGTAGATGTAAGGAGATGGATTTCATCCCCAGATAGAATCCACGTTCTGCCCCTAACAATGGCAGAAGACATTATGGAGCTAAATAACTATGTTTACCACACAACAACTCACATGCATCATCAGGGAAAAATTCAGGTTTGGACGATCTCAACTATCCTCCACCTGGAGGGATCCTCCTTAAATAAGAGGCTATAGAATTATGAAAATGACATGGATACGGGAATATGAGAAAACAGGTTACAAGTTAAAAATGAGAACTACAAGTACTGTGATAATGTGAGACATCTCCAGACTTGGAAGAGGCACCAAATTCTCTGTAGTCCTTAAGTACATACACCCGCATTCACACTTTTATTGGTCAGCTTCTATTAAAGCCATGTGGGTCATGCATATGAGGTTGTAAAAAAAAACGTGACTTTCGACTGTTTAGTCCTAGTTTTTAGTGACTAGAGGTCCTTTGTGAGGTGTTTATAATTTTCATAGAAAGATCACGTTCTACACATGAAGATCTGCTATTGAAGTTAGTAGTCAAATTATGTATTTCAAGTCATTATCAAAGGAAAAATTACATTTGGAGTCTGTGCACTGAATGTCACTATTAATAAATCGCCTAAAAAACAGATTAGCAGGTAGAAAGAGCTCTTTAGATCAAAAGAAGCAACACAGATTTACTAGATTACTAGTGATGCAATAACTGGAGACAATCTTTGGAAACACAGGCAAACACGATCTAGCACATCTAAAGTTATGTTTGGTTCATTAGTCTGATTTTTCTTATCTCCTAGATGTGGCAAAGTCATTTATTTTCCAACATTTAGAGGAATTGCGTACAGGGCAAGTTTTTACATGGCTTGATCCCAAATCCTAGTCATTAATCTGAATACCTTCTCTTTCAAGTGTAGCAGACCTAGAACTCCAGAAGATCTTCTAGAAGCTACATCCCTAACTTCCACTGAGGACTTGAATATAAGAACATAAAACAATGATACAGGGACACGATTCACCTAGGTTTCTTCTGTAAATAAGCCATTTGATTTTGAACAAAAACTACAACACAACTTTCTTAATAAGTTCATAAAATAGCTTATTCCACTTATTGAGGACCTTAGATTTTAGAACAATTTAGGGTAGCGTCTCTAATCCTCCATTCAATATAATAAGGGTCTTTTGAGAGCTGGTAATTCAGGAATCCTACTGTCTAACATCTTGGGATTCAGACCTGAAACTATCAAGACAGTATTTCTAAGGAGCACCCAGTGAACAGGAAGACCAAGATCCCTAGAAAGTACAGTCAGTAAGCCACAGATCAGGAATAGGGAACCAGGAGGGGATTATACTTAAGTCCACAGTTATCACAGGATTTCTCTCACATGTAGAATCTAAAACACAAAACACAAACATGAAGCAGAATTAGACCCACAGATACTGAGTACAGACAGATGGCTGCCAGAGGAGAAGAGGGGGAGGGGAGGAGAAAAATGGGTGATGGGGAGAGGGAGGTGCAGGCTTGCAGTTGTGAAAGGAAGAAGTTCCGGGGATGAAAGGGTCAGCACAGGGACTACAGTCCGTGATCCTGCAAGCGTGTTGTGTGCAGACAGGTGGTAGCTACCCTTGCTGGGAGCATAGCTGACCGAGAAAGAGGTTCAATCATTGTTGTACACCTGAGAGGAACAACACGGTCAATCGTACTCAACAGGCAGGCGGGGAGAAACAGAAGGAACCAGGCAGCAAGGAATACAATAAACAGGAAGAGTCCCTTACGCACATAACATCCTTCATTCAAGTGTTAAAGGCTCATTGCTAAGTCACAGACAGGAGATAGCCTAGTAAAAGACCAGGGAGACAAAGACTAGAGAAGGAGCACACAGAGCCCATCTTCCAGAAGTCCGTCGTGGAAGACACGTTGGAATCTTGCAGGCTACGTGGACTGGAACGCAGTGGAGGCAGGGGTTTTGAGAAGGGCAGTTTGGGGACTCTGCAGGATTTTGCACAGGAAGGCAGAACCAGTGCAGTGGTTCAGAGTTGGCTTAAGCAGCAAAGGAGAGCACGGGGACTACGATTTTCAGTTCCTGGGGGAGAAGAGCAGCCCAGGCACAGCTGAGCAGGACTGAGGCAGGAGCTGGGGTCCATTCTTCATTCCAGGGGACCCGCACGGCCTGGCCTGAGGACAGCTGAGCGCCCGTCACAGCCTGGGGGCCAGGAGAGAGTCCTGCAAATGCTTCCCGGCATGGGACCTGGTTGTACGTGGCCCCTCCACTTCTGGGATGTTCTCCATCCTCAGCTAAAGGAGTCAGGAAAGTACAGCTTCCTCCTCCCTGAGGTACACCTGCAGCATGGGTGTGATGGCAAAGAGGCGAAGCTAGAAAGTTAAACAGCCTTCTAATCCCCGTGTATAGTTTGAGTTGTATGTGGAGAGAGAGGAGGAACATTTGAAGGATCTTAACTGGGAAAGCGTCACCTCCCCTGGGACCTGTGAGAGCAAGTCTGGAGCATGTTGAAGAGCTCACCACAAAGCCAGACTGGATGCGGAGCAGTTAGAGATCAGGGCCCTAGGGTGTCCTAGCTGGAGTGGGGAGAGGCTGAAGAAGGCAGGGACTGGAGAGAGCTGACTCGTCCACTAGAAAGACGCCGGGATTGCCGGCTGGCAGAGGAAGACAGCCAAGTTCAGCAGAAGCCCCTGCTCCGCGTTGGGGACGCAGTGGCCAGAGGCAGGCAGATGGGCTGGGGCATTCACTCGGATGCACTCCCACAGCTGGGCCAGCACAGACAGGAGACCGAGCACAGACATGTGGGTGCTATGCACGACATGGACATGGCTGAACAACTTGAGAGAAGGCGGCCATGGGCAGAGCAGGGTGACCAGAACAGAATCCCACATAACACCAGTAACCACAGACTGGGAGGAAGACAGGAGGCTTTAAACACACACACACACACACACACACACACACACACACACACACACACACGTTAGAGGGGAGAGGAAAAGCCAGGTGGATGGTGCCACTTCTAGACCAGAGACGGGTCTATAGCAGAATGGGAGGCCTTTACAATGCTCAAGGGGGATTTATAGGAGGACGAAGAAAGGTTTTGGTGGCCTCTGGAAGCACCTTTAGTGCAGTGGTAGGGACGAGACCGGAGCAAGGATTCTGCAAGGGGACTCCGGCCACAGCCCAGTTCCACCTGGCACGGTAAGCAGTTCAGAGGACGTGAATGCATGAATATTCCCTTTGGCTAATTTAAGTCTGCTATTAATCCCAGTCTGATTTTCACCTGATCAACTTTTCATATCCACAAGTTCAGTTTTGCTATTTTATTTTTTTAACATTTATTTTTGAGACAGAGCATGAACGGGGGAGGGTCAGAGAGAGAGGGAGACACAGAATCGGAAGCAAGCTCCAGGCTCTGAGCCATCAGCCCAGAGCCCAACGCGGGGCTCGAACTCACGGACCGTGAGATCGTGACCTGAGCCGAAGTCGGACGCTCAACCGACTGAGCCACCCAGGTGCCCCAGTTGTGCTCTTTTAAACGTAGGCCATGCCTCCAAGTTTTGTTGTTATTTTAACACAATGGTTCTGGTAAGTGTTTGAACAGGTTAACGCTAACATCTCTGCCAGCCCCGGGCTGGTTTCAATGGTGTGACTGATCACCACATCAAGGGTCACGTTAACCTGCCTCTTTGTATGCCTGTCCTAGGCTGAATGCCTGTCACGGTATATTTTACCTTGTGGGGGACTTTGCAGGTTTGCGTTCTCAAAATTATTCCTGCCCGCTGTTAGGGAAGGCACTTCTGTTACCTGGTAACATTTTGGTACTTTCAAGGCTTAAATTCGGGAGGCAAAACCCATGTGGTGTTCATCTAGGCTCAATTATTTCTGCCTGCTGAGGCAACAGCCTTCTGGAAGGTTGCCAGTGTGGTTGTTTCAGACAGGCACCGTCCTCAGCCCTCTGTGACTACCAGGCACGATTAGCTCTGATCCTTTGGGTTTGATCTAAGCTACCATGATCTCCCCAGATAGACACAGGGATCAGTACTCGACTGGATACTGGAGGTGGCTCTCCAGCTCTCCAGAGATCCCTCTGCGAGCACCTGTTCGGTGCCTGTGAAGCCTACTGTTAAAAATCCTGCCTGTATCTCCTTAGGCTCTCCCTCAAGTTCTCAGCCCAGGGAGTCTGTTTAGCTCTGCTCACCCCTAACTCTCAGGCATCAACCCTGCTGCAGGTGTGAAGGTAGATTTAGCCCTCATTACGGTTTAGCCAAAAAACACTTTAGTACCAAGACAGTTTAAAGTATTGCTGTATCCCTTGTAATGCTTTAAGTTGTGAGGAGACCCGGAGACTTTCATTCTTTTGGAAGTCTTTTAATATGTTTTACTGTAGATTTCCTAGTATGTCCAAGTATGTCCACAGAAGGCAACGGAAGGTGGATTTTTAACAGCCTTCTGGGGCTCATTTTAAAGTCACATATAATTAACCTACAGGTAGAGGTAGGTGACTAAATACCCTAAATATGAAGCTTTCAGTTACTTGTACTTTTGGAGAGGGTGGAGGCAGACAGAAGGACCCGAAGCAGGCTCCACACTCAGCACAGAGCCCAATGAAAGGCTCGATCCTACAATACCCTAGGATCATGACTTGAACCCAAATTGGGAGTAGGATACTCAACCAACTGAGCCACCCAGGCACCCCCTACTTATTAACTTAATAGGATAACAGTGGAGCAAACAATGACCAAGGTTTTACAGTTCTTAATATAAAACACCCAAATACTTATTTTGATTCCTAGGACTGATTTCTTGGTATGTTTTAATGCTCACTTGGACATGTAACAAAAACGTTAATCCTTGCCAAAAAAGCTACGATATTATAAGTTTTTGATCACCTCCGGTGAAGTTTCTACAGTTAACGAAGCTATCTCTTACCAAGGAAATATCACCACACCACTGCCAACTTTAGACAACTCAGGCATAGCAATTAACGGCCAAGGCTACCATCTAAACGTCGGAAAACTAGACATGAAGGTTTTTACCAGATCTAGGAGACAAGGGTAAACACACAGCCTTTTACATAAATACAAAACGGTTCCACATGTGGTAGCGTTAATCGAAAACTCCGAATTTTAAGCCTGTAAGAATGCTTTATATAGAGGCTACATTATGTAGTTTTACATTCTCCCAAATGCAATGAATTTAATAGTGACACCAGTGTTCAGATCCTCAGGATATGAACATAATCTAGGATAACTCACACTCTGCTCTTACTTCAAGGAGATGGACAGTCATTAAGCCACAAGTCCTTTGGGATTCTTTCCAGGACATATCACAACAAACGACAAGGGAGAATTTCATTCTAGAAAGTAACAACTTAAGAGTAGCTAGAATAAAATTTTTTTAGAAGAACTTTTACTGGCTAGTTTTTAGGAATTCTTCCAAATGTGGCAAAATTTGTCAGTACTTCCATGTTGTTTTGAGGCATCCATAATCAGAGTTGATCACCGACACTGTCCCCTCAGACTGCCAACCAGTAGGAGCCCAAGGAAACCATGTACATCGCCAGGAGACTAGAAGTGCTTGAGAAAGTCCTACTGCTAAACGCAGCAGACCTATTCAGTCGCGAGCCCAGCATTACTTGTCAGTAGGTCCGGCTTGATTGCCCCTGTAGTTTTCTATCGTTAGCATGAAGTGTGGTTTAACCCACTTTTTTTCCTGAGGCTCTGAGGAGTTTAATAAACCTTGAAGGCTGCTAACTTCACCAACCCCAGCAGACACGAAGAGTGCAAGACATAGTGAATCTTTAATAACTGCAGAATCACAAACCTGAGTTGTCTTTCCAACGAGTGCTTGTCTTAAATAGACTTATACAGGACTTTATCTAGGAGTGCACGGCCGTTTTATGTAATAAGCGTTCTTCTGAGGCAAAACCCTGAGCCTGTGCATCTGCTACCTCATCTGTCTGCGTGTGAAAACAGAAAAGAGTAAAGACAGCTGAAAAAAGGGAGAAAAGGAGTCAGGACCCTGCGGCAAAACCCAAGCCGGCAAAGACTAGAAACACAGAAGGTTGCCAACGACCTATAGTACGATTTGGTAACAGTAAACTGAAGAGCATCAGCCCCGTTCTCGAACAAAGTTTCTCAAACTGCACTTACCGGAGGGCGTGGGGTCACATCGCTAGGAAGCTGGTCCGGTGGCACAATGCACGTCTGCAGGACTCGCTCGCCCCGCCACAAAAGCTGAGACCCACAAGGAGACAAGCCCTCTAACGGGCCCTTCGTCTCTGTATTTATTGACCTCACAAGATCCTCCCCATGTGGGGAACGTGGAGAAAACACGGGCTTTGCCTCGCAGGGAACGTGGAGAAAACAAGAGCTTAGCCACGTGGGGAATGTGGATTAAACAAGAGCTTAGCCACGTGGGGAACGTGGAGAAAACAAGATCCTCCCCACGTGGGGAGCGTGGAGAACACGGGAGTTTAGCCACGTGAACATGGAGAAAACAATCAGACTATAATCATCGACTTGTGTGTGTAAGAAGCAAAGGGTGGGGGGGCGGGGAGTGGAGTTTGTGGTCAAGGCACACTGGCGTCAGGTGGAAAGTACCTTCCTGCAGGTGACAGAACGAGTCACTTGTGATCCTGTGACAGTGCCTCCCAGGCAGGCTCACCTCGGGCTTTGCCCTGGGGTGGTGGCTTTCTGCCCTAAGCGTTTTTTCTAACCCATTTACATGAGTGGAACCTGTTTCCCCACACACCTGTTCATCGTCCCGTCAATATTTACCACGTGATGATGTGTGTCCCAGTCCATCTGGGGTGGAGAAAGGGCTGGATCAAGCCGTGCTGCATTGTTCAGTGTTAGTGTGCTTCTCACTCAGGGAGTAAGGGAATCACACAGAGCTCCCCAGAGGAGATACACAGAAAAAAAGGGTGAGAGCCACTGCTTGTGTGTGTGTGTGTTCAGCTCATTCAGAAATTCCCATAAGACAGGAATGTAAGCATTGTGAGCCTCAGAACTCCCGTGACTCTATCAACTCACTTTTAGTGGAGTCAGCACTTTTAGGTGTTTAAGAAAGCGGGGAATGGGCCTGCACCCCGTCGCTCAGCCTAGCGATGCGCTTTATAGCTTTATAATTACAAACCAAGTGCGCATTCACAAACACACACCCGAACACTAATGCTGAGAAAACACAGAAGGATGAAGAGTCTCTACGATGCTGTTATGATTGAGCATTTTTTTTCTCTGAGGGTCTGTTTTGGGTTTTACTGTTATTTTGCAGTTTAATAAAAATGTAAATGTCATTGTGGATGGTGAGAGTGGGGGGAGCGGTTATGGGGAATTAAGGAAACTAGACCTCCCAGAACAGCAGGACACGGCCTGGATCCACCCGGGGGGGTGAGGGCTCACAGAGCACAGCGCGAGTGTGGAAAGGGGTAATTCACACCGCTACTCCACGAGGCAGCTAAATACAGGCTGGTTCGTGTCTGCTCCAAAGCTGTAAGATCGGCCTAAACAACAGGAAGGGGCAAAAATTACCCCAGCAAACCTACACGGAGAGAAACTGTGCTCGTAGAAGTCCTGTTAGTTCCAAGGTAGTCCTCTGTGTTCAAGCATTTTGTTCCTTTGAGCCCTTAGTGTCCCAACCTTTGGGTTTTCCACAGTTTATAAGTTGGAAATAGTGGTAATTAATGTGCTGTCATAAAAAAAAATGTGCTGTGTTTTCCCTTAAAAAGAATTTCAAAATGTATTTTAAAGCTATGAGAAAGCATACACTAATCTACAGTTTCCACAAATTGTTGCAAATTGTTTAGAAACATCTACTTACAGATATAAACATAAAAACTCACATTTTCTATAAAACTAAATTCACCGATGTCGTCTTCAAATAAATATAGCCTCTTTCCATGACCACCAGTAGTTAGCAGAGGCAAAGAGAGTGCCCAGAAAAAGAACAACAGGTGTCACTAAGAATTAAACATGAGCAAGTTTTTCAGACCCACCTTCCATCCACCTAATGGCAGTTTCTTAACCAAGGAAGTTATTTCCTCAAACTGTAAACGTGGATGTTTATTGTCAGAAGTCAGTTACCAAAGAAGCAGTTTCTCAAAAACAGGACAAGGAAATTACCAGTAATAGACTATGTGTAAATAATGTGAGTCTTGAGGACGAGCTTCCTAAAAAAACGCTAAAATCAACCCCACAAAGTCCCCAAACACAGAATCCAGGTGGGTGTGCTTAGCGACTGTTTTAAAGGCAGTAGGCCACCAGAAGGACAGAAGGAAATGGAATTTAAATATTTCAATTTCCTTTTAAGCATAATGTAAACTCGGAATGGAATTTTATGCTAGAAGGTGATCCCTGAGCAATGCTTAAACTTCCTCCTCCCTCCAGAAAAAGGTCACTATGCGTTTAAATTGCCTTGTGTACTAGAGACTGAAAAGTGAAAATCACTTTGAGGTATGTTCCCCGCTGTGAAACATAAGGCTGTGGAATTTATCTTAATTTTAAAATGAAAATATATTTTATTTTCCTACTAGAATATAATTAAACCTCTAAACGTAAACGAATAACCTGTTAACTGTTAAAATCTGCTACAGATTTTATCCAGGGTTTGGTCAACTTTTAGTTACAAAATAAAACGCCCACTTTTAAAAGTATTTGGATTTCATTTGTGATGCTGTAAATAAGAATAAGGTCAATGGATGTACTAACAAACTGTAAGGACCATTTACCTGCTCAATGTAAGCAAAAACCCTAACCCAAACTATCTCCAGCTTTGAAGCAAAAAAAAAAAAATCATATTAATTATCTCCTATTTTCACAGACTGTCGCCTAATTAATTCTTCAAATGCTTGGGGAATTGTGCTCGGATTCCCCTTCTAAGTTATCAAAATTAGCTTTATATTCATCGACTGTGATAGTGAATCAAAACACTTCAGAGTTTTAAAAAAAAAGATAAATTGGAATCAAATTAATTTTTTTCAGCTGTCATCTTAGGAACTAAAGAGAAAGAAACAATGAAGGAGAAAAATAACACGGAGCCACATAAGGATTAGAATCCAAACACAGGAGAAGCATGGCTTGTGCAGGACACTTCCAGAGGAAAGGAAACACGTTACCGATGGCTTGAGAGAAACGACCTTGAAAACACCTGTGCTGAAAATTTGCCTTTTCCTGATTTGGCCACATTTATGTATTACAATATATTTTTTCTTCTAGTGAATTAATATGCAAAAATTCGCTTCATAATTATCTTCCAAATGTTTTCCTAGGTGAGTATTTAGAAATATACATGTATATACATATATGCTTACTTATATATGAACACAAAACGTCACAAGTTTTAGAAAAGCAGATTAACACATTTATTGTGCGTCTTATCTTACCAGTACCATAGAATCATTTCCATTGCAATCGACACAGATATACTTTGCTATTTTAATACTGACAGTGCTACATCATATATAATTATTTCTCATTGACAAAATTTAACTTGTATCCTAATTTTCCCTCTAAAAATTACTGTTGTGAATTGTATCATCTTCCTACAGATTTCTTTGTGAACTAAAAAGTTTTCAAAATTTGTTTTTACATCCGAGGTTGTGTTTTTTACTGCTTAATTTGCAAGAATAATGTATTTATGAATATGAGCCCTTTGTCTAAAAATTACTGTTGTGAATTGTATCATCTTCCTACAGATTTCTTTGTGAACTAAAAAGTTTTCAAAATTTGTTTTTACATCTGAGGTTGTGTTTTTTACTGCTTAATTTGCAAGAATAATGTATTTATGAATATGACCCCTTTGTCATATTACAACTGTTTTCCCCCAAGTTTTTAATTTTCATTTGCTCAATTTTTGAAATTTTATTCACGCACCTTGGCATTTATGCCATGGTTAGGAAAGATGATATATAAAATAAAATATTAAAATTATGATAATTATGACATTAAGGTATTTTAATGATGTTGCATGGTTTTATTTTTTCCACTTTTTCAAAACATTAATTTGTTGGGGCGCCTGGCTGGCTCAATTGGAAGAGTGTGTGACTTTTGATCCTGGGGTCGTGAGTTCAGGCCCCACGTTGGGTATGGAGATTACTTAAACACAATAAAATCTTTAAAACACACACACACACACATTAATTTGTTGACCTGTCTAGAATATATTTTGGGTCAACACAACGGTGAATCCAACTTCTCCCATTTTCTCCAGGTAGTTATTTGGGTCCACTGATTTATTAACTAACTCAACAGCTTGGTACAGGAACAGAACTCTGTGCGATTTCTTCCTGCTGTTCACCGTCTTCAGGATATTATTACGCTATTTGATCGCTAGACTTTAACAATAGGTCTTCACAGTTTATAAGCCAGGTCTCATTTTTCTACTCTTTTTTTTCCCCCAAAAGTTTCATGATAAGATTATATATTCTAACCACCTTTCATTTCATTTTAATGAGAATAAAAGTAGTGTTAATTTACCAGGGCCTCACTGAACATAATTTATTAGAAACCAACATGTTCAAATGGAGAGACTACAGCCTATAGCACTTGGTAGAATCATATAATCTAGGAATACTTTATACTAATCCTCATACATCAGTAAACATGGCTGATTAAGTTCACTCAGAGAGTTCATATCTATATTCATATTTTTAAAGGTTTTTTAAAAATTTATATTGGGCTATACTTTGTAAAAATATTCACCTCATATGGAAATGGTGTTGCCAATGAACTTATTAAACTAATTTAAGAACATTTCAATTGTTTACTATATTTTATTTTATTTTATTTTTTTAATGTTTATTTATTTTTGAGACAGAGAGAGACAGAGCATGAAAGGGGGAGGGGCAGAGAGAGAGGGAGGCACAGAATCGGAAGCAGACTCCAGGCTCTGAGCCATCAGCCCAGAGCCCGATGCGGGGCTCGAACTCACGAACCGTGAGATCGTGACCTGAGCTGAAGTCGGACGCTCAACCGACTGAGCCACCCAGGCGCCCCTGTTTACTATATTTTAAATTATTCACCATTGTATTCATACAAAAAGGATGATAACTTCTTTTTAAGTATTTTTTTTAATATACTTTTTTTTTTCTTTAACTAGAAGAAATTTGGGGTAAAAGCTGAGACTGAAGGCATCTTCTTGTCCCTTGCCTTTATAGTCTGTAGGCTCTTTTGCTTTGTTTTGGGACCAGAGGATTTGAGACTGCAGAAATCACAGAAGCAAATATTCATTTGCCCGATTAATCAACAAATATATACTGAACGTCTTCCATGCGACATGCACTGTTGTAGACATATTGCCACTGTTCATCACTGCCGTGGCCTGGTGAGATCACGTTCTGGTGAAATCCACACGTGCACCTGCCCAACTGAATGTGCAAAAAGAGTCTTTCTCTTTGGACTTTCTCAACTCCATGATCTCTGATCCCAGATAGCCTCTTTTTCCTGCCCATCAATCACACTCCATCGCGGTGGGCCATTTTTTCTCTCACTTTGTCTTCTGTTGTTCACATTTCCTCATACCGTGAGCGCCTCTGGGCTTTAAAAATATACAGTCTGTGTGCTGTTGACACCCAAGTGCAGGCTGGACCAGCCCCAAACTGAGAGCCTGAGGGACAGCTGACGACTGCAGCCCCCCTTGCAGGTGTCCAGCTATAGTAAATGAGTATGTCCCGATCTGAGCTTCTGAGGTACCCCTTCCAGCCAGCTGCTCACAGGGTGCCACAGGGTGTCAGCTAAAAGCAACTGCATCTTAACCACAACCCAGGCCAACAGCCAATCATCTCTTTTCCCTCCATCCATGTCTCCACATAGGAAACATTCTGTCAACTCACTGCAAGACGTATCATAATCCAATCATTTCCCACCACCCTGCTGTCATCACATGGTAATAGGCGTCTATGCTACTAAGTATGGGCCACACCCGGGTCTACGGCTACATCTATAATTTACACACAGAAACACACACATCTCATACCCATCCACGTGAATATCGATAGCATCTATATGTATATGTTAAGGAAATATGCATCTATTTCTTTTTTAACAAAATCATGAAAATTTTTACGATTCTTCTGGCATACTGAAAAGGCGCCATGTAAATAGTATGGCTTTCTTCTTCCTTTGACCTGCTAGTGTCTCCAATTCATCAACAGATTCCTTGATATCAAACTTGGTAACAAATATCAAAACATTCCTTGATATCAAAACATTGTAACAATCCACTGTGCCTCTCCCTCCCTAAGTGGATCAATCCGATTACTTTAACACACATGCACACGGATGATATGAATGCAGTGTGTGTGTGTGTGTGTGTGTGTGTGTGTGTGTGTGTGTATGTGTCTGCAAATGACCTTTGGAACATATTACTGTCAGTTCTTTATAAAAAAGAAAGAGGTGGTGTTTCTTTTTCTGTGTGGGGGGCATATGAATTATCACGTCCTCCTCTCAACACTGTTGGGGTTTGTTGCTTTGCAGGGGATACAGCTCTCAGATCGCCTTCCTAACCTTTCCTGGTTTTGACTATGTTACTCTACCTCAGGTCAGTCTAGGAGGTGGGAATTCCTAAAGCCACATATGCTGCACAAACGTTTGCTTGTTATTACTGACACGGAAGTATTTCTCTTTCTTCCTACATTCATTCTCCTATCTGTGGTTCAGGATATGCTTGTGGTTTCTCATTTTACCCTTTACTAGCCTAAGTAGTTGTTCATTTCATGTGATTTTTGAAAAACCTCTTAGGTCTGACTGCCAATTCTATATCTTTGCTTCACATTTATTATATTTTTACTTCTTATATTCCATTTTTATTTCTATTCATGTTTACCCTATTTTTCTTACGCTTGTTTTGTGGACTCTCTTGCAGAACGCTAAATCCACTTATCCTTTCTTCTGTGCTTTTGTTAATAATGTAAGTTTTTAAGACGAGGCTTTTTGCGTTGTTTCAGCTGCATCCCATCGGTACCGACTGTCATGTTTTCATTGTCTCTGCTCCTAGGATTCAATGATGGATCTTTAACCCAAGGGATGTTTTCAAAGCATCTTTAGCTTTCTTCAAAGTAATTCTCTTTTGTGTTTTGTTTTGGCATTTACTTTTGTTGTTAACTTTTTTTTGTGAAAATGCAGTATGTTCAGAAAATATGATCTGTACCAGTGCTCAAAATGCGCTCCATAACCAGCATCACGAGCACTGTCTGGACCCTGGAGCTGCAAATCCAGGGATCAGCATGTCTGTGGGCGGGGCCCAGAAATCCAGGCTTTCCAAGGGCTCCGGTTCACTCCTGCAGGTGCCAAAGTGTACGAGGGAACTTCTGCTTTCCCTAGATCCACCTGGATTCCTTTCCCCTCCACTACCGACTACTGTTTAGTAATTAGTTTGTGGACACATGAAAAGCAGGTACAACATCATCATCATCATCATCGTTGTTACTATTATTATTTGAATGGCAGAATGTAACACTGCAGGGGAAACCCGAATGAACTGTGTTCCCTTACAGCTCTGAGAGATAATTCTCCTCAAATTCAGAACTTTTTACCTCAAGATTTCTTTTTCTTACTTGCAGGGGTGCGTATTCAATAATCACAGGGTTTCTCCGTGTTCTTGCTTGACCAAGCCAATCTACAAATGAGAGGAGTCTAGGTCCTGGAGCATGGTGGGGTGGGGGGCGGGAGGTGAGACTCACATCCAATATGGAAGGAGACTGGTGGGGGAGGGGAGTGGGGGGGGTGAGACTCACAACCAATATGGAAGGAGACTGGCGGGTGGAG
This sequence comes from Panthera leo, assembly GCF_018350215.1. NCBI lineage: Eukaryota > Metazoa > Chordata > Mammalia > Carnivora > Felidae > Panthera > Panthera leo. Next base: position 2,211,721 of record NC_056689.1, on the reverse strand, counting down.
GGAGTGGGGGGGATGAGACTCACAGCCAATATGGAAGGAGACTGGCGGGTGGAGGGAGTGGGGGGGGGGGTGAGACTCACAACCAATATGGAAGGAGACTGGTGGTTGGGCGAGTGGGGGGGTGAGACTCACAGCCAATATGGAAGGAGACTGGCGGGGAGGGGAGCGGGGGGGGGGGGGGGGTGAGACTCACAACCAATACGGAAGGAGACTGGTGGTTGGGCGAGTGGGGGGGTGAGACTCACAGCCAATATGGAAGGAGACTGGCGGGGAGGGGAGTGGGGGGGAGACTCACAACCAATATGTAAGGAGACTGGTGGGTGGGGGGAGTGGGGGGGGTGAGACTCACAGCCAATAGGGAAGGAGACTGGTGGGTCCATATCCAGTTCCTCTGTCCTCTGGCGAGACACCCTGAGGTTGGCTACCACACGATTTCTGCATGTCATGCATGGTCATGCGCGTGACCACAGTGGTCACCTGCTCACTAAAATGACTCTACTGGTTTTCTCCATTCTCCACCTCATTTCCCCTCTCCTTCTCCTTCTTGAAACAACTCTTGAAATAAACTAGCCGTATCCAACGGTTATTGGATCTGTGCTTTGGGGGACACCCAATTTAACCTATGGATCTGTTTATATTTCATTCAAATTAATCGTATTTTTCAGGTTAATGTATCATGCTAACTATGCTCTCTACTGAAAAGAGATGTGTTGAGAACTATACAGTTTTTCTATTGTCATTATATTTCTTATTACTTCTTCTAAAGTTTTTAACTTCAATTTACATTTAATGTATTTTACTGCTATGGTGTTTGGAAGATAGTTCTGTACATCACAGTTTTGACTCAGCCCTCTCTTAAAAAATGGGTGTCAACGTTTCAGATTCTGTGTTTCCCTCTCTCTCTGACCCTCCCCCGTTCATGCTCTGTCTCTCTCTGTCTCAAAAATAAATAAATGTTAAAAAAAAATTAAAAAAAAATGGGTGTCAGAACCTTGGTTCTAATAGTGGGCAGAATGTATAATGCTATTTTGAGAAACGCTCAATGTCAGATGTACTGTTGTAGGACTTCTCCTTTACAGAAGTACTCTGCTATCCATTACAAAGACCTAATCATATAATATCCCAGTGGAATGTCCTGATTTAGATAAGTAAAACAAATATTTAAAAAAAATTTAATGTTTATTTGTTATTTTGAGAGACAAAAAGAGCATGAGTGACGGAGGGGCAGAGAGGGAGACACAGAATCTGAAGCAGGCTCCAGGCTCCGAGCTGTCAGCACAGAGCCTGATGTGGGCCTCGAACCCACGAACTGCAAGATCATGACCTGAGCCAAAGTCGGACGTTCAAGCAACTGAGCCACCCAAGCGCCCCAAGGAAAAGAGAAATATTAAAACACAGATGTGTAAGTCTGGATTTATGCAAATAAAGAACACACTCACTAGCTGGGAGCTGTTTTTGTTCTCTGACTCATCTGTGATGTAGACGGGAAACTGCTAATTCAGACTGGCGGAGCTGTTGCAACTCGTGTTTCCTGACCATCAACGAGAATGTAATTCTGACCCAATAGAACTGTTTACACACTCCCTAACAGGAAGAAATCCAGAGTCTCAGGAGATAGCAACATAACTAGGGTAGATTCGGAAACAACAACAACAACAACACAAAAGGTCATTCCCCAAAGAGGCTACTCTCTTCTCTAACAAAAAGACCATGCATGAAACCAATCATCTCAGCAATGAGAATGTTGCCTTGAATGAAACGTTGGACACTGGTGGGATAACGGGTCTCATTTGATTTTGAAATGAGCACCCATAGAAAACAGTTTACAGATTAGACTAACTTAAAACACACAGTTACACCTAGGACAAGTTGAGCTTGTGTTCGTGTAGATACTAACTAAACTATATTCCTGTGGCTAAAAATAACCCTGATTCAATATGGGCCTAAAAACGGATCTCTCATTACATGGGAAAATGTTTGATGAATAATTCCACGACCACTATTCTGTTTCCTTCACTAGGAGGGAGGAAAACTTAATGTGCTTTTTCTGAAGTAAATTACCAAACTATTTTATTTATTTTATTTATTATTTTACTTTATTTTACCTCATCTCATCTTATTTTATTTTATTGTTCACATACAGTATAATAATAGTTTCAGGTGCACAATATAGTGATTCAACACTTCCATACATCACCCGGTGCTCATCACAAATGCCTTCCTCATTCCCCATCACCTATTTCGCCCATCCCCCCACCCAGCTCCCCTCTGGTAACCATCAGTGTATTCTGTGTAGTTAAGGCTCTGTTTTGGAGTGAGCTATTTTTTTCTTTTGTTCATTTTTTCCTTAAATTCCACATGTGAGTGAAATCATACGGTATTTGCCTTCTTCTGACTTATTTGCTTAGCACTACGCTCTCCAGCTCCATCCACATGGTTGTACATGGCAAGATTGCATTCTTTTTTACGCCTGAGTAATATTCCATTGTGTATGTACACTACATCTTCTTTATCCATGTATCTATCTATGGGTAGTTGGGCTGCTTCTGTAATTTGGCTACTGTAAATAATGCTGTGATAAACAAGGGTGCCTACGTCCCTGTGAATTAGTGTTTTTGTATTCTTCAGGGAAATACCCAGTTTTGGAATTACTGGATCATATGGTAGTTCTGTTTTTCATTTTTTGATGAACATCCATACTGTCTTCCACAGTGGTGGCAACAGTTTGCGTTCCCCTCAACTGTGCAAGAGGGTTCCCCTTCCTCCGCATCCTCGCCAACACTCGTTTCCTGAGTTGTTAATTTTAGCCATTCTGACAGGTATGAGATAGTATCTCATTGTGGTTTTGATTTGTATTTTCCTGATGATGAGTGATGTTGAGCATCTTTTCATGTGTCTGGTGGCCATGAGGATGTCTTCTTTGGAGAAACGTCTGTTTATGTCTTCTGCCCATTTTTAACTGTATTATTTGTAGGTTTTTCTCATGTTGAGTTGTAGAGGTTCTTTATATAGTATTTTTCATACCAAACCTTTACCAGATATGTCATTTACAAATATCTTCTCCCATTCAGTAGGCTGCCTTTTAGTTTTGTTGATGGTTTCCTTTGCTGTGGAGAAGCTTTTTATTTTGATTTGGTCCCAATAGTTTATTTTTACTTTTGTTTCTCTTGCCTCAGGAGAAATATCTAAAAGGTGTTAACAGCTGATATCAAAGAAGTTGCTGCCTATTCTCTCTTAATGGATTTTTATGGTTTCAGATCTCACATTTAGGTCCTCAATCCATTTTGACTTTGCTTTTGTGTAGTGAGTAAGAAAGTGGTCCATTCTTCTGAATGTTGTTGTCCAGTTTCCCCAATACCATTTGGTTGAACAGTCTTTTCCCCTTGCATATTTTTTCCTGCTTTGTTGAAGACTAGTAGACCATATAATCATGGGTATATTTATGGGTTTTTGTTTTGTTTTGTTTTGTTTTGGGTGGGGCTGAGTTTCCCTTCTGTTGACCTACATGTCTACTTTTGTGCCAGTACCATACTGTTTTGATCACGACAATTTCATAATATAACTGGGAGTCTGGAATAATGATGCCTCCAGTCTTGTTTTTCCTTTTCAAGACTGATTTGCCTATCCGGGGTGTTCTGTGGTCAAACATTTACTTATCCATCATTGTTTTCAAGCCAAACAATAATAGTTGACCTTTTTAAAATTAGTTTTTAATGTTTATCATGTATTTATGTATTTAGAGAGCATGTGTCGGGGAGGGGCAGAGAGAGGGAGAGAGAAAATCCCAAGCAGGCTCCACACTGCCAGTGTAGAACCTGATATGGGGCTCAAACTCACAAACTGTGAGATCATGACCTGAGCCTAAATTGAGCATCGGACACTTAACTTCCTGAGCCACCCAGGCGCCCCAATAGTTGACATTTATTAACTATTCATTACATAGAAGATTCTATTCTCGTTTATACATTATTTTATTTATTTTTGAAAATTATATGTTAAAACAATGGCAAAAACTGAGGCTTAAGGAAGTTGTTGCCCAACCAAATCTCTCCAGTGGCCAGAAAGTGCAAAACCAGGATGTGTACCTCAGTCGAGCTGGCACGACAGACCACACTGTCTGCCATGGTACAATACTGTCTTCACGTGGGGCTGAGGAATGAAAAGGTGAATCACACCTGTTTTCTTCTTTTTTAATCTTTATTTTGAGAAAAAGAGCGAGTGCATGAGTAGGGGAGGGGCAGAGAGCGAGGAGAGGAGAGAATCCCCAGCAGATTCCATGCTGTCAGCACAGAGCCTGACGCGGGGCTCAAACCCATGAACCGTGACAACACGACCTGAGCTGAAATCAAGAACTGGACACAACAGACTGAGCCACCCAGGTGCCCCAACGTGAGTTAACCCTATTTTCAATGCTAACAAAGCTCAAGTTAAGATGTACGTCTTTGTGTACATTAATTTTGACACTGGATACGAATAAATAAAAACCGTAAAAGGTATAGAAAGTATTAGGAACATCAAGACAAAGAGAAATGGACAGTGTCTCAGAGGGAGGAGATCTTACCACAGAAGTCTACCCTACATTGACTGGAAGAGTAATGACATTCAGAGCAGAGAGCAGCATCATATTAATAACAATAATAACACCATCATAAAACCAAATCCAGATTTTTTTGAAACACTAAGCACTACAACTGGCTTCAGAGAGAAAAATAAGCAGTTTATTTAGCAATTTTCTAAAGTATGTGTATTTGTCAGACTATCACCATATTAAATTTTTTCCTAAGTCAGCTAATAGGGATATTCAGAGACAGGGATCTAGCCTTATCCCTGGCCATGGATATTTGACATAATCTAATTTATCATAAAATTATAGAAATATGTTACTGCAATTCACTTAATTTAAATCACAATGTTTCATCATATAATTCAAAGCAATGTTAAATATTTAAAAAAAATAACCATAATAGGGTGTCATCCTTTCAAATAGGCTAGGAGATGTTGACTCTATCATTTTGCTGCCTCTAAACTTTGGTTCATAGGCTTAAGTCAAGGACAAAAGCACCAAAAGGATTTTAAAAAGACAGAATTTTTTTTTTTATTTTAAGTGTATTAATCACATAGTTTAATACTGTGAATCATATTACTGGCCACAATTAATAAACACTTAAAATTATCCTCCTAACAGATGCTAAAAGATAAAATGAAAGTTTAAATTTTTGAAAGCCTTGATACTATTCTTTTTTTTAATGTTTGTTTATTTTTGAGAGAGACAGAGAGAGAGAGAGAGGAATAGAGTGTGAGTGGAGGAGGGCAGAGAGAGAGGGAGACACAGAATCTGAGCAGGCTCCAGGTTCTAAGCTGTCAGCACAGAGCCAGACATGGGGCTCAAACTCATAAACCATGAGATCACAACCTGAGCCAAAGTCAGACGTTTAACCAACTGAGCCACCCAGGCACCCCTACCTTCCAAATACTCTTAAGCCATGATCTGCTTCCCTGGGTGTTTAGCAGTCTGCTCAAATTCATTTTGTCAAAGGGGTCATTAGTGGTCATCCTATTAAAATGAGTAATCCCCCAATATTACTTTCTAAATTCTTATGTGCTGTTTCACTATAGCACTCACCTCCAACTGGCATTATTTAGTAAGACTTTGTAATAATAATAAATAAGATCCTAAATTATTAAGGGATCGCATTATTGTAAGCTTACACTATTGTCAAAAACATTTTTAGATCTGGTCCATACTGTTAAAACTATTCTGAAATAAGGAAGCCCCAATCACCAGGCAATAACTTTCTAACTTGCCCCACCCCTTCCCCACCCTTAGCAGGTCAGAAATTTGGCCAGCCCAACCCATAATGGAGAACTGAACAGGGATGACTGACAGACAATCAGCGGGAGTCAGCTCCCAGCTAAACATCTCAGGTGCACTATCTCAGGACCCAATGCATCTCACAGTTTAGACATCCAGGTGCTTGTTGCTTTTAAGACCCCATTACGATAGGCTCCATGGAGACAGGAATGTTGTTTAGTTCACTGTTTCCTAACCAGTGCAAAATCGTAGGGGCCAAATTAATGTACGCGGCAACAATTACGGAATGAATTTGACTGCCATGGACATGCCAGGGTGTGGATTGTGTTTCTAGGAAAACTGCAGAGGGATGAATTTCCTAATCTTTTAAGTGTTCCGTGACCTAAATAATACTTTCAACCTTCAGTCATCGCCTAGGAGGATGGAGCATCGGAGCTCATTCTAGTCACGGACAAACCATGAACAGAAGCAGGTGAAGCAGGGAACACACACCAGTCACATGAGTCATTCCCATTATGTGGTCTCTCACTCCCTCACACAGCCATTCCCAAAACCCGAGTGGTTCAGGGTCTTCCGAAAAGGTGGTGCTTGGAAAAAGTCGATAATGCTGCCGGAATATCGCCTCATGACTTAAAAAGGTTACAATGAAATGGGAGAATGAAAAACTTGACCCTGCGTAGAAAATCTAATGTAGCCATGACAAGTGCTGCATTCTCATCATTACATACTTGGAAAATCCTAGTTCCAAAAGGGCAATGAAGAGACTTATAGAAAAAGAAATTTCAGGTTGACTGATGTGTTATTTCGTCCAAAAAAAGCTTAAACATGAAGAAAATCAATCCAACCTTCTTCGATCTGCTTAATGCTTTGCCTATCGCAATGTTAAGCACCTTATGATTTCCTTCTAAGCTATCTTGCCTTTCAAGTATAATTAGAGAGAATTGCAACTGTACTTACTCAAGGCAACAAATGTTCTACAAAGTGCCCCCTTATTGTGATTTCCTCAGTTACTGAGCTGTCTAACCCCCCTTGCCCTTACAAACTGAGGGCAACAAATTCAACCCTATGTTCCTGACTTTCATGATATTTTTGGCTCTATTAATGCAATCCTTATTCAACAAAAAAGCATGCAAATTGCCAAGTTATGTGACATATTAATACAGTTAAATGTGAAACAACAAATTATGTATGTATACCTGTATATCTTTCACGGGGTGATAGAGAACCCGTATCACTGGGTGATAGAGAACTAGACACCCTTCCCGTTTCCCCACAGATCGAAACATTACAATAAAGTTGTCACTCATTGCTGGACACGGATGTCTCCCACTCTAGGGAGGAGAAAACCATGTGGCTGCAGCAGGGGACGGGGGCAGAAGTGGAGCCCTGAACAGATGGTGTGGCTTCTCTTTTAACACGGCTCCTCGGATGGGTTTGAAAAACCATGTTCAAATGAATGAGGCACAAATGCAACCTCAACATGTGCAGAGAAAAAGTATGAGATGAAAGACAAGGATTCAAGAGTCCCGTCAAAGACCGTTCAGAAGAGACCAGACTCTGATCGTGGGCAGGTCTGCTTCAGGGCTCAGACGGTGCAGCCTGGCGGATGGAAAAGGGTCATTCTCTCCACACCATCCCAAACCTCATCAGCGCTGTGGATTACAGGTGTGGGGAGCATGGTGGAAACAAAATGCTTGGCACTGACACCTATGATTTCACAGGAGATGGCGTCAGCCTGTCATCATTCAGGCTTCTTAGAATGGCTCCTTCTGCCTCCAACATTGACTGGAGTTCAGTAGCTACGAGGGCAGGGGCCGTACTTACTGTGCTGATGCTCCTCCCAGGGGCCTAGAACCACGCTTCATACAAAGTAGGCTGAATGGATGCATGAAGTGCAAGCCTCATCAGGAGAGGGAGAATACTGAACGCACTACGTGATGACTCTTCCTGGATGGATGGGTGCTACTCACTGTAGGAGTAAGAATCTCCTTGTTGATTCCCGGAAATAGATAAGAAAGAGAGAATCAAGTGGAGGCACAGATGTCCTCCGTTAGTCAAACTGGGGTTTGGAGTCCACGTAATTCGTGCATGAAAATAAATTTAGATCATTGTTTATGGATAAACTCGTGAGTTCAGGTATCATTTGGATGTCACACCTAAGAGAAGGAAAGCGTAAAGGTTAACTCGACAACATGATTAAATGACGCCTGGCTGTATGTTAGGATGACTTCCCACTTGCTCTTTGTTTGTACTTTCCCAAACATATAGTAAAGCAAACAACTCAAATGTACAGTAAACGTATACAACTCAAAAAAAAAAAAATGTCTATCTTTAAAATAATATGGATAATGACTTCCACTCTCAGTAATGACTACATAAGACTCTTCTGGACAGCTACCTGCCAAAACATGCCTATAACAGTTGGACACACTGATTTTGCATTTATTAATTTATTAAGGTGGCAATGCTATTAAGATTGATCTATAGACTCATTGCATTCCCAGTAAAAATCATAGCGGGTCTTTACGAACAAAATGACAAATTGATTCTAAAATTTAAAAGGAACAGCAAATCAACCAGAATAGCCAGAACCATCTTATAAAGAAAAAGTTTAGTGTACTCACACTACCTGATCTTAAGATTTACTCTAAAGCTGTGGTAACCAAAATAACGCCTGGTTTCCCTGGGGACAGACCTATAGTTCAATAGAATAGAGTCAAGACATAGACCCTCACTTACACAGTCAACTGACTTTTGACAACGGGTCTAGATAAACCAATGGGATAAAGATACTATTTTCAGTACATGGTACTGGAATAACTGGATGTCTGTTTGGAAACAGAATAAACTTTTACTTTCACTTTACTTTCACTTCACACCACATTGAACACACACACAGTAGATTACAAAACTAAATGTAGGCATTAAATGTATTGAAATGGGGGAAAAACAGTAACACTGCATAAGGCAAAGATTTTCTCAAGAGAAAACATAATAATTCATAAAAGAAAAACTGCTAAAATGTATTTCATCAACATGAAAAAAAATACCCATAAAACCTATTATGTGACAATGGAGTTCAATATGTAAAACACATATTTTAAAAATCTCTTACATTTCAAGAAACATAAAATATCAAACTTAAATAATGGGAAGATATTTAAAACGATACTTCACAAAGAAGATGTATGAGTGGACAAGGAAAAACTGGAACAAGGGAAAAAAAGTTCCATGGAAAAAATGGAACTGCATGCAACAAGAAATCACGAAACACACAACACCAGAATGGCTAAAGTTAAAGAGACTGACATTATCAAGTGTCAGCAAGGAAACAGAACAACTTTAACTCACACGTTGCTAGTAAGAATGCAAAATGGCATAACTACCCTCACAAACCCTTGGACAGTTTCCCGAAATTTTGAATACAGACTTGCCACATGACCCAGAAATTCCATTAGGAAATATTTACCCAAAAGAAATGACAACATATATCCAAAAAAAGACTTGTGTGCAAATATTCATAGTGGGACTTTCCAAAATAGTTTAAAAACTGTAAATAACTCAAAATGCATCAACTGCTAAATTGCAGACTACCCACACTACCCAGTTCAGAGACATAAAGGGACAACATACTGATCTACGTAGGGACATGGATAAAGCTTAAAATGGATAATACAGAGTGAAGAAAATCAAATAAAAAAGACTGTACACTATAATTATTCCATTTGTGTGACTTGTAGAGGAGGAAATATAAATTATTCTTCTACACGTCTGACAAAAATAACTTGTTTCTGGAGAAATGAGTCAGGATTTATATTAAAAACACAATATTATATATAAGAAGGTAAAAAATAAATTCAGAAGTCACATCTACATCTATTTATATATTTTATCATACTGAGAACATACCAGGGTGAGGGCCCAAGGCCTCCAAAGCTCTTCAGCTAAAAGAACTTTCGTTCTCTGAGGAAGAGGAAAAGGAAAATTCACGCCCCATGAAGTCAAGCATGTAGGACAGATCTTCAGTGAAAATGTTGAGGTTGTAGGTGACGGCTGAGTTTTTCTGCCCAGTGAGATCTCGGCCCTAGATACACACTAACATGCTGAAAAGGCCAGCCGTGGGCAGGTGCCTCTGAGTGGAGCAGAGGCTACCACGAAAGTCAGGTCCAGGGAGGCTGCAAAGTGCAGAAGCCCAGGTGGTTCACCCTGATGTGTCCTGGGGTCCACGGGAGGGAGCCCCTAGGACATCTGACACAGGCTTTACAGCTGGAGTTTTCTCTCTGCCCAGGGCCTGTTTCCTGAGGCCACACACAGTACGAGTTCTGTGAGCAAGCACAGCCTACTCACTCTTGCCTGCAGTCGTATAAACCACTGAGAGTCTGTTATAAGCCCAAACCCTCCCACATGTAGGTCACCTCGCTTGATCAAGTATTCTGATATTTACGGGTCCTCACTGCAGACTCTGAAATTTTGGTATATTCACCCATGTTCAAACAGAGCAGTGAAACAGCTCACAGCCTTCCTCTAGATCAGCCGTGAACTCGTCCACTGTCACCTCCTTCAGGGACACAATTCCACGACCACACGAGAGCTCTGTCCTCACGGGCTGCCGTCCGCCTCATCTGCACACGGCCTGATGCTTCCCACCAGCCCCTGGTATTCTGAACCTCTGTGCACCTGCTAGTCATGTACACACACCCGGAGGTGACCTCGCCTCCCTTCTCCCATTTCCTTCTCTCACAGCACCTCCCGGGACACACATACTCACTGCTCCACAGCCAGCACACACAACACTCTTCCTGCTTTGCCCTTCTGTTAAATGCTCTCTGATAATCCACTGGTTAGATGAGCTGTCATATTCACCTGTGTGATGTGACAGATTCACAACCTGATGCACGATAATGTATCACATTTCATTTCAGGTGCCTCCTTATTATTTGGTTTTCCTGTGGATCATCCACATGCATTTGGGCACAACAAACATACATCTGTAGGGTCCATTTCTACAGCCTTGAAGTCTTTTGGAGTCTCTTCTGCAAGACTAACCCTAACACATTATGATTTCGATCTGTGATACTTATCCTCATGACTGCATGGGTGAGCTAATGCTTAAGTTAAAAAGAGGTGCATACTATTTCAGTAAATTCAAAGTCATGATCAATGATAAGAAATTAAATTTTAGAAGGAGAATTAGCATCCAGAATTGTTTAAAATTATTTAAAATATAGGTTTGATCTTGGAGGATTGACCCTATCCAATATGCCATTTGTTTTATAGGTGGTTAACATAAAGATAAAGAGAATTTCTAAATATATCACTGCCAATTCATGTTTAGGTAATAAATGCAAAGTACTTTTCTCCAAGCCACAAGTGTCCCACCCACCATTTTTCAGCTGAAAGAATAATCTCAAATTTTATTTTCAAAATTCAAACTGTGGCTTCATCCTTTCTTAACATAATGTGATTATTTTGGCTAAAATTAATGTAAGATATTCTTACGGGTGAGGCTTTTTCTTTTTCCCTGAGAAACAACTGATCCATACAGATGAGACCGTCTACATTGTATTGCCTTAAGGGATTATCTAAACAGAAGAGCTATTACACACATTAGCAGAAGTTTAGTGCATGGGTGGCAAGTCAGGCAGTCATGTCGGAGTCCCTGGGGCAGAAGGACTAGACTGGATATTTTCATTAAAGGCAGAGGAAAACTTATTGATTTTGATTCTATACATTTCAGGTAAATATTAGGCAGTCCATTTTTCTTGACGAAACTACTTTTGAGGCCATTGTTATGAGTTAAATATTGAATTTCATAAAAAAAACACACAAAGGGGTTTTGTTTTTGTTTTTGTTTTCTGTTAGCTGAAACATTATGCAGGAATGAGTTAATAAATATGCTAGAATAGCATTCAGAAAATAATGCAATAAAAGGTGCTGTAATCCGTTTCTAAAAAAACATACAGTAAAACCTGGCTGGGATTGTGAGTAACCTGTTCTGTGAGTGTTCCGCAAGACAAGCAAACATTTCTAATAAATGTTAACTTGATAAACGAGCAATGTCTTGCAATACGAACAGTATGTGATGCCCAATGTCACATGATCACAACTGAGCCAATGGTTCTTGAAATTCGCTTTGATATAGAGTGCTTTGAATTATAAGCACGTTTCCACAATGAATTATGTCCGCAAATCAAATACTACTGTATTTCAGGGACGCCTGGGTGGCTCAGTCAGTTAAGCATCCAACTCTTGGTTTTGGCTCAGGTCATGATGTCATGGTTTCATGGGTTCAAGCCCAACCTTGGGCTCTGTGCTGACAGCATGGAGCCTGCTTGGGATTCTCTCCCATTCTCTCTCTCTCTCTCTCTCTGCCCCTCCCCTGCTCACGCACACATTCTCTCTCAAAATAAGTAAACCTAAAAAATAAAAAGGCATTTCAAGTAGTTTAAGAATCACCAAGGTATGACTAGTTTGTGAAAGACATTACCACTAATACATTCAAATCCAATTAAAGCTCATAATTTAATAATGGAATAATTGATGTATTCCATATGCTTATGAATATACTTATATTCTTTGATTATAATAAGTCAGTTATCCAAACAGAGAAGCAGAAATGTATAATACAAATCTTTAAAATAAGAAAAAGGTAGTAAGAAAAAATGTACAGCACTAGAAATACTTTAACCACAATAATTTTTGTTTTCTTTTAGAAGACAGGTAATTACCTACTGAAACAATTTTATGAATGTAGTTGTAAGACAGGAAGTTAATGCATTACTTACCTTTCAACATCCTCTAAAAATTGTCATCTACATAGTGATTATAGAATTTTGTTCCTGCCAGTGAGAAATGTGGCAGAAAGAAAACGGTTAGCTTTGCCGTACCAGCAGTTACAAAACTATCTGTCTTGATATATCATAAAATTTTATTTAAAACCCATTGAGAAGGAATAAATATGGAATCCCATAATGTCATTTTTACATTCACTTTTTCAGAGAATATCTTCACTTTAAAATATGTGTTCTTACACTTTATAGGCAGTACTTAGCTTCCTAATGTGAAATCTACTTCCCACTGTTAGTCCATGAATAATTCTGGTATGGAAAGTTATCTCAGTAAATCTCTCACACATCTGAAGCAAGAAACAGTTCCATTTATATCTCCTCATCAGAGACAGGAGGAGGTAACATCACATACTCCTTTCAAAATCCCTAAAGCTCATATTTAACCATAGAACCATGTGCTTGTATTTTTTCTCACCACCCCTGAAGTATTGAAATATTACAGTGGCTGGGGCAGCAAATATTTGTCAACGTACATGTTTATTCTGGTCTCAGTTTAAAACTACACAAGTGAAGACTCAAGTTACTAAGCAGGTTTTTGTTTTTCATATTAACTGAAACGTGAGGAATCAAAGAGTAAAAAGTTAGGTCAAGGTGTAACCTATGAGGTGGGAAGAAATGGGTGACATTTTCTACATTAGAACATATTTCCGTGAAAGTCCTTATGAAATTAAGAACCAATTGAGAATAGAGAGGTCAGCTGAATTGGGCCACAAAGCACGACACACTGACCGTCGCCCTCCTCAAGGGACAAAACCCAAAGGCAATCTATTCAAACTACCAAAACCACAAGAGGAGACGACTGGTAACAAGGTCAGCACACTGGAAAGTGTGCTTGGGTAAAACAAAATGTAGCTTAAACAAAGCATCTGGCTTACGCCCAGAAGATTTCATATCAAACTGACCGTCTGGAGCCGAAACGAGCCCAAACAACCATAAAGCCAATTAACATAAAGTAATTAGGTAAAAAAAATTAGTTAATTCTTAAAAGTATAGGAGATAGAAATTTAACTTGTCGCTATAGAGAAAGCACCATAAGGGAAAGATGAAAGAAAAATTAAAAGCACTAAACAGCAAAGAATTACTAACCCTTGTATCTTTTGCATTTACCCTTTACATTTAGTAAAAAAAAAAAAAAAAGAAAAAAGAAAAAAAATTTAAAGGAACTTAGGAAGCAGTGTCTAGGATTAGAAATAAACTAAGAGTTTGTTACCAGTTCTCTTTTCTGCTTCAAGATATGCTTTCACCCAGAAGTGTCAACTATTATAAAACCTGCCCTTTCAAAATAAACAGAAACTTAGAAAAAAATATATATGCAACTGCTCTTCCTGTGCCCTGGGTCACAGAGGGCAGAGGACCCATGTAGGCAGGGACCAACCAGGTGCGTTCTCCACGTTCTCCCATTCTGCCAGTTTAACAACTGCAGTGTGTCACGTGGAGAAGAGAGGGACCTGAGTTAGGGACCTGGATTTGCAAGACAGAGAACTGTAGGGAAAGGAGCTGTACAGAGATGAGGTTCTAGAAGGAGCTTGGGACCACGGGGCTGCCCAGGGGTCTGGGCTCAGGTGACCATGTGCACATGAACTGCCTGGGGCTAAGCAAACAAGGGTGGGAATCCTCAGGGGGCTTCTAAGCCAACCCTGCTCCCGATCCCACAAAGTGCTAGAATCTCGTGAGAACCCAGGAGCAGAGAAGTGACATCATTAGATGCAGGGGGTTTCCTAGAGACCCCAGACAAGCCGGTCCCCTCGGTGCAGCTACACAGCCTAGAGGCGGGGACTCCTGATTCTCCTGAAGAAGTCTACAAAACACAATATAACTAAAGCGAGCTGATCTGGTATCATCAGCCTACCATATGTATAAGCGTGTTGCCTCGAGGGAAATGCGTGGGAGATAGAAAAAATATTGGAAGAAATCACAGCTGAGGAATTACCACATCTGATAAACAGTATAAACTGATGATCAAAAAGCTCAATGAAGCCCATGGACGACACACATAAAAAAGCTCCCATGAAGACAGGTCAGGAGAAGACTTCATATAGTGGGGCGGAAGGCTGTTGTAAGAGCCCCACACCACGCGGGGCCAGCAGGGCAGGGGCCATCCCACAGGGATGGGGCCCCTGGCAGGACCATATCCCCCCGAATGACAGGTAACCGGTGGGTATGGGCCAGGTAGCATGTGGAGAAGAACGTGGCCTCCGGACGCTGCCAGCTCCATCAGGAATGGTGACAAGGGGCGACACGTGGGTCACAGCGGGCGGGGACAGCCAGGGAGCCTGCAGGTGCATGGGGCCAGGTGGCCAGGTCGCCCTGCACCTGCTGTGGTTCCGGGTCCGGGTCCTGCAGGTACACATGCCGCGTCCTGCCCACCCAGGCGCTCCTTAGGTGAGCTGAGCGAGGACAGGGACCACACCAGGGACGGCCACCTAGCCCTGGCTTGTGCGGGCTGCAGGGGTGGCCAAGGAAAGAGGCAGCCCCGGGGGAAGGACTGTGTCTACTGGAGCAGAACATGGGTAGTTGCACGCCCAGGGCCACTCCTGGCGGACAGCCGGGAAGAGGAAATGTGAGCCCCACACAGGAGCAACGACAGCACAGTGGCCGGTTTAAGGAGGGGTGGGGGTGCTAACTAGACCCTCCCGGGTCCACATGCCCCTGTGCGTACCTGCCGAGCCACCCGGGGAGGAGGGCAGGGCGTGGGGCACACGGCACCAGGCTCACTGGCTCTGCCCTGCCCTTACGCTGATCTAACAATCCGGCCTCTAACCTACAGGTGACTCCTGGGAGAACAGGCTGCAGTGTGTCCATGACCCAAACTGCAAACTGCCAGAAATGCTCAGAGACGGTCTAAGCTTCCAGTCCCAGAACAACCATGGGGCCAAACACACACACTCAGGATGCGAAAGCAGCCCCTCCCTCAAATCCCCCACATATCCAGGGGTCGGTGGAACAAATTAACTGGCTGAAGAGATTTAGGCACAATCTTGGACAAATAAATAGCTTGTACCATCCCAGGAGCTACTTTTAGACAACCAGTATAAAAGATGATAAAGGAAACCAGTGAGCAAGGGCTCAGAGGTGGTACACGACAGGGGAAATACACCTGCCAAAACTAGTTCCACTAAGTCACTACTCAGATAAATGGCCAGGTGTACAACCACAGCCACATTCTAGGAGTGTATGTAGGAATAAGGTCAGTATCAAGAATTATATAACCTACTTTTAATTCAACAATAAATTTTTAAAGGCAAGAAAGTGTTACCAATGCACGGGGGAAAACCTAAGATACAGAACTTATTAACACTTTGTTGTAATTATTACTTCACATAATCTTCTATAAGCAGGTATACCATTTTGAAAAAAGAGAACAGGGGCGCCTGGGTGGCTCGGTGGGTTAAGCGTCCGACTTCGGCTCCGGTCATGATCTCACAGTCCGTGGGTTCGAGCCCCGCGTCGGGCTCTGTGCTGACAGCTCAGAGCCTGGAGCCTGCTTCCGGTTCTGTGTCTCCCTCTCTCTGTGACCCTCCCCCGTTCATGCTCTGTCTCTCTCTGTCTCAAAAAATAAATAAACGTTAAAAAAAAATTAAAAAGGAAAAAAGAAAAAAGAGAACAAAGTTGAAGAACTCCACTTCCTAATTTCAAAACTATTACAATGCTATAGTAATCAAGAGCGATGTGCTGTCATAAATCTAGACATACAGATCAATACCATAGTATAGAGAATTCATAAACAACCATTGTGTTTATGGCCAATTAGTTTTTGACAAAAGGGCAAAGAAAATCTTTCAACAAATGGTACTGGTATAACTGGGTACGCACATACAAAAATAATATGAGACCCCTTCTCAAATCATACATGAGAGTTAGCTCAAAATGGACCATACACCTCACTGTAAGAGCTGAACTATAAAATTCTTGTAAGAAAGCAAAGATGTATATCTTCATGCCCTTGGGTTAGCCAATGGTTTTTTAGACACAGTACCAAAATTATAATCAACAAAAAATACATAAACTGCCTTTCATAAACATTAATAGTCTTTGTGCTATAAATAACACTATTAAGTAAGTAAAAAGAAAATCCAAAGAAAGAAAGAAAATATCCAAAAGTCCTATATCTAATAAGGGGTTTATTCAGAATTTATAAAGACTGCTTACAACCCAATGATAAAATCCGAGGCATTCCTCCAAAGAAGGTATACAAATGACCAAAAGCATACGTAAAGATACTCACTATCACATCATTGGAGAAATGAAACTCAAGACCACAGTGAGACATAGCTTCACACCTACTACTGTGACTGTATTCAAAACACGTAACAACTCATATTGGTGAATCTGGAGAAATTAGAATACTCACACAATCTGATGGGGATTTAAAAGATTTCAGATGCTTTAGAAAAAACATTTCAGGGCGTAGGAGGATGCTGGGCTCACCGCGCGTCCTGCTGATCACTTAGATTCCACCTACACCTGCCTAACTAACCCAAAAAACCGTCAGAAGACTAGCAGAACGGAGTCTCTGGAGCCAAGCGCAGACGAGAGGCCCACGGAAGAGGGGAGGAAGGGCGGAGAGGCAGTGCGCGCTGCACAGACTGGCGGGAGGGAGCCGGGGCGGAGGGGCGGCCCGCCTCCAAGCGGAGCCCCCGAGTCTGGCTGGCACAAGCGGAGGGGCCGGACGGAGTGTGTTCCGACAGCGAGCGGGACTTGACATCTGGGAGGTCGTAAGTTAACAGCTCTGCTCGGAAAGCGGGAAGGCTGGAGGACAACGGGAGGGAGAGTTGTTGAGCCCCGGAAGACAGAGCACAGCTTGGCAGGGAACAAAGGCGCTCACCAGCGCCATCTCCCCGCCCATCCCCCAGCCAAAATCCCAAAGGGAACCAGTTCCTGCCAGGGAACTTGCTGGCACTGTGCAAACACCCAACGCTGTGCTTCTGCGGAGCCATCTCTCCAGAGGGTCTGACTCCCTCCTGGTGCCACAGGGCCCCTCCCAAAGTGGATCTCCGAAGGAGAAGCGAGCTAAGCCTGCCCCTCCTGCCCCCATGCACCTTGCCTACCCACCCCAGCTAATACGCCAGATCCCCAGCACCACAAGCCTGGCACTGTGCAAGTAGCCCAGACGGGCCACGCCACCCCACAGTGAATCCCGCCCCTAGGAGAGGGGAAGAGAAGGCACACACCAGTCTGACTGTGGCCCCAGCGGTGGGCTGGGGGCAGACGTCAGGTCTGACTGCGGCCCCGCCCACCAACTCCAGTTATACACCACAGCACAGGGGAAGTACCCTGCAGGCCCGCACCACTCCAGGGACTATCCAAAATGACCAAACGTTAGAATTCCCCTCAAAAGAACCTCCAGGAAATAACAACAGCAAACGAACTGATCAAAAAGGATTTAAACAATATAACAGAAAGTGAATTGAGAATAATAGTCATAAAATTAATCACTGGGCTTGAAAACAGTATAAAGGACAGCAGAGAATCTATTGCTACAGAGATCAAGGGACTAAGGAACAGCCAGGAGGAGCTAAAAAAGGCTATCAATGAGCTGCAAAAATAAAAATGGAGACAACCACGGCTCGGATTGAAGAGGCAGAGGAGAGAATAGGTGAACTAGAAGATAAAATTATGGAAACAGAAGCAGCTGAGAAAAAGAGATAAAAATATCCAGGAGTATGAGGGGAAAATTAGAGAACTAAGTGATGCACTAAAGAGAACTAATATACGCATAATTGGTATTCCAGAGGAGGAAGAGAGAGGGAAAGGTGCTGAAGGTGTACTTGAAGAAATAATAGCTGAGAACTTCCCTGATCTGGGGAAGGAAAAAGGCATTGAAATCCAAGAGGCACAGAGAACTCCCTTCAGACGTAACTTGAATCGATCTTCTGCACGACATATCATAGTGAAACTGGCAAAATACAAGGATAAAGAGAAAATTCTGAAAGCAGCAAGGGATAAACGTGCTCTAACATATAAAGGGAGACCTATAAGACTCGTGACCCATCTCTCTACTGAAACTTGGCAGGCCAGAAAGGAATGGCAGGAGATCTTCAATGTGATGAACAGAAAAAATATGCAGCTGAGAATCCTTTATCCAGCCAAGTCTGTCATTTACAATAGAAGGAGAGATAAAGGTCTTCCCAAACAAACAGAAACTGAAGGAATTCGTCACCACTAAGCCAGCCCTACAAGAGATCCTAAGGGGGATCCTGTGAGACAAAGTACCAGAGACATCGCTACAAGCATGAAACCTATGGACATCACAATGACTCTAAACCCATATCTTTCTATAATAACATTGAATGTAAATGGACTAAATGCACCAACCAAAAGACATAGGGTATTAGAAGGGATAAAAAAACAAGACTCATCTATTTGCTGTCTACAAGAGACTCATTTTAGACCTGAGGACACCTTCAGATTGAAAGTGAGGGGATGGAGAACTATTTATCATGCCACTGGAAGCCAAAAGAAGCTGGAGTAGCCATACTTATAGCAGACAAACTAGACTTTAAATTAAAGGCTGTAACAAGAGATGAAGAAGGGCATTATATAATAACCACAGGGTCTATCCATCAGGAAGAGCTAACAATTATAAATGTTTATGTGCCAAATATAGGAGCCCCCAAATACATAAAAACAATTACAAACATAAGCAACCTTATTGACAAGAATGTGGTAATTGCAGGGGACTTTAACACTCCACTTACAGAAATGGATAGATCATCTAGACACACGGTCAATAAAGAAACAAGGGCCCTGAATGATACATTGGATCAGATGGACTTGACAGATCTATTTAGAACTCTGCATCCCAAAGCAACAGAATATACTTTCTTCTCGAGTGCACATGGAACATTCTCCAACATAGATCATATACTGGGTCAAAAAACAGCCCTTCATAAGTATACAAGAATTGAGATCATACCATGCATACTTTCAGACCACAATGCTATGAAGCTTGAAATCAACCACAGGAAAAAGTCTGGAAAACCTCCAAAAGCATGGACGTTAAAGAACACCCTACTAAAGAATGAATGGGTCAACCAGGCAATTCGAGAAGGAATTAAAAAATATATGGACACAAACGAAAATGAAAAGACAACAATCCAAATGCTTTGGGATGCAGTGAAGGCAGTCCTGAGAGAAAATACATTGCAATCCAGGCTGATCTCAAGAAACAAGAAAAATCCCAAATACAAAATCTAACAGCACACCTAAGGGAAATAGAAGCAGAACAGCAAAGACATCCCAAACCCAGCAGAAGAAGAGAAATAATAAATATCAGAGCAGAAATAAACGATATAGAATCTAAAGAACCTGTAGAGCAGATCAACGAAACCAAGAGTTGGTTTTTTGAAAAAATAAACAAAATTGATAAACCTCTAGCCAGGCTTCTCAAAAAGAAAAGGGAGATGACCCAAATAGATAAAATCATGAATGAAAATGGAATTATTACAACCAATCCCTCAGAGATACAAACAACTATCAGGGAATACTATCAAAAATTATATGCCAACAAACTGGACAACCTGGAAGAAATGGACAAATTTCTAAACACCCACACACTTCCAAAACTCAGTCAGGAGGAAATAGAAAGCTTGAACAGACCCATAACCAGCAAAGAAATTGAATCAGTCATCAAATATCTCCCAACAAATAAGAGTCCAGGACCAGATGGCTTCCCAGGGGAGTTCTACCAGACGTTTAAAGCAGAGAGAATACCTATCCTTCTCAAGCTATTCCAAAAAATAGAAAGGGAAGGAAAACTTCCAGACTCATTCTATGAAGGCAGTATTACTTTTATTCCTAAATCAGACTGAGACCCAGTAAAAAAAAGAAAACTACAGGCCAATATCCCTGATGAATATGGATGCAAAAATTCTCAATAAGATACTAGCAAATCGAATTCAACAGCATATAAAAAGAATTATTCACCATGATCAAGTGGGATTCATTCCTGGGATGCAGGGCTGGTTCAACAGTCGCAAATCAATCAATGTGATACATCACATTAATAAAAGAAAAGAACCATATGATCCTGTCAATCGATGCAGAAAAGGTCTTTGACAAAATTGAGGAACCTTTCTTAATAAAAACCCTCGAGAAAGTCGGGATAGAAGGAACATACTTAAAGATCATAAAAGCCATTTATGAAAAGCCCACCATCATCCTCAATGGGGAAAAACTGAGAGCTTTTTCCCTGAGATCAGGAACACGACAGGGATGTCCACTCTCACCACTGCTGTTTAACATAGTGTTGGAAATTCTGGAATCAGCAATCAGACAACAAAAGGAAATCAAAGGCATCAAAATTGGCAAAGATGAAGTCAAGCTTTCCCTTTTTGCAGATGACATGATATTATACATGGAAAATCCGATAGACTCCACCAAAAGTCTGCTAGAACTGATACATGAATTCAGCAAAGTTGCAGGATACAAAATCAATGTACAGAAATCTGTTGCATTCTTATACACTAATAATGAAGCAACAGAAAGACAAATAAAGAAACTGATCCCATTCACAATTGCACCAAGAAGCATAAAATACCTAGGAATAAATCTAACCAAAGATGTAAAAGATCTGTATGCTGAAAACTATAGAAAGCTTATGAAGGTAATTGAAGAAGATTTAAAGAAATGGAAAGACATTCCCTGCTCATGGATTGGAAGAATCAATATTGTCAAAATGTCAATACTACCCAAAGCTATCTACACATTCAATGCAATCCCAATCAAAATTGCACCAGCATTCTTCTCGAAACTAGAACAAGCAATCCTAAAATTCATATGGAACCTCAAAAGGCCCCGAATAGCCAAAGTAATTTTGAAGAAGAAGACCAAAGCAGGAGGCATCACAATCCCAGACTTTAGCCTCTACTACAAAGCTGTCATCATCAAGACAGCATGGTATTGGCACAAAAACAGATACATAGACCAATGGAATAGAATAGAAACCCCAGAACTAGACCCACAAACGTATGGCCAACTCATCTTTGACAAAGCAGGAAAGAACATCCAATGGAAAAAAGACAGTCTCTTTCACAAATGGTGCTGGGAGAACTGGACAGCAACATGCAGAAGATTGAAACTAGACCACTTTCTCACACCATTCACAAAAATAAACTCAAAATGGATAAAGGACCTGAATGTGAGACAGGAAACCATCAAAACCTTAGAGGAGAAAGCAGGAAAAGACCTCTCTGACCTTAGCTGTAGCAATCTCTTACTCGACACATCCCCAAAGGCAAGGGAATTAAAAGCAAAAGTGAATTACTGGGACCTTATGAAGATAAAAAGCTTCTGCACAGCAAAGGAAACAACCAACACAACTAAAAGGCAACCAACGGAATGGGAAAAGATATTTGCAAATGACATATTGGACAAAGGACTAGTATCCAAAATCTATAAAGAGCTCACCAAACTCCACACCCGAAAAACAAATAACCCAGTGAAGAAATGGGCAGAAAACATGAAGAGACACTTCTCTAAAGAAGACATCCGGATGGTCAACAGGCACATGAAAAGATGTTCAACGTCGCTGCTCATCAGGGAAATACAAATCAAAACCACACTCAGATATCACCTCACGCCAGTCAGAGTGGCCAAAATGAACACATCAGGAGTCTATAGATGCTGGAGAGGATGTGGAGAAACGGGAACCCTGTTGCACTGTTGGTGGGAATGCAAATTGGTGCAGCCGCTCTGGAAAGCAGTGTGGAGGTTCCTCAGAAAATTAAAAATAGACCTACCCTATGACCCAGAAATAGCACTTCTAGGAATTTATCCAAGGGATACAGGAGTACTGATGCATAGGGGCACTTGTACCCCAATGTTTATAGCAGCACTCTCAACAATAGCCAAATTGTGGAAAGAGCCTAAATGTCCATCAACTGATGAATGGATAAAGAAATTGTGGTTTATATACACAACGGAGTACTACGTGGCAATGAGAAAGAATGAAATATGGCCCTTTGTAGCAACGTGGATGGAACTGGAGAGTGTGATGCTAAGTGAAATAAGCCATACAGAGAAGGACAGATGCCATATGGTTTCACTCTTAAGTGGATCCTGAGAAACTTAACAGAAACCCATGGGGGAGGGGAAAAAAAAGAGGTTAGAGTGGGAGAGAGCCAAAGCATAAGAGACTGTTAAAAACTGAGAACAAAAAGGGTTGATGGGGGGTTGGAGGGAGGGGAGGGTGGGTGATGGGTATTGAGGAGGGCACCTTTTGGGATGAGCACTGGGTGTTGTATGGAAACCAATTTGACAATAAACTTCATATATTGAAAAAAATAAAAAAATAAAGTAATTATGGGTTTTAAAAAAAGAAAAAAACATTTCATTTTCTCAAAATGTTAAACATATGAACCAACAACTCCATCGCTTTTTCTACACCGAAGAGAAATAAAAATACATCCAAAACCTTGCATGTGAATGTTTACTGCAGCCTTATTAGTAACAGCCAAAAAAGGTGGAAACAATTCATGTGTCAATTAATTGAATGGAAAAATAAAATGTTGAATAAACAAACAATGGAATCTTATTCATTAGTAAAAATAAATGAATTACTGACATGCTGCAGCATGAATAAATGTTTGAAATATGGTCAGTAGAAGAAGGGAGTCATAAAAGACCATACCGTAGGAATCCACTTTTATGAAACGTCTAGAACAGGCAAATCTGTAGGACAAAAGGTGGATGAGGGGTTCCCTACAGCCGGGGGTGTAATATGGACACGACCTGCTGAAGGGCAGGGTATTCCTTTCAGGGAGAAACAAAAGATTTTAAATTAGATTGTAGTGATGTTTTCACAACACTGTGAGCTCACTAAAAACTTTGCACTGGGCACTTAAAAGGGTGAAATGCATTACATGTGAATTATATCTCAGTAAAACTTACATATGAAAAAAAGAAAGAAAGAAATCACACACTGGTCTTCAGAAACTCCATAAATCAGAAGATAATGGAATAATATCCTTAAAGGATTGCAAGCCAAAAATTACAGCATTACAAATAAGTAGGGGAGGAGGGCAAAATAAATCCTGTGCCACTAAATTTAAGTCAGAGGTACTAGTTTGAACTCATTTTAATGTTAACATATCCATAAAACTGTGGAAATACCATAGATACATACGTATACTTACAGTTTAATATATATATATATATACGTATATATATATATATACGTATATATATATATACATATATATATATACGTATATATATATATATATATAGAGAGAGAGAGAGAGAGAGAGGGAGAGGGAGAGGGAGAGGGAGAGGGAGAGGGAGAGGGAGAGGGAGAGGGAGAGGGAGAGAGAGGGAGAGAGGGAGGGAAGGAGAGGGAGAGAGAGAGACTCATTATCTATGTATGTATAGATATGGTTTTGTATACCTGCATATATATACATATATACACACATGCATATATACATACATTAATCACATTATGGAAAACTGGTATGGAAAAGCTAAATGTACAACAAAATAACTAATTCCAATTCTTTTAAACTGATGTTTCAATTGTTGTTGACAGATGTAATATAGAAAAGATATGAGATTTCACATTTGGTTAATTTTTCAAAAGGTCAAGGTAATAAGATTAACCATTTCTGCATGACTTCACATTGATTTTAATAAGCTAATTTGTTTCATGAACCTCCAAAAAATGCACAAAATATGCAGTTTCCTGAGATTTATTTGACCACAAAATACTTTTCTGAGCTATTTTTCCTGGTAAAAATGTTCTGCAAAAAATGACAGGCTAGAATAAATTAAACCAACTAAAAGAGGAAATAAAAAACCAAAGGAGGTAAGAAAACATCAGCATATATCTATATATTGGAAGATGTATTCTTTTTAAAACACTTTTTAAAAAAATTGGGGGCTGGCTATATTTTGTGTAAGTAATAATAACACAGTTGTGATGAACTGATTATCGATATAATTTCATAAAACTTCCATTAAATGTTTGTTCCGTTGGACAAACATTTTATGTTAAAAATGAATTATCTGGGGCGCCTGGGTGGCTCAGTCGGTTAAGCGTCCGACTTCAGCTCAGGTCACGATCTCGCGGTCCGTGAGTTCGAGCCCCGCGTCGGGCTCTGGGCTGATGGCTCAGAGCCTGGAGCCTGCTTCCGATTCTGTGTCTCCCTCTCTCTCTGCCCCTCCCCCATTCATACTCTGTCTCTCTCTCTGTCTCAAAAATAAATAAACGTTAAAAAAATTTTTTTTAAATGAATTATCTTTTAAAGAAAAATAAACAACATTTAAACTAAAATAACTAGTCAAAAATAAAATAAGAGTGTTCGTGAATGCCCTGTCAAAATCCCTTCTGGAAGAATGACGAACTTTTCTTAGATCCATTCATGAGAATCTTCCTCTCTGAATGCCACTTCGTCTCCCCCAGTCCTAGAATTCACTTTTCACATAATCTTACATCAAATATCTGGCAGATGACTCTATCTACATGTAGATAAATGTAAGTGAAGAGATGTGAAATGAGCAGAGTGAACTCGCTTGCAATTCTATCCGGTTCAAACTGTACAAGATTGGCAATTTCTGGAGTCTTTTGATTTAAATTCTCTTTTATCTGTGGATAAGCATAAATGTTGGGTTTAGCCCATATCTACTCTTAAGCGCATCTTCATTAATGTTTATGCTTTTGAAGACGGCTATGCGTTCCAAAGATTCCATGTTCCTCCTTCGACTATAAAACGACTGGGTGCAGAACGCAATTATCTCCACCGAAATGGTTCTAAACAGATTTAGGTAGGTGGAACGATCATGTTTTAAAATCACGATTACACTCGAGGTTCCTTCTGGGTCTCACTGACTCATTGGAGCTTTGCAACTGATGAAAGTTTTCAAAAAGGCCCAGACTATTTAAATCTCGTGGACACGTAGGAGCCTAGAAATCGTCCCAGGAGCTGAGACACGGCTGCAGAATCAACCACCGGTGTGCGTTCAAAATGTCAGCAATTGCTGCATACACCAGCAAAAGCCAGTGAAGGACCCCATTCGACAACGCATGTCCATTTATCTCAAGCCCAAAGAAACAGAAAGAAAACACCCACAAAAGTTCAACATTTACTTTTCATCAAGGCACTTGCAAATGAGGACTGAGGCCTCCACTCACGTGCCATATATCTGATATACCCTCGAGGGACAAATGAATTTTGGTTCCACGTAGCACCACCACTGAACCCTGCATCGTGTGTCCTAGTGGGATGAAAACTGAGGTTACACCATGCTAACTACGAAATGAGCCAAGTACCATATACATAGTTCTGGTGCCCGCCATCCTTGTAACCGGCTTGCACCCGAACATTCGGGAATCTTAAGGCAGAGGCTGACAGTGATCTTTGTGGTAAACAGAGTTCCCAGATCCCTACCCCCTTGGGCACCTGCCTGTACAACAGTCTCTCCTCTTGAGCAGGACAGGCTAATTTGATGAGCCCCTTTAGAATAGAGTCTAGACATCAGAAACAGACATCGGAGATGCTCAAAGAGGAGAGACTCGAAGAGGCACCCCACGCTGTCCTGTCGCCTTGAAGCAGCAGACTGCCGTGAGGTTGACAGGCCACCGGCAGGGAAGAGTGCCATCCTCTGGGTGTCAAAGATGGTCTCCAGTTGACAGCCATCAAGAAAATGAGGGCTTCAGTCCTACAGTCTCAAGGGACTCAATCTTCCCACACTCACCGAGTCTAGAAGAGGACTAGAGCCTCGTAGGAGATCACCTCCTCAGCTGGCATGATTTCCTCTTGGTGACACTGAACAGAACATCAAGCCTGCCCACACCCAGACTCCTGACCCAGGGAAATGGGAGATAATACACACTGGTTCCTGCAAAATGGCCAAATCTGTGGTAACCGTCCGGCAGCCACAGAACGCTGACGCCATTTTGATATGACCTTTCAAGTGACCTGAAGGGAAAAAAATACTTTTGAATACGAGAACAAACTGCTATCAGGCTCCCTAAAATCATCACGAGTGGGAAATTTACACTCTCTTCCTTGTTGAGTCTCTCCACATATATAAATTACGCTGCATCTTTTACAACTTACAATTCCAGGTTTATGAATCCTCGCGCTCAAAAAAAATTCTTTACCATTTTGTTTACGCTTATTTATACCTTCTGTTTCAGTTTAATTGTCCAAGCCAAACCTGGATTCAAATAAAATAGATAAAAGTTTTCCAATTAAAAATGCATTTTTTGGGATTTCTAGACAAATAGTCCCAAAACATTCTAAGTGGAATGACAGTCCGTATTTGTGCTTAATTTATAATGTTTTATACTTTGCTGTTGTTGTTAAGAGAGAGACAGGGCGGGAGGAGGGGCAGAGGGAGAAAAGGAGGGAGAATCTTGAGCAAGCCCCACACTCTGCATAGAGCCCAACGCAGGGCTCAATCCCACAACCCTGAGAAAATGACCTGAGCTGAAATCAGGAGTTGGACACTCAACCGACTAAGTCACCCAGGCACTAATTTATAATATTTTTAAAAAGCAAGTTAAAGTGAGAAGCGTTCGAAGTTGAAGGTTTTGTACAATATCAAAATTAATGTCTCAAAGTAATAAAATTATATTTACTTAATGATAGTTCCTTTTAGAATAAAAAATTTCAATGATCACATAGCCTAGGCCAAGTAAACACGGAAGATGTTTAAAAATCAACATCATACACTGAAATAATTGTGTGTTTTTATTCTGTGAATATAAAAAGACACACAATTTAAAAATTATGAGAATCCATGTTCCATTAAATGAGAAAAGGTATCAGAAAATATAATACCTATGATAAATATGTTAGTAACTATGAGTCATAGTATAACTATGACTTGTAATAGTCATAAAAGCAATTGTTAATGAGGATTATGGGAACAGTCTCTTAAAATTGAATATAGGTTAATAAATCAAATAAGAGGAACACTAGAAGAACAGTAGAATTCTCATAAATGACTGGGAAAAGGAATACTTGAAAGAATTTATTAGGATGTATCATGTTTTAAAATTCTCTAAGGTTGTACCAATTACTTTCGGATAAATTTGACCAAAGTAGGCTCAAAAGATTGAAATATGTAGGACAATTAAACTTACTGAAGCAATTATACAAAGAAGCAGATATTTCTTAATTAATTTATGTTTTGATATTTAAATTGATTAGCCCATTATTACATCTTTTATATTAGGTAGTGGACCAAACAGATGTCCAAGGGACAAGAAAGTTTTATAACTTCATAGAGTGCTGAAGACTTAATAAAATTCTCTAAAGAAGCAGTTCTCTCTGTTGGACTTGAGTATTCATTTCCTAGGAAGATTATTACAATGAAGATACTAACTCAGTGGTACTGAAGCAGGGACCTAAATTTTTCATTTCTAATAGGCTTCTGTGTGTTCACAACCTCATTCCTCTGAAGTCACTGGACAACCAGTGTAAATTACGGGTCACTTGAACAATAGGTAATATCTTCGCATGTATATAAATTCAGAATTCTGTCTCTGTTATTCCTTCTACGACTATTTTTTTAATTTCACAAATATATATTGATTAGTTGATTCTAATCAACTAATGAGAGACTACCTCAACACATTCCAAAGGAGGGTTGATCTTACGATCAAAATTAATGATGGTTTGGTTATTGTCACAGGTTTAACTGCATCCCCACAAAAGATACACTGAAGTCCTAATCATTAGGACCTTATTTGAAAACAGTTTCTTTTGCACACACAATCGACCTAAGATGAGGTCAGTAGAGTGGGCCCTAATCAAATATGACTTGTCTCACAAGAAGAGGAGGAGGCAGACAGGAGAAGACCGCCATGTAACACGAGAAGTAGGGACGGGAGTGACAGACTGTGAGCCAGGGAACACCAAAGCTAAAAGGAGGAAGAGCCTGCCCTAAGAGCTCAGAGGGAGCATGGCTCTACTAACACCCTGATTTTAGAAACCACCAAATTTCTAGAATTACTTCCAGAACAGGGAAAGAACACATTTCTGTTGTTTTAAGCAACCCAGTCTATGTGAAGCTTTAGGAAACTAATGCAATTTTTAATCATATGGGGGGGGGGGGGTACTTAAAAGCTCATTTGCAGAACAGTATTGGATAATAATTAATTATTACTCATTTTCTAAATTTCCTCTATTTATTCCTTTTAGCTGTAACAGGTAGTGTTACACTGAGCTAGTGAAATAAAACACAAACAAAAATTCTAACAGTACCATTTGATGATTAGAGAGTGCTTTAGAAATTGTCTTTTAACAAATTCATAATTTCCTCTAAAATCATACAATTGTCATGTAAGCCAGAAAATGTAATTATATCCATTAAAAATACAAGCTTAGAGTAGTTGAATGGTTTGTGCAAATAATGAATGATGGCAATAAATTAAGAGATCCTCAGTGATAAGGCATGGTTTAAAGTTCCTGTGGGTTGTATGGTGAAAGGGATACTACTATGATTAAAAAAAAAAAAAATTAATCCTTTGGTTATCAATAAATCAACCAATCATGAATGTTGACTTTGTGATAAACATTGAGCTATCTATTGAAATCTGAATGAAGATACATTCTTTTACCAAGGTATCTTACAATATAAACAAAATAAATAATATTTTTAGTTACAGCATTATTCCTTTCTCTTCCTTCCAACTTGTATCTTTCTTTGTAAGCACAAGTGATCTCTCAACCAATACTTTTGCATTAAAATTTCCTTCCTATACAAGAAAGCATTCCTCTAAGTAAAAGGTGGTTTAAAAGAATCAAATAACGGTGATTCATCATTGCTCTTGCTCTGTCATTGCAGCATCACACCGCACTTACAACTCTGCCTCTCTCTCCACCCCACCCACATGGCCTTCACACCGTCCCCTGTAGATGCCATCTTCTTGCTGTAGCAACAGATCACTGCCCCACGCTGCTGTCTGCAGTGGGCGTCCTTCCCGTCCTCCTTGCCTAGACAGCACCCCTGTGAGTTTTGCACTCAACAAATCACTTTCTCGAGAAAGACTGCATCAATCAGATGCCCCCAGGATACAGTATCATCATCACATGTACGTCTACATCATAACTTGCATGTCACTTTGGCTTGTTGTATTTATTATCAGTTCAAAATATATCTCATTTTGCAGAGATACAGTATGTTTTCACATGCTTTTTCAATTTTAAGACCTAAAAGAGTGTTTGGAACTTAATAAATAGTGAGATGTTTTCTTAGTCAAGAAATAGAAGTGTGTGATTACATTTTTCACAAGAAGAAAATACAGAGTGGCAGCTAACAGACTAAATGCTGGGGTGTCACTTTGTTACAGAAGCCCTAAGAAACTAATGCAATTATGAACCATATTTGAGGGGTACTTAAAAACTCATTTGCATAAACTCCATTCTAGACTTTGACAGTAACTGGGCTAATTGTTAGATCTGCCAAACTATATTACCTTTCTGAGTTTCGATTCCCACATCCAGGAAATGAATATAAATTAGTATCAATATTACAGTGTTGCTAGAGGGATTAAATGAAGGAATTGATGTCAAGAATTTAGTATATAGCCTGAAATTTAGTACACACTCAAATTTTAGTTATATTATTTATCATTATTATTCTTATTTATTTATTTTCAAGTTTATTTTATTTATTTTGAGAGAGAGAGAGAGCAAGAAGGGGAGTGGCAGATAGAGAGAAAGAGAGAATCCCAAGCAGGCTCTGTGCTGTCAGCACAGATCCCAACTCAGGGCTCAAAACCCACTAACCATGAGACATGACCTGAGCCAAAATCAAGAGTCAGACACCCAACCGACTGAGCCACCCAGGCATCCCTCTTCTTATTTTTCTTTTGAAAAACAGTTCTAATATTTAAAAAATGCTTTTAAGTAATTTAGTTTTCCACAAACTACTTATCCAAATGTTACTTAATTGAGAGAAATGAATGTGTAAATAAAGGGATATATTTTTTATGATCAATTGAAACAATGACAGAATGATACACACTCCTCTGAATTCATACATATTAAATAATCCATTAGGTTTTTTTATAGAAAAACTTACATCAAATATGAAAGCAATCTTAAGAAACACAGGGGTCAGGGTGCCTGGGTAGCTCAGGCAGTTAGGTGTCTGACTCTTGATTTCTGCTCAGGTCACGATCTCACGGTTCATGAGTTCGAGCCCCACGTCAGGCTCTGCACTGTGAGTGTGGAGCCTGCTTGAGATTCTCTCTCTCCCTCTGCCCCTCCTCTTCTCACTCTCTCTCTCTCTAAAATAAATACAGAAACATTTAAAAAACTACAGTGGTCAGGGGCTCCTGGGTGGTACAGTTGGTTGAGTGACCGACTTCGGCTCAGGTCATGATCTCGCGGTCCGTGGGTTCGAGCCCTGCGTCGGGCTCTGTGCTGACAGCTCAGAGCCTGGAGCCTGCTTCAGATTCTGTGTGTCCCTCTCTCTCTGCCCCTCCCCCACTCATGCTCTGTCTCTCTCGGTCTCTCAAAAATGAATAAACGCAAGAAACAAATACTAAAAAACTACAGTGGTCAGATCTGAATGGATTTAATAAACACATATCCTAACTATAACTATTATGAGTTAAGTGTGAGGTTTCAAGGTGGAGATATAATGACAAATCTCCTGACTTTGAAGAATTTCACATAATTTCCTCAATAAAACTACAATGTTTTACAATTATCAAAGATAAACAAAGGCTCTCACAAATTGGTAAAACCTTTATTTGTGCACAGATTACATTTCTTCCAGTGAAATAACATTTCCCCAAGATATACACTAGAACCTTTATTCATTTCATGTTAATCATGAAATTTAATTTGTCACATTGCATTCTTAGGCTTCTGCACAATTTGTGAAAGTTAGCTTAGGAAGCCATAGCAAAGACCAAAGACACATTTTTAAAAAGAATTGGTAATATATGAGAATAATACATCATCGAAATGCACATTACAAATGGTATAGTAATAAAAAAAAAAGTACTTACATGTTACACATGAAGCTTTAAAAAGAACAAATGCAATAAACTGGGTAAAGTGCTCACGGCCACAGGCTCTGGAGTAGAGCTCTTGGCTTTAATGACACGATGCCCAAGCCTGTGTGACTTTAAGGAAGTTGTTTAGCTCTCTGGGGTTCGTCTCTCTTCATATAAAACAGGGAAGGAAAAACATCTGCCTTTCCAACTTGAAGGAAAAGAGAAAATTCCAACAGTGGAAGCATCCAGTGAGCCTTCAATGACAGTAGCTATTATTACGGCTGCATTACTGAAACTGTGACACCACGTTACTTACAATAAGAGTGACAAAACTGTTCCTGATTTACCATCCAAAACACCCACAAATACACAGATTTAATGCATAAATTTAAGTATGTTCCTCTTGGCAACCAAAATATTTCCTGGAAAATAGTCACTAGGAAAATCCAAACCAAAACACACATTGGAGTGCTATAGTTATCCTTTATTCAGACAAATTTTTTTTTCATTAAAAAAGACTTTACAGTGTCATTTATTACTTGCTTTTAAGTTTATTTATTTATGAGATAGAGACAGAGAGAGAAAGCAGTGGAGGGGGAGAGAGAAGAGGGAGATAGAGAATCTCAAGATAGAGAACCCCCCTAATGTGGGGCTCAAACTCACGAACCCCGAGATCATGACCTGTGCTGAAACCAAGAGTTGGATACTTAATGGCTGAGCCACCCAGGTACCCCTCATCTATTACTTTTAACCAGCACAAAATATACAATCACACAGATAGGTTATTTCTTAACTTCATTTTTTAGGGTGCCTGGCTGGCTAGTTGGTAGACTCTTAAATACAGAGAACAAACTGAGGGTTGATGGTGGCGGGGATGGGGGGTGGCTGGGGGAGAGCAGAGAAAATATTTTAGATTAAAAAATGTCAAACTAAGTTCTTCAACCCATTCACAGATGTGGGATTGACAGAACAGTCAATTCCAGGGCTTAAAATGTTCCAGTTCGCCTTGGAAGATTTCATGATGGCAAGATTTTTTTCTAGAAAAAATTGATATGAACTCATAAGAAACCACAGGAAATATTAGAATAATTAATGTAAAAAATATATAGTAAAGCTAAATGCTTATGTAAGGGATAAAGTCTGAGAAATAATCTGGAATACATCATGAAATTAACCTTAGTAATTTGAATTAATGCTTTAGGCAACTAAGGGCTATCAGAG
Organism: Panthera leo; assembly: GCF_018350215.1. Lineage (NCBI taxonomy): Eukaryota > Metazoa > Chordata > Mammalia > Carnivora > Felidae > Panthera > Panthera leo. The sequence continues at coordinate 2,178,882 of NC_056689.1, read as the reverse complement.
ATGGGTGAGGTTGGGCGCCTGGGTGGCTCAGTCGGTTGGGCATCTGACTTCGGCTCAGGTCATGATCTCATGGTCCATGAGTTCGAGCCCCGTGTCGGGCTCTGCGCTGACAGCTCAGAGACTGGAGCCTGCTTTGGATTCTGTGTCTCCCTCTCTCGAGCCCCGCGTCGGGCTCTGCGCTGACAGCTCAGAGCCTGGAGCCTGCTTTGGATTCTGTGTCTCCCTCTCTCTCTGCCCCTCCCCTGCTCATGCTCATGCTCTGCCTCTCTCTCTCAAAAATAAATAAACATTATAAAAATTTTTTTTTAAAAAAACATGGGTGAGGGAGGGCAACACCGATCACCGACAGTCCTTACGGACATTTAACTGGAATTAGAGTTTATGGTTGTTTGAAAAATGAAGATGTTGGGAAAACACTGCAAGGTGAGGCAGGTATTAAAGACTACGTGGAATGAGTGCACAGGAGACAATAACTTTGTGACAACAGGAGACACGCAGAATAACAGAGTCAAAACCATGTGAGCTGGAGAGAAAGCACGATGGTGGAGGATGTGCCTTACAGAGGAGCACCGTGTCCTCTGGTCCATCCTGAGGGGTTTGAGATGGTAACTCAATACCAAATTCACGTCCCTTATTCACTTTTACGTATTCACTCAACACAAAGGTATCTGGCAACTTTGTGTCAAATGCTGAGAATACAGTCCTCAACAAGACCGGGGTGATCTCCTCCTCATGAGGCATCACCCTAGGTGGGGAGCACCTCTCAAAGGAGCAACTATGCCATCAGTTATAGAGTCCTGTATGACAGACCTGCCTTAGAGAATTCTGGGGTCCAGGAAGGCTTCCTTGCAGAAGTGACCCTTTGGCTGAACTTCGATGGTGCTGGACTAAGTCCTTCGGCTGAACTTTGATGGCGTTGGACTAAGTAAAAAGGAGACTGAAAACTGAACAAGGATATGAAGGCGTATGGGAAGCAGTGAGTGTTCGAACATACAGAAGGTCAGAATATGACCCTCAGGCTAGGTTTAGATTTTAGTCTGTAGCCCTAGATTATTGTGATTCCACTGAAACACTTTAAGTAGATGGTGTTGAGTTGAGTAAGTTCTTTAAACAGATGAACAGTATGAGGAGATTTTGATGTCACTGACTTCAGATCATCAGCGGGGGACAACACTGAGTGTGGACACCAGGTAGCCGTCTGTCTGGCTCCTCGGGATGGAAGCTGGTGGCACCGTAGGTGGAGAACTAGGTAGACAATGGCACCACTCACCAGCAGGGAGGACACTGAAGAAGACACGGCCTGTGGGGAAGCTGCAGGTAATGAGCGTTGAGCGCGATGGGTGTAGGCTCCCGTGAAGCACCCTAGAGAAGCCACTGCACAGGGAGTTGGACACGTGGCCCAAGGCATGACAGGAGGGCCCGTGTGTACTAGGTCGGGAAGCACACGTGTACTGCTGGCACCTCTGTCACCCACCTAGAAGACATGAATGGAGCCACAGAAGTAGACAAGGGCTTCGAAAGAGGGTGGGCTTAGTGAACACGTTCTAGGCTCCACAGCCAAGCCACAAAGCAAACCCATGGTGTGCGTCAAAAAGAGAAATCAGGCGCTAAAAGGGGTAAGGTCGCCAGAAGAGACATGCAGGAGAAGTAAACATTTTCGCACTTTGAAAACTCAATACTTCCTTTAAGGCTCTAACTTCTACTTGTGAGAGTCTGTGTCATTCACAAAACTGCATGGTAAGCTTCTCGATCCTGTGTTATGTGTATACGACACAACATCTCACGTATCTGATGTTTCCATTTTCTCAGGGATGTCCAGATTTCATAGTTGTATCCAGTTTGCAATTTTGTCATACATTCTTTAAACCCAAAACAAATAGTTTTTACTTCTTTTCTTCCACAGTAATTATTCTGGGAGTTACAATAACAGCTACCAGTTTCTGAAAGCTGATTGGGTATTCACAGATTTTAAAGATCACTACGTGAAATAGTAATATAGCACATAAAAACATGGAATAGTTGTTAAGTTAAGCTATATATGTTGATAGACATACATCTGAATTCTTAAAGACATGAATTTATAAGCGGTTGATTATATCATCTACGTATTTTAGCATATTACAACGCAAATGTCATTTGGAGATTGCATGAAATCAAAGCTATGAAATTTTCTACAAATGAATCCCAGTCGACAGGAAGTGAAAAACAGAAAGTGCATATAAAGTATTTTTCATGCGCCTCACACACACAAAATTACTCCGATATACTAATTTTCATTATAATCATAATCATAATGTTACAATGCATAATATTTCTTGAGAGGTAAACAGCTATCATCAATATCTGTGCAAGTGCACACACACATGCTAAGTCCAGATATGTTGGGTAACAACTGACTACTATAGCCTTCCTTAGAATATAATAATATAGGGGCGCCTGGGTAGCTCAGTCGGTTGAGCATCTGACTTCGGCTCAGGTCTTGATTTCATGGCTCTTGGGTTCAAGCCCCACGTCGGCCTCTGTGCTGACAGCTCAGAGCCTGGAGCCTGCTTCCAATTCTGTGTCTCCTCCTCTCTCTGCCCCTCCCCAGCTCACGCTCTGTTTCTCTCTGTCTCTCAATAATAAATAAACATTTAATAAATACATAAATAAAAATAAAATCAGATTTTATTGCACCTTAGTAGGGAAGGCCATTATTAAAGTGGGTGATATATTTACCTGTTATGGCTCCATCACAGTAAACATGACCAAACTATGACATAAAAATATGATTATATTATGCAAGGGCCGTGATCTTGTTTGATCAGCATAGGTAGAATAATTATCCCTTTAAAAATAATCTTTCACATTCATAACTATGAACTACTTTCTCACATCACTTGTCTGTATATAACTTTAAATTTTATAAGCCGACACGAACATTTTCAAGGCCATGGGCTTTCTAAAATAGTTGGGGAAAATTATTTTACTTAGTTTCGTTTAGAAGTTCTATTTAGTCTATCCCAAAAAGATATGAGACACTCCACTATACTGTACACAGTGTAATAAAATAAAAGTTAATAAGAAGCCAGTTAAACAAGGAGTCTGATAGTAGAGAAAGGTCAGTAACAAAGCTCTGAGAAAAAATTCACATCAGATTATCCTACATAAAGCTAATTAACACCGCAAGTTCAAATCTGAGGTCGAAATAACCAAGGCCAAGCAAAACAAAACATTATTTACATATAAATCCATGAGAAAAAGCTTAAAATCCATAAAACACAAAAAATACATTTAATATACTCTTTCATTAGTAACCTTGATGCAAACACATGACAGGGTAAAATCAGATAAACTGATTATTTAAGAAGCTGAAGATGACCAGAGGGAAGTCAAGGCAATCAAGGTATGGGCACATTTAAAGGTCTGTCTCAATTCACATAATAAAAGAAGGATGGATGTCCCAAACAAAAGCTTTCAGGATCCAGGAAGGCAGAAAACCCATCCACACACCCACAGAAGCAACACCGCTAAAAGGCAAAGACAGTGCTCTCAGAGCACAGGTCTCCACCCTGAAAGTAATAAACACTGCATGGCCAAAACCCACACCAGAATCCCAAAGCAAACCAGAATTCGACAAGCAGATCTGGAAGCCAAAACAGGCTCTCAGATCTAGAGTCTCCTGCTTTACAGAAATACCTTGAGCATCACTCACCAAGGACTTCCAGGTGATAGGAACTAACAAATCCGACTTTACATACATCCTGCTCTTCACTTGGGGGAGAATCCACCATTTAGCAACGTAAATGTGATTTTATGTGACTGTCTCATTGAAATAACGACACCAACTGAGAACGATTCATCCAGACGTTCGTCATCAAAATTAGTCATGTAGGTGTGTACTATATTTTCTTTTTGCTATGACGATTTCTCAATATCCCCACATTCAACTTGATGACGACATTGGCAGCAATCTACACTTAATTTTAAGCTTGAAGAAAACTGGGTTCTAAGTTTGTGAGCCAGAGGCAGCAACGAAGCATTATTTATGATCCGTGAGGAACAAATGGGCCTCTGAGTCACAAATCACACCACTATTGAAACTCCCAGCTGGAAGAAACCTTGGGGATAATCGAATCATTCTATAGATGAGGAAGCAGTTACCTGCATAGATAAAACTGAGAGTCTGGCAGGTGGCCCAGCAGTTTAGTAATGAGGACAGGACTGTAACTTGAGTTTCTGAATGAAAACTCTGCTACGATATTCCACTGTAACTCGTCCCTGGCCGTGGTGCACAACACAAGTTAACACTGGGGACATTTTCGTATTGTGATCGGCCACAGATGTGCCCAAAGGTCTACCTAGTGGACCTCTAACTCCGAGAAATGTTACCTTTAAGAGCTAATAGATAATGCGTTTGATTTTCTCTGGTAGTAAATTATAGCAACGCCATTTGCTTATAGACAATGTTTCAACAACCACAATATATTTTTGAAAAAATGGGAGCAGACAAAAATATTTTCTTCATATGGTAGAATCACAAACTGATCTGAAATAAAATACTGCTGAAGCCAGAACTAAATCATTGGTAAATTTTTCCTCCAAGTTCAGCTTCTTTGAGTCCTAAACTTACAAAGGGATTGCAGAAGTACGGAATGCGGTGCTATGGAATTTATAGAGAAAAATACCAGAGAAGCAAGGGTTTAAAATCAATTGTTAAATGTGTTTTTCTCCTTTAAATCTTTAAAAAAAAAGTTTCTAAGCTGTGAACATTTCAATTACCATCACACCTATTCTTTTTTTATTTATTATCATTATTTTTTAATTTTTTTAATGTTTTTATTTATTTTTGAAGGAGAGAGACATTGCATGAGCGGGGGAGGGGCAGAGAGAGAGAGAGGGAGACACAGAATCCAAAGCAGGCTCCAGACTCTGAGCTGTCAGCACAGAGCCCGACTCGGGCTCGAAGTCACAAATTGTGAGATCATGACCTGAGCTGAAGCCGGACGCTCAACTGGCTGAGCCACCCAGGTCCCCCTACCATCATGCCTATTCTGAAAAGTCTAGCTTCTTACTAAACGATGTGATGAGCTAATTTCTGATTAAACTAGATTTTGGAGCATTTACTTATTTGTTCTGGTTACGTAGCTCTTAAAATGTATTTATTCTTGGGGTGCCTGCGTGGCTCAGTCAGTTGAGTGCCCGAATTCAGCTCAGGTCATGATCTCACAGTTCGTGGGCTCGAGCCCCATGTCGGGTTCTGTGCTGACAGCTCGGAGCCTTACAGCCTGCTTTAGATTCTGTGTCTCCCTTTCTCTCTGCCCCTCCCTTGCTCGTGCTCTGTCTCTCTCTGTCTCTCAAAAATAAATAAACATTTTTTTAAAAATTTAAAATTTATTTATTCTCGTAGAAAGCTTCAAAATTCAAAAGCAAACATGATATAGAATAGTAGAAAATAAATTTTCCTTTAATTCAGACCCCAAACTATTTAATTCTCCCCCTGAGGAAAAAAAAGCTGATTTTAGTTTCTTGATTCTCCTCCTAAAAGTAAATTAAGCATTTATATGCATATACATTCATTTATTTCACACAATCATGGCAACCTAAATTCTCCTTTTACCCTCTGATATATGTTTTATGGCAACAGACACTAAGTGTCTTTCTCAAACTTTAACCAAATCTGTATGTGCAAGTTAATACAATGTACAATTTGGACACAAATCAGAAACACTGTCCACAATACAGAAGCCGATACAATGTCATGTCTTAGTTTCTTCCTCTTTATTTCAAAAAATTATTATCAATACACTGCTTTGATACTAGAAGTCTGTCCTCATATATTTTTTCTGATATTAAAATAAAATGCTGCCCTTTGGACAGAAATCATTAAATTTCTAAGGTTTCAGCTACACGTTCCACAAAATGTCTCCGCCCCAAGTGAGGATTTGGCGAGGCCTTGCAAGACAGTTTTGATCATCTTTACCTGGCCAATAAACAGAGGCGGTATATCCCTGTCCCCGCAGTGCCAAGGTTCTCACAAAGCCACCTTTGTTACCCGGCCCAAATCAAATGTACCTCAGAGTTATGCAGTTGCTACTTTCCTGCTCATGAGGATAATATAGGGCCTTTGAAACACTGATACTATTAACATCTAGAGACTGACTACACAATATTTATCCAGCTACTCAAGGGAAAAACAGAGGTCAGATAAATGCCACCCGCACCTTCTCCCGGTGATGGAAATCCCTGAACACCGGGCATTCTCGGGGGATGTGGACACAGCTTAGGACACTGACTCCTGGACAGTGCACGGATGGACACCTAATTGCAGACTCCTTTCTGAGGGGTGGGGGGAACATTTCCATAAGAGATAAAAAGTATTATCGGTAATGTGCTGAAGAAGCTTCAAGAAGATACGATCAGAAAGGGTACTGGAAGTGAGGATTACTTAGGGCTGGTCCATTTTCCTAGATCGGAAAGTCAAGGTTTCTTTCCCAAGTGGTATTTACCAGAAAACTGACTAATGGAACTTTAAGGGATGGTTCATTATAAAAAGTTTGAGGACTAGTTACACAATGGTAAACTGGCTTCTTTCTTTAAATGTTTCTAAGATAATTTAATCAGCTACAGGAGCCTTCTATGATGGGGGCATAATACTTAGAATTTCTAAATTCATTTGTCTGAAGAATCAATCTGTTATTCCAGGATACGCTGTGGGGTTAATGCCCCTAGAATACATCTCATGAAATGTGGCTCCCGGCAGTTTGGAGCCTGGACTGCACCTACAGGACCCTTCTTCAGGCGACTAACGCCTCTCGGCCTACACGCTTCCGCTTTGATTTTTAGCGGACCGTCCATCAGGTCGACCAACAGATATGTGAGAATCCATTCAGTGCCCTGACCAGGGGGAGTCCCCGGTTTATCCTTCCTCAGTTACCACAGACAGCCTCTACCCTGACAGCTTCTGTAAACACGACTGGCAGTTGCAAGAAGGAAGCATATTTAGTCTAAAGACTGTTTTCTAACCACAGGGGTCCAGTCCAAGCCGCTGGCAGAATTCGTGAATCCTAGTCCTTCAGACTTTCAGTTCAGTGTTTTATCATCCTCAGTCACTTGCTTTTCCAGTGTGGAGAGAACAGAGCGAGAAGTAATTAAATAACATTTCTTCCTTCTCTACAGGAAACCAAGATGACAATGGCAATTTGTTAACTTCTGGAAATAAGGGAGCAATTAAGGGAGAAGTAAATCTTTGAGGGTTTTCCTAAATCTTGAACTCCTTTTGCAGCAGCTTATTACCAAAGTGTCAGTGTGCACGCTGGCTTTATTTGGAACAGTGTGTTAACACATACGTGATACTTAGTAAGTCTGGGGATTAATCAATTGATTGATTAATTACCGGCAGCTATGATTTCACTCATATGTGGAATTTAAGAAACAAAACAGATGAGCATATGGGAGGAGAAAAAGAGAGAGAGAGACAGAGAGACAAACCATAAGAGACTCTTAATGACAGAGAACAAACTGAGGGTTGATGGAGGGAGGTGAGTGGGGGATGGGCTAGATGGGTGATAGGCATTAAGGACGGTACTTGTTGGGATGAGCACTGGGTGTTCCATGGACGTGATGAGTCACTGGGTTCTACTCCTGAAACCAATATTGCGCTGATGTTAACTGACTGGAATTTAAATAAAAATTTGAAAAGGAAAAAGAATTATTATTGGCAAAAAGAATAGTAAGGAGCAAGCCTTAGCAGTAGAGCATATTTCAAGACATGATTGATACTGTTATTTGTGGAAACTTAGAGAAGCCGACAATCTACCTCCCGTAAAAATGTTCTAAGAAACATATGAAACAAATACATAAGAAAGGGCTAATTTTGCTACAGCTAGTCTCTAACTCAGTGATGTAACTATATACAGACTGTGCTTCTGTTTTATTTGTGACATCAAAACCTGACCCTTGAACTTGATTCTGTGAACAAAAAGTTGAACTTCTCTGCTTAAAACGTGACCTTGGTCATCCATCCAGGGTCCTCTTGAAACGTGACCTTGGTCATCCATCCAGTGTCTTCTTGAAACGTGACCTTGGTCATCCATCCAGTGTCCTCTTGAAACGTGACCTTGGTCTTCCATCCAGTGTCCTCTTGAAACGTGACCTTGGTCATCCATCCAGTGTCCTCTTGAAACGTGACCTTGGTCATGCCTTGTTTTGCTTATACAACTTGGCTTTCCATTAAAGCTCATTGTTAGAATATCAGATCAAAGGTAATTTAAAAAATAAAATAAACAAGTATCAGGAGTTTTGGGGAATAAACACACACAATTACATCCCAATTTATAAAAAGGAAAGACTGTTGGGGAAAAGCAAATGAGTTGTTTAATATTGGATCTTTGCATCTGATGGGATTTAATGGTGATAAGCATTCTCTATTACTGAATATATTAGAACAATTTAGAGATGCAGGAAGAGTAATAGTTATAAATCTTGGTATTTTTGACATCTCTATAGCAATATGCTTTTCGTATTTGCTCAAGCAGAGAAGACATTTAGACACTAATTATTACTCTATCTTGATCCAAGACATGATTATTTTTGAGAATGCTTTATGTATAGGGATTCCCACTGAGAAGCTATCTTTTGAAGCCTACTCCCCATCTTCTACCCCAAATCCATTTTTAAAAAAGTGTGCCAAACATTGAACTATTTTCATGTTCTCATCTCAGATGTAAAATTTTATCTTATATCCATTAAACCAAGGATTCTTAAAGGGCTGGTCTGGAGAGTGCTGGCATCCCTTGCCATCCTTTGGAGGGGACTTCAAGGGCAAAATAATTCCATAATATTAATAAGATGATATTTATTTTTCCCACATCCATTTGTTAAAGAGTAGAGGGTGACACTTTCCTAAAGATCCACAATGTGTGATCATTTTGTGTAATGAAATATTTCAGTAAATGAAAGAACTCAGTGACTAATATTTTCCAAATGACTGATGCATGATGTTACACAATCATGCAGGATAAAAAAATCCAATCAGATTACAAGATTGGCAACTGCATTTTAACAAAGTGCAACGTAAAATGTTTTTTGTTTGTTTTAATATGGTTACACGTTTCCCATTGCAGTTACGTTTAAGAAACTGCCACTTGATAAATTTTGGCGCAGTATGTAAAAATAATATTCTCTATTATCCAGAAAGGCTACTAAATATCCCTTTGTCTTCCAATGGCAATCTATGGGTGGCAAAATTTAGCTCATGTATTTCCAGAAAAAGAAAATATTGTAAAAGACTGCAGAGGCAGACATGATAATCTGGCTGAAGTAATCATATCTTATTGAAGTATTTTACTTATATTAATAAATAACAGGTTTAGTATTATTATATTTAAGTTAATTATCAAATTATTGTAAAGTGTCACAATTAACATTTTTAATCTAGTTATCAATATGTTTAGCCCACATAAATAAAAGTTCCACGGGAGTCCCAATAACTTTTAGGAATGAAAAAGAGGTCCTGAGGCTGAAAAGTTTAAGCTACTACTTAAAAGAAACATAACTGTTATGAGAATCAAAGAATTTCACATGTATATATCAGCCTCATTGTGTGGCTATTTCTCTTTTACTTAAAAGAGAATTGCCCAAAAGTTTGTGAATTAGTATTTTTTATGTGTTTGGGTCTGTCTCTCAAAAAGATCTTCAAAAATATACCTATATTCCTTATTTGCTTATATTGTAGAAATTCAGATTTGTAAACCATTAAGCCACATTCAATTTCAATTTTTTTTTTGAGAGAGAGAGAGAGAGAGAATGAGCTGGGGAGGGGCAGAGGGGGAGAGAGAGGGACAGAGAGGAAGACAGAGAGAGAGAATTCCAAGCAGGCTCCGCACTCAGCACAGAGCCTGACACAGGGCTCGATCACAGGATCCTGGGATCATGACCTGAACCGAAATCAAGAGTTGGGCGCTTAACAAACGGAGCCATCCAGGTGTCCCTCAATTTAAAATTTCACACAGATTTTTATCTCCATGAGAAGTATGCTTTTTGCCCTTATACATCTGGATAATTATTTACTCTCCATACTAACTGGTTTCTGCAGGCCTCACTCTATGCGCATTTCTTCAAACCCTCACCAGTCAAGACCTAAAGAACACGGTGGCAGGTCAAAAAAGTCAGAAACACAACCCACACGTCTGCAAATCATAGAGTTGTTAACTTTTTACCACTCACCTCTTGTCTATAAATTTTAGAACCTACTGGAGAGAAGCAGCATCAGAGGCAGTAAGTTCTTTTATAGGAATATTTGACGAAATGTCTGGGGATTCATATTTGATATTTAGTGCTTTGTGACTGCAATTTAAGCCAAAATTTAATATAATCTGCTAGATCACCATTCAGGAGAATAATGACTTTAGATTTTGTGTGTGTGTGAATTTGATCACGTGGACTGTGTATTTCAATAATTGCCCCCTTGTAATCTTAGGTCAGGTAATGGAGGCCTTATAGAGATTGCTACCAACTATAAATACTCAAGTTTAAAGCGACACTAAAAAGTTGATGGTTGTTCAATGAATATAGATGCACAAATCCTGTGAAGGCAAATTAAACTTCTAAAGAAATATTACACGAATAAAAGCTAAATTAACTAGCTAAGGAACTACTGAGAGTTCTTGAAGGATACAAAGGATATAAATAAAAAGGCTGAATAAAAGTAGCTTAACATGATTTTAGAGGAAAGAAAGAGGTGAAAAATTCATGAAAATTGGACAAATTTAGTAGCCAGAAGCAACCTCCTTCAAGTAATATTACACTTGTGAATTGGTCAGATGCAATCCTTATAATTGTGGCTTGTTTATCTCCAGGAGAAGCCGGGATACAAGTTAACAAAATGTTAACGTTTTGAGCATTGACTCTTACTAGTATTCATTATCTTAGGATCCAAAACACTTGTGCTACATTTGACTGGGAGACTACCAGATACCTGAGAAAACTCAGATTTGGACATCAAATTTCAGTGTCAGCCATTGAATGAGACTCTGTTAAGTCTCCTTAAAATTATGCCCACCTAGGAAAACTTTTATTAAGTGAGAAACAGATTGGTGGAAGAAATGAACGACCAAAAAAGGGGCAAATAAACAGAACAGAAATGATTGTTATGTAAGAGCGATAATGATGATTTTTTAAGCCAAAGTTTCATGGTTCTGTACCAGATTGACAAAGATTTATTTGTGGAATTGATTTACCCACAAAACCCCTGCTTTACTATTATCAGTATTACAATACATAATAAATTTAATAAATCTTGGGGCGCCTGCGTGGCTCAGTCGGTTAGGCGTCCGACTTCGGCTCAGGTCACGATCTCGTGGTCTGTGAGTTCGAGCCCCGCATGGGGCTCTGGGCTGATGGCTCGGAGCCTGGAGCCTGCTTCCGATTCTGTGTCTCCCTCTCTCTCTGCCCCTCCCCCGTTCATGCTCTGTCTCTCTCTGTCTCAAAAATAAATAAAATGTTAAAAAAAAATTTAAAAAAATTTAATAAATCTTTGAAGAGTTCCTAAATATCCTTTTGTGTAAATATGTTGTATCCAGAATACATAAAGATATCTTAAAAATTAACGGTAAAAATCAAAGTGAGCCAAAACCACGAGCAGGTGTTCCACCAGGAAGGACACATACGTGAGAAGAGGTCAATGCTGTTGGCCATTAGGGAAGGAAGAGCCACCGCCCATCTACTAGAGGTGTCACTGCCCATCCACTAGAAGGGCTGCAAGTAATGGAATAACAGCGATCCCCGCAAAGCCGAGGAGGCAGAGGAACATGTCCCTCACACACTGCCCGCGGCTGTGTCCCTCTGGAAAACACACTGGCAACATCTACCAAAGTAGACGTGCAACCGCGACGTCACCCAGGAACTGCACTCTCCCGCAATCTCTCCCATACAGCGAAGACTTACGTTCGCACAAACACCTGCACACAGGGGTTCACGGAAGCTTTCTCGGCAACATTCCAAACGGATCACCACCCGGGTGCCCTCCCACAGGCGAATGGTTACGTGAGCCGGGGCGAATCCACACTGTGGAGTATATCCCACAACAGAGAAGAACAGACCACTGATACTGGGAAAGACAACCCCCTTGACCGAACCGTAGACCCCCAAATTGTTTTCGCAATCTGCCTTTCACCACATCTATTTATCGCAAAGTTACTTTCTAAGCTTATTGTATCTTATGTATATTTTATTTACTCTTTGATAGAGATAAGTAAGATCTGCTCTCAGACCTGGAAGAGTGTATACATTTATATTATTTTCAATAGAAGGTGCTACTGTTAAGAAAGATAATTTAACAAAAGTCTTCTTGGAATTGTAACATTTGACTCTATTGTAAAATGCTTATTCCTAAATATTTTATTCTTTTTGATGCTATCATAGATGAGACTGTGCCCCTAATTTCCTTTTCCAATTGTTCGTTGTTGGTGTATAGAAATGCAACTGATTTGTGTATGTTGACTTGTATTCTGTATCTTGACTGAATTTATGTGTATTACTTCTAACTGGTTTTTTTTTGGGGGGGGTTTCTAGAATTTTCTACATATAGGATATGCCATCTGCTAGGAGAGGTCATTTTACTCCCTTCCTGATTTGGATTCATTTTATCCCTGTTTTCTTGCCTCACTGTTCTGGCGAGGCCATCCAGTACTACACTGACCAGAGGTAATGAGAGGGGTAATCCTCGTCTTGTTCTTCATACTAGAGGAAAAACTTACAGTTTTTACCATCAAATAGAATGGTAATTGTGGGCTTGTCACAAACAGCCTTTATTATTTTGCAGTACACTCCTTCTATACCCAGTTTGTAGACCGTTCTTCTCTCCTAAGTCAAAAACCTTTCCTACATCTATTGAGATGATCATGCGAAGTTGATCCTTTACGCTGTTTACTGTGGCCCATCACACTGATTTGTAGATGTTAAAATGTCCTTGCATCCCAGGGACAACTTTCAGTCAGCTGTGCTGTTAGGATCCCATCAAGGTACTGTTAAATTTAGTTTCTTAATATTTTATTGAGGATTTTTGCATCTACGTTCATCAGGAATGTTGGAATGTACTTTTCTTCTCTTGAAGTATCTTTCTAGTTCGGCATCAGGACAATGCTGGTCACGTAACATGAGTTTGGAAGTGCTCCTTTCTTTTCAATTCTTGGAAGTGTTTATTGAAAAACTGGATATCCATATGCAAAAAAAAAAAAAAGGAAGAAAGAAATTGGACACTTGCCTTACGACATGCACAAAAATCAACACAAAATGGATTAAGGTCTTACATATGACTCCAAACCATAAAACTCCTGGAAGAAAACATAGGGGGGAATTTCTTGATATTGATCTTGGCAACGATTTCTTGGTTAGGACACCAAAAGCATAGGCAGCAAAAGCAATAGACAGGTGGGATTACATCAAACGGTAAAGTTTCTGCCCAGCAGAGGAAGCAGTTAACAGAACGAAAAATCAGGGGCGCCTGGGTGGCTCAGTCGGTTAAGCGGCCGACTACCGGCTCAGGTCATGATCTCGCGGTCCGTGGGTTCGAGCCCCGCGTCGGGCTCTGTGCCGACAGCTCAGAGCCTGGAGCCTGTTTCGGATTCTGTGTCTCTCTCTCTCTGACCCTCCCCCGTTCATGGTCTGTCTCTCTCTGTCTCAAAAATAAATAAACGTTAAAAAAAAATCAACCTATGAAATGGAGGAAAATATATGCAAATCATATCCCTGATGAGGGGTTAGTTTCCAAAACATATAAAAAATTCCTACAACTCAACAGTAAAACAAACAAACAAAACAACACAAATAACTTCATTACAAAAATGTGCAAAAGACTTAGACATTTCTACAAATAAAATATACAAATGGTCAACAGGTATATTAAAAGACACTCAACATCAGTAATTATCAGGAAAATGTAAATCAAAAACCACAATGAGATAACACCTCACACCTGTTAGGATGACTACTATATATTAAAGAAATGTGTTAATGAGGATAGGGAGGGGAGAAGTTGGAACCATTGTACATTGTTACTGGGAATGCAAAATGGTATAGTGGTTATTGAAAAGAGTATGGAGGTTCTCCAAAAATTAAAAATAGAAGTGGTATATGATTCATTAATTCCACCTTTGGGAATAGATGCAAAATAATTAAAATCAGGATCTTGAAGAGATATCTGTTCCCATGTTCACTGCAGCAATGTTTGCAACAGCCAAGACATATAAACTTATATATAGTGATCATCTGTTACACTTTTAATACTCTGGATATTGGAATTATACGTATAGACAATTTCCACCTTATTGTAGGGTGGTGAGCTGCATGCGTATCTTCTAATACCTCACCAATCAATGGAGCTGTTGGAGGCACTGGCCATGGCTTAACTATTATTCCTAAAGCAGCCGTATGCCTGGCTCATAGTGGAGACTCTGGAAAGGCTGGTGGAGTAGTTTCTCATTAACGTCACTTTTAATATAACAAAATAAATGTAAACACCCGTTAACACCACGAGTTGAGTTCCACTGAACAACTTTTGTCATATCTTTGAGACGGTATCTTTAAACAAATTAAACTCAAAATTCATATTTAATTACAGATCTCCTTTACTTATGAAATGCCTCCACCTTTGCTGGATCGTGCACATTAACTCCTGCTGCCACATGGTTTTAATATATTTTTAAATTTTTGGTCTAGATTTGGAGTAGCTGGCACCCAAGAGAAGAATAATGTAATGCAGGACTCTGAAAAGTATAGTAGACTGATCTTGGAGAAATATTTAGAATGAAATGGAAAGACAGAGGCAACAGTAAGACACATTTGATTTTGGTATTGTGAGTTTAAACAACAGAAACAAAATTAGAACTCGGACGGATATTGTACATATCTCAGAATTGTGATAGACAAATCACTTGTACGGAAACATTTGAATTAGAAACCTTGCAACCAATTACCGTAGCTACTAACACTATGTGAAGGTGTGTTTCCCTTCCTAGATATCTTACTATCATTCTAATTTTCATATTAGAAGAAAGTCACTGTGTAGATAAATGATGGTACATGTATTGAAGGGAAGCTTACATATATTAAAATGAAATTTCTCACTTCTTGTATTAAAACCATGTTATCAAAATACATATTGTAATATCACTCAAGTTTAATATTTTGATTCATAAAACACTGCCTTTAGTTTCTATACATTTCCTTTTCTAAGTTGACTTTTTATTTACGGGGGTTATTAGGCAATGTCAAAACCTATCCAAGTTTCCGAAACCCCCCAAAACACAAACTTCGCAATCTGGTGATTAATATAATTTTTATTGAAATGAAATACATTCAGAAATATAGCAGGTTCTTTTAAAGGACTTTCATAGGATGGGATCCAAGTAACTCCTAAATCTGTCTTTATAATTTCACTATTCGTCACCGCAGAAATAAGGTGGAATCAATACTGCGTGGCAGCGAGCAGCACAGGGAACCAGGCAAGAAAACAGGAGCTGAGACCTTCGCACTCGTGTGATTGACAGCATCCTGCACAACAGCTAATCATCCTGACAAGACTCTACTTCAAGAAAATGAGTCGTTAGATTGACAGCTGTCAGGACCGATAAATGTGCATTTTAAATATACAGTCAACCTAATTTCGTGTGCAATTCGTTTAAAATTATTTCCTACATTTTTATGTACTCAGTGTCCTTCAATACTACCGGGTGATAACAAATGCTTCTGAGCTGGAATATGTTTGTGCTACTCATAGGCAAGACCATGGCTGTTCTCTAACAAATTAGCTGCTTCATCTTCCTACGCATTGACTTCTAAAAGATAATATAATTATAATCTAGTCATTTAGTGCTCTCAAAATCAGCATTATTAGGAAATTTAAGACACATTTGTCTGTGTGTTTCCAATGTCTAGGAAACAGGATGTGCTCAATAAATCTTTGTGGGTTTCATGGATGACAAACCTCAAAATAATCACTAGCGCCTTTAACCAAATACTTCCGCAGCCGTTTATCTCCACCTGGTATATACAGTGTGACTGGCCTTGGAATACGATAATTAACATTTACCTTTGCTTCCTTAATATCCGGCAAGGTCCCCTGTCAATATTTTCTCCTTAGCACGGCACCTTATTGTGGGGCTCTCTCTAAAATACAAAATCGCTCTTACACGGAAGTGCTCTCCATTTAGCAGTGTTTTTCCATCTTGTCCTGAAACCTATCTTTCCACCACTCTGTTAATATTGATTCAGGGTCTTTGACAGACCAACACACTCAACCAACATAATCACGTTTGTAATCTATACTCCTGATTGTGTCATTAAGACCTGTCACTAGAGCGTTTCAAACTTACAATTTTCTAATTAAAGAGATTCATATAGTATACTCATAGAATTAAAAACAAAGGACTATGAACTTCTCAAATTAGGTGTTAGGCGACAGAAGTCATCTAATTCAAAGGCACTGGGTATTGCTAAAAATCTTCAGTAGTGATTCCTAGGCTGTATTTCCATAGGCAGCGTCAGGGGGTAGCAGGTCACATTTTTCACAATCGTCTGTACATTATATTTCTAGTTTTATTTTATACAAAAAAGAAGGCTATCCCCTCACCCACAAGCACCATTTATATTACTATATGTATTTTCATATGTATATATGGTTTGGTCTTGATTTATTTTCACTTTGGTGGCGTCAAAGTGTGGTTGAGCTAGACGGCAACTTTTTTTAAGTCACAAATTGCAGCATCAGGCAATCGGAGATGGGATGGATGGATTTTAAAGATGGCATCGGTGTGTGGTGTACAGGTGTATGAGCTTTCTAGG
The DNA here is from genome assembly GCF_018350215.1 of Panthera leo. Lineage (NCBI taxonomy): Eukaryota > Metazoa > Chordata > Mammalia > Carnivora > Felidae > Panthera > Panthera leo. Next base: position 2,162,061 of record NC_056689.1, on the reverse strand, counting down.
GCTGAAATCACAAAGCGCACAGACCGGGTGGTTGAAGACCCACCTGGCTTCCCTACAGCTCTGGGGTCTAGAGTCCGCGATCAGATGTTGGGGCTGGTTCCTTCTGAGATCTGTGGTGGACTAGCTTCCGGTGCCCTGCTGACAGCCTTTGGCGTTCCTTGTCTCGTAGATGATGCACCACACAGATCTCTGCCTTGACCTACACATGGCATTTTCCCGTGTATGGGTCTGGTTCCCCTTTGTGTGAGAACACCAGGCATTTGAGTCAGGAGCCTTGCCCACACCAGGAAGACCTCATCTGAACCAACTGCATCTGCAACAATCCTATTTCCAAATAAGGTCTGAGGTACAGGGATCAGGGTGAATATGAATTTTTGAAGGACACGATTCATTCGTTAACAATATAAAATTCTGGACATATCTGCATGTGGTCTGCTTTATTTATTTAAATCCAATTTATTAAGAGAAAGAGGAGACGACAGCAGAAAAGTCTGGCTTTGACATATGACTTGAATTCAGTGCTTTGTCACTCTAACAATCCTGTCTTCAAGTACTGTGAACGTATTTTTTAAATTGCAGCCTTCCATGGGGGAAAAAAACAAATAGAACGTTTGATATTCGAATAATAGAGGTTTTTCTCTTCTGACAAGGAGATAGACAATTTTCTCTTTAGGCAAGCAAAACGCTCTTCTGAGTGCTTAACACACAGGAGTTAATAGTGTATTTTTGAGGATGGAGGAGAGAGAAAACATTGACACTGGTCTCAATGGGCAGCTCACTGGAGTGCTTCAGCTATTTTATTAAATGACAATTTACTCACAAATCCATGTAAGAGATCTAGTGACAAATTTGAACTCAATAGATGCATTTGGGTTTTATCCTTTCTTTTTAGGATCACATCTGCTGAGAGTGATCTTGCAAGGTCTGTTGTTCTGCGGTGACTGACACATGTGACTAAGGGCTCCTCACTAGCAAGGTTCATCTTATCCACCTGTAACCCCTAGGCTTTTTTTAATAATCACAGACCCTAAAAGAGTGCTGGGAGTACAGTATTCATAAGTAAAGGGATCTGGGTTTTTGTTCATTGATGGACGTTAATGTCTCTTGTGGATTTATGTATATGACTGGTAAGTGTGAATGATTCAACTCTAAAACTGTCAAAAAGTATTATTGAGTATTTCAAAGCATGTCTTCCTTTTAAAGCAGGTTCCTCGACACAGTCACCATGAAGATTAAAAAGCAGCCAACTGGTCACTTCCCTGTGACCTCAAGGGACTCTGAGCAGGTGAAGTCACCTTTATTAAAATTTATTAAAATGAGCATGTCCCATGATTTTTCAACTCTTTCAATCCAAGCCACCTTGCTCCCTTATGTGTTTGTGATATATAATGAGATTGTATCTGTCTGTTTTATAACAAAGAGTGTGGCTCCATGTTTCTGATGCTTGATTGTCGGCATCGTTTCAACCTAAGCCTTCTTCACCTTCCGCCCCAGAGCTGGGGAAGCTGATAAAAGGCCCCCTGATTTGGCCCTGGCAGAACTGGAGACCACGTGCCAGGAAACCAGCCCTATTCTCCCAGCCGGCCCACGGACACAGAAATATGACGACAAAACAAAACCCAAGCAGTTTTCTTTCCTGGTTCTTTTAAGCTACTGCAGGCCATTCTGGACCAGACTGAGAGTCCTGCTATACTCCGCCGTGTGTGTGTGTGTGTGTGTGTGTGTGTGTGTGTCCATCACTAATGACGTCAGAACCAAATACTGAGTGGGAATCCACCTTGACTTTGCAGCTATTAACAGTTTTGCTTTGTAGGGCTATGTTCTCTACATGATCAGACATCTACAGATGAATAACTATGCATTTTTGTCTTTGCCTTAAATCATGATACTCTAATAAAAAATAATCAACACAGGGCTTTGAATCAATACAGCAAAATGTTGGAAGGAAGGATACTTTTCCCTACGATGAATGAGATATTGTATGTTTTCTTTGGTTTAATTTTCAGCTTTGTGGTGGCCTGAATCTCATCCAAATTTCCTTTGTAGTTGATCTTTGGAAAATTAATCACTTTAAGCTAGCCAAATATATTTAATTCAATTCCAGGCAAGGAAGAAGTAAACAGCATGTTTCTTTGCCCTGACAATTTTCCATTACAAGTAGTATGCTGGGGCTGTGGGGTCGTACCGTCCCCAACAGTCTGTACACAGCTTTGCCCAACTACATGTTCAGTGATGTCATGTGGGAGGTAGCTAGTTTTCAGCCGTACCGGAGCATTTGCATCATGAAATCAAATTCTCCAAAGCAGGGCATTTTTCCCTTTTAAAAGGGGAAATAAAGGCAGGTGAGATTCGGTACTGGGTCTCAATAGCAGTGTGTGTCTAACAGCCAGTAGTTGAACAGCATCAGCCATTTTTAACCTACTAAGTTAAAATTCTGTCACAAATCTAGGTAAGATAAGAAACACATGGATGAGTTTACTTTCAATGTATGCATTTGGTTTTTATCCTCATGGTGTTAGCATTAAACTCCACTGGTGCACAAGTAGAAAAAAACAGAACAGGCAGGAGATACATTAGAACCAAATGTTATCTTCCTTACCTCAAATCGGCTTACTTGAGGTTATTGGCCGGGGAACAGTTCTTTTGGTTTTGGTTTTTTTTTTGTTGTTGTTGTTTTTGGGTTTTTTTCTGCAACATGTCATCTCTCTAAAAAAGATGAGCAGGTTGAGAGCTACGTAGCAATTACTCATGGCTACTCAATAGCCCAAAACTATTTACCAATGTGTGGGGCCCATGTCGGAAACATAAATCCTAATATCTGGGAACAGAGCCCCAAGAGATTCTATACTAGAAATGAATTCTGAACTCAAAAAAAAATTTTTTTTTCCTATTAGCAGTATGACTAACCTTCATTTCTTACAACAACTCAAATTTTTAAATATCTCTCATTAAGAATATCCTCCTCTGGTGATCCCAGTCAAAATAACATCAGCATTCTTCACAGACCTAAAACAAACAAACTTAAAATCTGTATGGAACCAGAAGAGACCCCCAATACCCAAAACAATCCTGAGAAAGAAAACCAAAGCTAGAGGCATCACAATCCCAGACTTCAAGCTATATTACAAAGCTGTCAGCATCAAGACATTATGGTACTGGCACAAAAACAAACACATATATCTGTGGAACAGAACAGAGAAACCAGAAATGGACCCACAAACGTATGACCAACTAATCTTCAAAAAACAGGAAAGAATATCCAATGGAATAAAGACAGTATCTTCAGCAATCAGTGTTGGGAAAACTGGACAGCGACATGCAGAAGAATGAACCTGGACCACTTTTTTACAACCGACACAAAAATAAACTAAAAATGGATGAAAGACCTAAAGTTGAGGCAGGAAACCATCGGAATCTTAGAGGAGAACATAGGCAACAATTTTTTTACCTCGGCCACAGCAACTTCTTACTTGACATGTCTCCAGAGGCAAGGGAAACAAAAGCAAAAATGAACTACTGGGACCTCATCAAGATAAAAGCTTGTGCACAGTGAAGGAAACAATCAGCAAAACTAAAAGGCAACCAACGAAATGGGAGAAGATACTTGCAAACGACATATCAGATAAAGGGTTAGTATCCAAAATCTACAAAGAACTTGTTAAACTCAACACCCAAAGAACAAATAATCCAGTGAAGACATGGGCAAAAGACATGAATAGACACTTCTCCAAAGAAGACATCCAGATGGCAAACAGACACATGAAAAGATGCTCAGCATCACTCATCATCAGGGAAATACAAATCAAAACCATGATGAAATACCACCTCACACCTGTCAAATGACTAAAATTAACAACTCAGGCCACAACAGAGGCTGGCGAGAATGCAGAGATAAGGGAGCCCTTTTGCACTGCTGGTGGGAATGCAAACTGGTGCAACTGCTCTGGAAAACAGTATGGAGGTTCCTCAAAAAATTAAAAATAGAACTACTCTACGACCCAGCAATTGCACTACTAGGTATTTTTCCAAAGGATACAGGAGTGCTGTTTTGAAGGGGCACATGCACCCCAACGTTAGCACTATCAACAACAGCGAAAGTATGGAAAGAGCCCAGATGTCCATCGACTGATGAATGGATAAATAAGATGTGGCTTATATATGCAATGAAATACTATTCAGTGATCAAAAAGAATGAAATCTTGCTATTTGTAACAACATGGATGGAACTAGAAGATATTATGCTAAGTGAAATAAGTCAGTCAGAGAAAGACAAATTCATATGACTTCACTCCTATGTGGAATTTAATATATAAAACAGAGGAACATAGGGGAAGGGAGGCAAAAATAAAATAAAAACAGAGAGGGAGACAAGCCAGAAGAGACTCTTAAATACAGAGAACAAACTGAAGATTGCTGGAGGGGAGGTGGTTGGGGGATGGGTTAAATGAGTGAGGGGCATTAGGAGGGCACCTTTGGGATGAGCACTGGATGTTATATGTAAGTGATGAATCACTACATTCTATTCCTGAAGTCATTATTACACTATATGTTAATAACCTGGATTTAAATTTAAAGAAATAAAAATAAAATAATTAAAATGAAAGTAGGAAAAAAAAGAAGATTGTCCTCTGGGGGCATGTGGGTGGCTCAGTTGGTTAAGCATCTGTCTGTTGAGTTTGGCTCAGGTCATGATCTCAGGGTTTGTGGGATCAAGACCCGTGTTGGGTTCTGTGCTGACAATGCAGAACCTGCTTGGGACTCTCAATTTCCCTCTCTCTCTGCCCCTCCCCAGCTCATGATCTCCCTCTCTCTCTCAAAAAAATATATATTTATATTTTTATATATTTATTATATATATTTTTATACATGTACATAAATATAAAATATATAGTTTATATTTTATATATTTATGTGTGTGTATATATATATACATATGTATATATATGTATACATATGTATATACTATATATATATATACTGTATATATATATATATATATATATATACACACACACACACACACACACACACACACACACACATATGTATATATATATAAAAAGATCCTCCTCTGGTAAGAAAGGACAGACACACCTATGGTAGTGATTAACGTCACTGAAATCTATAGAATTATTCTGGCCAGCAATTGAGTAACAGATGTTATACCCAGATTGCCAGATCATTCTCACATCCATGTAAATGAGAAACTACTAACACAAAGCATTATTTTGTAAAATATGACATCACTTGATTGATCTTATGTATGTTAATTAATAAAGTGATAGCAGTTCATAAAATGTTTATAGGGAGCTCTGTGTCAGAGACCCCTTAAAATGATGAGCATCTTGACAGAAAGAAATGGTTACATCTGGAAAGTAAAACTAACAGGAAAATTGTTGGAGATAGTGAATATTAAGAAGGCAATAAGCACATACTATTTTTGATAAAATTAAAGACCTACGCTATTGCAGCTGGAACTTTAGCAAGGGTATATAATAAAATTTAATGAATGATAAACTATCCAGAGGAGCGCGAATAACAGTTGTGGGTAGCTATTTATAATTTTCAAATTTATCCTACAGCAGTTTGATGAAGGGAGAACTCACAGAGCGGCTACTATACGATTCAAGGACTGTGAGACACATAGCACATCTCAACCGGACGCGGCAGCTCTTCCATTCGCTGCGATCAGGAAACAGTCTTAGACGGGTTACCGCGGCTGCTCATGTTGACCCAGCCAGGGAAAGGCAGAACTGGATTTGAACTGAAATCTACCAACGGCAAAATCTCTGGCACTTTTTCTGCAGCTGAGTCCTCGATGAAATTAGCGCGCGGCCCCTGCCCTGCTCGGTGATTAGGGGAGGCCGCGCTCAGAGGCCCCGTCAGGTCCAACTTCCTGCAGAATGTTCACGTGTGCATTCCGTCACCAAGTATTCTCTGAGCGACTTCTGTAATCGATGCTGCCGATTCAAAGCCGAACAAAACAAGAGTTGCTCTCTTCATTGAAGTAGGAGATCAGTATTTTAGTGAAGCTAGTTTCCTAGTATCTTAAGGCAAAATTCAAAAAGAGAGTTCCGATCTTAAAAGTTGCAGCCCATGTGGGTTTGCTGAGGCAGCTTCATGTGTCCATCGATGCCTCCCTCTCTGTTGGGCCGCTCTGCTGGGGAAGAGAACGGCCGGATGCTGTCGCTCATGACGGGTCGACACAAAAATGAAGGAGGCGTAGGTGGGACTGGAGAATTCCAGGACTCTGCCAGCAGGTGAAGCGTCCCTGATGTAAACGCCCTCCCGGCACCCATCACCGCTGCCGTCCCCGTTAGCAGAATTCCAGTTCACATGTCCCTGTCATTACTCGACTTGTTTGCTCATGATTAATCTCCCGAGGCTTCAGGAAAATGGAACTAACCACCATTTTGGAAAGTTGACATTTCTTTACGGTTTCTCGGGACATTAATTATTAATTCCTAAGCCTCTCCTTTCTCTGTCATGAGCCAAATGAATCCCGATCAAGGTAGATTTTCAAAAACTAAAAACACAATTCCCACTTACATGTAGAAAACACAAATGTCACATATTTATGATGTCATTAATGACAGAAACAGGAAGATGGTAAAGACCTGTCTAATAACATTTGAGGAACTCAGTGTTTATAGGCATTTGAAATATATATATTAGAGTAAGATCCCCAGGTTACATACAGAACTGGATAGTGAACTATAGGGAGCCCAAATCATAACCTTCGGGATCAACTTTTCTACCAGAGGGAGATCTACAAGCTAACATCTAACGTTATAATTTCTAGGGCATGATCATTTAGCAGAAAACAAAGTGAAAGCCGATAAATTACCCCAAAGAATTAAATAATATTTAGGTAGGCCTATTAAAATATGCCCCAAGGGGCCAATGAAAGAACATGTACTTTCTTTGGTCTTATTTCCAAAATTTAGACAATTTTCCTTAATACTTCACATCAAGGTAGTGTCTATCCCTGCTTTATTCAGGAACACCTCCCAATATTATGAACTGCAATCTCTAAAAGCAGTGACATTAAAACTCCCCAGACCACCCACTGTTTATCAGGTGGATTGTGCTGAAGAGTCTCAGTGCATAAATCAGATATTTGGAATTACAACATTGTCCTTCGATCTGCAACATTATGCCCTCCTATAGCGTTAGATAAATGGAAAACACCTGAATTCATCTACATGTTCTAGGTGTAAAAAGTGTATGCTGAAAATAGCTACACCCCATTTCAATTGATTGCTCTTTATCACCAATCTTTCCTGAGGCTTTTAAGACGCCTGATGGATGCATTTATTTCATGAATTTTGAACTTTAAAACATCAAAATATGAAACTGATGAATGCCCTTTATACTCTAATTTCCTAACACAGTTGTATTCCTATATCATATAAATGAAATTTCACACACTTTCCTTTCATATGATTGCCAGTATATTTGCTGAGACACAACACATTATTCAAATTTTGCCAATGCCATTGTGCTTAATCGGTACTGCTGTTGCTCAAAGGACTCTTTCAAAAATACTTTGGAAGTATTTTTGTCTTTAGTTTTGGAGAAGCTCCTGATTTCCTCCACTTAAAAAACCAGAGGAGAAAATATGCAAATACCAGCATCATTTGCATATCTACTCTTTCCTGCATTTTCCTGACCAATGAGCAACTCCTCCCATCCACATAGGCTACAGGCCCACAAGCATGTGAAAGAAACACCCCTCTTCCTTCCTTCCTGTTTTGCCTGGAGAGAAGAAGTGGCGAGGGAAGCTGATATTGGCAACCCCACATGTGTATATTTTAATGCTTTCTCTTACTTAAGCTTCGGGTTTGAGTCTCTAACTTTGTAGTCGAAATGCCACTTCTCACTCTTACAGTAGCTAAAGTCAACTCACCCAACACAAGATACATCAGCTTTTCTCCGTAGTATTTTCCTTTACTGAAACTACAGTTTTAACATAATATCACCTCTATCCCCCAACTACTCATCAGCACAGAGTCTAAATTAATTCTTTCTTCACAGACATGAGCCATTGTTGACAATGTGTTCCCTCATTGTCATAAACTGGGCATTCTAAGCTCACAGCTATTTTATTTGTTCATAAAACGTGATTTGTTTTGTTTTGTTTCCTGTGCTCTTCTATGAGCTGCTTACTATTCTTGTCACCTGACCCCAAACTCTCAGATGTTTCCCTTTGGGTGGTTCAGAATCTGCACCGTATTTTAAGTGAGGTCAACACAGACTAGGACTGCTTGTTAAGACGAATACCTGTGTCTGCTGTGAAGCCAGATGGAAAGATAGAACTAAAAACAAGAAGGACTGGAATATATCCCAAGGCATGTCAGATGCAAACAGAAATCCCTAATGTGTATTCACATTAAGAGAAATAACTGTGGGGGGATGATTTTATGATTAATCCTGCAGTTGTCATTCTGCAGTTGTCTTGCTTGAAGCGTGTGCACAATCACCTCTTTACTGCACGCTAACCCCGTATTGGCCCACAGTGAGCACCTGCCATTTCTGACCACTAGGTGTTTCCACTCTTATTAGCATCTCTCCTGACCCTGTAAGAAAATGATATAAAAATATGTCTTTCAGGGGCGCCTGGGTGGCGCAGTCGGTTAAGCGTCCGACTTCAGCCAGGTCACGATCTCACGGTCCGTGAGTTCGAGCCCCGCGTCAGGCTCTGGGCTGATGGCTCGGAGCCTGGAGCCTGTTTCCGATTCTGTGTCTCCCTCTCTCTCTGTCCCTCCCCCGTTCATGCTCTGTCTCTCTCTGTCCCAAAAATAAATAAACGTTGAAAAAAAAAAAAAAATTAAAAAAAAAAAAAAATATGTCTTTCAGAGTTCCTATTCCTCTGGTATCAAAGCCCTGCACAGACCTGAACCCCCTACATTCACGTTTTCTATTTGCTCCTCCTTGAAAAGATAGGATTCTAGCCTTTTAAAAATTCTGATTTATTTATTTTAACTGAAGTACAGCTGACACACAATGTCAGCTGTACATTATTTTCAGGTGCACAACACAGTGATTTGGCAAGTCTGTATGTCATATCAGCACAAGGGTATATCTTGTCATATCTATCAGATGAGGATCTTGTCTCAAATACATGCTAAAACTATGTGATTTTGAGAAAATGACAAAATCACACTTGAATCAACTACCACAATTGATTTTAAAATTAGAAACGCTAACCTGAGGGGCGCCTGGGTGGCTCAGTCGGTAAGCGTCCGACTTCAGCTCAGGTCATGATCTCGCGGTTCTTGAGTTCAAGCCCTGTGTCGGGCTCTGTGCTGACTGCTCAGAGCCTAGAGTCTGCTTCGGATTCTGTGTCTGCCTCTCTCTCTGCTCCTCCCCCACTCACACGCTGTCTCTCAAAAATAAATAAGCGTTAGAAAAAAAAAAAAGGAAAGAAAGAAAGAAATGGTAACCTGAGAAATGCCTGATATCCAGGATCGGTCTCATCTTCCTAGCTGGTGCACAATCCATGCCCTGGGACCTGTCCACAGGACCACAGGTGGCCTCTACCCCACCTTCCAGCTCAGGAGGCAACTCACTGTCTAAACCTTCCAGGTCAACACATTTCCCAGTTTTATTTGAACACTTCATGGTGGAACTATTGTACTTAAACAGTAAGTATCATTATGTATGTACAGATCTAACTAAATCACCCCATCCTCATCCAGGCCACAGAAAGCTTTTCTCTTCCCTCTTTCCTCCCTTTCTTCCTTCTTTTGATAAGATATTGTTTCCCTTCCTATTCATTTTGATATGTTTCCTTCAAAAACTATCCCACCATGAACATTAACCAAGGGGTTTTGAAGAAATCACTAGATAGCTTTAATCAGAGCCACCCACAGTCACTCAACTAGAAACATGAGGAATCCTTTACTTCTTCTTAAGGTAAGTGGAAATAATAACGATATTTGCATCCATATCATCATTATCATCATCACCATCATCTACATCATTTCTTGAACTTCTATGAAGTAATTATTTCAAGAGTACTGTATGCCCTAATATTTTTGTCTGAATTATTAAGTTGATTAAATATTTCAAAAGCATACATAAACCACTTTTAGGCAGCACCTAGAAGAAAAGATTTAATAAGATGCCTCCAAAAAAACCTGAAATTTTTCTGTTGTAATACCATACATCTAGAAGTATTATTTGCAAGTTTGTGTTCAATAATGTTTCTGGATAGCAACCATTAAATAATATTCTATTTTCCAAAAGCTCATTTTTGTCTCTCTCAATTTTCAGAAGTTATCTCCCTTTCAAAAACTGAAGTTATTTAGAGCTTCCGTACTATACAACTTAACTTTTTTCTTCAACCCTATATCCAGTAACTGAAGAGGTTTTATTTCATATGTTGCCCCGTAAGAGCAAACACATACCGAGTCCCAAAATGGCCCAGTTACCATTGAAGATGCTTCACAGATACTAACTTATTAAATCCTTACAACTCTGTGAGTTACATACTAACATTTTACAGAACAGGAAACTGAGGCATGGAAAGGTTAACCACCCACCCAAGATTACACAACTAGGAAGTAGTACCTCTAGGATTCACACCCCACAGATGAACTGTACAACTGACCTTCTTAACCAAGCTGCTAAATGAGCATAGATTACAGTACAAAGAGATGGTGAGCTGAGGCAGCTTTTAGATCATAATCTAATTTAATTCTTTAATGCAGGGCCAGTCTGTGAGTTGGGGTAGATCACCTTCTCTGAGCTTCACTTTTTAAAAAATAAAGGCATATGCATTTTTAATTTTTAGGCTAACTTTTAACGGACTGAATTTCGATGACTCTAAAAATATAATGCAATGAGTCTATTAAAAGTTTCAAGAAGCAAGCTGCAGAGTGAATAGATTGGATTCCTGCTTCATAAAATACGATGCCTCTGTCTTTTCCCGTCATTAAAATGAGATGGGCCTGAAGCAAATGGAGGAACCAAATGAAAACTGATGGGATGAGAGAAGCCAGGGCTGGGCTGGCAATAGACAATGGCAAGGAGAAGGGAAGGATAGCATCCTTGTATCTCATAATATCCAGGGGCCATGTTCCGTGAGGAAGTAATTCGCTACGGGCTCTCAGGAGGCACGGGCCCAGACTGAGAACAAATCTATTCAAATATCCAAGAGAAATAATTCTAGATTTATTCAAAACAGTACAAATGCAACCATCAAAGTCTTCTAAGAAAACATGATAGAGTATTTTTACAGGACAGGCTTTCCTGCATCACCTCGACCTGCAATTTTATCTCATAGATGAAAATCTAATGCTGCCCCAAATATTACTGAATGAGACAGCGTGTTATTTGAATGAAATTGTCTGATTACTGCAACTCATGAAATGGCATATATCATGCTTGCAACTGGTAGAGAAGTCAAAGAAGTAAGCAGTAAGCTGCACGTTCTTACAACGACACAATGTCGTATTGTATTTAAGATACTAAACGCATCGTCTATGAAACTGCTGATGTTGTTACATAAAGCTTCTCTTTAAACTTTTCTGTGATCACATGTTAATGTCCAACTGTCTATATTAGAGCAAAAAAACTCATTAATTAAAAGGAATTTCTCTTACTTATTAATTTTTGTGTGTATTTCCCTAGGATGTGGCATAGGATCTTACTCAGAATGGGTGTCTGGTAAATATCTGTTCATTAATAGGCAGTGAAAAGTTTAGAAATAGGTAATGTTGTAGCTACAAGCTAAGAGGAATACATATTCATTATTTTGTTTTTGAAACAAATGTTTCAAGCAATCTAAATGTAGAATATGATTTATACTAATAAACTTTCAAACATTCTTCATGGGAACCCCTGCTGTTCTAATCAAGAAACCCAGCAGCATTAAGAAAGAAAAAAAATAATTAAAGTTCTAGTGTAAACTTTACACTAGATGTAAAGTTTGTCCCTGGTGTAAACTTTATCCCTGAGGATTTCTTCTGTCATTTAATCTAATTATACCCAGTAGTCTTAGGATCCTATTAAAAGTTTGACTAATGAAGAGAGGACAGTAATCTACATCCTCAAACTATTTTCCAGGCAAAAAACAGGGAGATGAAAAGAGATTAAGCTGAGCTAGGCTACCACTAAGATATCTGATGAAGGGGTTCATCATTTTCATTTAACTCCCCTCTAATCACTGCATGTATTTGCCTATATGTCCTGTAGGTTTTCATTTCATTTCCATTTTTCTATATAAAAATATCTGGTGTACTGAGAAAATTACCAAGCACAGCTTTACTTTGAATCAATGTTGTTTTATTTTACAGTTTCTAAAGCTATTAAAAACCATCCACAGGCTTTTCAATAAAGCAAGGCTGAAATAAAATGTTAAGACAGCAAAATTCTCCATTTATTTCGTATGCATGCATTTATTCATTCATTTTAACTGTATTTTCCTTTTCACCAAAAGATGTCCCAAGGAGACCTCAAGCATCTCAGAAAAAGTGTAGTGCCACAATCTACACTCGTGTTACAGTGACCTCCCTCAGAAGCTAGAATTAAAGGAAGTATTTGTCTGAACCACTGACAGGTAAAGCTGTAAGATCTTAAACGTCCTAAATGGATTAACTTATTGCTACTCTGCCACAACAGATAAGTGACATGAAAACAATATATAAATCTGAGGTGGAAAGATGGGACAAGCTTTGGAAAGGGACTCCAAGATTACCTCCATGTCAATCTAGCAGGAAGAAGAGATATCTCTACCTTCCAATGACAGTTAGAATGCAAGGCATGAAACGTTCTGTCAGGTGCAAAACAAAAAAATCTGTGCCACCTATGATCACAGATAAATCAGTGCATACATGTGAAGGTCATAGCTGTCCATAAAAAAGGGAAAAAGAAGGAATATGTAATGAGCTGAGCCACTTATTATGCTAAGACTGCTACCAGGACATAATTGTTAATGGCACTCTGGAAAAATACTCAGGATATTTTATAGATAACAATGTTGTAATTTGGAGAGATTAAATCACGCAGCTGATAAAGATATGGAATTTAAATTCAGGTCTATTTCACAAGTCTGCTTTTTCCTCTAAGCTAGTGGGCACCAGGATGTTGAGATTTCACACACGACTGAAATTGGGTCAGATACTATTCCCCAAAACAACATGGACAATGTAAGATAGTGATAAGTTTTTTCCAAAACAAAACAAAACAAAAAAAACAAAAAAAAAACCAAACAGGAATTAGTGATAATAAATACATGAGCTACCATCAAATATCATTGTATTTTAAGGTCTTTGTCCTTAAAATATATGTTTCCTTTTTCCTTCTTGCAATACTGAAGTTTCTGTTTTCCTTCTTACATTTGTTTTTGATACATTTCTCAAAAATACACCATTTACACACAAGAATTTGGAAATCCCTCTCATAACATAAATATATGAGAACTTTGTTCAAAAGAAAAGTAGTTCAGTACTTACAGGGATGACTTTAATCAACCTTTCATTAAGCCATTTATCACAGAACCAGGTAAGATTGAGATAAGGTGAGTTCTAAAACTTTCCTCTAATTTTCTTCCAAATATCCGTGTGTGTGTGTATGTGTGTGTGTACTATACATAAACCCATACATGATAAGTGTGAACATGTAATTACATTAACTGTAAGCCATAACTCACTCACTCTCTCTCTCTCTCTTTCTCTCACACACACACACACACACACACATTATATATAAACATAATAAAGGAGAAAATGATTAAGACCCAAAAAATCTGCAAAAATACTGTTCAGTATTGGCTGGATGGACTACTCGTATCGCTTCTGTAAATATTTAAAAATAAAGGTAGCTGTAATACAAACCCTAAAAGACCCATACACCCAGTGAGACCAAGAATAGTTCCTGTGACATTCTACTTTCATCCGTTTAGTCCTTCCTGTTAACCCGCCATCAAGCTCGGGGCCTTTACTCAACAAAATCGTTAAGTGTTGTTATGTTTCCACATGACATTCTCACACCAGCATGAACATCTCTGACCAGTTCATCAGCTGCCTGTGGTTACAGCTACACCAGAATTCTAATAGCACTTGTACTTTCTGTACAACAAAGAAGTGTTGTAAATACATCTGAACGTTGTAAAATATATATGTGAAATTATACTTATGCTTACTGTAGCTGGGTAAACATTTAAAGTTATCACATTTAATTTTTCCCAAATAACTTCAAATCATCTGAGACAAAACTGTTAGGCCATTTAATGACAGATAAAATACTAGATTTCTTTACAAACCATATTTATGTTAAATGTGTGACAGTGAAAGAAATACAAAAGTAAAACATCTGATGCATGTTTTTCACTTAAAATTGAACTATTCATAATTTTTTTACAATTTTTAACATTCATTTATTTTTGAGAGACAGAAAGAAACAGAGTGAGAGTGGGGGAGGGGCAGAGAGAGAGGGAGACACAGAATCGGAAGCAGGCTCCAGGCTCTGAGCGGCCAGCACAGAGCCCGACGCGGGGCTTGATCTCATTAGCAGCGAGATCATGACCTGAGCTGAAGTCATGACCAAGTGAGCCACCCAGGCGCCCCATGAACTATTCATATTTTTGAACAGACCTTCCTCTAAAATTTCCCCTAACATGAAATCAAACTAAGGACACGATCATTATTGTTTTACCTGCTGCATTTAGAAATATTAAGTACTCTGAGTTTGTCATTGCTTTACTCTTAGGAGAAAGTCTTTCTTGGTAGTCATAAATGTCTTCCTCCTCTTTTTAAGCTTTCACATTCAATCCCAACGTACCCACAGGACGTGGAAAACTCTCATAAATCCTGTGCAGAGAGCATCACAGATGTTGAAATTTTTATCTGGTTCTTTTTTTGTCATTAACACACACACACGCTATGACTAACCTGCATAAAGCAGAGTGGACAGTAGGAATACACCACAGGTGAGGCCACCGGAGGCCACTTCCTGGCAGGGACAGATCACATATCCCCCACGTAGGAAGCAGATGACACTCTGGTGGCACAGGGCTGAGTCAAACCACAAAACTTACAGGGGAAGAGAGAAAACTCTACCTGAAACCCTATCAACATACTACAGTCAGAAGGAAAAAATATTATTTTCAAAGAAATGCCAGTGAGCTATCTCTAAATAGGTCCTACTCCAACTATTTTTCACCATTTCCACGAGAGTTGTTCAATATAAGTGTATTGTCATTTTTTCCCTTTGTTGGTCAAATTCATTCGGCAATTTTCTCTTAAGAATTCTAGACACCGATCACCAGCTGATAACACAAATACTTTTAGAGATTTCAAAAACCACAGAGATTGCGTGGCAAAACTAAACGAAAATTAAAATGGTAGAAAAAATACAAGAGGAGGGAGAAAAAAACTAAAGACGATATGATGGTCGAAATAGGAATGCAGTATTTAGCTGCTGAGCATCAATCCTATTGACTTAATGCTGAGCATTAAGCTGCTGAGCATCAATCCTATTGACAACACAAATTGCATCCAATTATTTTTGTTTTCTCAAAATACATTTAATTTACTATTATTTATTTTTTAAAAATTTTTTAATGTTTGTTTATTTTTGAGAGAGAGAGACAGAGTGTGAGTGGGGAGGGGCAGAGAGAGAGGGAGACACAGGATCCGAAGCAGGCTCCAGGCTCCCAGCTGTCAGCACAGAGCCCGACGCGGGGCTCGAACTCACAGACCGCGAGATCGTGACCTGAGCTGAAGTCAGACGCTTAACCGAATGAGCTACCCAGGCACACCTTATTTTTTTTAATGTTTATTTATTTTTGAGAGAGAGAGAGAGAGTGTGTGAGCAGGGGAAGGACAGAGAGAGAGGGAGACACAGAATCCGAAGCAGGCTCCAGACTCTGAGCTGTCAGCACAGAGTCCGACATGGGGCTCGAACTCACAAAATGTGAGATCATGACCTGGGCCAAAGAGTCGGACGCTTAACCGACTGAGCCACCCAAGAGCCCCCAAATACATTTAATTTTAATTCACATTAATGTAAAGCAAGATCATTTGTCATAAGTGGGAAGATGTACTGGAGAAGAGGCCGGGGGGCAGAAAGGGCGCGTGACACCCACAGAACAGTAAAGAGCCTGCAACGCAGTCAGTAGTGCAGAATCCACATGGGATCAACCCATGCACACACCCGAAGCCTGGTCACTGCGAGTCACTAAGCTGGTTCACGTGGAGAGAGGACCCGGAAGGACAAAAGAATCTCCTGTGGGCAGACAGGAGGGTGATCACTTGTGAAGACCTAACTGTAACCATCCGAAGAAGAATAAATATATTAGCGACTTTTTAAAAATGACTCTGGCCATTTAACATATAAGTATCTTGGCAGGATAATGTAAGGTTTTTATTGACATTCCTCATCCGTGTTTTCCTGTCGCTTCCTTGCCAACTACACAGCAGGCTGTCTCTCTACCCCCTTCTCCACCACCGATGGCAACAGCACAATTCGTACTCGCGCTCACAGCACAGCAAGGGCAGCGGGGAAATCACGAGATGATAATCACACGTCTGCGTGTTGTATCAGGACACTCTGGGAATGCGTGGAAAGGGTACCCGACCCACACACACAAGAGAGGCAAAATGTTCTTGAACAGTGTTCTGCTAAGGGAACGGAAAAGCTCTGACAAATAGCACCAGCAGCATATAAAAAGGCTGAAGCATGTAAGACTGAGCTGAGTCCACAAATCACACGCAATTTCCCAATCCTGTGCGACTGAAATAAAAACCACGAGAGATCAAAGATGACCACAGGTCATCCACTGAGAGGTGGAACCTAACTGCCCTCCCTTTTTTTAAAATTTTTTTTTAACCTTTATTTATTTTTGAGACAGAGAGAGACAGAGCATGAACGGGGGAGGGTCAGAGAGAGAGGGAGACACAGAATCTGAAACAGGCTCCAGGCTCCGAGCTGCCAGCACAGAGCCCGATGCGGGGCTCGAACTCACGGACGGTGAGATCGTGACCTGAGCCGAAGTCAGACACTTAACCGACTGAGCCACCCAGGCGCCCCATAACTGCCCTCCCTTTGAAGACAGACTCCCCTTCTGATTCCCTTGACCAAGAGAATGCAGCTGACGTGACAGCCGGGACGCTTGGGGTTAGGTCCCAAAGATCCCTGCCGATCTCCAGTCCTCCTGACATGTGCACTCGGGGGAGCCAGCACCTTGTGGGCGACCTGCCGCCCTGGTATCCCCGTGCAGCGAGGAAGCAGAGGCCACCCGGTGAGGCGACCCGGCCCCAGCCGTCCAGCCGTCCAGCCGTGTGTGTGGATGTATCAGCTGGGAAGCCATCTGGTCATCCCAGCCCTAGGGTCATGACATGAGTGAGAAAGGGAAATCCAGACGAAAGCCAGACGGAGAACATAGCCTCACACGAACCATTCCAGAGATTCCCAGCTGTCTCCGGCACCTTCCCTGAGACTCCAGTCGTCCCTGAGCAGAAACGGAACAAACCGTCCCTGCTAAGCCCTGCCCAATTCCTGACAAGGACAACTGTGGGCTTAATAAAGCGGATGTTGTTTTATGCCACAAGCTCTGGGGTGGTTTGTGACACAGCAATCGGTAGCTGAAACAGAGCTGGTCTGCGAGACGGCCGGGGGTCACAGTGTCATGGCCTCGTTCCCGCCACCCCCCACCCCCCCACCGCCCAGGTGTCTGAGCTCATTCTCAGAGCGATGGGGGATTGAAAAGGAGCTCAGTCTTGAGAGGGAAAGAACGCAGGAGGCTGTCCACTGGACAGAGGCACTGAGCTGGTGCCAGAGTGCACAACGCACATCAGCCGTACAAGTTTCCGCCTTCGAAAGCTGACCCTTTGGGGATGACCCAGAGAGTCCTTCCTGCAGGGATGGGGTGGGGGGGAGATGTAAGGGCTTCAAAAGCTGACCCTTTGGAGATGACCCAGAAGAGTCCTTCCTGCAGGGATGTGGGGGAGATATAAGGGCTTCGAAAGCTGACCCTTTGGGGATGACCCAGAGAGTCCTTCCGGCAGGGATGTGGGGGAGATATAAGGGCTTCGAAAGCTGACCCTTTGGGGATGACACAGAGAGTCCTTCCTGCAGGGATGGGGGGAGATATAAGGGCTTCGAAAGCTGACCCTTTGGGGATGACCCAGAGAGTCCTTCCGGCAGGGATGGGGGGGAGATATAAGGGCTTTGAAAGCTGATCTTTTGGGGATGACCCAGAGAGTCCTTCCTGCAGGGATGGGGAGGGGAGAGACGTAAGGGCTTCGAAAGCTGACCCTTTGGGGATGACCCAGAGAGTCCTTCCTGCAGGGATGGGGGGGGGGGAAGATGTAAGGGCTTCGAAAGCTGACCTTTTGGGGATGACCCAGAGAGTCCTTCCTGCAGGGATGGGGAGGGGGGAGATGTAAGGGCTTTGAAAGTTGACCCTTTGGGGATGACCAGAGAGTTCTCCCTGCAGGGTTGGGGTGGGTGGGGGGTGGGGGGGAGTCTTCCCTGCAGGGACGGTGGGAGGGGGAGGTGTAAAGGCAGATCCCAGCACAGGGAAGTGAGGGGAAGGAGGGAGAGTGGGACGGGGATGTCTTTGGAGGAGGCAGAATTTGTGAAGTCCGGCTTGGAGAGGGTGGGGGATGGCAGCAGGAGTTAAAGACGGTAAAAACAGAAGGAAGGATGAGTAAATGTGGGGGTGAACTGGTGAAACGAAAGAGACCTTTGGGAGACTAATGGTTAGAACACAAACCATTACTTTCAGATATTTAACCTGTTCGGCACATTGATTAGAAATGGATGAGAACCAGAAAAGCTAAAAGTATGAAACAAAATCAAATGACAGTAAAACAGCACGGGGTCACACTCATTTCACCCACCCCACATCACTTGGAAGCCTCAGTGACTACAGCTACAATCTGCTTGCTGAGGAAGCAATATCTCATCAGGGCAAAGCAGCACTGTTTTCTTCAGCACACGTCCAGATTACCCATACTACCGATTTCCGTTGTCTGAACTACTAACCAAAACATATTCTCTATTTTTTTTTTTAAGAACTTTACTTATTTTTGAGACAGAGAGAGACAGAGCATGAATGGGGGAGGGTCAGAGAGAGGGAGACACAGAATCTGAAACAGGCTCCAGGCTCCGAGCTGTCAGCACAGAGCCTGACGCGGGGCTCGAACTCACGGACCGCAAAATCATGACCTGAGCTGAAGTCGATACTTAACCAACTGAGCCACCCAGGCGCCCCACATATTCTCTAATAAGACTGGCAAGAAACAGAAGTCTAATGTGTTCACAGATAGCAGGCAGTTTAAGTCAACTTTGTTTATGTCCATTTAAAAATACTTCAGGGGCGCCTGGGTGGCTCAGTCGGTTAAGCGTCCGACTTCGTCTCAGGTCACGATCTCACAGTTCGTGAGTTTGAGCCCCATGTCGGGCTCTGTGCTGACGGCTCGAAGCCTGGAGCCTGCTTCAGATTCTGTGTCTCTCTCTCTCTCTCTCTCTGCCACTCCCCAGTCATTCATTCATTCTCTCTCTCTGTCTCTTAAAGAGAAATAAACGTTATTTTTTTTAATACTTTAAAATTGGGGCCCCTGGGTGGCTCAGTTGGTTAAGTGTTTGACTTTTGATTTGGCTCAGGTCAGTATCTCACGGGGTGACCCCCACACGGGGCTCTGTGCTGTCACAGAGGTGACAGCACACCTTGGGGTTTCTCTCTCTCTCTCTCTCTCTCTCCCCGCTCCTCCCTCTCCTCTCAAAATAAATAAACATTTCAAAAATACTTTAAAATTATTATATGACAAAAACCATAAAATTTTGGCTTTAAGGAAACCAATATAGGGAACTTGGATGGCTCAGTTGGTTAAGCGTCCGACTTCCGCTCAGGTCATGATCTCACGATTTGTAGGTTCAAGCCCCACATCTGGAGCCTGCTTCAGATTCTGTGTCTCCCTCTCTCTCTGTCCCTCCCATGCTCATGCTCTGTCTCTCTGTGTCTCTCAATAATAAACATTTAAAAATTAAAAAAAAAAAAAGAAAATCAATACAACATAACTAAAAATTAAAAATCAAGTATTTCTGAGATCAACTAAACATCATAGCATATTTTCCTTCTAATTGCTGGAGTTCTGGCTCTGTGTAAGGGACGTGCTCTTAGAAGAGAAGGAGTCTGTCTAATGTACTAGAAGCTGGATGTCAGGAACTACACCGGAGGGACAGAGAGGGGAGGGAGGGAAAGAGAAGTCCCTTTTCTCTTCCCTTCTCTCTTTTGTCTTTTTTCTTTTCTCTTCTCTTTTCTTTGCTCTTTTCCTGCTTTCTTTTCTCTTTTCTTTTCCTCTCCTCTCTTCTCTTTATTTGCTTTGCTTTTCCTTCCTTCTCTCTGTTTTACTTTGCCTTTTAATTTAGCCAAGATGTCTGTCTGTCCCAGTCTGGATGCACTCACTGTTTTGGTGGAGTTTCCTTAGGGTCCGAAACGATGTTGTTTCCGGCCTGAATAGGTGGACTAAGGGATCTGGGTGCAAAATAATCACCTCTTTGATTATTAATGCTGTCATGGAGGGGACAAAGGGAAGACTTGGTTTAGAAGGGTCAGTTATTGGGCTGTCCTCGTTGATTGGTACAGTAGCGACAGAAGAGCATAGACAGCAGTTGATCAAGACTCTATTATTTGTATCATTACTGGGGAAGGGGGGGTCCGGAGGGAAAGGGACTGTATTATTTTAAGGGGTTCTGTACCTCCCTCAAGATCTCAATCATCTTGTTCTATTTGCCCCATGGTCTCTTTGAGTCCTGGCCCATTACATTGCTACACACAAATTCGTATCTATTTTCCTTTTCTTGTTTTATAGACGTGTCAAAACTTTTCTCAATCTCAATGCCTAGGGCAATTTCTGGAACGTATGAGAGAGAGAAAGGAAGAGAACGACCGAAAGAAGGAGTGAACTCCTAACATAGTCTCCCTACCATCATGTCCTATTTCTATCTTCCATTTTTGGGTTGTGAAAATGATGTGAGGTGCAGCTCAATTTGTCACTCCTCATCCAAGGATATGCTAGTGATACGTTTATAAAAAGCTAGGAGAATTGTTTTCTATGCATAAAATTTCTCACCATTGTAATTTGTGGCTGGGGATGTGTGGTTTCATTGGGAAGGCGCCACCTTCTGGGGGTGACAGTAAGCGCCCAGTCCTGTCAGCACAAAGGTCCTGGGCACAAGGGTCCCCGCCCCCTTCTTGGAATGGTCCTGCAAGTAGTGATTATGTTGCCAAGTGTCTACATATAAGCATGTTAATTTTATACAGAATTACGATTATTTAACATTTTTAAACACGTCTTTGGCCCTGCTGTCTTTTAAACTGTTTCACTAAATCTGTTCTCAGTAAAAGAAGAAATGCATATCTAGTGTATACTCACTTGGAGAAAAAAAAAAGCTAAACAAAACAAACTAAAAAGAAAACAAAAATAGGAACGTTTTCTTCAATTCCATGGAAATTCTTACTGTCTATATCACCTTATCTTCTTTTGTTTTCCATGTTTCAAGAATGATTGCCTCTCCTAAGATATACGCCTTGACGTACAGGTTTGTAAATATAATAAAAAATGACATATGATCTTCCCTCCGATATTTGAGACAAAAGGTTTTATAATGAATCCTGTGTTCTCTGGAGGCCCAGTTACATTATAATGTCTTGGCACATTTTAAGACAAGGAAAATCCTGGCACAAATCTCATTTATAAAAGACAGAGCCACAAAATAACACACACCTGATTAATATTTGAGACACAACGGCTCACAACCTGCCAGTGGCTGTCAGCGTGCACAAACAACAGTGTCCCAGTCCCCTTCATGGTGCCATACTTCAAAACACCGAAATTCCTCTTTTTGTCTTTTATAGCCATTATGAAAATAGAAGCTATTTATAGCAAATTATTAGGACACTAGGTTTAGCCACAGACTCTTTCATCTGTAGGAATGAATCCCATTGCTAAATTCAATTCAGCTGCCCATTCCTTACTCTTTCGATTACTGTTGGCAACATCAATTTTGTGGTTCCCTGACGCTACTTACAATCACAGGCATTATACGCTTTTTGCAAAGGCTCTACAGAATCCATCGTAATATTTCATGAAATGTGTAACTCATCTTTGGGTCTCATGACAGATTAATTAATTCCACAAATGCTAATTTTACAATTTAAGAGAAAACATTACAGCCTTTACCATCACCTTGTAAAAAAGTATTTAGTGCTATGTTCTCAGAAAAAGTTAACATTATTGAAAGTGAGACACTCAGATTATAACAGTATACTTTCCATCTGGGGAGATCATGAAAAGATATATGAATAAAAAAAAAGACTGGAAAATTAACCACTACCAACGTGGTTTTCAAATGTTCAGTTTTCCATGTTTTCTAATTTTCAATAACGAGGATGTATGCCCTGTGAAATCAAAGAGAAACACTGCTATCCTGAAAAGATATTTACGAATGCTGACTTCGAGTTAAACCTGCCCTTTAAATGTAAAGATCCTGTGAAGTAAATTTCCATTTTCCTTGGCTTATCTAAATGTATAATTTACATTCTTCCATTCTTATTTCTTCTACCATCTGATTGGTTTTTCACATTAAATAACTTTATACCTGAAGCTCTCCTTAAAAACTCATGTAAAGGAAAAAAAAAAAGTAGTTACCCATATGTGTAAACACTAGATTTTAGAGCAAACGCATTAAAAAAAATACTTATTCTGTTTACCCCAAACTTCTTCAGAAGAGACTTAACTACTTTAGAGCAGCAAATAAGTCTTTCTTAATTTAACAGAGAAGATTTGGTAGATTTCAATACTGAAATATATACATAAACAAGGAAAATGTTTACATACCCATTTTTAGGGGAAACCTAGTTTCAATTTTTTTCTGAAAACAGAACCTTAATCACTGAAATATCTGAAAAGTACAGCCAAAATTTGCATAATAATATTTTATGCACTTGGGGGTAAAAATAAAGTTGTGTTATTAGTATAAGCTCCACTATGTGGGGTTAAGAA
Source organism: Panthera leo (assembly GCF_018350215.1). Taxonomy (NCBI): domain Eukaryota; kingdom Metazoa; phylum Chordata; class Mammalia; order Carnivora; family Felidae; genus Panthera; species Panthera leo. Next base: position 2,139,043 of record NC_056689.1, on the reverse strand, counting down.
GAGCTGATTATAAATATGAATATTTATTGTAATTGTGGACTTAATTTCTTTGTGCTCCTAATCAAAGGCTAAGAACCGCTTAATTATATAAGCAGTAATTAGTACTTTATAACTTAAAAAAGGCATTTAACATGATTGTTACAGCCAACATTGTGTTGGTGGAAAGAAAGGTTACTGAGACTGATTGGATTATTTAAGAATTAGTGAATCCCAATTCCAAATATCTTTGAAAATATAATGCCTGATGTACATAAGGAATATAATACAATAACCTTTATTTTAAACCATTATAAATTTAGAAACTCAAAGAGAAAAAACAACCAAATCTTTTTTTACACCTAAAAGGGATTTTTTTTTGGGGGGGGGGTGGATTTTTTTTTTTTTAATTAAGAGAATGCTGAATAATGTTTATATCCTTACGAACGTTTTAAAATTAAATTTGCTGGGGTGCCTGGGTGGCTCGGTCGGTTGGGTGTCCGGCTTCAGTTCAGGTCATGATCTCATGGTTTGTGGATTCGAGCCCCATGTCGGGCTCTGTGCTGACAGCTCAGAGCCTGAAGTCTGCTTCATATTCTGCGTCTCCCTCTCTCTCTGCCCCTCCCCTGCTCACACACTCTTTCTCAAAAATAAATAAACATTAAAAAAATAATAGAAAACAAATTTGTTAGTGTGATCTTGTGAAGCATTATACCAATAACTTCCGTTTTTTTTTAATTATAAGAAAATCAATTACGGAAAGAAATGGACAAATAATATAAATAACAGAAGGGTACTTTTTTTTTTTAATTTATACACAGTGCATAAAAAAAGCTATAAAGATCTGAATTATATGAACATGTCCCTAAAACTCCCTTAAATTGTCTCATAATTAAAGTAGGGACAATCCTTGATTACAATATAAGTTAGGGATTAGATTCCTAGCTTAGCTCTTTTCTACCACTAGGGTAATAATAAAACATCAATTCCAAAGTCATAGTAATTTGTGTGTTCATCCCTGGATATCTGATCCTAGAGCAATACCCAGCACATAAAAGATATTTCATAAATAGTTGTTGAATTATTAAATAAATGTAACCCCTAAAGTTTTGTAAAGCAAAAGTTTACACATAATCCACTAATTTAAATATACATTTTTCGGTTTATTTATTTTGAGAGAGAGAAAGAGGGAGACCAGGGGCGGGACAGAGAGAGAAAGACAGAGAGATACAGAATCCCAAGCAGGCTCCACACTGTCTCAGAGCCCGATGCAGAGCTCGAGCCCACAAACTGTGAGATCATGACCTGAGCCGAAATCAAGAGTCAGTCGCTTAACTGACTGTGCCCCCCAGGTCCCTTATAATCCACGAATTTAAATAAATCATTACCACACACTGAAGGCTCGGAAGAAGTTGAACATGCCGCATAATTTTTTAAAGAAAGTGCTTTCATTATAAAAATATTAAAATTCTATATTTGAATGAACATTTGCTGTCATTTGGGTGTGTTTCCTTCCAGTTTTGTCCCCTGGGCAGCACACGGACACTAGGTCCTAGCATACGCCCAACGAGGCTCTCACCTTGGTGTCCTGGGCCTGCAGTGTGGTCCAGTCACCTGTTAGCTGTGAGAACAAGGGTAAGTGACTTCAAATGTTTCCATCTCCATCACAGAGATGAAACTCATCTACATCACAGGATCACTGTAAGACTAAGTGAGTTAATGCTTGTAATATGTGCAGTTGAGGGCCTCGTGAACACCAAGTCTTCAAGAAGGCTGTGGGCTCCACACACGGGAGATGGCGTGGGTCCACACCGCCTCAATCCCGCCCAGGCCTTTCTGAACACTCGGCGCACAGCCAGGGATCTGATGGGCAGGACGCAATCCTCCCGAAGGCAGGTCTATCCTCCAGGGTCAACTCGGCAGTAACGGACTCTAACTTTCTCTTGTCGCAATTCTCCAATCTTTAATTTGGGCATGGCTGCATTTCTTACTATTCTCTGCAAGTATGAAAGAATCCTCTAGGAACTTCCTTTTCTATTAACTACCAGAATTTATTTGAGGAACGGTTTAGGTTCACAGAAACGCTGAGCAGACGGCACAGAGTTCCCCCGCAATCCTCTGGCAGTTTTTCTATTATCAGCAGCTCTCACCTTAGTGTGGCACATGGGTTAGTGTGAACCAATACTGATACCTTATGACTAACCGAAGTCCGCACTTAACTCCAATTTCCTTAGTTTTTACCCAATGTCCTTTTTCTGTTCTAGGATCCCATCCAGGATCCCACCTCACATTTAGTTCCACAGTTTGTAAAACACACATTACGTTTTGTCCCCTAAGTGACTCATGCTTGTGATAGTTTCCCAGATTATGTTTTTGGTGACCTTGACAGCCTTGAGGAGGACTGATGATGTACATCGTGTGCTGCCACTCAACAGAATTTTTTGTTTGTTTGTTTGCTTTATCATGACAAGACTGGAGTTATGGATTTGGTGGTCTCAAAAGCTTTTTAATTAACTCTTTCCTCAATGCATCAACTACTCCTTCCCTGCTATTTTTAGGGAATCAAATTTCCACGATTTATAAAGTAGTTTTAAAACTGTACATTAAAGCTACCTTTTGAGATGTAAAGGTATTTCTAAACTGATCTAAAATCAATACTAATTGCTACTAATTTTTAAAAATTGCTACATGCTGAAGTTTTTTCTAATATGTCGAATCCACAGTGACCAAAAGGTAGACGGGTTATCTTTATTCTCAAAAAGATGAAAATGGGTTCTGCAATTAAGTGATTTTCCCTGGTCACGCAGCCCATAAGCGGCACAACCGGGCCATAAACTTGCTTGGTTCTAAGCACTACATTACACGCCGCTTTCCGTATAAGCGAGCATGTTTTTTTCTTTTAAATTTCTTCTGCTTCTCCAATATTTAAAGCTGATTCAAAACTGGATTTAGAAACAGACAATGGTGATACGGTGTAGTTTCCCCCAAATAGCTGGTTTACTACTCCCTAGAGAATACCCCTTCCCGGTTTTTTACTTAAAGGAAGAAAAACAAGTAATTGAAGACCATTCATTTGACACACACTATACCCGAAATTAAATATTAAGGGGACACGGGGGCACCGAAGTAGGAGATATCCTGCCTTCCAGTTTCTGCAAAATGTTTGAATGACAGGTTGGAAGTAATGAGCATGCCTGACAGTTCTTTTCCCCATTTGGATGATTTTAAAGAATGGGGTCTAACTACTGTGGATGTACATGAAAGGTATAAAAATTTAAAGAATGCCGGAGTACCCACCATATAGCTGAGGAATAGAATTAATTTTTAAAATTATTACAGTCAGCAGCTCTCCTTAGTCCCAGTGTCGCCCTGCCCTACAGGTCACCTCCACCTGCGGTTATCAGTCCCCTCATTTTTAGCTGTCAGTCAGATAACTTTCTTAATTTGGGTTTGTACGTAGGCATCTAAGGCATTTATTTTTATAGATTTTAGCTTTCTAGAACTTTAAACTTCTGTAAAAATTCTTCTACCTCTGTCTCTCTCTCCCTCTCTCTCTCTCTCTCTCCTCCCTCTGTGTAGCTGGTTCCTAAGTCTTCATTTATTTTATGATCATGTCACAATATATCCATGGTCTCACTGGATAGTTAGGTTTTTCCAGATTTTTGATATGACAAATGTGTCACAGTGAAAAGTATTGCACGTGTCATCTTGTTATCATATTGTCTAGCCATTTGGCAGACGGGAGTTATCTTTGCCTGAAGAAATTTTAGTTCTGGGAACATTCTGGACAGGAAATCACTGCACTTGCGTTATGTGCAAATTCCTTTCCACAATTTTCCTTTTTTTTTTTTTTTTTTATCTTAGTGAAAGAGAAGGAGAGAGAGAGGGAGAAAGGGAGAGAGAGAATCCCAAGCAGGATCCACACTCAGTGTGGAGACCAACACAGGACTTGATCTCATGACCCTGGGATCATGATCTGAGGCCAAAATCAAGAGTTGGACACTCAACCAAATGAGCCACCCGGGCACAACTTTCACAACTTTCTTAAATCAGTTTTTTTTTTCTAAAAGTTTATTTATTTATTTTGAGAAAGAGAGAAAGTACAGTTCAGGGAAGAGCAGAGAGAGAGGGAGAGACAGACAGAATCCCAAGCAGGCTCCACGCTGTCAGCACAGAGCCCCACGTGGGGCTTGAAACCATGAACTGTGAGATCATGACCAGAGCCGAAGTCAGATGCTTAACTGACTGAGCCACCCAGGGACCCCTTCTTAAATTGGTTTAAATAGAGCCAAATTCACCCATCTTTTTATGATTTATGCTCTCATTCTCCAACATTTGATACTAAAATAAAATCTGGCTATGATATGTTTTTATTAATACACCTTGAATTTAAGTTGCTAGATTGTCAACGTACTGAATCAATATCCATAAGTACATTAATCTGTAATTCTCCTGTGTTAGTATATTAATATAATGAGACAAGGTAGACTTACAAAATGAGTTTTAGAGTATTTACTAATTTTTGCTTTTCTGGCACGTTTTCTGCCATCAGGCCCATGATCAGATCTGACTGTCAGCAGCAGGGTTTGGCCAGAGTCGGCGTGTCCCAGGAGGGCTGACCAAACAGGAACATGTGACATGTTGGAGGTGGGGCGCTGGGCACCAGGCGGAAGCCAGGGGCACAGATACGATGTGAGAAAGTGCAGAAGACTGGAGGTGGGAGGGCTGGGCACAAGTCGCCCTGATGAACTTATAGAAGGAAGAATGTTTTGGGTGCAGGGCACAGCACACTGTCACAAGGTGACTACAGTTGTGTAAGGCACACGCTGGTGAAGAAATGGCATGCGGACACTCCTGCAGAAGCCCCCCCATGTCCCCCGCTGTGCCCACTCCCCACCCCTCACGCCCCCTGCCCTGCCCACTCCCCATCCATCCGAGACCAGAGAGTGCTGGAAGCATCCAGTGTAAGAGCTGCAGTTCATCCTTGACAATGACCCTCTTCCCCCACACCACCCGTTACACAGCATGCCACAAGGCACATCACCCATCTTCTAGAAGGACAAACACCTTGACGGAACTGAATCTAGGCCAAGGTCCCTCATGGCCCGTAACTATTCTCAGTTACTGATATTTTCCTATCTTTATTCAAACATCACACTGAAAATTGAGTTTTAGGGGCGCCTGGGTGGCTCAGTCAGTTAAGCGTCCGACTTCAGCTCAGGTCATGATCTCACGTTCTGTGAGTTCGAGCCTCGCGTTGGGCTCTGTGCTGACAGCTCAGAGCCCGAAGCTTGCTTCTGATTCTGTGTCTCCCTCCCTCTCTCTCTGCCCCTCCCCTGCTTGCTCGCTCTCTTTCTCTCTCTCTCAAAAATAAATAAACATTATGGGGTGCCTGGGTGGCTCAGTGGGTTAAGCGTCCAACTTCAGCTCAGGTCGTGATCTCGTGGTCCATGAGTTCAAGCCCCGCATCGGGCTCTGTGCTGACAGCTCAGAGCCCGAAGCTTGTTTCTGATTCTGTGTCTCCCTCTCTCTCTGCCCCTCCCTGGCTTACACTCTGTCTTTTTCAAAAAATAAACATTAAAAAAAATTTTAAAAAAAAGAAAACTGAGTTTTAAATTTTACATTTAATTAATTTTAATTTAATTTTAATTGAGTTTTAACATTTAAGGGAATGTTACATTAAAATGTTTTTACAATTACATAATGATGGTGCAAAGTGGTAGATTTCTAAAGAAGAAGGAAGAACTATGATAAGCTATTTTCAACAGCAAAATCATACACAACCATTAGGAATGACAGGTGCCAGAAGGCTACATGCAGAATGCCATTATTTCCTAGATGAGACACGCACAAAAGCACGTGTTCTGGGAATACTATCAGAATATTATGTGCTTTATCACAACAAGTAAAGGTAGCTAATAGACTTGTTTTTACTAGTTTTAAGGTAAACTACTGACATTAAAATTCAAAAATTGTACTGGATGTTAGCACAATACAATAGAATTCTCTGGGGTAAGAAGAAATTAGAGCTGGAATTCAGATATATGAATATGAAAATATGAAAGTGTGTACCTCCTCTCACACTTTTCTTCAGCAACTGTGTAATCTTCCCTGATAAAGAAAAATGTTTTCCAATATTTGTGCAGTTCTGTTTACATAATATTTTACACTACCAGTGAATCTTAACGTGAACACACCACAGCTCTCAATGATCACTGAGGATGCTTCCACGTGGGACCATAAATGACCTATAAAAAAGCCCTAATTCTATCCCCAGACTCATAAAGTACTGCATACCATCAAGGTCAAACCATTCTCCAATGCACTGAAGAGCTAAATCCACAGACAGTCGGTGAACCTCCCACTCTCACCCTTCAAGTGCTTACACAGTAACACACACCACCATCGTTCAGACGGCCTGACACTTTCCGAAATGTTAATTAAGCTTCTATAATAATTTAGGCTATTTTGATAGATTCTTAAATATGGGCAAATTTCCATAGTGCTTTTTTCCTCTCAGCCATTAGAGAAAAACAAATGAAGGTTAAAAAAACAAAAAACAAAAAACAAAACAAAAAAAACAAGCAAACAAACAAACAAACAAACAAACAACGGAGAAGTGGCCAGAATACAGAGAAATGCAAGATATGCATGGGTTTTACAGTCTAGTAATCCTCAGGCCAGCAGCCCTGATGTTTCATCATCATTATCCCCCAGTTTATCATGCAGAACAGCCCTGGTAAGCGTGAGCATCTGAGGATTCATTCTTTTCTCCGTCTTGGTTGGCTGAGAGTTAGTGTCTTAACTAGTAGCGAAGTATAAGTATTTATGGGTCTTTTAAAAATATCCCCTTGAGAAATAACTCAGGAGTTTTGATCCACTGATCTCGGCTGGAGCTTGGGACCTCCCAGGTGATCAGGACTCGGTCTATTCTGGTGGAGGCATTTCGGGAGCACTAACCCCTCATCACTTAACAAAACGCAGTGATGAGGCAACTGTAAATCACTGCTGTGGTAAAAAAAATCATGTTACCAGACGATAGCAGTGGTCCTCAGATATTCCCTTTTTTGACAGCGTTTGTTGCTTGACTTCCCACTCTACGGCCTGGGACGTGTCTGCCAATTGTAACACAAGGTCATATGCCTGTTCTGGCCAACAGGAACTCGAGGAGCCAGCAACTGCACTGATGAGGACAGGTTCAGGGAGCCACAAATGGCTGAGCTACAAATAAGAATATTTCTTATTTATAGAAGATAAAGATAATTAAATGTGACACTAGCTTTTTTTCCCCACAAAAATTTTTAAAACCTAAGTTCAACTTTCCTCATATTTTAAATAATAAGAAATCCATTTTTGTTGGTAAAACCTGCTAGTTTTTTAAAAAAAAAGTTCGATAGTTTTTTTGTTCTTGTTGTCGTTGTTGTTGAAGATATTCCAGATAGGTCATTTAGAAACAGCCTGAAAACGGGAGAGACTATGCATCTGAGAAAGAGCTCAGATCACTTAAGGAACAAGTTGAAGTTTGAGTAGAATACTTTCACAGAACAAAAGCTGAGAAATTAATCTTTAAGAAGGAAGCAAGGTAAAGGCTGAAATGACCTTTGAAAACTGTGAAGTTAACAATTCTCCACATCATTAAACATTTTATATAAAATTTATTTTACAGCCAAGTCGGGACGTACATGCTACACTTTAACAAAACCAGATTAACACGAAGCCCTTGGATTTTTAGAACCGGACTCGTTTTTTCCTTCATGACACCAACCAAATGTCACCCCCACACCTGCTTCACAATAACATGGAATCGCTAGGAGATGTTTACGCGAAGCGGTCTGTATCTATACTTTTCAGCAGGACAAAACAACAGTCAGGTCCACGATGGGTAGTTCTGCGCTTCGTCTGTCCCCACATGTACCAGTACCACCCTCTGAAAGACCACCTTCTGGAACAACGTGACATGAGGGCCGTAGATAGGACGCTCCTGTCCCCAAATGTCCCCCTGAACCTACTTACGATGTTGAGAAATCAAACGGCCTGAGCATCACTTGACTGCCACCTCACCGGGAAGATTCAGATCACTGGCCCCGTGGGAACACTAGGGGAAACCCACAGAAAGAGGGAGAGGCGGGGATGCCAACAGCTGCCACCTGTCTGTCTTCTTGCATCTAGGAGTCAGCTCGGGAGGACAAGAAAAAGGGAAGCAAGTGGTAGAGTCCATGAAACGAGAAATGACTCCCACTATTGTTACAATCATCACATTTGCTGGTTATAGAGAGTGCCCTAGCTTACACTTAACTTTTCAATTAAGACACGAAATGTCATCTTGTGATTGGTAATCAGGGGGGCATCTCAGAATACTTAGAATTAACCTTTTATTAAGTCATGAATGGACCGAACTTTTACCTTTGTGCTTTGTATTTAACATTATAACACGTTTCCCCCACAGCCTCCTTTGATTTTCTGTCATATTCTCACTGCTCTGGCCCTCCACACTTACAGCGTCAAGGTTAGTAACATCGGCGATGTCGCTTAACAATACATCACTGCTTCGGCATTTTAGGGTTTGCTCTTCCAAGGAGGTATTATAGCAAAACACCTAAGAACACAGAAATTTGACTCAGATGAAAATTTATATAACTAATGCCACTGTCACCCCTAATTTACTGGTTTATACACAGCTCATTAACAAAATGGAAATAATATTATCTATACAGTTGCTCTAAGGATTAAATCAAATATTTCTTTAAATAATGGAAATACATATGGTAGAAAAAATCTTGCATTATATTTATAAAGGTCTCAGAACTTCTAGAAAAATGTTTTAATGTTTATTTTTGAGATAGAGACAGAGCATGAGCGGGGGAGGGGCAGAGAGAGAGGGAGACACAGAATCAGAAGCAGGTTCCAGGCTCTGAGCTGTCAGCACAGAGCCCGACGCGGGGCTCAAACTCACGAACCGCAAGATCATGACCTGAGCCGAAGTGGAACACTTCACCGACTGAGCCACCCGGGCACCCCAAAAGTCTCGGAACTTCTGTTTGGCATAAGCAAAGGTTGATTTTTCAAGAAATAAAGGAGAGGCATCATGGTGCACCAGACCTCAAGGACTAGACTCAAATAGACCTGTAGTCAAGACCCCGTTCTGCCACTCAGCTCAGCAATATGGTGAGCTTCTATAAACTCCGCGTCCGCACAGGAATGCCTGGAAATGTCAGGCTGCCAAGATATTTAATTAAGATAACATGCAAGAAATCCATGGTCAGCAGTATTTAGGCATCCAAATGATAGTGAATAAGACTAAGTGATATTTATAAGTAAACATCAAAATAGACTCAAGCAGGGCACCTCGGTGGCTCAGTCAGTTAAGCGTCCGACTTCGGCTCAGGGAATGATCTCGCGGTCCGTGAGTTCGAGCCCCGTGTCGGGCTCTGTGCTGACAGCTCGGAGCCTGGAGCCTGTTTCGGATTCTGTGTCTCCTTCTCTCTGACCCTCCCCCATTCATGCTCTGTCTCTCTGTCTCAAAAATAAATAAACATTAAAAAAAACAGACTCAAGCAATAGTAAATAAAACTATTTAAGTGATATTTGGAAGTTAAAATCGAAAAGATTCAAATAACAGTAACAGAACTAAGTTGTATTTAGACTCAAAATTGAAAGACCTTTGTGAGGAATGGTATGTGTAGGGCAAAGAGAAGGGCGCATACGCTTCTCGTCTACGTGACCGCATAGACAGGGATGTCACACGTGGAAACGCTCTACAGAAGCTTGGTTCAGAAGGCTGAAACTGTTTGGCTTTGGACAAGCTCAGCTGGAGACATCACTGAAGTACTGGAAGGGGCTGTTATGTAGCGAATGAGACAAGAGGAGTTAGCATGTCAGGATTATTTAGGAGTTCTGGCATATGGCAGCTGCTTTAATGCCATTTATCATTATCACTGTCATTCGCAGATTCCAAGATCAGAAGAGAATCTCGACAGGAACGTACGTTGCCGCGTCATCCGCACACAGCGTCACAACAAGGGAAGCGTGCAGCTAAAACGGTCTCGAACTGTCCAGTGCTGGGCAAAGATGACGAGGCCTTTAAAGCACGTTCTCCCTTAGTCACTGCGTGGGGGTTCCTACAGAAGGAACCGGTGGGTGAGGCCGTGAGGGACCCCTGGGGAAGGGGAGGGGGATGACATCTAAAGTCTGCAGACAGCACTCCCTAATGCTAGGGTGACCATCCTTCCCTAAACGGGGATCAGGGCAAGGAGTCACCATATCCACCCCTCACCTGGCAGTTGGCCACGCTCAGGTTAACACTCTTTACCCTGCTTGCTCCTAAGCTTCTAATGTGCCGTGTCTGTGACGTATGCTTTGGGAAATGCTGCTATTTATTTTTTTCTTTTAAAGATCATAGATGATAAAAATGTACTCTGGTTCAAAGGAAGAAATTAAACTGTCATCATTCACAGATGACATTATTGTCTGTCAGAAAAGTCCAAAACACTCATAAAACTAACAAGCAACCTTAGCAAGGTTTTTAAGCTATAAGGTTAATGTACAAAAGTAAATCCTTTCCTACACACCTGCAATAAGCAAGCAGAATCTGAAATTAAAAACAATACTATTTACATTAACAGCTCAAAAAATGAAACCTAAGTACAAATCTAACAAAATATGTTTCTCTGTATGAGAAAACCCAAAACACCCATGAAAGATATCATAAAAGCACTAAGTAACTAGAGAACTGTTTCACGTTTATAGATAGAAGACTCAACAATGTAAAGATGTCAGTTGTTCCCAACTTGACCTACAGATTCAATGCACTCTCAGCATCCAGCAGGTTATTTTGTGGATGAGGAGAAGCTGACTCAAAAGTTGTATAAGTGACAGAAGACCCAGAACAGCCAGCATGATGTTGGCTGGAGAAAAGCTAAGTTAGAAGACTGACATCATCTGACTTTTATAAATGCCATCAAGCTACAGTAGTCAAGACAGTGTTGTAAGACAAAAGGACAGACACATCAATGGAATATAACAGAGAGATCAATGGAATATATCAGAGAGCCCCAAAACAGACCCACATGAACTGACAGTCATTTCAACAAATGATGCCAGAACAACTAGGCAATCACATGCAAAAAAAAGAAAAAAAAAAGAAAAAGAAAAAAATAACAACGTGGACACAGACCTTATACCCCTCACAAACACTGGATCACAGACCTAACTGCAAAACACACAACTATAAAAATTCTAAAAGACAACAGACCAGAAAACCACATGACCTTGGATCTAGAGATGACTTTTACATTAGAAAACCACAAACACGACCCATGAAAGAAATTCTTGATAAGTCAGATTTCATTAATTAGAATCTTCTGCACAACAAAATTGTGGTCAAGAAATGAAGAGAGAAGCCACAGCCCGGGAGAAAATATTTGAAAAGGATACATCTGATAAAGGGCTGTTCCCCAAATGACACAAAGAACTCTTAAAAGGAAACATTAAGGAAACAAGCAACTCAGTTAAAAAATGGGCCGGATGTTTCACTGAAAAAAGTATACAGATGGCAAAAACAAAACAAAACAAAACAAAACAAAACATATAAAAAGACGGTCCACATCATATGTCATCAGGGAAATGCAAATTAAAGCAAGGAGGTACCACTTACACACCTATCACAATGGCCAAATTACCAAACACTGACAACAACAAATGCTGGTGAGCTTGGGGAGCAACAGGAACTCTCTTTCATATGTCGGGGGCGGGAATACAAGATGGGCAGCCACTATGCACATTTCGTATAAAACTAAACATACTCTTGGGGCGCCTGGGTGGCTCAGTCGGTTAAGCGTCCGACTTCAGCTCAGGTCAGGATCTCGCGGTCCGTGAGTTCGAGCCCTGCGTCAGGCTCTGGGCTGATGGCTCAGAGCCTGGAGCCTGCTTCTGATTCTGTGTCTTCCTCTCTCTCTGCCCCTCCCCTGTTCATGCTCTGTCTCTCTCTGTCCCAAAAATAAATAAACGTTAAAAAACAAAAAATTAAAAAAAAAAAAAAAAACTAAACATACCCTTACAATAATGTCCAGCAATCACGCTCCTTGGTACTGGAGTATTATGCCCATGCAAAAACCTGCACGCAGAGGTTTATAACAGCTTTATTATAATTGCCAAAACCTGTAGGTGACCAACATGACCTTCAGTAGGTAAGTGGATAAATAAGCTTGGGGACATTCAGACAGTAGAATATTATTCATCACCAAAAATAAATGAGCTATCAAGGTATGTTAAGACTTAGGTGTACTATTAACAAGAAAGAGAATCCAATCTGAAAAAACTACCTGCAGTATAACTCCAACTATATGTCATTGTGGAAAAGGCAAATCTATAGAAACAGTACAAAGATCAGTGGTGGCCAGGGACTGGGGAAGAGAGAAATAAACAGGCAGAGTTTTTTACGCTTGATCTTAGCCAAAAGGCCGAGAACCGATACAGGCAGAGTTTTTTTAGGGCGATACAACTCTTCTGTATATTATCATGTTGGATACACACCACTGTACATTTGTCCAGACCCACAGAATGCACAACAGCAAGAGTGAATTGTAAACTATGGACTTTGGGTGGATAACAATGTGCCGATGTAGTCATCAGCTCCAACAAGTGGAGGATGTTGCTAATGGCCATGCGTGAGCCAGAGCAAAGAACAGATGAGCATTCTCTTTACCTTGCACGCAGTTTTCCCGTGACTCTAAAACTTCTCCAAAAGAGAGGCTATTAAAACATTAGATATTGATCGTCACACTTCCTGCGATGGTGAAGAGTTGGAAGCAACCTAAATGTCCCCTGGTAAGAGAGTGGATGAATACAGCGTGCTTGACCACTCTAGATGGTCAATCAGGTCACAAATTCTTCCCCTCCCTGCATCTACACCTTTCCAATGTGATGTTGCCAACCGCCCTGACAAAAGCCGAAGTCTGCTTCCCTACTCCCTGAATCTGACTTCCCTTGCCTAATGGGACACTAGCAACGTAAGCTTCAAAAGAGGCATGCACACTGGGGACCAACCTTTTGCTGTGCTTGGAACCCTAACATCGCATGCAAATGAGCCTGAACCAGCCTGCTAGGAGATGGGGGGCCGCATGAATAACTGAGGCACCCCGGCGGATAGCAGCCAACCTCCAGAGCAAAGATGAGGCCGTTCTAGACCATCTAGCTACCGGCTGACCTGCCAGCTGACCACAGATGTGTCAGAAAGCTCCTGAGAAGTCAGTCAGAGGGTATTAGGCCAGACAAACTGTGCACCTGCCCTTTCAGAGCCACTAGGCTTTGATGTGGTTTGTTTTACAACAGATAGCGGATACCTACCTACAAAATGAACTGTCATGGAACAGTGTGAAAGAATGAGATGACCACGTGCTTGTTAGTATAGTGACACGGAAAACTTGCTGGGACAAATTAGCAAAAAGCACACAAAAATCGTGCAGGCCTTGTAATTCTACAGGCTATCTTAGAACCTTCCAATAAATTCCTTTTCCTCTTAAAAAAAGAAAAAAAAAGATTTTACATGGTTTATGGGTCATGAAGAGAGGACCATCCTCTACGCAGTAAGAGGCTTTGATACCTTCAAAATTCCCAACCAAGATGTGAGTTCTTCTACTGAAGATGGAAATGTCATGAGACAAGCCTGTGGCTCCCACATCAGAGGTGATGGTCCCCGTAAGCCAGCAACACGTGCAGTCAGGCTCACCCACACTCTCACCAAAGCAGACAGCTGCCCAATTCTTCACTGGTGGAATTTAAGTTCTTTTTTTTTAAAGCAAACAAACAAAAATTTCCAAGTTGTATGAAAGACTTTTAAATTCATTTATCTTTGAATTTTCTTACAATTTTATCAAACACAAGTGTAACAGAAACAGCGTGTTCGAATGAAACACTGTCGTGAGAATACCTCCAGATCATTTAACTCGGTTCCTGAGGACATATGGGCAAACTATCAAGTTCACTGCCAAAATCAGTCCTATTTCCCTCAAAATAATCTATTTTCAGAAATAAGAAAATACACACTTCAGAAAAGCACAGTAATAAAACTGTAAACCCATTTGGAATAATCTACCTAGCATGAACCTATTTCTGTCAATGTCTATGAATGATCACCCTAATACTTACAAATGTTTTTTAAACTAAAGATGACTCTTTTGACGTAGGAGAGATGATGAGGATAATTATTCAGGGGAAAAAAACAGTTTACAAGCTGACACTGACATTGTTTACAATTAAAAATGCTATTTTTTCCCTATAGAAAGAAAAGCTCAGAATAAAGCAAAGCAGATGTATGTGTTTTAAACTGGGAAAAATAGTTCTTTGCTCTCAAATATGAGATAATAAGAAGAAAATTTCTCATCAGAAATTTTGCAGATTGTTAAATGGTTATGGAAATGTTGCATTTATGAATCGTTTCTCTTGTTTCTTAAAAGTACTGGAATTTTCTTAAAAGTATTAGTACATGCATTTCTTTGAGAGCTTTTTCTGTAATCCCTACGTCTAGACTGAACAAACAGAGCCACTATGAAATAAACTAACACTAAAAGAGTTCTTAAGCAACTTTTAAGAATGAAGTAATTTTATGCGAGCTAAGGCCACTTTCTCCACAGTCTGAAACCAGTCTGCACAGGTTTCCAATTCTTTTTTTTTTTTAATGAAATTTATTGTCAAATTGGTTTCCATACAACACCCAGTGCTCATCCCAACAGGTGCCCTCCTCAATGCCCATCACCCACTTTCCCCTCCCTCCCACCCCCCATCAACTCTCAGTTTGTTCTCAGTTTTTAAGAGTCTCTTATGATTTGCCTCCTTCCCTCTCTGTAACTTTTTCCTCCCTTCCCTGTCATCCTGGTCTTCTGTTAAGTTTCTCAGGATCCACATAAGAGTGAAACCATATGGTATCTGTCTTTCTCTGTATGGCTTATTTCACTTAGCATCACACTCTCCAGTTCCATCCATGTTGCTACAAAGGGCCATATTTCGTTCTTTCTCATTGCCAAGTAGTATTCCATTGTGTATATAAACCACATCTTCTTTATCCATTCATCAGTTGATGGACATTTAGGCTCTTTCCATAATTTGTCTATGGTTGAAACTGCTGCTATAAACATTGGGGGTACAAGTGCCCCTATGCGTCAGCACTTCTGTATCCCTTGGGTAAATTCCTAGCAGTGCTATTGCTGGGTCATAGGGTAGATCTATTTTTAATTTTTTGAGGAACCTCCTCACTGTTTTCCAGAGCGGCTGCACCAGTTTGCATTCTCACCAATAGTGCAAGAGGGTTCCCATTTCTCCACATCCTTTCCAGGATCTATAGTCTCCTGATTTGTTCATTTGAGCCACTCTGACTGGCGTGACGTGATATCTGAGTGTGGTTTTGATTTGTATTTCCCTGATGAGGAGTGACGTTGAGCATCTTTTCCTGTGCCTGTTGGCCACCTGGATGCCTTCTTTAGAAAAGTATCTATTCATGTTCAGATTACGCCAATTCTTTACGAGAGTGTAGGTGTGGTATCTGACCTAAATCGCACTGTACGTATTTTATTACAAAAATATTAATTTACTTTAAAATTTAAGATTGTAAGAGGTTTGATGAATTCTAACATGACATTTTAGGAGGCTCAGGGCCAATATTTTCTTCAGGAGCACATCTCTGAAATTACATTGTCAGTCACTGGGAAAATATGGCTTGATAGTCGAGAGCATAAAACCTGATTTATATATGACTTTTAAGAAAGCCTCTTTTGTATAAAGTAATATATATTTACTTATGCTGGGAATATAGTGAGTTATACTAGAGGGTGTAATTTACCATTATATATGTGTGTATATTTACATATATATGTATGTATGTACATATGTATATATGTATGTATTATATATATATATACACATATTATACGTATATATATACATATAATATGTGTGTGCGTGCACACACACACGCACACTAATAAACACGTGGGTGGAGCCAATGTCTTCCAATGCTATGGGTTTCCATTCAGACTTAACACAAAGCTTGACTTTCTAAAAACGTATTTAATTTTTGTAACCACTTCCTTATTATCTGATCTAAATTATTTCTTTCAAAGTGTCAGTGTCTGTTCCCCTTGGCATTAACAAAGGCGATAATCATTAATTACAGCTGTTTCTTATCATTAAAAAAGTCTTGCGAAGGGCATTATTACAAAAGCAATACCCAACACAAAATCCTCTAAATGGTTTTCATTCAAATAAATGTGAATTGATTTGTACATTCCTAGTTTTCATAGAAGTACTACGTAGAGACCTTCAATATAAAAACAGGTAATGAGTAAATACCATGGAAGTACCACGTGATACTTTAGGAACTGTGCAGGCAAGTATTTCCACATAACCCAGCGAATACGCCACAGAAGCCACTCACAAGATCGCAGCTACAGCATTTGTCTTCACATTGGTTCCTGACCTCTCAAAGTAATTTATAAGGTAAACAATAACTATTTTCTGAGTACCCCATGGCCTTTGTTTTAGGCTGAATTCACAGTACAGATGGGACGGCCGCACAGCCTGGAACAGAGTATGGACAGGACGCGGCACTGACTCATCAACGCGAGGACGATGAGGAAGACAGTCAGGAGCTGGACACAGGTACCCCGTCCCACGAGCCTGAGCTGAACCACCTGTGCCAACCTGCCCTGCGTTCTTAGAATGCTTACTTTGTCATCATATGAACTCTAGTTCTGCAAAGCGAGAGAAGTGACGGTAGGAAACCGAGTGTGGCACATGCCCACCGCCATATTCCACACCTGCTGCTTCCCTTGCTGTAAACCCCCTCCGAGAGGTTCATTCAAAATATCAGTTTTTTCAATATTGTATGAAGTTGCTGAAGAGTTTCAAGGAATGAATCATAGAGGGTGGATGGAAGAGATAAATAATAGACAAGCAAATATGGAATATGCCAGGGAGGGATTTCTGCTGCGATAAAACATAAAGCAGGTAAGGAACAAAGAGTGACGCGGGTGGCAAAAGGAGTATTTCAGATACTGTGAGCAGGTGATTCTCGCTGTGAAGGTGCCCTTTTAGCAGAGGGCTGAGTGAAGAAGGGACAAAGTGTGCTATTAGGCAAAAGAGTGTTCACACAAGCGGCGGTGATGAAATTTAAAAGTTCCAAAAGGGTGGGTGTTCACCATCCTTGAAGAACAGGACATCGGTGTGGCTGAGCCAGGGAGCGACAAAGAGGAAACGACATCAGAGAGGGAGCTGGTGCAAGTGCACCGACCTTTCGTGTGCAGTACCTTCTTTCTGAAAATTTTGCTAATTATTAAATCGTGTTTTCTTTAGAATACAACGTGAGGAGAGGAATGCATCACTGACAGAGGCCGAAGAGGAAAACTCCTGTTTCGGGACAGGTGGCAGTACCACGTAGCACCAGGGGACACACTTTGAAAGCATTAGTCTGCAGCTGTGGAGGTAATGATTTTCTCTATTATTGCCTCTCCATAAGTGAGGAAGAGCTGAGTAAAACGTAGGTGATAAAAATTCAAAAATTTTAAAGAAACAAACACAAAAGTAATGAAACGCCGGGAGGATTCAGCTGCCAGCCGGCGGTGTGGCTGAACTTGAAAGGAATCGGGACGGCATCTATGAATTGCAGTCCCTTGCTTCCCAGCGGTGGCTGCATACTAAATGTTCGGGGGAAAATACAGCAAGACACCTGGGTCTGGTTTCCAGATAAAAATTCTCAAACCCTCCGCTCTCCACACCATTCACTCAGACAGACCTTCCTCGGGCCCTTTGCCGTTTCCACGGAATTTTATAACCTCACCAGAAAGCTGGGATATCTGAAAATAATGAAACGTAATGGTTTCTTTCAATGTTGTTAATGTTTTAACCACTTACACAAAATAAAATCAGAATTAACACCATTTTTCCTGGGAAGCATCAAATTACATGTTCACTGGAGAGGCACAGTTTTCAACACTAATGTTCAAAAGCTATGCTTACTCATTTGATAGGCTTTTATTTGATGCTATATCCTGACTGACCCATGATCTGTGCAAAGCAATACAGGTTCTGTGATGTTTCCTTTTCTTATCTGAAATCAATGATTTGAAATATTGTTTTAACTATTGTATATCGAGAAAACGTAATACATTTATTTGAATATATTAACATCATGAAATGAAAAACATGTTAGCATAGCATGGTATCCTTATCGATGTGACCTAATATTGCAGTGACATTTGAGATTTTTCCTTGGTGTTGTTGTTATGTACAAAAAAAGTAAATTTTCTCCACTACGGAGGTAAAGAGACAGAGGCAGATCTTGTTCCGAAACCCGACCTTTCCCCCTTACAATCAGAATCCCGTGGTCACACTGGAAATGTGTTAAAATTCCAAAATGTGGAATCAAGCCACAACGTGATTTTCATTGTGCTATTTATTACCGGTTGTAAGATTCTATGGTTGTAGTGAGGAAAGAAAGAAAAATAAAACACAGTCATAATGGTTTTCCCAGCACCAGCGATCGCATGGGAAGTAAGAGGTCTATGTCCCAGGGTCAAATGCAGTGGCGGTGAGAGTACTGTGCATGCTCTGCTCTGGATGCTCTAGGAGGTAGGCACCATGTGAACTTGGTGACCCGGGGGCGCCCCCTTGGTAGCACCCCCAGAAGAGCAAGCTGTTAGTAACATCTATCCACTAAATGACCGACTCTTGAAAATGTGTGGTAATTTACCAAGTAATTATTTTCTATCTATTTGTCCAATAAGAAGCTATGTAATGATAAAAGACAATTCCCCCAAGTTGTACTCGACTCGGAGTTCTCAGCTCCTCCCGTGCTCTGCCCCTCACCCCGGCTGTCTGGACTGCGGTGGGAGAAACTCACCACCATTTATAAGGATGTGAACTAGTCCAGTAACACAGCGGATTCCCAGAGCAGCACAGCCCAGCGGCTTACAGGACAGTTGGAGGCCTGCTGCTACTTGATTCCGCCAAAGCAAATGCTTTCAAAGAGTTCACAATTAACACACTGAACTTCTAACTCTACAATGACTTATAACCTATCCTTACCGCTGGAGGTGAAAGAAGACTGATGCTATTTTCATTAAAAAAAAAAAATGCAGGCTCAGTTATTGTCAGAAACTTCCCCAGGTAGAATCAGTTGCCAAATTAAAGTGGAAATATGGGGTGAAAAAAACCCTCTTATTTTGCATCATCTGAGGTGGCGGTGGCCAGGTGAGGCCATGAATTTCCTCCCAATGTGGAAGACAACACGAATCTCCAGAGAAAAATCGCGTCCACGGTCTGAAGTACAGCACCTATAAGAGTATTCTTTGGAAGGAGTTCTTTTCTAATCGCAGAGCTGAAACATCAATAAACGTTCACATTTTCAAAGCTAGAATTGCCATTTTCTGTTTGCTTGTCAAGTGCGCACTAACAGTACATTTCTCTTCAAGATTTTGTTTTTCCTTCCTGAAAGTATCAAAAACATATTGCACTTTAAAAGTGTCAGATGCTTGAAGAATCACATGTGACCAACTCCCTTTGTACCAGCAATAAAATATGATGCTTGAATATCAGCCTCACTTCTTCAAGGTACTTAGAAAAGGTCGTACTTTCAGAAAGAACAGAACGAAATAGAACAAGTACCCTCTGAAGAGAGACTTTCTCTGCAAGGCTTACCATGTCTTCACCATTCGACACGCTTGAGAACGGGCACTCGCTCGTGGGTAGTGTGGCTCGCAGTGAACTGTCCACATTTACTCTGCTCGCCACCCACTGAGTCCTCTTGGTTTATCTGAATTGACTACCCTACACTCTGTGATAAGGATAATGTGTGTGTGCATGTTTGATGTCACACGCAAATGAAGACTTCAAACTGTGTTTCACACTTAAACTCAGGAATGGCACAATTCTCTGTCATATTTATAATCATAATAACAAGTTCCATTCATCCACAAGAAGGTATTTTCATCTTCAAATCAATATAAACCATTTTTTTAAGACGATGAAATGCTCTATGGCTGTGATGGACTGTTTGGGTTCTCTCAAAATCCCTATGGTGAAATCCCAGCCCCCAAGGTGATAGTGTTAGGAGGCGGGACCATGAGGGGTCCTGGGGGTGGAGCCTCCACACTGGGGTTAGTGCCCTCGAGAGGAGGGCCTCCGGAGCTAACCCTCCCACTCTGCTCTCTTCCTTTTGAGGACACAGAACATAATTGTGTGCTTCACACCAGACCCCACCATGTTCCACTCTGATCCTGGATTTCTAAGCCTCCAGAACTGTAGGAAATTATTTGGGAAATTAATTTTTATTGCTTACATCACCTTGTCAATAATACCTTATTGCAGCTCTGACCTAACCAGGGTAAAATGGATTTTGCCCCAGTCTATCGTTTCCATACCAAAAACAAGATAACAGAAGCCTTAGAAAATGAATGTTTAAAAATGAAAATACAGAAACACAAAACAAAATTGGACAAAAAAAATTAGAAGAATTATCTGTTATCTGCTTTTATTAAAACTCTCTTAAAGTATGCCTCATTCTCATCACATCTCCAAGGAATCAGAATTTTTCAAATCTGTCATAAAGCAAATCTATTATTTACACACACACTCATACACATGTGTGTATTCAAACAGTTCTAGGTATATTTCAGACCAAAAATTTTAAAACTGTCTTGAAAATATTTGGAATAGTATATTTAAACTTGGCTAAAATTTATTCTTCAGATTTGATTTCCATATATACACATATATGAACATCTAGAAATATTTTTAGACCCTTAAATTTATGCAATCAGTATATATTTAACATCAACTTAAATACTATATTATGCTAAATTCTATGCAGATACCTGAAAAAAAAGAAAAAGAATTATAATAAGTCAATCTTTACAGTATACCCTACAACTATTTATTCTAGCTGTATTCATAAGAACTTGTTATCTACTTAATACCATGTAAATTATTATTGTCTGTGTAGCAACTATTCTGAAGACTTTCTAACACATTGTTTTACATGTAGAAAAAACACCGTTCTTCTGGGGAACCACCAAACTCACAGTGAAAGGCAAAACAGAATGGAATCTGATAATCAGGTTAGATGAGTCAATTATCAGGGGTTTAGATAAAAATTTATTTTTTAGGTAAGGATTAATGTTAAATTCACCTAGAAGATCAATCCACATAACCTCTGTCTAGCAATATTTTAAAATATGAATTGGCTTGTTAACTTGCTGATACTTTGTGCACGAAATTAAATCCAATGGAAGAGCCCTTTTCACAGCAATTCAGTAACTGTTCGATGTCTAAGCCCCTGAGAAAAAAGAAATGCTAGCCTTTTTTAAAGAGCCAATCTTATAATTAAGGTAGGGTTAAAAAATATACGTGGGAGAGACTATGTGTCATTTTCCCCAGTCCCTAGCATTAAACCATAATGAGTTAGAAGTGGAAAACCATCAAAATATGTTTAATAGTGTAAATCTAAACAGGTAAGATTAGTATCCCCCATGATTTCAATAGATATGACAAGAAATTCAGGGTCTTTAAATTCCCCAAATTTATGAAATAAAGCAGCATTAAAAGCTTGAGGGACCTTGGCACACAACATTCTTTAAGTGACAATTCCCAATGTGCCAACCATTACATGTGGTTCAAGTAGGCAACGGTGCTTTCACTGCTGCTGATTTTCACGTTTATCCACGTGAAAATAGAAAATGCTCTTTTTTTAAATTTCAGATTGTAACTCTGAAATGTGTTCATTTTTCCAAGCTTTTGTGTTTTGGTAGCAAAAGAGAATCATCAATACTTTTTTAATTAATTAAATAATTTTCTTATATAGCAGGTGTCAACCATGAAGAGGTTTGCTTGTTTATTTATTCATATCCAGTCACTAAATTTGGAATTTCGATAGAGAATTACATAAACGTTATTTTATTGCATTAGTATCATAAATATCTTTTTTGCATTTCACTGTTACTATGGAAACAATAATCATAAAACGCAACTATACACGGACTTCAGATTAATCACTAAGCAGGTGGCATCATCACCACAAAAATACTTAAGATTTTAAATTACTGCAGAGGGGATCAAGAGTGAGACAGCAGCCCTGACCTCCTCCGGGAAGTCACTCTGGATTTGCTTCACACTCCCCTTGGGTCTTGCGGCCGTGGTCCTCGGTGCCCCTGTTCACCTCATCTCCACAACTGCCCTGAGCCTATGTTCCCATTTGACCCCTCAGGTGACTCTCTGATTCCCCAAGATTCTGAACAGATTCTCTGTCTTCTGCCTCTTTAACAGCAACTATCACAGGTGTGGTACGAACTGGCACAAAACAGGCTTTCAGTGACTGCCTCGAAAAGGGCATGAACATCTGTGTGGCTGAAACCAGCAAATGATTAACATGCCAAAAGTATCAATGATGAGGGCAGAGTCTATGAAGAATCTGTGATCAATGTGTGTGTGTGTGTTTTACTTTATTTTGTGTTACTGATCTTTACACCCATCATGGGGCTCTAACTCAAGACCCCGAGTCAAGAGTCACATGTTCTTCCAGCTGAGCCAGCCAGGCGCCCCAGTTATCAGTTAAGTTCTCAATCAATGTCCCTTTGTTTTTCTCTCCTACTCCTATTTCCTCTCCACTCACAGACCACGGTTCTTTAATATCAAATTTGTCTCTTTTTGTTTCTAGGTATTGCTGCAAAATATGTATTGTGGTTTTACAGGCACACATATTCCCCTTTATAAATTATGACTCCAGAAATGGTCTTTCCTGTGCAGGGGCTGGCAGGGCTGATGTGGGTCCCCAGCGGACCCGGGGGCCCCTGCACAGGCTACCAACTGGCATCCTCCCCTAGGCACTGCTCCCTCCAACCAGCCAGTGCCCCACAGGGCTCGCTGCCCCGAGAACCTCACTGAGCCCCGGTGACATTGGTTCCAAAGGTCTCGCCTTTGCTCTCTTGAATCCTAAGAGGGCTGGAGGAGAAGGCTTAGAGCCCCCCATCTGCCCTCCTGAGCACCCCACCCCACTTGTCTTCTCACCATGGAAATGCTTTCTCCCTCAATTTACAAAAGAGGTTATCCTGCACATCCCCTGAGGCAACCAGACTCAGTTTTTAGTTTAAAAGAGTGAAGAGGAACCCAGTGTATCATGTGCCTTAATGAGGAGAGCCAAAAAAAATAAATAAATAAAATAAAATGAAATAAAAAAATAGGGATTTATTTATACCAAAATGTAGGGATATATTTATACTAAAAAATAGATGAATGGTTTATCTGAAATTAAATTTACTGGGCATCCTGTATTTGTAAAGGTAAATATGATAAAGCTAGCATTAACAGTATCTGAACCACAGGTCAACAAGGTAAAAATACACTTATTAAATGTTCCCTTATCGCTTGAAAATGAGGATTTGAAGAGTTAATATATTAAGAGGCAGCAGCTGTCCAGAATGGTGATTCCAATAATGTGACGTGAGAAGAAAGTCATTGATGGATATTTCACTAATGGCTTAAAATCATATTTAAAATTGAATGCAAATTTAGATTTTGATAGTTTAAATATAATTGGCATTAATATATCCATGAAATATTATTAGGCATTTAAAATTATTTCTAATGAGTCATGAGCAACCGGCATAAATTAAGTCGATGGATAGCAAATTCTTTCTCCATAAATTTTACCGTCAACGTTCATAATATCAAAATGTATTTACATTTTTCCTATAAATAATCAATATTCACTTTATTATGAAAAGAGGTACATTTCTAATAAAAATTATGAATCTCCGTGAATGATTAAAATGGAATTACAAAGAATTAACATTCACTCTTACTATTTTGCACATTAATCACACTGCAAATATAATGAGTGTAACAAACATTAAAACCAATCATATGCTTATAGTAAAGTAGAAAGATTGAGACCAATGATTAAAGTTTTCACAGGAGAAATTATGCAAATGTAATGGGTTTGCATCTTTAACATATTCCATTAATCTAAATGGCTCTGATAGAATTCGTTCTGACCCCAAATGCTTCTCACCAACTCCTCGTTCCCCCAGTTAGTGTAGCCAGTGTTCTGACTGAACATAACTCTACGTCATGACAGAGACAATCCCGTATCACCAGTTTCATAAACCCAATCTTCTTACCATTTTCAGAAAAAATTACCATAACAAAATTCGGAAATTATTTTATGAGCATCTTCTGAAAAGCAATGATATGTATGTCTATATATGTTTTCTTAATATAAATGCATCTTTTATTATTTTTAGAGGATGGAAATTATTTGATTTCCCAAGTTCTAGAGATCTTAAATGTCGGTCCTCATCAAATGAATAGGAGAAAATCATATTAAGGAAGACAATATAAATACCGTAAAAAGTGCCAAGTTGGAATTTTACTTCAGGCACTTTCCTTAGAAAAATCAATTAAAATTCCAAGACTTTAGCTTTCTAATCTGTAAAATAGGTAGAGAGATGCAGAAACAATGAAGATGTAAATACAGATATAAATGCCTGGTAATTGTCAGGATTTTGTTGAAGATGAGAGTTGCATGTATTTCAAATTTTATAAAATGTCAGCCTGCAAATATATGGGTGATTATTACATTAGCACATAATTATACATAAATAAATTATATTAGGTACTTGGAAATAAGGTTTTGATTCATAAGCAGCATTATTACGACCCCCGAAAAGTTCGTTTTCACACCCTTAATTTGTTAAAAGCTTATTGCTTAGCAAGATAAATCTGATCACAGTATATGCAGAGGACAGGAAGTACAAATTAACCATATCACCGGGACTATCTGTAAAGTAACCTCTGTGATCTGTTCCTACGGAACTTTCTCTTCCTTCCTAAAGCCAGCCAACCAGCAACTTGAGCAACGCTTTGGGAGAAACTGAGAAGTGGTGACCTTAACTACTGTTTGTCAACTCCTGATCTTAGTCTGCTACTCCCACCCTCTGGGGTCGTTCTGTAGCACAGATCTCTGCATTTCGGTTTACCTGAAAAGTATCCTATGCGCCTGACCTCCACCTCATCTGTCTGGTCACCGCCATCATCATCATCATCGTCGCCACCATCGTCAAAATAACAACACTCAACTTTACCAAATGCTTGCTGTATTCTGAGTCTTTAGAGAAGGTCATTTGATTCAGCATGTATATAAATCCCATGAGAGTAACTCACTCAAGAAGACATAACTAGTAACGGACAGGGCTCGTCTTTGAACTCGTTTGGACTGCAGACCCCTGCATTCTAAAAGATTCGATCAAAACCCATACAGGTTTTTTGTTTGTTTGTTTTTTGCTTTCTTCTCCTGTGATGAGTGCAGTCTACCAGCTCCTGGCACCACAGAGGGCCAGTCTTCCCACTGAAACCCCGTGGACTCAAAATCTATTCCAAGTACTTAACTTTCTTCCGCAAAATTCCCTCATCTATAAAATTGAGAATAATGATAATTGCGGACATGCCAGGGAAATTTATAATCATTAATGAGCTAAGCCTTTTGAAAATATAAAGCAGCATTAAATGTTAATATTACTAATCTTCTTAATTAGAGGAAGTGGCAAATGTATCCAAAAAGTCTGTAACTAACTTCATTACTCTTTCATTTATGTGGCTAAGTTTAAGTCCTCCAAAATGTGTTTTATGTTGATTAAACATATGGCTGGCTGCATTTGTAAATGTCTATTACTAATATGCTGTACTATGGGAACCATATTTTTGTTGTTATGACTAGAGAGTGATGAACTTTGGTAAAAAATTTCACATCCCCATAATTATATGTTCCTCCTCTATTTTCATTTTATTTGCAATAAAGATGTATTTATTCATACATTAATATTCTTCTTGAGTTAAGGATATGAAGAAACTTACACTGGGAATATAGGCATCTAAAAAACACAGAAACTAAAGTGTAAGGATCTAAACTGAAGTATGGTTAAAATCAGACAGAAATATAATGATAAAGCCTGGGGCACCTGGGTGGCTCAATCGGTTAAGCATTTGGCTCCTGATTTTGTCTCAGGTGGTGATCACAGGCTCCTGGGATCCATCCCTGAGTCAGGGTTTGCACTGACAGCATGGAACCTGTTTAACATTCTCTCTCTCTCTCTCTCTCTCTCTCTCTCTCTCTCTCTCTCCCCCTCTGCCCCTCCCCCACTTATGCGCACATGCACACACACGCACTTTCTCTCTCTCTCAAAAATAAAATAAAATGAAGTAAAATAATATAAAATAAAATAAAATAATACAAAATGAAATGAAATAAAATAAAATATAAAATAAAATAAAATAAAATAAAATAAAATAAAATAAAATAAAATAAAATAAAAAAACAATGATAACAAAGGCCAATGCTTGGCCAGTATTAAAACCAAAATTTGTATCTAAGCTTTCTGGCTGTGCAAAGATAAAGTGTTAGGCACCTGCCCCTTTGTTGTCCTGTTAACAGGGAGGAAACACAGTAAAACGAAAAGTGTCTCACACATTATACATTTCATGTTAAGAAAAAGATTATACAGTGAAGATAAACATTTTTATAATCATAATTCTTCACTATAAATATTGTCACTTAGTAAAGACATAGGTTGTATAATTTATCAAGCAGACTCTTCAATTACTTATTTTTGTGTTCCCTTTCAAGTTGGCAAAGTAATGAAGGGCTCGTGGGTGGCTCCTCGGGTGGCTCAGGTCATGATCTCAGGGTAGGGAGTTCAAGCCAGGCATCCGGCTCCCTGCCGTCAGCACAGAGCCTGCTTTGGATCCTCCGTCCCCCTCTTTGTGCCCCTCCCCCACTTGTGCTCTCATTAATGGGAACAATATTCTTATTTAAGGCCCTTAATTATGATTTAAATGAGTTCAAATTCACCACATTCAGTGTTGACAATGAGCAGCATGTTTTATTTTAAATACAAATTGATTTTGTCTCTTGATCTGCATTACACAGTGAGAAGGCCTCTAAGTTGTGCTAGGCACTCTCAATCATATATGTATGTATGTATAAATATACATACACATATCTCCTGAGCTGAAATCAAGAACTGGAGGCTTAACCGACTGAGCCACCCTGGCGCCCCAACAGCCACTTCCTACTTAATTACTAAAACCTGACAGCAACTAGGATTCCCTCGTTAGGGGAGCAGGTAAATAAACTGTGGCACAACCAGACAATGGAAGATGAGTGCTAAGAAGGAATGAGCTGTGAAGCCATGAAGAGTCACCACTAAGTAAAAGAAGCCAATCTTGAACCATTAACCTACTGTTCCTATCTATAGTTGGAATCTATAGGACACTCTGGAAAAAGCAAAAGTAGGGACCCAGTAAAAAGATCAGGGGGTCGAGGACGGAGGGATAGACAGGCAGAGCACAGAGGCTCTCATGGCAGTCAGACTATCCTGTAAGATACCATAACGATGGATACGCATCCTTATGAACATGTCTAAGCCCACAGAACGTGCAACAGAGGGAAGTCCTAACGTAAACTGTGGACTCCGGTGATAATGGTGGGTCAACGTAGGTTCACCAGCTGTAAATAATGTGCCACACTGGTGGGGGATGTGGACAGTGGAGGGAGGGGGGCTGTGGGGGGCAGGGGTGTATAGGAACTCTCCATACCTCTCAGTTATGCTGGGTACCCAAAACTGCTCTAAGTGTCATTTTTAAAAGTCTGTATGTACGATCCAGAGTACATCTTGCTCAGGTATGGAGGTTATATCTTAATAGCATGAACTTGTAAATATTAAACTATGTTTGGCCTACAAATGGCGATTCCCAGTATGTTCACCACTGTGCAGTTTTGACGGCGGGGGAAATAACCCAGATGCCAGTCATGAGGGGAATAGTCTGGTAAAATGTGGTCGATAACACCTTGGTTTGAGAGCATAATTTGTTCCGGAAACATGTTTGTAATTCAAAGCACTTGTTTACCAAAGTGAATCTCCCCAGAAGAAATAATGGAAACTCAGATGATTCGTTCCACAACCCAAAAATATTCACATAAAAATGATTTCAATACTGTAATATAATACAAAATAATAAAGAAAATACAAAATATAAGAAGAAAACAACCCACACTCACCTTTGAAAACCTTCACGACTGATATGAGGGAGACAAGAGAGAGGAGGGTTACTTTCACTACCCACTAACGGATGTCGACTCAGTATAGTATTAATAAACTCTTGTCATGTACTGTATTTCATGTAACCGGCAATAGGGCAGCAGAGGAACGGGTCTCTATCTGCAGGCAGCCTGACCGAGAATGAAGCAAAGCCTTCCTAACCTTACTCTTGTCTGGAAAAGCAAAGGACCGTCCACAGGTGCTTTGAAGGGACAAAAATACACCAGTGCCAGTTGTGGGCACCTTCCAACGTCCTGAAAAATCACTGATTTCTGCCAAACACCACAGCCTGAGACTGAGCATCTGAGCATGGGAGAAGATCACCTACAATCCCAGAGAGAGAGAGAGAGAGAGAGAGAGAGAGAGAGATTGTCTCAGTTGTGATCATGTGACATTTGGGGTCACATACTATTCATATTGTAGACATTGCTCATTCATCAGGTTAAAATTTATTAGAAATGTTTGCTCATCTTGCAGAAAACTCACAGAACAAGTTACTTGCAATCCAAGGCTTTGCTGTATATATACACATATACATATACATTTTTATTTATTTTCTGGTTTTATTTATTATCTGGGTGTTTTTGAGTAGTTGACACACAGTGTTACGTTACTCTCAGGTGTACAACACAGTGAAACAACATCTTTGCGTGTCTGCGATGCTCCCGGCAAGTATAGTGTCTGCACCTGTCCGCACACAACACAATCACAGTATCACTAACAGTATTCCTTTTGCTGTGCCTTTCAGCCCGGTGACTTTGTCCTTCCACAACTGCAAGCCTGTACCTCCCTCCCCCATCACCCATTTTTCTCACCCTCTCATCCCCTTCCCCTCTGGCAGTCATCAGTCTGTTCTCTGTATCTGTGGGTCTGAATCTACCTGGTGGAAATATACATTGATGCAACCACTGTGGAAAACAGTATGGAAGTTCCTTAAAAAAATCATCCAATAATTTCACTGCTGGGTATTTACCCAAAGAAAACAAAATCACTAATTTGAAAAGATGCACGTATCCCTATGTTTATTGCAGCGTGACTTACAGCAGCCAGAAGGAACCAACCCAAGTGTCCATTGATAGATGAATAAAGAGAACGTGGTATGTGTGCATACACACACACGCGTGTGCGTGCACAGTGTGGAATATTACACAGCCATATAAAATATGAGACCTCGCCACTTGCAACAAGAGTGGACGTCAAGGGAATTATGCCAGGTGAAACAAATCAGACATAGAAAGACAAATACCACAAGGTTTCACTCACATGTGGAATGTAAAATACAAAACAAATAAATAATGATAGATTTCAATATTGTATTTGAGATCTGCTTATATATTTTTTATATTTAAAAAATATATTTTTTTAAATTAATGTATTATTTAAATCATGTATTTTTTAAATTAATGTTTGCAACCACACTGAGAGCGGAATGATCCATTATGTTATCTACCAACTGTGTGAAAGAATTGTCTGTGAAGTCACCTCCAATTACATTGATTTCAGTGGTGGTCAAGGCTGTGGAATCTACGACCTGACCTGTATACGTCCAGAGTCTGGCTCTGGTACTGTGTGATCTGGACCAAACTACTGAAACTCTGTTGCTCAGCAACCTTGTTTCCAAAACGGGAATCATCAAGGCAGTCACCTCAAAGGGTGGTAAGTGAATTGAGTAAGTGGCACCGAAGGGGAAGTTGAAGGGACTCCATTTTATTTATTTTTTAAGTTGATTTATTTATCTTGAGAGAGAGAGCACAAGTGAGGAAGGAGCAGAGAGAGAGACAGAGAGAGAATCCCAAACAGACTCCACACTATCACCACAGAGCCCGACCGGGGCCTGAACTTACAAACCCTGAGATCATGACCTGAGCCGAAGCTGGCCACTTACCCGACTGAGCCAGCAGGTGCCCCGAGGGAGCCATGTTAGTAAGACTCCATCTCTGTTGTTTTTCTGGGTCCCATTTACCACGTTTCGTATGTTGCCTCTGAAGAAGCCAAAGAAGCTATGTTCCCACTTCAAGGGGAAACAAGAAAGTTAAACATTCTTTGACTTTCGTCCCAGACCCCGAACACCTGATAACACCTAAGAAGAGCCAGATCCCAAACATGTTCCAGGACATCGGCTTCAAACAAACCTCAACTGACATGGGCAACCATACCCCCACCTTTGATGAGTTACAGAATAACACCCTCTGTTCACCTGACACTTGCCTTTGACTGGACCCTACCCTGGATTCCTGGATGAACATGTACCCCATGTGCCTTTCCACTATAAACCTCTAACCCCAGCAATGACTAGACTCATTCTTCTCTCCTTCCCGAGTCTCTCAGACACTCCGTCTGCTATTCTCTTTCTGTCACTCACGCTATTCAAGAAACTTTGTTTTCATCACTTTCACCGGCTCATGTGTGATTTCTGTCTTACGTGAAGCCAAGGACCCTCCTGGCTGGTCCTGTGGGAACTTTCCCTGGGTTCCCGGATCCAGCCTGCCTGCCCCATTACTACCCATGGCTGCACTGCACAGTGCCTGGCATGTATTAAATGTTAAATAAATGATGACTATTACCATTCGCAGTAACTGGCCCTGGTGCTGGAGACACAATAACCGGGGCTTCCAGGAGAGGCTGTGGTTCCACAGATACACATGCCTGGCCACCGGCCACTGCTCCCGTGGTCCCACAGCCACCCATGCCTGGCCACTGTCCACTGCTCCTAGTGTCCATAATATTTCATTAGTTATTCAGAAACAATCCTGGTTGTCCAATAACCAATACATCAAAATCTTCTAGAACTGACGAAAAAAAAGACATTTATAAAGATCGCACGTAAAAGGAGAGTTCTCAGTTGTAATAACTTTAAAGAAAAGATATTTCACTGTGGTGGTTTGGATAAAATGATCAGTTAGATCCATCGGCCTTGGAAAAAGCTTACTGAGACGTAAAGATTTATACGCTATCTGGAATGTTTTCCTCGAGATTTTATTTTTGGTTAAGGGGTCACTTCGTAGCTTCCGAGTTCCTTGAGGCCCGGATCTGCCCGGCACTGACGCTCAGGTCTTGTGTGCAGCCCACGCTGTCTGAACCGAACGGAAATTATCTGAGTCACGGCCAAAGAAGGCTAAAGAAAAGGAAAAGAAAAAAGGCAGAGCAAAAGACAGCTGTACTGCCGATGCTCGCACAAGTTCTGCATCCACAGTCTACGGCCAAGGCCTAAGCAATCATGTGAGTGGGGGCGAGAGATTAACCCGGGCTGACCTTTCCTCAGGGACAGAGCGAATGGGCCCTTGATACCCAAGCACTTCCTACTTCTGGTATAGGAGGTACTGTGTTGGTGGTGCCTTGCCTCAGGCCTCTGGCACCTTATTAGCAAAATTCAAGACTGCTTTTTTTTTTTTTTTTTTTTTTTTTTTTTTTTTACTTTCTGTGAAATATGTATGGCAAAGACAGCAAAAAGTTAGAATTTCATAACAAAAGTTGCTGACCTCTAAGACTGTTTTATTATCTAAATGACACAAAACACAAAACTCCCGTATCTGTAAACTGACTGTTTCTAATGATTTCCGCTATAGAAAGCCCATATTAATTTACAATAACCCTGTATTATAGCGGGCCCACCTAGCAACTCAATAGACGATGCTTTGTATTAAAATTAATTAATTAACTAGAAGAAGAAAGCCCACCCAAATGCCAGAAGCCCACGGGAATATGTGTCTTAGTTCTGATATTACAATAACAATTTAGTCAAATACCAACGTACGGCTTCATTAGGATGACAGTCATAATGATTATTGCCATGTGAGAACATTTGAGGATCTCGGTGAAAGAAAGAAGAAAAGATCCCTAATGTTACCAGATATTTGCATTTAATACTTTCTAAAAAAATTCTGTAGAGTTAGGAGAAATTGGGATATTTTAAAAGGAAAAAAAATGGGGGAAGTGAACATTTGTTCTAATAGAATTATGAAATATTGTTAGTAACAAAAAGATAAAGTAACAAAACCTCACAAAGAGATTCCTTTTCCTCAGTTCACCCAGTTAAATAATAACACCTAATTTCCCATTAAACATACAGAAGACAGTTTTCTTTTTAGAGACTGATTTCTTTGGCATTCTACCCACGCTACTATGTAAAATCTTTAAAGTCATTATAGGTATTTCCATCATCAACATTTTATTTAGGAAAAGAAAAAGCAAGGGGACAACAATAAAACTTTAACCAACAGGTAAAACTTAATATTATTGATTAAAATGAAATAAAAGATTTTAAAAAATAACTTATTTTTAACCAGGAGCTCTTTGCTCTTTGAAAAGTTCAACAAAATTGATACACATATAGCCATGCACAAAAAAAAAAAAAAAAAAAAGACTTGAATAAATAAAATCAGAAAATAAATAGAAGAAACAACAACCAATACCAGAGAAATTCAAAGGACTGTAAGAGAATATTATGAAATATAAATATAATACGCCAACAAATTGGACAACCTAGAAGAAATGGACAGATTCCTAGAAACATATAACCTCCCAAAACTGGATCAGTAAGGTACAGAGAATTTGAACACACCATTTACTAGCAACGAAATCGAATCAGTAATCAAAAAACTCCCAGCAAACAAAGTCCAGGACCAGATGGCTTCCCAGGTGAATTCTACGAAATAATTTAAAGAAGAGTTAATACCTATTCTTCTCAAACTATTCAAAAAAAAAAAAAAAAAAATAGAAGACAAAAGAAAACTTCCAAATTCATTCTCTGAGGCCAGCATTACTCTGATACCAAAATTAGATAAACAAAGACACTAAATAAAAGAGAACTACAGGCCAATATCTCTGATGAACACAGATGCAAAACTTCTCAACAAAACATTAGCAAACTGAATCCAAAAATGCATTAAAAATATCATTCGCCACAATCAAATGGATTTATTCCTGGAACACGAGGCATGATTCAATATTTGCAAACCAATCAAATTGATACATCACATCAATAAGAGAAAGGGAAAAAATATGATCATTTCAACAGATGCAGAAAAAGTATAACATTCATTCATGATAAAAACCCTCAACAAAATTCACCTCAACATAATAACGGCCAGCAATGAAAAACCCCCAGCTAGCATCAAACTCAATGGGGAGTAAACTGAGAGCTTTTGCCACAGGATAAGGAACAAGACAAGGATGTCTGCTCTCGCCCCTTTTTTTCAACATAGTACCAGAAGTCCTAGCCACAGAAATCAGAAAATAAAACGAAATAAAAGGCATCCAAATTGGCAAGACAGAAATAAAAATTTCAGTATTTGAAGATGACATGATTCTATATATAAATAACCCTTCAGACTTCACCAAAAAACTACTAGAGCTGACAAATGAACTCAGCGAAGTTGGACAATACTACATCAATATGCAGAAATATGTTGCATTTCTTTGTACTAATAATAAAGTAGCCAAAAGCAACTAAACATAATCTAATTTACAATTATACCAAAAAGAATACAAACTCCTAGAAATAAACTTAAGGAGGTGAGAGAGCACACTCTGAAAGACCATATGATAAAAAATTGATAAAAGAAAATAAGATGACAAAAACAAATGGGAAGATATTCCATGCTCATCAATTGAGAGAACAATATTGTTAAAATGTACATACTACCAAAAGTGATCTATAGATTCAGTGCAATCCCTATCAAAAAACTAACAGCATTTTTCACAGAACTAGAACAAATAGTCCTAAAATGTGTATGGAAACACAAAAGACCCCTTACAAAAAGAAGAAAGGACAAATCTAGAGGTATAACAATTCCAGATTTCAAGATATACTACAAAGCTCTAGTAATCAAACAGTATGGTACTTGTACAAAAATAGACACACAGATCAAATAACTGAAAAGAGAGCCAGGAAATAAATCCATGATTATGTGATCAATTAATCTTCAACAAAGGAAAAAAGAATATGCAATGGGGAAAAAAAAAAGTCTTTTAAATAAATGATTCTGGGAAAACTGGACAACTACACGGAAAATAATGAAACTGGACTATTTTCTTAACACCACACACAAAAATAAACTCAAAATAAATTAAAGATCTCATGTGAGACCCAAAACCGTAAAAATCCTAGCAGAGGCCACAGGTAGTAATATCTCTGACATCAGCCATAGCAACATCTTTCTGGAGATGTCTCCTGAGGCAAAGGAAACAAAAGCAGAAATAAACTATTGGGACTACATCAAAATAAAAACCTTCTGCACACACAAAAAAAAGCAAACAAATAAACACCAAAAACAAATAAACAATCAAATAAATAAAAATCAACAGTACAAAAAGACAACCTATTGAATGGGAGAGGTGATTTGCAGATCCAGTAAGGGGTTAGTAGCAAAAATATGTAAAGAACTTACACAACTCAACACCAAGAAAACAATCCAATTAAAACTGAGCAGAAGACGTGAATGGACGTTTCTCCAAGGAAGACATACATGGCCGACGGACATGTGAAAAGATGCTCAACATCACTCACCATCAGGGAAATCCAAATCCCAATCACAGTGAGCTCACCTCACACCGGTCAGAATGGCTAACATCAAAAACACAAGAAACAACAAGTGTTGGCAAGGATGTGGAGAGACAGGTACACTCATCCACTCCTGGTGGGAATGCAAACTGGTGCAGCCACTCTGGAAAACAGTGTGGAGGTTCCTCAAAAAACTAAAAATAAAACTACCGTATGATCCAGTGATTGCACCACTGGGTATTTACACAAAGAATACAAAACCATTAACTCAAAAAGATATATGAACCCCTACGTTTACTGCAGCATTATTTACAACAGCCCAGTTTTGGAAGCAGCCCCCATGGCCATCAATAGACAAATGGATAAACAAGATACGGTACACACACAATGGATTATTACTGAGCTGTAAAAGGGAATGAAATCTTGGGCGCCTGGGTGGCTCAGTCGGTTAAGCGTCCGACTTCAGCCCAGGTCATGATCTCAGGGTTCGTGAGTTCGAGCCCCGCATCGGGCTCTGTGCTGACAGCTTGGAGCCTGCTTCTGATTCTGTGTCTCCCTCTCTCTCTCTCTGCACCTCCCCAGCTCGTGCTTGCACTCTGTCTCTGTCAAAAATAAATAAACTTAAAAAAATTAAAAAAAAAAAAAAAGGAATGAAATCTTGCCATTTGCAACAACATGGGTGGATCTAGAGGGTATTATGCTAAGTGAAATAAGTCAGACAGAGAAAGACAAACACTGTATGATTTCACTCATATGTGGAATTTAAGCAGCAAATCAAATAGAAAAGAAAAATGACATAAAAAAGCAGTCTCTTAACTACAGAGAACAAGTTGACAGTTAGCAGAGGGGAGGTGAGTGAGGGGATGAGGGAAGCAGGGATGGGGGTTAAGAGTGCACTTCTCACGATGAGCGTGCAGTAACGTCTACAACTGTTGAATCACTGTGTTATCCACATAAAGCTAATGTGACCCTGTACGCGAACTACACTAAAAATGAATGAATGAACCTATTTTTACCAACTTTTGCCTTCCTTTTCTGAAAAATTTCACCTGAAAATAACGTATGAGTTTGTGGGAAGGCACAAAGATGAATAGGTAGGTAGAGCTAGTAATTTCTCTAGTTTTATGTATAAATATAAGAATCTATTAGGGTATGGTGTTTAGTCTTCATCATCTAACAGAAATGGCCATCAAACCAAACTGTCTTTTTCTATTACAAAGAGTAACATAATACATAATGCAGAATATATATGAGGAACTGACTTGATAAAGGTTTACCATAGTATTTTTTGAAAATATCCGTAAAACTGTATCCATCTGTTACGTAGTAGGTGTCACAGCTGTTGTTTTATCCACTTGTATTTGCATTTCTGGTATATGGCATGCATATCAAGATATACTTGGTGCAACTTGTAACAGAAGACACACAGGAAATTGATGTATTAAAGGAACAGACATTTTCTAAAGGACATTTTAAAAGTGTAGGTCAAGTGCCTTAATGTTTTAATACCCGTTCAAGAAGTAAAACCACTTCTGAAAACGTATTCTAAAGAAAGATGACTGGGTGTGTCATTGGATTTAGCTACCACAGGATATTCAATACAACCAGTCTTTAGAAGTGAATAATTAAAATCAATCCAAAGGTCCAACTTTATCACTGCTAGCTATGGAATACCAAGGAATAAAACCTATGCTTTTAAAATAAGTCTTAGTGCCCGCAAATATATGTTCAAAATACACAAAAAGGAAACAAAAGTATGTTCTTAAAGGAGATAGGATTTTTTTTGAAAATGTATGTTAATATGAAAGTCATGACATTTAGGGAAAGTAAAAAACATTATTAGGTAATATTTTCATTAAAATTAAATTTTTCTTTCCTGCAATTATAAGGGGGGTTTTACTTTCGGGTGGGGGGGGGTTGTGGTTTTTGTTTTTGTTTCTTAACTTTTCCTACTGTTCACCTATACTATATACACTGAACATGTATAATTTATATATCAAGATAAGATCAGTAAGTTCAACTCTTAAAATCAAAATGAAAAGCCACATAATAGAGGAAAGGAGATAAAGATGAGTTTTGCTTTTCTCCTTATCTGATGAAACAGAATGCATGGTTTATAAAGAGAAACAATTTTCCCTCTGGTTTCAGCTCTAAGCTATAAAAGGAATTTATTCTGTAGATCTGGAAATACGAGGTACTGAATACCTAACACGCATTAAGATAAATCACTGGGTTACTTTTTTTTGACAGAATAGAAGTATTGTGTTATCACTTACTGTATCAACCACTGGTAAAGAAAATTTCAAAAGAGAAAGTGAAGAGTTCTGTGATTTTTCACCAAATCACTGAAAACTATTATCTAAGATGAAGGAAACGGCTTTCTAGGGACCTTTGTATGGCGCCTACATCCACCTCATATGACGCGGTTAGGACAATCTAAAAGATCCAGATGGCTGGATTGCCCTTTGGGGACGGTCATCATCATGCAGCTCAACTGACGACAATCTTCGTTCACGTATTTAGTACCCACTGGAAGAAATACAAACACGTGAGATGCCAGATATGAAGATGATGTGAAAATGGTCAGAGGGCCGCTGTCCTAGTCTGTAAGACATGTGTTCGGAGACTGGAAATTCACGTCGCTTTTCTCTATTCTTGCCAAGTTCACGGTGTTATAGCTACCTCCTCAACTCGTACAATATAAATACAGATATTAATGAAAAAAATTTGAAACTATGCTTCCAGCTCATAAGTAACACCAAACACTCTTTTTAAAAAAGGATTGTGCGTGTGTGCGTGCGTGGTAATGTAAACCTCCTGACTGCTGCAATCATTAAGAGTCAATTCAGATTTGTTAACATTTTTCCTGACAGCGTGCTAATCATGCATGTTCTGCTTAGAGTTGTTTAGTAGCAAATTAGTAAGAACCAATTCCATTTTTTTTAATTGAAGTTACATTCCAAAAAGGATGAATGGAAAAATGAAGCCGGAAAATAAAATATAAATTAAAATATTTCACCGGAGGAAAAAGTTAAGCTATCTCAGACAATGTTGAAGGGTGGGGTTGTATAATTATAATAGAAAAGCTGCTAATTCTCATAAATGGTAAATCAGAGACATAAATATTATACAGGCGTGAAGGCGTGACTGCAATAAGCTGGAATTAATCAAAGCATAAGGCGTTTTGCGTGCTGAAAAAATTACAACTGTAAACACTTTTTTTCCATTCAGTCAAATGTTATGTCAATAGTAAATGATTCTGAATAAATGCTACTGTATCAAAACAGAGCCTTTACTCTGGATCATGACTGCTGCCGAGGCCCTTGTGGTGTGCCCTACCCCACTGGGCAGGTGACGTGACAAGAAAGGTCTTCTGCTGGACTGAAAGGCCATGACACGGGGGTTACACACAGACCCCACGCATACCATCACTGCCGTTTGGAGTCCTTCTTCAGATGGTGGCAGTGACTTCCTGCTCTATTGGAAACTGGTTCTTTCACTTAATAAAACAGTCCTGGCAGTGCAAAACTATATATATCATCCACGCGTTATTGATTTTTAGCCATTAAAATTGACTGAAATATGTTGGACATGAAAATTATGCAAATATCATTTTGTTTCACTAGAGTATTATTCAGATCCTTCAGAATTTCATTTGAACCATCAACCAAGATCGTATAAGACCGAAAGGGTAGGGCACTTAACCATAGGTTCGATAATCTGAAAGGTTCATTTTTTCTTTACAATTATCTTAAAATGATCTTTCTTCTATAAAGTAATAGTATATCTGATAAGTGAGGGCCTATTTCTTTTAAAGCTATATCTGCATTAACCAGCTTTATGTGACCAAAACATCTCCCAAATTTAAAACAGTGCACATGGAGACCCTATGTTTTTACACCTGGCCTCATTATAAAAGACTGAATGTGTTCACACATTTAGCTTCACATTGGAATGAACTGGAAAACTTTTAATATTCTGATGAATGGGCAATATCCGAGACTAATTCACACTGAATCTTTGGTCCCACAACCCAAGCATCAGTGTTTTTTTAAAAATTCTAAAAATTTTTAATTTTTTAATTAGAATTTTCAAAAAATTCTAACAGTTCAGGTATAACCAAGGTTGAGAACCACTGCACAAAATAATAAATGCAACTTACATGTAAGTGAGATAAAAAAAAAAACAACTCATTGAGTTGATATCAATGTTTGTACATCATAGTAACTAGAGGCCATGGCGATTCAATCACATGTCAAGAATTCACCTTGTAGCTGAAATTATAAAAGACCTGGAAACTGACGTGTTTGTATCTACTTTTCCCTGTAATTATCAGAGAATGGTGATATTCATCTTTATTTTGATTCTAATATAAAATTTTTATCTCATTCAAAAATTCTAAAATTATTTTAAACCTATAATTCTATTCTTTTAGCTCCTATCTATAAAACAGGTTTTCTGTTTTGAAGTCAATAACTTCAATCAGGATTTAGAGCCTAGTGTCAGTATGAAATTCTCATAATAATGCTTAATTGCTTACTACGAGGTTGAAAACATGTATGGTTATTGATCCTAACTGCATAATCAATAGCCTTCTAGAGAGGAAGGTGTCAGTATAGACCCCGGAACTGAGGAGTTTCAGGAACTGTTAAATTTAACTCCTGGTCAAAACTTACTCGAAAACCATGTTGGATGACTGTGATTAGAACATGTGTGGTTTTTGTTGATTACACCATCACACAGAAATACCAAAACTAACAGATTTAGAAATCATGGAAAGAAAGTGATGTGACACTTTATGGCTATAGGGAATTTTTTTGAGAGCCTAAACCTACCAAAACATTCTGTTTTGCCTAATTTCATCCTGTTTGTGTGTTTGTTTTAACAACAACAACAAAAAAGAACCAATATGAACCAATACCTTGAGAAGTGTCCCAGGAAAGTTGAACAGTGCACTCAGTCCCCTGGCCTCACTACACTTTAGAAAAAACGTGACGCACTGCAAATAATCAGTAAAGTTTTAGTTCTATGGTGCTGTGGCTCAGTAACACAGAGAAAATCATTTAATATATCATCATCATTTTCAGCCCACTTAAAACAGGGAACATCAAATCTACTCCCCTTATTCCCTAAGATTATTAGAAACTTTAATGAGAGATTTAAAAAAATCACCTCACAAAGTTCACAGTGTTGTTTGAAAAGTAAGGTATGATTACATTCGAATTTTTTATTGTAATGTTTATTTTTGAGAGAGAGACAGAGCATGAGCAGGGAGGAGCAGAGACAGAAGGAGACACAGAATCTGAGGCAGGCTCCAGGCTCTGAGCTCTCAGCACAGAGCCCGATGCAGGGCTCGAACTCGGGAACAGTGAGATCGTGACCTAGGCTGAAGCCGGACACTTAACCAACTGAGCCCCCTAGGCGCCCCTGATTACATCTGATAGTAAAGGTACCTTGTAATTCATCAATGAATGTAGTCCATAAGCTCCTATAAGCCATGGCACGTTGTACTCACTTACCAATTCATGCCAGGAGAAAAGGCACAATTAAATTTAGGAACTTGAAAAAGTATTTTATTGAAGATATCAACTTGAAGCAAATTCCCATGCAAGATGACACAAATTTGCATTTTAAACAATTTACCCTTTGTTCTAAATGCATTGGGAAACTTGAATTCAATCTTTCTAACAGCCCTTAGATGCCATCATGAAAACTTCTGCCATCTATCTCCTTCATTTGTAGGCGGCGATAGAGAAAGACAATGGAAGTCACTTGGCTAGTGGGTGATTCCGTGGAATCAGAGCCCAGGTCTCATGCACTCCCAGCTATTATGTTTCCAGGAAGGTACTGCCCTTATCCATTACTCTCAGCCCTAACTAGAGAGAGACTCATCCTGGGAGCTGTGATAAATTGAGGCCAGCACACTTTTATTTATATTTATAGCACCTTCCCAACTCTCCTGAGGTCTGTGAGTTATGAAAGTACAGAATTAGCTTCTTTTACCTTTTCCATGACCCCTTATTGTTTCAGTAAACTCTGGAGGGGAACTTATAATGCCTTATGCTGGGCCGTGTGCAAGGACTTCACAGAAGAATCACACACTGTTCCTCCCCACAGACAGCTCTCAGTTAATGATGAGGGGGACCAAGTGGGCAAAGAGAATGTCAATAAAATGCGGAAGTGCCGTGAGAAAGTTGTGAAGGGAATGATGTGTCGACATATATACAGCATGCTGAATTCCACCTAGTGACGAGGAGAGAATTCCCGTTAGAGAAGCCACGTGGATTGGATCTTTCGGGAAGACAAATTTGATAAGAGAATGAGAAGAGGATTCTATGGAAATGGGGTGAATAAAGTCACCTTCACGCATGTGATTTTGGGGGAAAGTCCCTGGTAGAAGGAGAGGCCACAGATGGAACTACTGAGAGAGATCTGAGCTGGGAGAAGTAGGTCGGGACTGGATTATGCAGATTTATGCGTTTATGCGTAAGACTAGGATTTCGACACAACGTGATGCTAATAATGAGAAGCCAACGATGTTAATCAAGTGGGCTGGAACAGCAATGCCTGGAAAGATTAAATGAGGATCTAGATGACTGACTGACAGAATACGGCAACGACGTGGCGAATGAAGGGTTAACATGAGTGAGACAGGAGAGCAGGCCACACCAGCTGTCTTCTCCCCAGAAAACATCTAGACGCCTGTCCGGGACTGGAAGTCGCTCTGGGAAAGCTCGGTATTCTGACCAGGAAGATCCCACCCCGGGGTGGAGCACAGCATGGAGACTTACTTACCTCCCGTACAGGGCTGTCTAGTGCGTCAGCTTAGCTGAGGTGTCTGGGGGTGGCCGGGAGCAAAGGAGCAGGACGGGGGCTCTCGGTGCCCACCAGCGGCAGACGCCACTGCCCCAGTGGCCCGCACTGCGGGACCCTCCAGCTCCTACGACACCACAGACGACCTACAGCTCTCACAGCGGAGGACCCCATAGTGTTGGCTGGCACTGACCGGGGAGGCCTGCTCTGTAGAGGACTTTAGCAACTGAGGGGGCCAACGCCATCACCGCCCCTCATGCCCCAGAGAGACAGATGCTGCCACACCCTCTAAGAAGGAGCTGCCGCCCTGAGCCGCACACACATCCTGGCCCCCCACCTGCACCTCCTCCGTGTGCACCAGGCTTCAGAGCCACGCCCCGTGGCCACGCTGCCATACTTTTGCATCAAAACCCGGCCCCACAGGTGCTCCACGTACTCATGTCTCAGGCACTGGACCCACCATGGCCACGAGCTAGGTAAGCCCAGAGCCGCTGTCACTCCAGGAGCACTCACTCTCTAGAGCCCATGGCTGCCCCATCGACATGCACACACCAGACATCAGTGTCATCTGTGAGGGTGCCTGTGAGCCGACCTGGGGCCAAGGAGGACCCTCTTGCCGTGACATACCTCCTAGTCGAAAAAGAGATCAGCAGGGGCGCCTGGGTGGCTCAGTCGGTTAAGCGTCCGACTTCAGCTCAGGTCATGATCTTACGGTCCGTGAGTTCGAGCCCCGCGTCGGGCTCTGTGCTGACAGCTCAGAGCCTGGAGCCTGTTTCAGATTCTGTGTCTCCCTCTCTCTGACCCTCCCCCGTTCATGCTCTGTCTCTCTCTCTCTCAAAAATAAATAAACGTTAAAAAAAAAAAGAAAAAAGAAAAAGAGATCAGCAGCCAGCACCACTGAAAACCTCAACAGCCCCTGACACAGCTGTAGGCACACATAACCTTGGCACTGAGGATCCCCGCAAGCTTCACAGACTCTGACCTCAGCTGACCGAAACACCGCTGGTCCTTTCCTGGAGCAGGAGTCGTCACACTCTACCTAGCTGGCACCCTCACTCCCACCCACAGGTGAACGTCTTTCCCCATGAAACCAGTCTATAAAGTCAGCCAGAGTGGACCACTCCTTCAAATATGCAGACATCAATACAAGGCTGTAAGAAACATGAAAAATCAAGGAAATACGTCACCACCAAAGGAACACAATAGTACTGCACTACCCAGACACAAAGAAATGGAGATCTACAAATTACTGGACAAAGAAATAATTCAAAATAATTGTTTTAAGGGAGCTCAGCAACCTACGACTAAACAAAATCAGGTAAACAGTACATGAAAAGTGTAGATACCTAAGAGAGATAGTGAAATGGTAAAAATAAATCAGCAGAAATTCTAGAGCTGGAATACAATCAATGAAATAAAATAAAATGCAATAAAAAGCATCAGTAACAGATTTGATCAAAAGAAAGCATCTGTGAACTTCAATACAAGTCACTTGAAATTATCCAAAGGGAAAAAAGATCACACACACACACATGTACACACATGTACACACACACACACACACACACACACACACAACAAAAAGAGAAAAGCAAGCAGAAAGGATCCGAGAATTATGGAACATCATCAGGTATAACAATATTGACATTGTGGGAGTCCATGACAAGTAGAAGGGAGAGACAGAAAGCATATTTAAAGAAATAATTGCTGAAAACTACCCAAATCTGGGAGAGATATGGATATCCAGGTACTCAAAACTCATAGGTCCACATACACTTCAACTAAAAGAGAACTTCAACTAGACACATTATTAAAGTAAAATAAATAGATAAATAAATAAACCTGCCAAAAATCAAAGACAAAGAGAGAATTTTGAAAGCAAAAACAAAACAAATGAAGCAAAACAAAACAAAACCAAACCAACAACAACAACTCATCTCTTACAATGATATCCCCATAAGGCTATCAGCAGATTTCTTAACAAAAAGCTTGCAATCAGGAGAGAACAGGATGGGATATCCAAAGCGTTGAAAGAAAAAAACTGCCAACCAACCATATTTTACTTGGCAAAGCTCTCCTTCAGAAATGGAGAAGAACACATTTTCTCAGATAAGTAAAAGCTGAGGGAGTTCATCATCACTAGAACTGCCTTATAAAAAATGATAAAATGAGTTCTTTAAAAGGAAATTAAAGGTTGCTAACTAATAACATGATAACATATGAAAGTATAAAACTCTCTGGTAAAGCTAGGTATAGATTCAAATTCAGAATATTCTAGCCCTGTAATGGGGGTGTGTAAATCAGATCACTCTAGTATAAAGGTTAAATAACTGAAATATTAAAACGGTACAGACAATATTTTTAATGGATATACATGATAAAAAGATGTAAACTGTGACATCAAAAACATAAAGTGTGGAGGAATGAGTAAAATGATAGCTTTTGTATATGATCAAAGTTGTAAGCGTAAAACAGTTAATATAAAACGTTTATATAAGCCTCATAGTAACCACAAAGCAAAAACCTATAGTAGATTTATAAAAGAAAAAGAATAAATCAAAGCATACCACCATGGAAAATCATCAAATCAGAAAGACAGCAAAAGAGGAACAAATGAATAAAAGAACTACAAAGTAGCCAAAAAATAATTAACAAGGCGGCAGTAGTAAGTCTTTCCTTATCAGTAATTAAATGAAAAGGAACTAATGTCTCTAATTAAAAGACACAGAATGCATGGATGTACCGCAAAAAACAGCACCCAACCCTATGCTGCACATAGAGAATCACTTCAGCTTTAAAGACAAAGACACACATAGGCTGAAAGGATATGGATAAGATATTCCATGCAAACCAAAACCAAAACCAAAAGAGAGCAGGGGTAGCTATATTTGTACCAGACAACATACACTTTAAGTAAAAAACTGTTCCTGGGGCACCCCGGTGGCTCAGTCGGTTGAGCGTCTGACTTTGGCTCAGGTCATGATCTCTCAGTTTGTGAGTTTGAGCCCTGCATCGGGCTCTGTGCTGACAGCTCAGAGCCTGGAGCCTGCTTCTGATTCTGTGTCTCCCTCTCTCTCTGCCCCTCCCCAGCTCATTCTCTGTCTCTCTGTCAAAAATAAATAAACATTAAAAAATTAAAAAAAAAAAAACTGCTCCTAAAGACAAAAAAGTCATCATACAATGATAAAGGAGTCAATTCATACAGAGAATAAAATAACTGTAAA
Source organism: Panthera leo (assembly GCF_018350215.1). Classification (NCBI taxonomy): domain Eukaryota; kingdom Metazoa; phylum Chordata; class Mammalia; order Carnivora; family Felidae; genus Panthera; species Panthera leo. Next base: position 2,094,392 of record NC_056689.1, on the reverse strand, counting down.
TATATCTGCACCCAACATCAGAGGCCCTAAATATATTAAGCATATATTAACAGATTTGAAGGCAGAAAGAGACAGCAATGCATTAACAGCACTGAACTTCAATATCCCACTTTCAACAAGGGATAGACCATCCAAACAGAAAATGTATACAGAAATATTGGATCTAAACCACATTTTAGACTAAATGGACCAAACAGACATATCCAGAACATCCCATCCTAAAGTAGCAGAACCCACATTCTTCTCAAGTGCATACCAGGCATTCTCTAGTAAATTCATATGTTAGGTCACAAAAAAAGTCTTAACAAATTTAAGAAGAATAAAATCCCATCAAGTGGCTTTTCCAACCTCAAGGGTATGAAATCCGAACTAAGTAACATGAGAAAATCTGGAAAATTAGCAAATGTGTGTAAATTAAATAACACTCCTGAATAATCAAAGAGGAAATTGAAAAATATGTTGAGGCAAATGAGAACAAAAACAACACACGGAAACATACGAGATGAAGGAAAAGCAGTTCTAAAAGGGAAATTCATAGCAATGAATGTTTAAAGAGAAAGGAAAGATCTCAAACAGCCTAACTTTTCACTTCAAAGAACTAGAAAAAGAACAAACCAAGTCCAAAATTATCACAAGAAGACAATAACAAAGAGCAGATCAGAAAAATTAAATGAAATAGAGACTAAAAAATAGAAAAGATCAATGTAACTAAGAACTTCTTCTCAAAAAGATCACAAGATTGATAAACCTTTAGTTAAATTAAGAAAAAAGAGAAGACTTAAATAAAGGCAAAATTAAACCAGAAGACATATAACTGGTATCTCAGAAACATTAAGGATTTTAAGAGACTATTAATGAATAATTTATACACCAACAAACTGGATAACATAGAAGAAATGGATAAATTCCCAGAAATATACAACCTACTAAGATTGAATCATGAAGAAATAAAAAAACTGAATATACCTACAACCAGTATGAATCAGTAATCAGAAGTCACCCAACAAAAAAGGCTCAGGACCAGATGGCTTCATGGGTGAACGCCACCAAGCATTTTAACAAGAACTGGTGTCAGCCCTTCTCAAACACGGAAGAGGAGGGAACATCCCCAAGCTAAAGTGAACATGGGGGTACGGATATCATTGTGAGATCCTGACTCCTGGGAGTCGAGAGACGAGACATGGTTCTGTTCCCACCAACGCGTTTCCAGTCTTGATCCTTTCTAACATGAGTGTATTTCAAACTCTGGATATTCATAACTAATTGATACATTATATATAATATATACATATACACATACATGTTACCCAGATATTTTGTACATAGTTGTATACAATATTATAATGCACACAATATTTGGGTAACTTTCTTTTATGAACTTATGTTCATTTTCCAAATGCTTCATAACGGGCTATTCCCAAAGGTAAAAATTAAATCTTACCTGATTATAAACAGGGGCAATGCTCATATATGCAAAAGAGGTGAGGGAGATTTTGCACTTTTTCAGATGACCTTAACCAACCCAACTTTATTGCACTGTCACTGTATGAAAAGGACACTACACCGTTGTCAAGAGATGGGGTGTGCAATGGCCGCTTTGAGGTCACTGTGTGAACATGCGTCTGCACTAGGCTTTCGACCTTGGTCTTTCTGTCTGTAAGGAGGCGTCAACACACCTGCCCTAACATCCTCACGGCTCTCACAGTAATCGTGTGGGTGATGTTGGGAAAAGGGATTTATCGACTGTAAACTTCTGCTATTGAAAGTTGTACCCACTGTTCAGACCTTTATATCTCCCCATATACCCAACCAATGGAATCTAAATCAAAAGTGTCTTCCTTTATGTACATAAAGATATTGTATATTATCATCACATATTTAAGCCAGATGTTCAGTGTCCATAACATGATGTACACAAGATGAGTATGTATGAAATTCTTTAGACATTTAATCATGCTATCTCTAACAGTATGACAGTATGCTTATGCCCAAGCATATGTGTGATATTGTAAATAATTCGTGAAATAAACTAACATTTTGCACTGTAAATAATCTTGCTGCTCTGCACAGAGGCTTCTTGTGCAGGACCGCTCTGAGAAATCTGTAAAACTAAGACTTGCAAAATAAACGTCAATCATACTTTGTTAACTGATAGAGAAGCAAGTTGGAATGCCTCTGTAAACAATATTTAACCTGTCCTAATGAGGTGCAAAAAAAGCTCAAACTAACTTTTTTAAAAAAATTTTTAAATGTTTTTTTATTCATTTTTGAGACAGAGAGAGACAGAGCATGAACAGGGGAGGGGCAGAGAGTGAGAGAGAGAGGGAGACACAGAATCCAAAGCAGGCTCCAGGCTCTGAGTCGTCAGCACAGAGCCCGACGGGGGCTCGAACTCACAGACCGTGAGATCATGACCTGAGCCGAAGTCGGACGCTTAACCGACTGAGCCACCGAGACGCCCCTCAAACTATCTTTAAATAATAGGCCAAACAGAATAGACTCTTCAAGCATTGTGCACTTTATACTGAAAACCTCCAGAGGTATCTCTTAGGTGACCATAAACACCAAAAACAAACGAGCAAAATCCTTAGTCTGAACTTCTCACTTGGAGATGCCACGGCCAACTCTACATCAGAAGGGAGTTGCGAGCTCTAAACATAAACCCTGCAAGGCCACACGGTCAATTTCAGGGGCTCCCCAAAAGTGAAGGAAAAGCAGTGCAAGTGTGTTTAACAAACCCACGTTTTCCAGATAACTTTAATGTATTCAAAAGAGGTCCATTACACTTGTTCTGTTTAAAAGGAAACTTCTTAATTGGAACTAAGTCATTCATTATTCACTGTGATACAGGTTTATACCCTTAGGGTCCATGTGATCATTCACATGTTCAGCTGACAGAAGGGGAAAAAGCTATTCTAATGGCTGAGCTTGGCTCTGACTCACTGGTTTTTATCTCCCTTAACTTCCAATCTCAGTTACAGATGGTGTTAAAGCTGGGGGAAACAGCATTTTGGGAGATGGGTAGGGAGAAGTACAAGTCATTCTGAGTTGCTGAGGCTCTCATTAAATATGGCAAGCCACTTCCAATCCGAGAGCTACTGAAATGAAGGGCTGAGGCTTTTCTGTTGTATTTCCTTAAAAGCATAAAAGGCCCTGCTCAGAATCCAGCAGTCAACCTCCTGAATGGTGTGATTAGACATTTCTTTTGACAGTGCTCAATGACGACTCAATCATGCCCCCAGAGTGAGCCTTGCACAACATCAAAGAGTGTTTTGGGGTAACAACAACCCACATGCTAAATAGTTTGCCAGAATTCCATCATTACGACATCTAAATGGAGCACTTGGGTGTTTGTCTGATGTACACAAATCTACTATGGAGAAAGAAGTGAAATTATTCCTAAGAACTTCATGCAAGTTACCAGAAGAGAAGATATTCATGAATAATAAAATGCACATTTGTAGAATCAAGGAATGCCAGTGGTGGAGAAAATATTTTAGGTCATTTAAATGTCTTTGCGTTTTTTGAATTTGCAACTGAAAGTCAGAAATTGTAAAAGGCTAATGCAAGATTAGACAGATAACAGAAGACGCGGCTGAGCATGAGTACAAACATCTTAATTCAGATTTTTAAAAAGTTTCTATCATGCCAAAGCGATTCCTGGAAATTAGAGTTAAATACAGGATGTCCAAAAGAATGCATTCCCCAAAACAAGAATTTGAGGGTACTATTGCATGTAACGTTATATTGTTTAATCAGTTGTGTATGATACTATTAGAAGAAAATCAGATATTCTAAAAAAGGTTCTCATCACCCCCTGGGATACTGAACCTCTGTGCTAACCCAAAACTTTCAAAACACGGAGTTTAACTTAAGACGAATGACATACACAAACGACTTTGTCGCGTTTCTGAAAATCTATCAAACCAGCCAAACTTATGTGTCTCAGCTTCTAGTACAAAATGGCAGACTTGTGCCAATGGCAAAATATTAAAATCAAAGTCAGAAATCTTGGTGTCTCATCCGAGCTCTGCCAGTCCATGTCTCTATAACCTACAGAAATTCACCTTAACTCTTTGAGCATCACTTTTAATCAATCTGCATGGTTCCCGTATGATTTCACAGAATTCAAGTATTCACACTTTACACTTTAAAACCACCACCTAAGTTGCATTTGTAAACAAGCTATGGGACGATGCCCTCATGCTATCGCATCACAGTAGTTTCTCTCCGGAGGGAAAGCCGAGATTCTCCCACACTGACTACATTCCCCAGAATTTTCCTGGCTCCCCCACAGGTCTTGTCTAAGCCGTGACAAGTTCTGCCTCATGTGGCCCAGCTGCCTTCCCCTTCCCCTCTAACCTGAGCTGCGGGTGAAGACAATTCAGGGCTCAATGGTCTGCATCCTCTGAAGGGAGTCGGTGGCCTCCAGCCTTTCTCTGGCCGCCACCGTACCACCCAGGGTTCCCGTGAACCTTCTCACCAGATTTTGTGGGCACCACAGAGGCAGCACCAACAAAAAGCAGAATTGGGATATACACTACTTCTATGCTTTGGAATATGTGCCTCATCTTATAATATGCGAGCCAACAGTTCAACCTCCAAACAGGTATGCTCTCTGCCAAACAAGCCCATCCCACCCGTTTGCCCACAGGATTTGGCGGAAAGCACACTGTAGCCCACGGCGTGCACAGAGGATGATCACTTGTGATAACTCTGACAAGGATCTCTCGTTCTCCTTCTGCTCTCCTGAACGTGCAGGTGGTCTCCAAACTATGTGTCGAAGAGTCTGCAAAACTTCTTATTCTTAGTCCCTAAAATTATATTCTTCTTCCCGATCCTCTAGAAAGTCCTACTCAAGTAGCTCCAAGATGAATGGAAAAAACACGCGTTACTCAAAAGACAAATGTTAACGCAGGTTTCAATCATTAAATGTATTTCCCGCCCGTTACTGATATAAGCGGTAAGTAACCAAGTCATGCTACGTATTTCTATTCCAATAGGAAAATAGAACAAAAAGAAAAAAGAAAAGTAATTTTAAAACTTTTTTACCGTTGAAGTTTTATTTTAATTTGAAATGCCGAAGGCGTATTATTTAACAGTCAAGAAGTGTATAGTAAACTTATCTCTGAGTAGATATTACCTAAAACAGGGATGTATGATTTCCTAAACTCATCTTGGAATAGATACCAGCAGACAGAAGGAGCCCATCTTTGCAGGGATCGTAATGAATTCAAACACACTCATTAATTTTATAGCAGTTCATTCGGTTTCACGGAGAAACATAAAAAGGTCTATCTTACGGGAAAGAACACCCAGGAGCTACCTGGATGCTTGAGGAGAAGGAATTTGTCCCAGTGTTTGAAATGCATGGGTGATAAAGCAAGGCGTGGAGATATTTTTGTTAGATAGTTCTGTTCTCATACATCTTCTGTAACAGAAATGACCTACAGTAAAGTAACTCACAATACCCTCTCTTCTGAAGGTGATTTCCACATAAAATTTGAACACAACTTTCAATAGCCATTACTAGGATATGAATTTGAATGACCTTTAAAGGAATAATATTTTCTGCTGATGTTAAAAGTTTGCTAATATCTATTTTGCTAAAAGTGGTTTGGTCACTGTTCCTGTATGATCAACCCCAAACCATCACGTTTACATGAGCCAAAGTGCTTAATTTGTAATAATCATCCCTAGGGAATTCTATAGCTTTTTGTCAAGTTTGACTTAATAAGCAGCACTATATGAGTCATACCAAGAGACTATGACAATCAAGGCTTTCTTGGTAGGATGACATAATGTCCAATTAATAATATCTGATTAAAATACACAAGATGTCTTATACAAATAAAAGCAGAGTATGCCTTTTATTTTTTTTTACATTTATTTATTTTTGAGAGACAGAGAAAGAGCACAAGTAGGGGAGGGGCAGAGAGAGAAAGAGGCACAGAAAGGGAAGCAGGCTCCAGGCTCTGAGCTGTCGGCACAGAGCCCGATGTGGAGCTCGAACCCACAAACCATGAGATCGTGACCTGAGCTGAAGTCAAACGTTCAACCGAGTGAGCCACCCAGGTGCCCCTTTTTTTAAAAAAATTTTTTTTACAGGGTATGTCTTTTAAAACAACATGAAATAATTTCCCTTTTATGGGAAGCCTTCACATTAAAATGGAGCATAATATAATTTGAACTGTTCGACAAATAGTCATTAGCTAATTGGTCAATTATTTGGAAAATTACTCAAAGATCAGATATCTATAAATATATTACGATTAACTCAGGCTATAATGAACATAAAACAAAACTTAAAAATAAAAGACATAAATTTGAACATTCAAATAATTAAAACAGTAAAAAAGCTCTTTAGGCAAATCATGAAAAGGCAAAAGTAATGGAAATATTGATAGATCAGACATAAAACTCTAAACAATAAATGCATTCAAATATACCATCAAAAGTTAAAGGCGTAAAATTGTGAAAAAGAACAATAAGCAATAACAAATCAATCATTAGGAAAACTTCAAAACTGCATGAAATCATTTCAAAAATAGAGGTATATAAATAAAAAATTGTCATATATTTGTTTTTTAATCTTTTAGCGTTTATTTTTGAGAGTGAGAGAGATGGAGGGTGAGTGGGGGCGGGGCAGAGAGAGACAGAGACACAGAATTCAAAACAGGCTCCAGGCTCTGAGCTCAAACCCAGGAACCAGTGAGATCATGACCTGAGCTGAAGTCGGATGCTTAACCCACTAACCCCCCAGGGGCCCCCTAATTATCATATATTTAAAGTCAATCTCCCCACTAAAAGGACAATGTGAAACAGCAAAAAAACCTGGAAAATATGTTGCTAAGTGAAAGTGCAAACTGCTTCCTTTCTTCGTATATCCTTCAAGCCAATAATTTTCTACCCCTGGAAATACAGGAGAAGAACATATTTGAGGATATGCACAGAGACATGTGAGATTGTTCTAGAAGCAATCTTTATAGTGCTGCAAAATGAACGTGCCGTGAAGGGGGTTAGTGCGGACGAAGGTGGGTGGTGACAGATGTAACATATGGAGCCAGCATGCCACAAGGGAGGGCTTCCCTCCCTGCAGCAAAGGTGTCCTACTCTTTCTGAATCTCCCATCCTTTCAAAAGAAGAAAATTCCAAACATCCTCAACGTGCAAGCATTGACAGTAAAGTCAACTTTTAAAAAGCTTTGAACAGTAACGATAAACCACATCACCGGGTCTAACTCAGCCTGATTCCGGGGTTGTGACCCTGGATGACGGAACCACATAATGTTGGTGAAACCACCATGTGACAGGAAACTGTTGCCATAAAAATGTTCGGAGTAAACGCACAAATGACAAGAGCAGTCTATTCTATTTAAAGGAAAAATGAGGCTGACAAGGAACCCCAGGCCACTAGAAATTAGCAAGGACATCCTTCGGTGGTAGAATTGATGACGTCTTTTCCCTTCTGTAGTTTTCGAGATTTCATTATCGGGATGTACTATTCTGCAATTCGGGAGCGGGCGGAGAGAAAAGAGCATCCTGAGGGATACAGAAGTTTTCACTGAGGAGCCCAGGGTGTCCCAGCGAAACCCCACCTCGGCGTCAGCCGGTGAGCGGCAAGAAAGAGGTTGCTGGAGCCTGGGAAGGCACCCCAGGAGCCCCGGCAGTGAGATGCTGACTGAGGACACAGAGGACTGAGGCAGCCCAGGACGTAGAGCCCCACCTGGTAAAGGTCTCCTGCCAGAAAGCACAGGTGAGAATACAGAACAGCAGTACCATACAACAGCTGATGCCCGCACTGGGGAGGGGTGACAATGAACAGATGACCTTGGGAACGAGCCCCAGTCTGCAAGCAGCAGTGAGATGAAATACGTCCCACAGAGATCACTGTCTGAGATGCACTCTCATCCTCTTCCTTCCCAAACAGGGGTGTTTCTTATCTTTACGTATTTGTCCCCGTGTCCTATCATACACTGAATGTGACGGAGAGCGGACAGACTTTAGCTGCGAGTTCTAGATCGAGAGGAGACCCCCGTGCAGAGACTTAGACTAAGAAGACTCGCGTTACTAATACTTCTCCAGTCAAAAGGTGTAATCACTCCAATTGCTGGAAGCAATGAAAGACTCTAATGTAACAGGCAATGCGTTCACGAGAGCCCAATAACGTGCCCAGACTTTTGCTGTTGAGAAATACAAAAAAAGCAAACTGCTATTCGGTAGATCAAGGAGTGTCAGCAGAATCACATCATCACACGCCTCGCCGGCACAATCAGAGAGTTCCAGGCAGGCAACCCCCCGCACTTACGAGCCCTTTCCAACAATGACTGCGCGAACGTTCACAGAAACCGTACTGATCCCATATTGTTTTAGAGTGAAGTTGTCCAAGAACTTCTCCGGTGCTCTCTTTTAATTCTTATCCTCCTAGGTATCTGATAATGACCATTTAAATTGGGAAAGCACCAAGTGCATTACACCCTTCCGTTCGGAGTGAAGTGAGCAGGACACTTTGGCCACAGATCTAAGGCCGAAGACTTCACCTGAGACACAACTCTCTCTCTCTCTGAGTAATCAGCTTTTAGAACTGAACACAATTCTAAGACGTTGTTTTCCTTCTAAACTTTTAAGTTAATTCTATTCTAACTTTTAATCGATGCTACGGAGTAGTAAAAAGAGCCTGAAGGCCACGGTTTTGTTCCGAAAAACAAATGAAGAAAGAAAGGCGGGTAACCCTAATGAAATCAGGATAGAATGTAGAGTCTTAATAAAAAAAAATACAATTATTTCTAATAACTGTGCTTTCATTTCAGATCATTTTCAACAAGTGTAATAATACAGAATAAATACAATTCCAGGAGAAAGCCAGGTTGCTGTTTTAATTGAATTGCTTTTTATTTATTTATTTTTAATTGTAGGTGCTGAAAGAGACGTTGAATGCCGACAAACCTGCCGTTAATCTGTTTTGTTTTGTTGTGTCATTTAAAACCGAATTAGTCATTCACTATGAAAATTCTCTTAGGTAAAACTTTTTCAGGGATCTTTCACAAGAATTAGGTCAGGTGTTATTTGTAGCTTTTTGTCTGGGAATCTATTCTCCTAAAGCTGGAAAATGTAATTTTCCTAAGAGTGTCCAAATAGCAAAAACAAGTAAACTGTGACTGTCCTTTCACTTAAATATATAAAAATACATGTTTTCCCTTTCGGGATCATGACAATCATTTTTATTCTAGAAGACAGTATCTGTATACACATAAACTATATATATATATATACACTGATGCATATCTGATATACTTTTCTACTGTTTCCTCCCAAACACTAGTTCTACATGTTTGCCTTTCAGCAGCCCGAGCTGTGTGTCAAGCATGGCCATAAACGTGTTTCTTGAATCATCTCATTAAAGTCTTGCAATACTCATGAGGTCTTAGCACTGAGGAAACTGGCATAAAAGTTTTAAGAAAAAATGTCCAGTTTCAAGAGCAACTAAACATCAGAGCCCAGGAGCCCAGCTACCAACCTTCTACCATTAACCACTGTTGTTTGTACTGACCGAGAAAAGGTCCGGGGGAGATGATCCCCCCGGGACCCCTGGTGTGCTGAACGATGTTCGCCCTCCAGTAGCCCCAGCTGGATGAACCCACATAAAAAGAACATGATTAACGTGATGACTGCAGAATCGGGAAAAAGACCTTGTAGTGCACTTCGCAAAACAGGAGCTCAACAGAGTTTGGAATTAAAGTAAAAATTAAATACAGGAAAACAATAAAGGATCTTAAACATACTCTGTTAACACGATGCAGGTAAAACTTTCTTTTCAGAAAAAGCTGTTTCTACCTTACAAACAAGGCGCCCACATATGGTGATATTGAACCCAACATCCCATGTTCCTTAAATGCTGAAAATAAGAATTTCCTTCATAAAGCACATGAAGGAAAAAAAAAAAGTAGTCATACAATGTTAACTTCGAAAAACACAAAACACAGACTTGTAAGTAAGGGCAGCATTTTCTCGTTTGTTAACATAAGAAGTGTAAAATGTATCCAAACAGAAAATTTTCGAAGGAAAGCTGCTGCTGCCAGTGAGCAGTCACAATCTGCTAGATGTGAACTTAGCAAAGTCCACCAGAAGCAGTAAAACTGTGGCTGGCCATATGTGGGAAACCGTCAAGAGCCCTCAGAGCGCAGGATTCAAGAACACAGAACCTGGGGTCTTGATTCAAATTCTCTCTCTTCTTGGGTGTCTTTGGTCAAAGGTCTTCACTTTCCTGAGCATGCATTTTCTCATTAATAAATTGGGAAAACAATAAGATTATGAAGTCAGAAGCCTTAAAGGAGTTAGTAAATGTAAAGTTCTTGAAATAACAACAGGCACAAAATAAACTGCTACATAATTCATTATTTTTGCTAATCTGTATTATTTTTTTAGTCTAAGCATAGTTATCTTATGAAGATAAAGATATTACATATTTTTTTAATTTCTAAAATGCTTTTTTGACTACTCATCATGCAGAAGAATATAGCTTTCTAGAAGAATAGTATTTAATGTAGAAGTTATACATAATATTTATTTTACAAATACTGGAATGCCATAATTTTTAATCAGTTTAAAGCTCGTAAGTCCTCATTGGCCAACTTTTTATTAATTTGTTAAATGTCTGCCTAGCGCAATTATTCTTTCATCGGATGTATTCCTAAGCATACAGTCATTTTTTCCCCACTAGAAAGATGAGTCAAAGTGTTACTGCTCTCCTCCCCTCCACCATTTTTGCTAATTAATATGCTCCTTCCTAAGAATATGCTCACAATTAATGCAGACTCACTGCGTTTTTACCAAATTTAATCTGCTATTTTTGGAAACAGAATGTTTACAAGTGAATTTGTAATTCCTTCATACATGCCAAATATCATCAGGATGTCGTGGCCAGATGGGTTCTAAATGCCAACAGAAAACCAATTTCTCGAGCTAAGTACACACGATATGTTTTAGATTGTGAGTACCTGGGAAGTTTGGTGACTGTGGGCATTCTTTAGAAATTGTGTGTGTGTGTGTGTGTGTGTGTGTGTGTGTGTGTGTTTGTGTGTGTGTGTGTGTGTGTGTTGTACATATCTGCACAGGGTATTATCTTTATACCTCCAGATACTAAAATATAGAAGCAAATTATATTCCCTCACATTGTCACACAGTGATCAAGAAGAATATAATTACTTGTGTCCTAAAAGTTTACCATAATATGCTCAAGGAGCCAGCATAATATTTCTTAGACGAAACAGTATAACACCTGAAAAAAATGGAGTATTACATCTCAGGTTTATTGTAAAGTCACAGCTAATATATAAGTTAGTCGTAGTATGATAATAAGTTATTTTTTCAATTGTATTAATTTTTCAGGATTCAGCATCTATAGCACTTTAAACCGTATAAAATATAATGCAAATAATGATATCAACTCAACTTTATAACAATTTCACATCTAAAAGACCCTTTTAGGGTCGCCTGGGTGGCTCAGTTGATTGAGAGGCCGACTCTTGGTTTCAGCTCAGGTCATGATCTCAAGGTTTCATGAGTTCAAGCCCCACGTCAGGCTCTGAGATGACAGCACGGAACCTGCTTGGGATTCTCGCTCTCCTCCCTCTCTCTCTCTCTCTCTCTGCCCTTCCCCACTTGTCCTGTCTCTTTCAAAATAAGTAAACTTAAAAAATATTTTAAAGACCTTTTTAATAATTTTAAATTTTGTTTAACATTTACAAACCCATGTGAAGGAACACAAACTGTTATGCAGATCTTAATGTAATACATACGCATTACCCAAAAATTGTTCTGAATAATATATACTTTGTTAATGTTACAAAATTATTTTTAAAATAGTAATACCGTTTCAAGCAGTAAAGAACTGTTTTAAAATACAGTAATTAGATTGCATTGTTCCATCAAGGGATTAAATCACAATACTGGTGAACACAATCTTTACTCTTCTAAATATATTGAAAACTATCAGAAGGCACAGTACAAATAATAATTGAATAGATTTGGCCTCTGTGCATCAGCTGAGAGGGAGAATACGAACCAGAACCTTATGGACTTTTAACTTATACCTATCTAATTGTTAATTATCCTTTTAAAAATACTCTTAAAAAGGAATCTTGAATCAAACTATTAGATTAATTAATAATCGATTATTTAATTTCTTAGAAAAGTCTGTCCTTGGTAGTGGAGAAAGGAGTTCAACGTGAAAAGGGAAAAATATGGCAATTGGAATGAAAAGTTCAATAGAAAAATTTTAATATGTGTATATTATGATATATACTATATATGTATTTCTTTTTTACAGCTTTTTAACATTTATTTATTTTTGAGAGAGAGAGAGAGAGAGACAGAGAGAGATCGAGCATGAGCAGGGGTGGGGCAGAGAGAGAGGGAGACACAGAATCTGAAGCAGGCTCCAGGCTCTGAGCTGTCAGCACAGAGCCCGATGCAGGGCTTGAACCCATGAGCCGTGAGATCGTGACCTGAGCCGAAGTCGAATGCTCAACCGGCTGAGCCACCCAGGTGCCCCATACATGTATTTCTGAAACACATTACATATATAGGATTTGTTTATTGGTATCTGAAACATGTAAGAAGAAAAACAATATGAGAAAATAACTCTGAGAGCTTTTTTTTACATGATTCTTAGTTAATTATCTTAAGTCAAAACTGACAGTTGTAATTCCTTCCTCTTCCTACTCATGGAAAGAATTCAGCACTGAAAAGAGGTGGGGATTTAAGGACTAATTCACAAATAAAAACAGTAGGAAAGTTAGAAAACATCTAAGGTCACATAAATCATTTCTAATGTTTTATTCATCTTTAAAACGGAAGCCAGTTTTTCTGTTTCACCCTAGGATGCAGTCCAGAAAAACCTCACTGTTCTTACATAAGTTGTAAGACATTTTAAAGAGTGTTGCTGACCAACCACAGCCATTTTGCTCTATACAGAACCAAGGAAATGTAATTCTTAGAAGACAATATGTTATGGTTTTAAGAATGAAAGAAAGAAATAAAGAATTTCTTTTCACCAGGAATCAAACGTTTAGTTGTCATCCTCTGAAACAATTTCTCAAATGTCTTGCAAAAGAAATGCATGACATAGGCAAACGTCCTCCCTCTCCTTCCAAAGACCGTATGACTGGGCCCCGGGCGCTGGGACCTCTCTTGCGCCTTGGACTTGTTTTTTCTTCCACAGCTGTGTCTTCAGTTGTGACCCCTCTCACACACCTGGCCGATGGCAAACCAAGAAAGACAGGCACTGGTGTGCAGTCTACCTTTCTAACGTGTCCCTGGTCCCGGGATTCAATCTCCTGTTCCCTGGAGTTATGAGTGTAACATCCTATTCCCCTGTCCAGATCTCAGTCATGTACTGAGTACTCAGTCATGCACTCAGTCACATGCTCAGTCTTCCATGGGCCCTGGCACTCCAGACGTGAGATCACCGATACCCGCAGACCCCAACCAGGTGGCAGAGCTGGCCTCCTATGCCCACGAATGCGGTTGGCGAAGCTGTAACTGGTGGGATTTTTTGTCTAAAGACCTGAAAACTCCCCCTGCAAACATGTGTTAGGATTTGTCTTCTTCTAGTGGTCCTCTATTAAAATGCAAGTGACTTGTTAAGGAGTCCATTACATCACTGACTGTGAATGGATTTTTTTCACATTAGCAGAGATGAATTTAAGGTAAACAGAGGTGGTATATGTAGAAGACAAGCCATTCTCATTTTAGGAATGTAAAACAGAGATGAGAATATATAGAATATCGTAGTTGATGAAAAAATATATAGTATCTGTGAAATCACTTCAAGAGATAATATCTTCCATTATAGATATGAAGTCATTTATGTAAGAACACACAGGACAACGGAGAAAATATAGGAGTCATGGCTTCTAGGTTTTCTTGGACACAGACTGGGAAATCTTTTTCTAAAAGGCTGTCCTTGGCGACAACGGGCACTAAGACCTAATAAATTGCATATTACTAGGAAAATAGTGTCAGAAAATTTATCGCTAGAGAAAAGTCCAATGTTTCCATTGGTACCTAAAGACGGTTCCAGGGCAGAATTAGGTAAAATATTATTCATCACAATAGCGCCACCATGTGGGCAATTCTCTCTCTCACCCCATGGGGAGAGGGGCTATGTAATAGAAAAAGAAGCTTCCAGAACTTCTAAGTCAAATCCTACATTTTTTTTTTTTTAACGTAGAAAACAACTGTCTTTGCTCTCAGTGATGCCATTATTTTACAAAAATCTTTAACACGTGGCTGGAATCCTGCAGCATGTGGAACTTCATTTCTACCAACCTCTGCCAATCATAACATCTGTGATTTGGGGCTCATATGAAGCAACACATACCTCTCTTATGTTAAGGTTGTCTTGCTCAGATTAAACTAATTTTGTGATCTCCTTCCCAGGTTTCCCACTTCTCACGGTGTCATCAACCGAATATCTAAAGAGGCTGTTGGAGTTTCAACAAAAAACAAAAATATAACTCAACTCAAAAATTAACATGTAATTCATATTAATCTGTGCCATGAATCACTTGAGAGGACGTATTTTATTAAACATGCAAGCTGTATTTTTAAAAACTTTCAACAGGCACATAATTTAAAGTAGTCGACAACCAACATACATACACAATTGAATGAAAGTGATTTTTTAAGGAAAATAAGCAAACACAATATCCTCTTCCTTTATCAATATGTGATGCTGTGCTTTTACGGTGCAAACAGTTCATAGAGAGAGTGCTAAATGCTCATTAATGGGAAAACATGTTCTGCACGGGCAACATTGTATAGAAAACACAATAAAACACAGGAATGGGAACCTTGATACCAAAACACCAACCAACGCCACACACGTTGAAGACCATGCCAAAGAATGACCAGCTTGCTTTGTTTGGGAAGAGTGGGAAAAATGAAGAATTTCATGGAAACGCCACTTGCAAAAAAGATCTGAAAGAAATGGCCAATCTTTTCATGGGTTCAGTAGTTCACCAAACCTTTCCTTTGCTGTTACATCACCTTTGTGAGGTTTTATTAATGGAAATGGAGAGAGGAGACAAAACTGACTGTAGGGATTTTTAAGTTTACTTTCTCTTTTTCTAATTTCATGTAAGCTACCTGAATTACTTTGCCCTATTAGCAAAAATATATCTGTAAATATATGAAATAAAAAGATTAACATTTTAATACGTGTCCTCCCTCCATCTCCAGTGACCAAGAGATAAAGTTTACTGAGCCAAACGATCAGCACACTGAGTTTTTTAAAACCATAAAATCTCAATAATCCTGAAGCATTTCTATCACCTCAGTGGTTTGAATCTCCAAGGGCCACCATCCATAATTTCAAATCTACAAATGACAGAAGTTTGGTCTTTGAGAATAGCCATCTCATAACAGGACAGACGTGACAATAATGGCATTGATCACGGAAAATAAAGAAACTTCAAGAAGATGACAAATACTAGGAAAAATTTTCAGTTTACCAGGCAGGTATGATACCTTCCCTAAAAGCAAGTTCATGAACACTAAGCCTGTATATTTCACAAACTAATTCTTGAACTAGGAGAACTGGAATCACCCATGGTGTTAAACATGCAATTAACTGCATCCTCTTGCACAACTTTCTCATGTGTTTGGGGTCATAAATCTCCATTTTCATGCATTTAGGCACTAAAATTAGAGAAAAACTGTTTTAGACCCTAAGAGTGAAGAGTTTATTTGGAAGCCAGTAACCACAGTGGAGAGCTGTTTACGTTCTTGGGATTCCCAATTCTCTTTAAAGCATTTATCAAGGATCAAGCAAGGAGTCTGACCTTTGACATAAACCTGCTCGTGCAGATCTACAAGAAGGCTGATTTGCTGATAATCCATCCTCTAATCACTCACACACACACACACACACACACACACACACACACACACACCTCAGATTTAGCTTTATTCCTTCCCCTCTGCACTGCCCCATTCTACTCAAGTACAGCCCCTGTCCCCAGCTCAGTATTACCATCTCCCCACTGCCACCGTATTCTCCCCTACACACCTGGCTCAGCACAGAGGCTTGCTGAGTAACGAGTAACCGACACCTGCACAACATTTACTGCTAGGCATGAACATTCCGATTCAGCGCAACCCCAACTCAGCACCACCCTGTGAGAAACAACACAGGAGTGACAGCCTAATGCACAGAGGAGGGTTAGGTTCCCATCGGAAGCTACAAGTGTACAGAAGCAGGAGAAGAAGGCCCTACCGGGAACAGCTTATAGCAGGGATAACTTGTAGGTGGGAGATGGCGGTGTGGACTGAGGCTGGACCCTGGACCCTGTAGATGGGAGATGGCGGTGTGGACTGAGGCTGGACCCTGGACCCTGGACCCTGTAGATGGGAGATGGCGGTGTGGACTGAGGCTGGACCCCGGACCTCGTAGATGGGAGATGGCGGTGTGGACTGAGGCTGGACCCCGGACCTCGTAGATGGGAGAGGGCGGTGTGGACTGAGGCTGGACCCCAGAACCTGTAGATGGGAGACGGCGGTGTGGACTGAGGCTGGACCCCAGACCTCGTAGATGGGAGATGGCGGTGTGGACTGAGGCTGGACCCCAGACCTCGTAGATGGGAGATGGCGGTGTGGACTGAGGCTGGACCCTGGACCCTGTAGATGGGAGATGGCGGTGTGGACTGAGGCTGGACCCCAGAACCTGTAGATGGGAGATGGCGGTGTGGACTGAGGCTGGACCCTGGACCTCGTAGATAGGAGATGGCGGTGTGGACTGAGGCTGGACCCTGGACCCTGGACCCTGTAGATGGGAGATGGCGGTGTGGACTGAGGCTGGATCCTGGACCTTGTAGATGGGAGATGGTGGTGTGGACTGAGGCTGGACCCCAGAACCTGTAGATGGGAGACGGCGGTGTGGACTGAGGCTGGACCCCAGAACCTGTAGATGGGAGATGGCGGTGTGGACTGAGGCTGGACCCCGGACCTCGTAGATGGGAGATGGCGGTGTGGACTGAGGCTGGACCCTGGACCCTGGACCCTGTAGATGGGAGATGGCGGTGTGGACTGAGGCTGGATCCTGGACCTTGTAGATGGGAGATGGTGGTGTGGACTGAGGCTGGACCCCAGAACCTGTAGATGGGAGACGGCGGTGTGGACTGAGGCTGGACCCCAGAACCTGTAGATGGGAGATGGCGGTGTGGACTGAGGCTGGACCCCGGACCTCGTAGATGGGAGATGGTGGTGTGGACTGAGGCTGGACCCTGGACCCTGTAGATGGGAGATGGCGGTGTGGACTGAGGCTGGACCCTGGACCCTGGACCCTGTAGATGGGAGATGGCGGTGTGGACTGAGGCTGGACCCCGGACCTCGTAGATGGGAGATGGCGGTGTGGACTGAGGCTGGACCCCGGACCTCGTAGATGGGAGATGGCGGTGTGGACTGAGGCTGGACCCTGGACCCTGTAGATGGGAGATGGCGGTGTGGACTGAGGCTGGACCCTGGACCCTGTAGATGGGAGATGGCGGTGTGGACTGAGGCTGGACCCCAGAACCTGTAGATGGGAGATGGCGGTGTGGACTGAGGCTGGACCCCGGACCTCGTAGATAGGAGATGGCGGTGTGGACTGAGGCTGGACCCCAGACCTCGTAGATGGGAGATGGCGGTGTGGACTGAGGCTGGACCCTGGACCTTGCCTCTTTCTGATTTACAGGGCATCCTGGAATATACAGCATCCATGTGTGAAGAAGTAAATATACCCACCCCACACCATTCTCTTCCCACAAACGAGATCAGAAAGGAAAGGCAACAACAGTCTTTCTACAGATGAGTATTGCAAGCTGGGAATACTGTTTCATTTATTTCACCGATTACCGTACGTCGACATGAAATCCCAGGCACTGATTTTCAATAAACCACCGTCTTAAAGTTAACTTACCTCTCTGGTTTCATCTGTGCATCCGAATTCTTGATGCACAAATTTTAATACTGACTTTTAAATTTCCCCACGGTCCAAAAATATTGTTTGCCAAAACATCAAGGGCTCTTTGTATCGTCTCGTGCAATCTCTATCATTAGTTAACATGCAACTGTAGGGATCGATTACACACACTATACACAAAACCGCACCACGCTGAATTGCACCCAAGATACTACTTCGGTCTTACCCCAAAATTACCTCTTTTAAGTAAAACAGATCAGGTATTTAAATAAGAACTTCAGGCAAGGTTGGAAACGGCGTAATATTTCATCATTCCTGCAGATTGTAAAAGTGTTCTATTCTCTCTACACTCACAGGGCTTTGTTATATGGGCAGCATAGGGAAAGGGATGAAGGAAGGAAGGAAGGAAGGAAGGGAGGGAGGGAGGAAGGAAGGAAAAGGAAAGGAAACTACAATGTCCTTGACATCTTGCACTTTGAAAGCAGGAGAGCCCCCTTCCCAGTTTTTACATAATAACGCCAGCCTAGTCTCCATGCACTACATCTGGACATTAAGAAAACTTGCATGGGGAAAACTTTTGGGGGGAGGGGGATATGAAGGTGATTTCTGAGCTGGATTGCAGTTGTCTATAACACTGACATTCATTTCCCATAATTCTTGCCCACAGGAAACACATCCTTTAAGAAGCTGAATAAAATCAAGTTGGACCTTTTCAAGATCTGCAAGCTACCAACTTCCCAGGGAGGCTCCCATACCCCCAGCATCAAAAGGAGGCAGCGAGGCATTCAAGCGAGGAGCCGTGGAAGGCACTGCACCTTGAGGGTGCCGTGACTCTGGTGGCTCCTGAGCCCGAATCCGAACCGGGGAGGGCGCGGTGGGAAAGGAGGGAGAGGGGGAAGCCTAGGCTGCATGCAGCCCGACACCCTCTCGAAACCCGGCTGAGCGCTGGAACCCGGATCCCACCCCCTCGCCTACCTCCGGGCTCCCGGGGCATCCGCCGGCTCCCTCGCCTCTGCTCCCTCCGCAGCAGCGGGCACCGGATCCCGAGCCGCCGGGAGCTCGGGTCCCGCAGAGCGCCCGTGCCAAGCGCTTCTCTCAATGAGTTTCCGCGGGAGAGGAGCGGATTACATCCAGCGTTCAGGCAGCAGCGTCCCGGAAGGCTCCGGCCCCTGCGGAGCGCGCCCGGCCAGCTCTGTGGCCCGGCCGAGGGTTCCCGAGCGCCGGCAGCAGCTCCGTGTCGCCGGCTCCGCCGCCGCCACACTGGGCGCCCCGCTCTTAGCTCACCGCGAGACGAGGAGGCCTGGCCGCGACCGCGCGGGGGCGGCGGAGGGGCTGGACCCTCAGATTTTGTCGGGTACGGAACCGAAAACTTTGATGTTGGAACCGCACACGCAGGACTGCGAGGAAACCAAAACAAGTTGCAGGTGCCGGGCGGGGAGGACGTCTTCGGCAGCTCTGAGAAAACACCCCCGCCCTCTCCAAAATCTGGGCGAGGGCGCTCCCGGCTCCCAGAGCGATCCCCGCGCGCACCCAGTGAGCGGCGGTCTCGCGGTCCACCGGAAAAGCTCCGGGCTGGGGGAGCGCCGCCGCTTCCCTCCCCGAGCGCGAATCCCAAAGGCGCCTCCCGCTGGAGAGGCTGCCGCGCGCCGGGCGCAAAGAGCACGGAAAGCAGCGCAGATCCCGGCGGCGTGCGCGGGGCCGGGCCACAGACGCGACTGCCTCCAGGCAAAGTAACTGCTACAAAGTGCGTCCCCTCCGGCGCGCGGACGGACACACGGAAGGGCCGGGGCGGCCGTCAGCACCCGGCGAGCTCCGGGGAGAGCGGTGCTGCGCGCGGGGGGGCGGCCGTCTCCGGGGCGGGGAGCGCGCCGGCGGCGCTGCGGGGCGTCCGGCCCCCGTGCCCCGCGTCAGAGTCCGCGCTCCGCCGGCCCGATCGAGCCGAGCCGGGGCTGCGCCGGGAGCTCCCGGCCGCTCTGCGCGCGCGCGCGCCCAGCGCTGGGTCACCGAGGCGCTCCGAACCCGGGCTTCAGCGAAACCACTCTCCTCTCTCGCTCCGGTCTGAGTCATCCTCCCGATTCATTTCGCAAAGTTCGTCGAAATCCACCGAGACGCCTGTTAGCTGAACGGGATTAGATTTCCAATCTCGAAACTGCAACCGAGACCATCTCAAATCTCCCCTTAACCCTACGTGCAGACTCCCTGATCCAGAGTCCGACCGGGTAGAACTGTTCCGTGCGTCCCAACTCTCCTCGCTCTTTCCGAGGTGATTTCTGGGCTTACACACCCACTAGGAGCCTCTGCACAAGGAGGCCGATGTAGAGCGATGCGCTACTCCAAGTGGCAGTTTCTAAGGTTTGGGTAACTGTTTCCAGGTTGGTGGTCAAGAATTAAATGCAAACTCAGACATATCACGGGCGGCGGGGGGGGGGGGGGGGTGGAGGAAGGAGTCTATAGCCTCATCCCGTGTTAAATAACTGATTCTGTCCGCAACTTAGTTTTCCATTTTTTGCCAGAACAATGATACATCAAGCATATTTTTCAGAGTATAGCGGAAGATTAAGCCGAGGTGGACAGAAGATTCCGAACACGGGAAGCGGGTCTCGGCGGCCCCTTCCTAGACTGCCCTTCAGGAAGAGGAGAAATGAGCCGCTGCGCACACGGGCTGCCGGGCTCCGTCCCGGGCACCTGGGCACCTGGGCACCTGCAGGGTGCCGCGCACCGAAGAACGGGGGACAGCAACGGGGGCCCCGAGCCCAGAGAACCGCGGGCCGGAAGGGCCAGGAAGGCCCGCGCCCTCCGCCGCTCGTGCACTGCCAGCCTCACCGGGGCGGCTTCCCCTGAAAGCCGTGTGTGGAAGACGCACACCCCACCGGAGAGCAGCTCCACGGTCGCCCCATCTCTCGCGCCGGCCCGGCGGCCCTCCCTCTAGCGGCCGCGTCCGGGAAACACGCGGGGCGCGGGGGCGCCGGTGTGCGTGCTGCGCGCGCGCGTGCGTGTGTGTGCGTGCTGCGCGCGCGCGCGCCCGCGTGCGTGCGGTGGGGTCGGTCCGCGGGGGCGCTGGGAGACCCCAGCGGCTCCCCGACGCCGCCTCCTACCGGCCGGGAGCGCCCGGCGGGACACCTGCGGGGCCGCCGCGCGAGCCTCTTCCCCCGCGTCCGGCTGCGCCCCGAGCGCCCCGAGAGTCCGAGCGGACCGCGCGGAAAGACCTCTCCACAGAGGGATAGAAACTTTGGCAACTAGCAACAGTGGCTGTGTGTGTGTTCTTTGTAGTGAATGAACCCGGAAAGATCGGGAAAGATCACGTCGGGAGGGGGGAGGGCAGCCGAGGGGGAAAGGGCTTTAGGAAATCGTAGGTAACCGAGCGCCACTCGTGTTTTGTAAATAAACAGGCTTGCCGTGAAAATTCCCAAGAAGTCGGCGGCAGAGTCGTTTGTTTTGTTGACACCTGCATCCTGCATTCCCCTTTGGTTCCGTGTCTTCCAAACTTAGCGCTCCCCCCAAATGCTTTGGGGGCCGGGGGAGGGCTTCATCCCCGAACCGGCAAGGCTGACGGTCCCATGGACCCGTCCATGATTTGGGTGGCTTTCCGAGCGGCCAGAGACTCGAGGAATCACCACTTGTGGCCAGAACAGGCTACCGGAGCCAGAGTCTCCCGGTCGCATCCCTGCTGCACAGTCGGAACGAGGGGAGGACAGGGACCCAGCGGGGGATGCCGACGCGCCCAGGCCTCTGGCGACGCGCCCCGAGCAGCCGGGGAAGGCGCTGGGACCCCGCTTCCTGCGCGGAGGCTCGGGGTGCCCGGTGGGCTCTGACGAGGGAGGCGAGACGCGGGCCCTTTGGGAACCCGATCGTCGCAGGCCCCACGGCCGGACCCGGCGCCGCCCTCTGCGAGGCGGGCGGAGAAGGGCGCCCTTGGCGGAGCGGAACCCCGTGCCCGACCCGCACGTCCGGCCTCCGGAGACCAAACGCTGGCCACGCGGAGCCCGGCGTCCGCCGCTGCGAGCGAGGGGAGCCCAGCGCCCAAGGCCTCTGCGCGCCCGGTGCCCGCGGCGGCCTCCACGCGGTCTGCGGGGCAGAGACGAGCGAGGCCGGAGGCTGGGGCACAGGGGCTGTGGCCTGGGCGAGCGGGGTCCTCCCACGGGGGGCGCATCCCGGGGCACCGAGGAAGCGGGTTCCTTCCAGGGGGGCGCATCCCGCGGCTCCGGGTGAGCAGAGATCCTCCCTGGCTGGGGGGCGGGGGGAGGGGGGGTGCGCATGCCTCGGCACCGGGGAAGCCGAGTCCTCCCAGGGGGCGCCTAGCGAGCGCAGCGGGCGGACGCCACCGGCAGCGAAAGGCGAGCGGGGTTGGCCCTTGGGGGCACGTGCCCAGAGTGCGCAGCTGGAGGCTGCCACACCCGGGCGGAGGGCGCCTCCCGCGGCGCCGGGCGAGGGGAGAACTGGGGCCGGGGCGCCCCGCCCACCGCGCGGGAGGCCCTAAGGTCCCCAGCGGCTGGCGCGGAGGAAGAGCGCCCCGTGACCGCAGGAGGCTCGCAATTCCCTTCGGAGGAGACCGACTCCGTATCCCAATGAGCTTCCCGGCTCCTGCTCCTTCATTTGAATCTTACCCGGATTCACCTGCGCCCCCACTCTGGATAACGGGGAGACCTTAGAGAGGGTGGCACAGAAGGGCCGGCACTAATTTGTCAACGCAATTTCCAAAATCTCAAGGAAACAGACTTCCTGTTGCATATGCCCCCAAAGATCTCCGTTCTCCGAATGTGCCTGTCTTCAGAACAAAGCTGCCTTCACTAACAGAAGCATGCGCTCACTGCCTTTACCCCTCCTGCTTCCCCAAGTCAAAAGAAACATCTGTACAACTGGAGAGAGTAACAATTGTTTTCGCTTCTATAAGATTATTAATACATTTTATTTACTTTATCTCCTAAAAGAGTGAAAACATCTCGGTGTGATACATAGAAGAGTTACATACTAATAGTACTTAATTAGATTAAATTGGCCTGATAGTAAACGATATTGAATTTCCATTTATTACAACCTTTTGTTAAAATTTAAAAACAAAAAATCTAACTTAAAAAATTTCCTTACATCTAGGAAAATCTCACTTATAACTTTAAAATAGGAATGCTACTTAAAAACCATTCATTTAAAAATACATTTTGTATTAATATTCTTACAGATTATAACTTAGTGATCCAGATCAAAATGCTAAAAATAAATCTCAAAAAGATTATCGGAAAAATGGCAAGGAATTTAGATGAAAATATTTGGGGGAATATTATGTAACTGAATATTTGCTTTGATTACTTATAGATATTTTTACTTAATACTTTATATAATTATCATTTTTTTTAATTTTTAATTATGACATAGAACACATTGCATAAAAGTTATCATCTTAACCATTTTAAGTGTATTGTTGATTAGCACTAGGTTTATGTACATTATCGTGCAGCAGCTCTCCAGAACTTTTTCATCTTGCAAAACCACATCTATACCCATTAAACAGCTTGCCCTCCCCAGTCTCTATCTCTTTGCACCAACACAGAAGAAAAGCCATTTAAGGATGTAGCAAGAAGGTAATCATCTGCAAGTCAGCTGGCCCC
Source organism: Panthera leo (assembly GCF_018350215.1). Lineage (NCBI taxonomy): Eukaryota > Metazoa > Chordata > Mammalia > Carnivora > Felidae > Panthera > Panthera leo. The sequence continues at coordinate 2,070,828 of NC_056689.1, read as the reverse complement.
CTGATCTTGGGTTTCTGAGCCTCCAGATTTGTGTGAAAGATTTCTGTTAAGCTACCCAGTCTGTGGCATTTTGTTATGGCAGGCTGAGCAGACCAATAAATATGCTAATTCTATTTTTAATTTTTTTAGCAACCTTCACACTGTTTTCCACAGTGGTTGCACAATTTTACATTCCCACCAACAGTGCACGAGTGTTCCAATTTCTCCACATCCAATACTTATTATTTTCTATTTTACTGATAATAGCCTTTCTATTGGGTCTGAGGTGACATCTCATTGTGGTTTTGATTTCCGTTTCCCTGATGATTAAGGATATTGAGCATCTTTTCATAAATCTATTGGCCATTTGTATGTGATCGTTGGATATATGTCTGTTCAAGTCGTTTGCCCATTTTTAAATCAGGTTACTTCTTTTTTGTTGATGGTGAGTTGAAGGAGTTCTCTATATTTTCTAGGTTCACCCCTTAGCAGATATGTGGTTTGCATAACTTTTCTTCCATTCTATAGGTTTCCTTTTAATTCTGTTGTGTCTTTTGACTATAGTAATTTTTAAGTTTGACGTGTGTGTCTTTGTATTAAACTGTATCTTGTCTCAATGATAGCTGTCATATCTTGGGAAATTAACAGGTAACTTTGAAACCTCCTTAATGTATGATTTTTGCTGATAATTCAGGAGATCCTCTCTACTCCATATTAATCTGAAAATTACCCTCTTAATTAACTTGCTCTGTATTTCAAAACATTTGGTTGTGTCTTATTTTACTTATTATTGATTGTAATGATCTCATACTTGGTAAAATTTTTTGAAGGTTTAATGAACTTCACATATTAGGGCAAAGTGGTATGTTGTATAATGAGACATCTAACTTTTTTAAAGTTACCATAAATTATTCTGCATATAAAGTGAAATATTTGTATTCATTTTTACTGTAATGAAAATTTCAAGCAATCAAAACTTTTTTTTAAAAAAGTAATGGGAAATTTGATAAAAAATAAAAATAATAATTACTATTTATGTGTGTTGAATTGTATTATACCTCCAATAGAGCAAATTATACCTCCAATAGAGCATCCTTTTACACTCATATTTGTGCTGCATTCATATATAAGGTTCATATTTTAACACTTTCAAATCCAAGTAGAACTAAGATATTCTTGATGGGACAATCTTGTGCTCTCTCTAAAGTAATTCTTTTAATCACTAATTTTATATTTTGTTTCAAAACTAGATAATCTGAATATATAAATGATTATATAAGACTTGAGGGCTCTAATTAATGGGTAAGCGTATTTTCATATACTTTTATGTCTTTTATAATTCAATTGTGTCATATATATATATATATATATATATATATATATATATATATATAATTCTAGGAGGAGGAAAAAGTGGAAGAATACATTTATCCATTCATATTAAATATGGAACAATTAATTTGCTATTTTCTTTTTTTAATTTTTTTTAACATATATTTATTTTTGAGAGACAGAGAGAGACACAGTACAAGTGGGGGAGGGGCAGAGAGAGAAGGAGACACAGAATCCAAAGCAGGCTGCAGGCTCAGAGCTGTCAGCACAGAGCCTGATGCGGGGCTCGATCTCACAAACTGTGAGACCGTGACCCGAGCCAAAGTCAGACACTTAACTGACTGAGCCACCCAGGTACCCCAATTTACTATTTTCTAATTAAGAGTTCCAGCTGAGTTTTGATTGAAGTATTAAACTGTACTTATAGGTTTATATTTTTAAAGTCAGTTTGGATTACATTTGTTTGAGACTTTGCATTGCAAATTTAAAAGAGAAAGAGAGAGAGAGAGAGAGAGAGAGAGAGAGAGAGAGAGAAAGAAAGAAAGAAAGAAAGAAAGAAAGAAAGAAAGAAAGAAAGAGAAAGAAAGAAACAGAGCTTTGCCTGCATGTTAACCTATGTGTTTAGTCTCCAAATTAATGTCATGTTTTTCAGGAACATCTTTAGACTGAACAGCACAGTCTGACTCTTCTGGTAAGAAGTGAAATGGGAAGATAGATCTGTGAGCAACCACAGGTTGCTATAGGAAATTTAAAAAATCTTCCACAGGAATTTACTTACATGTTATCTTTCTTTTTTCCCTGCTTAGAGATGTAAGCTATTTTCTGTTTGGGTAGCCATCATGGATTTACTATCTCCAGAGAAGCCCAGACTATTCTTAGAGAAACCAAAATGTTATGCAAACTGATGTAGATGCCATTACCAGAGCTAAATATAATCAAGAGGAATCATTCTTGCAAATCATATTGACAGCAATAGCCATCATAAAGATGATTAAAAGGATATTGAATCAAACACGAGATGTAGAGACTGTTTTCAGTATGTATAATATGCAGACAGAACGTTACAAGAAAGTTACCTTCTGGCATACACTGCATATTTAGGAGAGCTCGTTCAGTAGCGATGAGCTCCATCAAATTAAAAGGAAAATAATTTATTTATCAACAAATGCCTCATAAAATCTGCTATACCCTCTTCATAGCTATTGTATAAAATTATGTTTAACTCAATTAAAAAGCTCTTACTCCATATGCAGCCATTTTCTTAACTGTTATTGTCATAATGCCCCAACATTAAAGGTGTCCTATGGGGGGCGCCTGGGTGGCGCAGTTGGTTGGGCGTCCGACTTCAGCCGGGTCGCGATCTCGCGGTCCGTGAGTTCGAGCCCCGCGTCGGGCTCTGGGCTGATGGCTCGGAGCCTGGAGCCTGTTTCCGATTCTGTGTCTCCCTCTCTCTCTCTGCCCCTCCCCCGTTCATGTTCTGTCTCTCTCTGTCCCAAAAATATTTGAAAAAAAAAAAAAAAAAAAAAAAAAAAAAAAAGGTGTCCTATGGTTATTTTTACATATAGAATAGCTGGACTGGGTGAAATTAAAAAAAAAAAAAATTACTATTGCAGGCTAGCTTGTACCCAGGACTGATAAAAATCACTTAGGGAGAACCCCTGGGAAAATCAAACTTAGGATTTTCTCAGATGCTTGAGAAGCAAACTATCTTTGATTTGACTTAAAAATTCCTAAAATTAAAAAAAAAAAAAAAAAGTGGTGGCCGGGGGCCTGCCTGGGTGGCTCAGTCAGTTAAGCATCTGACTTTTGATCTCAGCTCAGGTTGTGATGTCACGGTTCGTGGGTTCGGGCCCCGTGTCGGGCTCTGCGTTGATGGTGCAGAGCCTGCTTGGGATTCTCTCTCTCCTTCTCTCTCTGCCCCTCCCCCCACTTGAGCGCCCTCTCTCTAAATAAATAAATAAATAAATAAATAAATAAACAAACAAACAAACTAAAAATATTAACAAAAAAATTTCCTATGGGGTTGGAGCTAAGTTACCAAGGCCATTAGGAAAAAAATGAACTTTAAAAATGGAAGGTACAATATTATTCTATGTAAACATATCTTACAGAAACTGATTTGCAAATACACAATAAATGATAAATTTGGTCAATAACTCTAATGTACGTTTTAAAGTGAAAGAACTATCATTTCCTTTCCCTTCTCCTTTTGCTTAAAAATACTGTCTTTTAGAATTCACTGAGAGCAAGTGATTACACAGTAGACACATTATATGTATTCACAGGTAAATTCAGAAAAAAAACATATTTCTTGGTTGCTTAAAATTTGTGTTTCCTATAAATCTCCTCTCTTACAATAATTTTTAAAAAGCGGATTGACAAGCCAAATATGTTTTTGAATGTTTGAGCGGGCCTGTGTGAATTTTTTTTCCTCTGCCATCTTCAGTGACTGTCACAGGAAACAGATGCAAATAGCATCTGTTTCCGTGACAGATGCCACCGTGGTGTTGGCATCCTTGAAATGTCCACAGGGTCTGTCCGGACAGTGATTAGCATTCCATGGGCCCATCCACGCTGTTGAGCTCTGCGGTAATAGAAATATTGCTAAATACCCCAGTGTTTTTATCATTATCCATTGTATCTACGGGACTAAACTGCAAAAAACATGCTCATCACATACCCCTCAAAATTACATTCAAGCATTCCCCAGATACCTTTACCCTAACTATTTGTAGCTAATTAGCAAATTATAAAAATTCAGGAGAGAGAGCTAAAAACGTATATATCCTTAAGGATATTTTTCTTTCTTTTCTCTTCTTTTGTTTTCTTTTCTCTTGTTTTTTTTTTTTTTGTTTTTTTGTTTTTGTTTTTGTTTTTTTTTTTTTTCTCTTCTATTCCCTTCCCTTTTCCTTTTTTTTTTTTTGGTATTCTTAATGATCAAAACAAAAGAGTCTAAAACCGCAGCTTCTGGAACCATCTGTCCTTGATGGTCTCGCATCTGTCCTTGAACTTGACCTTGGCCTCTCCTCAGGCCGTGTGTTTAAGAACAGAGTCTCTGTTCTGTCCAAGGGGATATACACAGAGCACCTTGTGGGCATGAAGTGACTGTAGTTATAAACTGTCACAAAAGACTTGATCTTTGACCTCTTGGCCATTTTCTTCTGGCCCAGGGCAGCTGTCACCTTGCAGGGAGAGTGGTTAATTCCAGCCACCAGAGCATGGCTGTAGGGACGGTCTGAGGTGCCATTATCAATGTTCATCACGATGTTTTCTGCAGCCGGAGTGGCATCTGGCCAGGACCAGGACCGCCTTCTTAGGCTTCCTGAACTTGCCCATCTCAACTGCAGAAAGTTAGGGATATTTTTCTTGTATCTTCATCCTCTAGTTGTGTTTATTATCAATAACAGTGTGACTAATATTCATTGACTATCTTGTATGTTAAGTTCTACACTAAACACTTCACTTATATTACCCCATTACTTCCTGACAACAAATAAGCAAAGCTAAGGTGGTTATCCCCACATTAAAAGTAAGGAAACTGACGCTTTAAAAGGTATAATCCTGGGGACAAATTCTCAGAGCTGGAGCCAGGATGCTGGTCCTAGTCTGAGGTCAGGATGTGACTGCAGCGGGTACAATAATCACCCCGCAAAGATGCCTACATCCTAAGATCTGGAACCTACGTATATGGGAGATGGCATGGCAACGGGAATTGTCAGTGGAATTAAGGTTGGCAATCAGCTGACCTTGAAATAGGGAGATCATCCCGGACTACCAGAGTGATCCTGAAAAGGTATATTCAGAACAGGAAGTCAGAGTGACACTCTGTGGGAAGAACCCAACTTTCCCCTGTGGGCTGTGAAGGTGGGGGATGAGGGCATACACCAGGGAGAGGTGTGGCCTCTAGAAGATGGAAAAGGCGAGGCAACAGCGTCTCCCTGAGATCCCCCAGAAATTAATGCACCCCGCCAAACTTCATTTCAGCCCAATGAGACCCATGTCACTGTTCCGGTCTACAGGATGTAAGATTTTTTAAAAACTGTGTTAAGCCACTAAGTTTGTGGTAATTTGCCACAGCGGCAACAGGAAAGCACTATACGGACCCAGGTGTTTCTTCATCAGAACCCTCACTGTGAACATCCACACGTTTCTGTCAGTGACCCTCTCCCTGGTGAGAAGAGGGTTATCTGTAAAGACCAAATAAGTTCTTGAGAGATAAAAGAAAAGGATGGAGGAGAGCTTTGACAATGATTCCACTTCTCCTAAGCTAATGAATGTGCATACATTTTACAGAGGATACAAGTCATTTTTTTTTTTTTGGGGGGATACAAGTCATTTCTACACGTCCTTTGTGGTCACCTCACACACAAAAAAATCTCTTTATATAAAATCAAATGGGTTATCCAGTCATTGATCTAGTCAATTAGTTATAAAACTGTCTTGTTCTAAAAACAATACATATTTAAGCACAAAACCCAGCAAGGAAAACAAAATTTCAAAGTCAGGGAGAGATCAAGGGGAGCTAAGAATTCAAAATTAAGGAGTCTGTGGTGAAGTTAGTATGTAAAGTGCATAAATCATTAAAAAGAAAAACAATCACAAATCTTAAAAGGGGAAGAACTCCTTAAGTTTCTTGTAAGAAATGCACCTTATATATAGGGACAATAAAAGGTTAAAAATAAACAAATAAATTATACTCCAGTCAGGATACAGAAAATCTCAAGAGACCACCGCACCACACCAACAAAGGGGGAAAGCTAGACAGCCTGAAAATTCATAATTTTGGGGACCTCACCAGAAGTGTGACGATGCAATGGATGTGAAAAAAACTAAATTTCAAAAAAGGATGAGCACTTCTTGAGAGAAGCGAGCTCCACATGGGATGGAAAGGCAAATACACCATAGGGGCTGGGTGAGAAGAAATGCCTTCCGTTGTAGCAAGGTTTTAATGTGACATGAGTGAGCCTGGAGGATGAAAATCCAGAGAAGCCAAACATCTGATTTGAATGCACTTACTAATTCCTTCTCAAAAGCCACTTATCCGTGCACAAAAGTGATGTGATGAAGGCTGGGGGAAGAGCAAAAGGCCTGAGAAAGATATCCGCACAAGATGGAGGGTCGTCTTTGTCCTTTTGAGCCGCTATGACAAATGCCACACACTGAGTGGCTTATAAATGACAGAAATGCATTCCTTACAGTTGTGGAGGCCAGAAGTAGAAGATCAATGTGCTGGCGTGGATGAAGGAGGTCACAGACTTTCCATTATACCTCAGATGGAGGAAGGAGATGGGATCTCACTGGGGTCTCTTTTACGGTGATGGTAGCCTCATCATTGAGGGCTCAGCCCTCAGGACCTCATCTCATACCAAAGTCCCCACCTCTGAATGTAATCACTTTGGGCAATGGATTTTTAATATAAGAATTTTGGAGGGACACAAGCATTCAGACCACAGCAAGGGTGTTGAGGTTCTCAGTATAATGGTATCCTAAAGGTTGGGTTTAGGATGGGACAGGGAGAGAAATATCAACTAAGAGCTCAAGGCTCTCATTGAGCCAATGGTGGCATACTGACTAGGGACCTTCACCAGCTATAGAAGCAGGACACAAAGGTCTGGGACCAGGTCATCAAATTGGAAAGAATTTTTTTTACTGAGAACAGAAAGAAGGGGGCTTCACTGGAGAAAAAGCGACTCCCTCCCAGCTACCCAAAATCTGGACTAAAAAGTAGAGATCGCACTCTGACATCTCCCTGATGATCAGGTACAAAACGTTACCAAAGACAGAGTATTATCTACCCTGAAACATTTGAAAATGGTGGTGCGTGAAAGATGCAACAGAGCCTAAGTCCACTAAACAGTGCTATCGATGGACTCAGCCCAACCCGGATCCCAGTGGCCTGACAGGAGTAATTCCCCATGCCATTGAGTCTGCAAATATTATTTAGTATGCTTTCTACTGTCTTCTTATACATGCCCAGGACACATTTACAAAATATAACATATTTGTAAACAATGAGAAAATATATGATCAGGGGGGAAAAAGTAGCCAATAGAAGCAGATTCAGAAAATACCCAGCTATTGGATTCTACACAAGGCCTTACAATAGCTATTATAAATATGTAGAAGGGATTAGTAGAAAAGGAGACAAAATGTGTGGACATCTGAGGAATTTACTAGAGTGTTGCAAACTTTAAAACAAATTAACTGGACATTCTAGAGCTAAAAGATAAAATGTCAAAAATGAATATACCATTCAATGAGTTTAGGTATGGACTAGACTTAGCTGCAGAAATTAGGGTACCTTAGGGGTGCCTGGGTATCTCCGTTGGTTGAGAATTTGAGTCTTGATTTCAGCTCTGGTCATGATCCCAGGTGACGGCATTGAGCTTCGCTTGGAGTCTGCTTAAGATTCTCTCTCTCTCTCTCTCTCTCTCTCTGCTCCTCTTCCCCACTCATGCTCGCTCTCTCTCTCTCTAAAAAATAAAAAATTTAAAAAAAGAAAGAAATTAAGGTACCTTGAGGACTGGTCCATAATAAACAAACCATAAAAAAATAAAATTATGTCTGAAACATATGGGGTAACATCAAAATGAAAAACAGAAGTCTATATTTTTGAAGGACTAAAGGTAGAGAAAATGGAGGAGACATATTATAAAAGATAATGCATATGAGTTTTCCAAGATTGATGACACCCAGCAATCTCCAACTAGCATAAATGCAAAGAAAACCACACTGAGATACGTCACCAGTCACACCGCAGACAAAGATAGAGGAAAGCAACAATAAAAGGAACCCTCGTGCACTGTTGGTGGGAATGTAAACTGGTGTAGCCACTGTGGGAAACAGTACAGAGGTTCCTCAAAAAATCAAAAATAGAACTACCATTTGCTGCAGTGATTCACTACTGGGTATTTACCCAAGACGATGAAAACACAAATTCAAAAATATATGCACCCCTATGTTTATTGTAGCATTTTTGCATTATTTATAATAGCCAAGTTATAGAAGCAACCCAAGTGTCCACTGACAGATGAATGGATAAAACGATGTGGCACACACACACACACACACACACACACACACGACTATGACACAGCCATGAAAAAAGGATGAGACTATCCCATTTACAATAACGTGGATGGACCTGGAGATCATTATGCTAAGTGAAATAAGAATGAGAATGACAAATACCATAGGATTTCGTTCACCTGTGGAATCTAAACACAAAACAAATGAATAAACAAACGCACAGAAAGCAGAATGAGACCTATAAATACAGAGAACAAACTGATGGTTGTCCGAGGTTAGGAGGGTCGGGGGTGGGACAAATGGGTGAAAGAGAGGGAGACACGGGCTTCCAGTTGTCGAATGGGTAAGTCACAGGAATAAAGGCCACAGCATAAGGAATGCAGCCAGTGGTACTGCAACAGTGATGTGTGATGGCAGATAGTAGCCATCCCCGCAGCGAACACAGCATCATGTATAAACTTGTCCAATCACTACATCGTACCCCTGAAACTCATCTAATGGTGTGCATCAACTATACTCAAAAATTTTTTAAGCTCACTTATTTATTTTGAGAGAGAGAGAGAGAGAGAGAGAGAGAGAGCGCACAAGAGAGGGAGGGGCAGAGAGAGAGGGAGAGACAGAATCCCAAGCAGCCTCCACATGATCAGCACGGAGTTTGATGCGGGGCTCGAACTAATGACCTGTGGGATCATGACCTGAGCCGAAACCAAGAGTTGCATGCTTAACCGACTGAGCCACTCAGGGGCCCCATACTCAAAAAAATGTTTTTAAACAAAGAAAAGCAAAAACAAACACACAGAAAGACTGACATCAACAACAATTAAAAGCACCTAGAGAGATCAAAAAGAATGAAATCTTGCCATCTGCAACTATGTGGATGGAACTGGAGGGTATTATGCTAAGTGAAATTAGCCAGTCAGAGAAAGACAAATATCATGTGACTTCACTCATATGTGGAATTTAAGACACGAAACAGATGAACACTGGGGAAGGGAAACAAAGATAATATAAAAACAGAGAAGGAGACAAACCACAAGAGACTCTTAAATACAGAGAACAAACTGAGGGCTGCCGGAGGGGAGCCGGTGGGGGAATGGGCTAAATGGCTGATGGGGATTAAACAGGGCTCTTGCTGGGATGAGCGCTGGGTGTCATATATGAGAGATATATCACTAAATTCTATTCCTGAAATCCTCACTACGCCATATGTTAACTAACTTGGATTTACATTAAAAAAATAGAAATAAAAAATAGAAGGGACTAGAGAAAATTGAAAAAAGATACATTGTGCTCACAGGATTAACAATAAAATTACAGCTGACTTCTCACCAGAAAAAATAGAAGACAGAAGATAATGGAATTATATATTTAAAGTGCTGATTAAAAATGTCCACTAGAATTCTGTATTTTTCAAAAAATATCCTTTAAGAATGAATACAAATTAAGACACTTCAGACAGAGACAAGCTTCAGGAAGATGTACCCAGCAGACTCGAACTAGGGGAAATATCGACGTGGTAATTATTGATGATACCAATGGATACGCAACAATGCAGGGAAAAATGAGACTACTAGAAAGGGTTAATTACATATTTGCTTCCCATCTCCTTAAAATACATGGAAAACTTAATGAAACATTAACAAGTTTTTGTGAATTTATAAAAGATGGAGATGAGAAATATAGGAGATAAGAAATCGAGGCAGGAGTAAGTTGAATTTTACTGCCACAGGGTTTTCAAATTATTATCATTATTATTATTGTTATCATTAAGGCTTTATTTAGAGCAATGTAATGTTGACAGCCAAATTTAGAAGAGGGTACCAAGATAGCCCATGTGTCCACCATGACCACACATACAGTCTCCCCCTTTATCAACTCCGCCTAGCAGAGACGTGTATTTGTTACGACTGGCACATCTCAGTCACACACAGCCCACTGTATACATTACAGCTCACTCTTGGGGTCACCCATTCCCGGGGTGCGGACAGACGTATAATGACATGTATCCATCGTTATGGCATCAGAGAGTGTATTTGCACCACTCTGAACATCTCCTCCTCTGTGGGCCGACAGGATTACTTCGAGAACTTGGGTTGTGCTGGGCTGGAGGCAGTTACGAGGTCGTTGCCGGGTCTTCAGTGGGAGCTTCGGTGAGCGGGCTTCTTACCAGGCACTCAGGGGGACACGGGTGCTCTCTAGTCCCGGGATGAATGAGACCGTCTCCACTGCCTCGCTTAGTGGGGTGGCCCTGGGACTACAGTCCCAGTCAGGGTGCAGTGGGAGCCTCGGCCAGCAGGCCTTTGGGTGTGTGGATGTGTGTGAGGTCTGCTGGGTCCCTGGAGGGCTGCTCTTTGGCCACTGGATGGGTCCCTGGGTGGACGGGGCTGCCCTGGACTGTGTCTGAGAGGGGCTGGAGCTGAGGGTGGGGCCCTTCAGAATCCCTGGGGCAATGACGGGCACATCTCCTGCTGGGTCCTGGGTCTTCAGGATTGTGGCCCGACTACAGTGGTGAGAAGGCCGGGGCTGCATGTGGCATCCTTTTGGGATCGCCAGTGGTGCGCATGCGAGTGTCTCCTGCAAGGTCCCCGTGCCATCAAGGCTGTAAGCTCACTGTGGCTGGGACAGCCAAACCCAGTTACAGGGCCCTTTCCGAAAGTACAGCTTGGCCGAGTTTGGTGGGTTCACCTCCAGGGCTCCCAGACTACACCAGGAGGACCAGAGCAGCCGTACGGTCACTGGAGGGTCCACGGTCAGTGTCCACACACCTATCGCCCCATGCGTGGATGGGCGTGACTCCTCCGGGTCCCTTGGCATATTGACAGAACCAAGGTCAAATGGGGCATAGCCCGGTCCTCAGGGTGGGAGCTGGTTCCCGTCTCCAGGGGGCAAGTCAGCCACCTGAGCGAGAGCTTGACTCCTCAAAATGGCTCTTGTTGGCCGGGGACCGTACTGAGGGGTCACATCTTCCTGGCCCCCAGGGCTCCCGTGCGGCACTGTTGTTCTGGACAGATGCCACGGTATCGTGGCTGACAGGGGAACATGAGCACGGGACCACTGGCCCGTCTTGCTGATGTCACTCCTTTCCACGTGTGCGTGACAGCGCGCGCCGGCCCCTCAGAGTGTGACAGGAACCAGCACCTGTGTCTTCCAAGTGGAAAGTCAATTTCTGATGTAATCCCTAAAGCACTTAAACGGTATCTCACCTCAGCCCTGGGGGCTTATTTTGGTACTTCTTGGTCTTATAATTCTGTGTGTCAGCGTGTAACATATTAGACAGCTACCCTCCTCAAACAATATTAATTTCTTTGCTCACTCATTGAGTTGCTCTTAAAATATTTATCGCTATCTTCTGTATCCCTGCCCTCATCCATCCCTCAGGCTTGTTGCCACAAAGGGAAGGCACTTCTGAACCACTTGGGCAGGCAAAGTCGTTGAAGAGGAGGAAACAAGGAATGCCATTTGCCTAGTGCAGTGAGCTATCCCGCAATATTATAACATATTCGATATTTAACGACCTGCAACTCAAAACGAGTAAGATAAATACGAGTGCTATGATTTAAGTGCAAATTAAGCTCTCAGAAGTGTTAAAATGTAGGCTTTGTATGTAATTAATGAAGCAGCGAGAGTGTAAATATTATGTAGTAATTAGATTCGTCAGTGGTAAAACTGAGGTAACCCGTGATTTATGTTCCTGCGTCAGGAACAAATTTTAAAACAAATATAATAAACAGCGATTACCGTTTTGTGATTGTAAATAAAGTCATATATTTAAGACTTGAAGCCTCACTTACCATGTTCCTAAAAAACCATTACAAACCTTGAATCTCTCAGGAGTACTTCAGTCTGAATTATTAGAACTTTCCAGGGTAAGAACATTCCCCACTTACCTCAGGTGTAATTGTCCCGGGACCTACTTTCTGCTTTATGTACAACTTACATGGGGACACACTACTGACTCATTGATAAGCTTATAAAATATAATTTTGACAAAACAGGGCATATTATGATTATGTGATTTTAAAAAGGTCAATTCCTTTTAAAATTATAATAAAGCAATCGATAAACTGAACATCAAAATCTGTAAAGAGTAGCTTCTGTGCTCTTTCTAGTGAATGGCCCATTCCTAACTAAAAGAAGTAGGAGGAGTGTTATTTTCGATTAGAAGTTCGGGATTTCCTGCTTTTCTTCTGGTTATATTAGGAACCGGATAGGAGCAGATGTACGGGAATAAACACAGCAGAGCTTCAATCTGTTCTGTCCACATGTCATTTACAGCCTCTCCCTGTGTGCACGGGGTCCCCAGGTCACCCTGAGTCCGGGGTCTCTAGCATGTTCTCCATCACTTGCTCTCGCGGCTCTCTCCGCTGAAACAGTCCCCCCCCCCCCTTCCTTCTTGGGTTTGCTGGTCTACCTTCTCCTCACCCTCCAGCCTCACCTAGGATGATGCCCTCCCCAGGGAGTGTGCACCTGCTGTCCTCGGGGCTCCCCCTGCATCTGTGCACAGTGGGTGCTACAGTCAGAATCAGGATGGACGGGTAAGCGTAGTAGCTGGAGTTAGGGTTTGGTCTGCACTACCAGGTGGTCTCAATTATCTGGCCCTGGGCACATACTGGGCACCCAATGTACACTGATGGGACATCTGGATAACTGAACCTATGGTTACATTCCCACTACGGACCTTTGGTTTGCTTCTTAAAAGTCAGCTGCCCCGTTTTGTGCCACAGTTCTCCAGAGACTTTATGAAACATCCCTTGCTCTGATTTGTTAGTTTTTCTGGGGCTTTCTTGGGTCCTTAATATTTGAGAGACTCTAAAGGGATCCATTAACCTGATTCTTAGAAAATGTCCATACCCAATATTTGCAGACTTTTTTTTTTTGCAAAATGAGGTTCTGCCCTTAATCATTATTTGTAGGTAACAGCGTAAGTCCTTGTATTACCATTTATTCACCTTCAAAGGATCACTGATATCGTTGAAATAAATAGAATTTAAAGCTTGAAATGAGAATACGATGGCAGTAAAGAATTGATAGGGAACACTGAAAGCCATAGTCAGCACTTGGTGATACAATTACATAATAGCCTGAAATGTGGTTACAAAATTGTAATATTCAAAAGAGAATCCGTTAGTCAGTTGCAAGAGAGGTCCTTCCTGGTGATGTTGATGAAAACGGAGCTCTCTGCCATGGCCTGGGCCCACGCTTTCTATTAAATGTTCGCTAAAATACTAAATGAAACGATAAGTCTGAAAAGTAGCTGTCTTCGTTATCTGTTGCTGTACCTCCCCAAACGGAGTGGCTTAAAAACAACCACGGGGGACTCTGTCCACCTTACCACCTCGGGGGAGACCGAGTTCCCCTCACTCCCAGGAGGATCAGCCCCTTGGTGCTTCACCAGCCGCCACTGACTTTTGGGACCTGAATATGCATACCGTATTTCTAAGAGTATAGAGTAGACTTCAGTAAGCTTATTTGTATAGTAAGTTTGGCTTATATCACTGCATTTCAGTATTTTAATAAACTGCAAACTCTTTTCACTGAAAGTAAATACTTTCATTAAAAATACAAAGGAACAATGACTACTGTATGACTTACATGTTTTGCGTTTCATCTGAGGCTCAGGGTTAGAGACACCTGGAGGAACAAACCACAACAACAAAGCGAACTTGGCCTTCCGGGCTTTTCACACCAGGCACCACCTCAGATCATGTTTAGAAAGGTAGCCTGGTCAGTCTCTGTTGCAATTAAAATGCTGCATTTGGGACGCAAATGAAAGGCAAAGGTGAAATTGTAATAAATATTTTGAGAAGAGATCGTAGAGAAAGCACGTGGATTCTACTAAACAAGAAGAAAGGACCGTCCCGGAGAAGGAACCATCAGCGAGGGTCTCTTTAGAGATGAAAATAAATAATATCTATGGTTGGGTTTAGAGCCTAAAACATGAAGTGGGGACCTGGAAGTCTGAAATACATTCTTCAAGCTTCTAGAAGGCATGTGGTCAGTTATAGGAAATAAGCAGGCTGGCCCTTGATACTTACCAGTAATTGACGTTTGGTCAAATAGTAGTGAAGAAACTTGGTAGAGTATGTGAAAAATAAAGATCACTTTATCAAACTGCTATCCCCTAGATTTATAGGTTCAAGTGCTTTGCAAGACAGACAAAGAATGGAGACTAATCACCAAACCTGAAGCAGAGGGTCCAACATGGTCAGACAAGGATCGCAGTGTAGGACACGAGGGATTGCCGCCTCTTACCTGCTCCGTCCATTTTTCCACAGTGCACTTTCTAGGTCACACATGGAAGAAGGCCCTGCTGTCTCTCTTCTGGGGACGGGGGTAGAGCCAGAGTTCTTTCATCTCCAAATAATCCCTCTTTCCAGTGCCTACCTCAAAACCTCACTGAGGGGTGCCTGGGGGGCTCAGGCGGTTGAGCGTCTGACTTCGGCTCAGGTCACGATCTCGGGTTCACCTCAAAACCTCACTGAGGGGTGCCTGGGGGGCTCAGGCGGTTGAGCGTCTGACTTCGGCTCAGGTCATGATCTCGGGTTCACAAGTTCGAGCCCCGCGTCAGGCTCTGCACTGACAGCTCAGAGTCTGGAGCCTGCTTCAGATTCTGTGTCTCCCTCTCTCTCTGCCTCTCCCTTGCTCGTTTTCTCTCTCCCCCAAATAAATAAGCATTAAAAAAAATAAAAATAAAAAACTCACTGAAAGTTTACCTAATTGCTTCAATATACATTTGAAGGGGTTCAGAAGAAGCCTCCCCCAAATATGCCACTTTGGTATGTGGATTATTCTGAGCCAAAGACAATCATGGCCCAGCAGACTCAGGAAGAGCTTTTTATTCTCCTCTGTCTTAAATGCCTGAAAAAATATAGACAAGGGGGCCTGTACCAGAAAGACAGCTAAACCAGAGAGCTTTTTATATCAGAGAGACTTCTGGCACAGCAAATATATATATATATACATATATATGTGCGTGTGTGTGTGTGTGTGTGTGTGTGTGTATAATTTATATTTATGGATACATAGAAATGTTTACTTAACATGTGCTCTCTTCATCTTTCTGAGACTTGTCTTTGCCTCTCTGAGCTCCGCCCCTTTTCCTTAGCTCAGGACCACCCATAAGCCTCAACTGCCTGACTGCCTTTGAGCATCTTGTCCCTCTGGGGCATTCTTCTGTGAGTAATTGGATTTGTTTTTCTCCTGTTAATCTGTCTTGTGTCATTTCAGTTATTAGGTCAGCCGCAGAACCTACAAAGGAAGAAGAGAAAAAATTTCCACCTGACACATTTATAACCACGTATTATAAGTTTCCTTAGCACTGGTTTGAAGTCACAAATAGAATATTCAGAGGTAAGAACGCTGTTCTGTTTTCAAGTATTCGTTTAAACAACTAACATTTATTTGATGCTAAGTTTTATTTTTTCAAATATGAATTCTCATGAGCAATCAGGTAATGGATCATTCAGTCAGAGGAAGAGTTGATTCGTGAGTGGTTTGCAATATAACTAGATAGCCCTGAAGAGATACGAACTTGTATAGACAAATAACATTTCTCAAACACCTAGTATGCACCTAACATTGTGTTTGATGTCGAGGTTGCTAAATAAATAGGTATATAATCACTTTGTGAAGATTCCCAAGTCTCTTGTTAGAGAGGTGAGTAACAATATATCAAATAATTTAAACAATTTTACAAAATATAATTTTATACTATGTTGTTATGGCAGTTTAGAAACAGAAACTGAATGACAATTACTCTTTCTTTATATGACATGAATCTTGAGCATCAACAGAAAAAAGATATTACATATTATAACTGAAACCACACACATCACTAGTAATCTGCATGTTTCACTCTCAGGTACATCTCAGGTAACCAGCCAGCCGCAATGCAATACCACATTATTTTTTACTACTGTTCATACTTTGATGTTTTTCCAAGTCTAAAGCCTTTATTGGGTCCAAATCTAATATTCTAAGTCAGTACATTTGGAAATTTCTGCCCTAAGACCTCTGGGAGAGCACGCAATTCTCCTCATAACATAAAAATAAATGCTTCAGGGGCACCTGGGTGGCTCAGTCGGTTAAGCATCCGACTTCAGCTCAGGTCTGATCTCACCGTTTGTGGGTTCGAGCCCCGTGTTGGGCTCTGTGCTGACAGCTCAGAGCCTGGAACCTGCTTCGGATTCTGTGGCTCCCTTTCTCTCTGACTATCCACCACTCACAATCTGTCTCTCCCTCTCTCTCAAAAGTAAACATTAAAAAAAAGTTTTTAAAAAAATGCTTCAAATGTCTAAAGCTTCCACATATGCATATATGTGGCCATGGTGACCACACTGTATAAGTACCGTATTAAGATGCTTTATTTGTCAGATTTCTGTAATGTTTACAGTAAACAAATTAAAAACAATTAGGGGAAAAGTAATGATTACATTACATAAAGTCCCAAGTCACAGGCAGAATTTGTGACCAAATGGAAATAATCAACATTGGAACGTCAAGATCAAACTCTGTATTTTTTTTTGCCAAAACTTTGAGACCTTATTTTTTTTCTTTTGCCTGTAAAACATCAATATGTCAAGGGATCAATGAAAGGAAAATTCTGTGGGAGGAAGAGTCAGCTCAAAAATATAAAGTTTAGGTGCACCTCGCCAGGAAAGTTCTCATGATCACCCAGGAAAGACTCTTCTCACACACCAAACACTTGCATCCAGGTAACCACAGCTCATGTCCCATAGATAAATTAAAACAAACATACAAACGAAACTTGAGGTCAGCAAAACTGACATCCCTTGATCAAAGGTCATTTATGTAGTTCGATGAGTCCTGTCTTCTCAAAGATTACTGCGAATCAGTCCCTAAGAACTTTCTAAAACCGCTAATGTCAAGATTTTACCTCCTCTGATTTAATGAAATATAAGAAGATAGGAAGAAGAGATGAAATGTTTTCATAGTACGCAGTCTCTCTGCATATTAAATATAATTTTATGATTTTTTGTTATAAGAATATACAAATAAAAGTTTTCAAGGTATATCATTGAAGTATTGACTAAATGTGAGTTTTATGTGTATTCTTATTTAAAAAGAAAACATGAGAACTAAAGAAACGCAAAAGAAAAAGGGGGGCATTTTTATATACCTACAAGTATGTTTAAAAGGAAACAAAAGGAAAATACTAGTATTAAAGGTTGACAGCTGTATGGAACTGCCGGAACACTCAGATACTAATGATGTGAATGTGAATTGATTTGGCTACTTTCGAAAACCATTGAGTCCTATCAACTATAGCTGAACGTACAGACTCTAGAGACCAGACATTTCTTCCACCTCGGGGTGTATCGGGTCCACAGACATGCACGCATGTGTTCAAAAGCAACAACAAACCTAACTGGAATATTTATAACAATCATATCTGTAATATCTCATAATGGGACGCTACCTAAATACTCATCAAGAGCATAAATAAATTGTATTATATTCATACCACAGAACACTATCTAGCCACGGAGAATCCTGAAGTCATAATTAGACACAAAGTATAAAGAAATTTCACAAACAATGTTGAGCAAAAGAATTCAGACAACATGATTCCATTTGTAGAACTTCAAAAAAAGACAATTGGTACAGCAGTAACAGAAGTCTTACGAGGGGTTATCTTTGCTGGGAGGCGGCTGGGGACAGGAAGGGAAGACGAGGGTGGCCTCTTACGTGTAGAGCATTATCTGTCCCTTCTACGGGATCCACAGATTTTGAAAAATTTATTGAGAAATTATATAAATTTTGCCCATATCTGTTTTAATGTAATTTTTCTACAAAAAGCTGAACATTATGAGTCAGATTTTCAATGATATTTGTTAGAGGAATATCAGGTTTGAAATGTGTCACTTCAAATAAAACACATTTTTAGCCTGAATGTCAACAGCTAAGTCAGTCAATTGATTTGTATATTAATTGTAGATGCCATATCCAACCTCAATTTCTGTATTCGATCAATCAAGCCTACAGAGATTACCTTGAAGATGTGGTAAGTTTGTATAAGTTCTACAAAATGTTTTGCATAACTTTTCTCCAAAAGGCAAACCTGGAGGAGAAACCCACTCGGAGTGAGATTGTGCTCTGATATCAACCTTCACCTCTGGTCTCTGTTGCCAAGACCCCAACTCAAGAACATATCTACAAGAAGATGCACCAACAGAAACCTTGTGCCCCACATCAGGCATATGTATGCACATATTTTCAGTTTCTGTGTAAAGAATTTATCTGCATTGATAGAGATAAATTTCAACCTAAATTGGCTTTTCCTTGCCTTTAGTTCTTTTGCTATACCTTTTTGAAGAGTAATAAAAAGTTATTTTTCAAAATGCTAAAGGACTCAACAGTTTTATGCTTCTTTCATAAATTTAATCTATTAACTAGACAAGAATATTGCAATTCTGTGTTTATGATTGCAATTTTTAGTGTGTGTGCGTGTGTGTGTGTGTAAAATATGTGCATATAGTTTACTGGAGCTATAGCATCATATTTCAAAATAAAAATCCAACATTCCTTCGTATTAAACGTAAAACATCTCCAAAATTATGAATCCTCTGATGTATTTGACTTTACTTGACTAGTGTAGCTTTTTGTTACTGGGAGAGGCCAACCTGGTCCACCCTGGAGCCAGCAGAGCAGTGGACATGTCCTTCTCTCAGTCTTACCCCGTCTTCTGGAAGAATCTTAGCTTCACTTCTTTCCTTCCTTTCATAAACATTTTGTCCCACCAGGACATCTAAGATTGTCTTTACAGTGGATATTTTTTTGCTTTTTTGTTTGTTTGGTTGGTTGGTTGGTCAGTTGGTTGGTTTTGTTTGAAAACAGAACAGAGCTCTTCATTCTGCCCATATTTTCAGTCCAGAAAAATAAGCTCTTAATCAGGGAAGAGCAAACAGATCTGGTTCAACACATACAATGGCAGGGGTGTGGGGAATATAAGAAAGCTTATATCCATTGACATTTTAATAAGTTACATAGTAAAAGGTGGCTTTTACACACCTGGGGCATTCACAGTCATGAGCAACTTGTGATTCAGGATTAGTGTTCACTGGTAGACCATCAGGAAATGAGAACGTATGTTTCGATAAGTAAACATAATTCAAAATATATTCTCAATATCTTTAGATGCCTGGTGAGCTCTCTGAGGTCAGGTACCCAGAATGCCTTCTTCTGCATCACCCTCAGCATTTGGCAAGATATTCCTGATTTTTTTTTATTTACACACACACACACACACACACACCTTGGAAAATACTGAATGGCCACTCTCTAGGTACCACTCAGAGGGTTCAGCCTGAAGCAAGCTGATTAGCTATGGGATTTAAAAATTCATTTGTTATGCTATTATACAAATGCATCCTAATGTAGGGATTCACGGAAATAAATACTTATCAGAGTTTTGGCTTGAAGACTAATTTTGTTTTTTCTCTCTTCTGATTCATATTTTTAGAATAATAGGTAAGGTATTTTTTTTCTCATGTTATATTTATTCACATATTTTTGCCTTGCTTGGTTTTATGTATTAAAAGTAATTGAAACATTCAGGCTGACTAAACATAAGCAAGTTGAATCATGTTAATAATTAAACTTTTTACTTTGAGATAATTGTAGATTCACAAGCAGTTGTGAGAAATAATGCTGAGAGATCCCTTGTACCCTTTATGGTTTCCCCCAGTAACACCAGGAGAACAGTCACGTTTCGGGAAATTTCCATCTCCACAAGGATGTCATGCGTTGTCCTTCCTCTCCCACTCCTGGCAACTACTAACCTGTTCTGCATTTCTATAATTTTGTCATTTCAAGACTGTTACAGAAACAGAACCAGGCTGTTCCATGCGTCAATGGTTTGTTCCCTGTTAAACTGCAGATTATTTATCCTTTCTCCACTGGGCTGTTTCCAGTTTGGTGCTATTATGAATAAAGCTGTTATAACCATTTATGCGCAAGTCTTTGCGTAAACATTAATTTTCATGTCTCAGTGATAGAAGATCAAGAGTGCTGGATTGTATGGCAGTTCCACATTTACTTCTTTATTCTATTTTATGTTTTAAGTTTATTTATTTTGAGAGAGAGCGAGACAGAGACAGAGAGAGAGAGCAAGCAGGGGAGGGGCAGACAGAGAGGGAAAGAGAGAATTCCAGGCAGGTTCTGTGCTGTCAGCACAGAGCCCGACATGGGGGCTCAAACACACAAACCATGAGTTCATGACCTGAGCCAAAACCAAGAGTTGGTTGCTTAACCGACTGAGCCACCCAGGTGCCCCCACATTTACTTCTTTAAGGAAACTTCTCAACTGGTTTCTAGAGTGGTTGTAACATTTCATGTTCCCACCCCAGATGTAAGCTTGTGCTGGTCTCTTTGCGTCCTTACCAACATTTGGTGTTGTCACGGATTTTCAGCTCAGCCATCCTGAGAGGTGTGTAATGATATTTCACTGTGTTTAATCTGCATTTCTCTGATGGCTAACATTGTTGAACATCTTTTTATCGGCTGGTGTGCCGTCTGTATATCCTCTTTGGTGAAATATCTGATCATGTCTTTTGACCATAACTGGATAATTAGGTTTTTGCTACTGAGTGTTTGGAAATTTTATATATTCTAAGATATCAATTTTTCGTCGCATATGCTGTTTGCAAATTTTCCTCCCAGCTCTCTTCAGAATTTCATATTCTTAGCAGAAGCATTTGCAAAACACATTTACTTTGGATGGAGTCGAAACGGTCTTGTTTTCCTCACAGGGGTCCTCAATGTGACACGAAACATGGGTTGCTGAGCTCTATAACCCGAAGACGTCATCTTGTATTTTTTTCTAAAAGGCTTATATTGTTACATTTCACATTTAAGTTCTTGTTTCATTGTGAGTTAATTTTTGTACAAGGTGAGAGACTCAATGTCTGTCCCTCTGGTAATGCCACACGCTCTTGGTGACGGTAGCTATGTGAGAAGTCTTAACAACAAGCAGAATGATCACCCTTATTTTGTCTATTTCAGGATGTTTTTGGCTATCCTAGACCCTTTCTCATAAAATGCTTTACCTTTAAAAGTTTTAGTTCTAGTTCCTTTGCCTTTCTCCTTCTGTATCTGCAACATATCTCACTGGGATTTAGATAGGAATTGCATTAAACATGTATTAGTAAGGGAGAACTGAGATACTTACTATTTGAGAACTGTAATCTATAAACGCTTTTGTCTTTCCAAATTCTTAACATTTAAAATCTCTGATTTCTTTCCTGAGAGATTTTCAGCTTCCAGCAAACTGGTCCCACATATATTTTATAAAATTCCAACCTAAGTATTTTGTTTATTTTAATGATTGTAAATGGAATCATATTTTTTAAGTTTATTTATTTTGAGAGAGAGAAAGAGAAGAGAGAGAAAGCAGGGGAGGGACAGGGAGAGAGGGAGAGGGACAATCTCAAGCAGGCTCATCAGCACAGAACGTGATGTGGGGCTCGACCCCATGAACAATGAGATCATGACCTGAGCCAAAATCGAGTAAGTCACTTAACCGACTGAGCGACCCAGGTGCCCCAATGTAATATTTTTAAGTTTGGTGCCCATATATTAATTGCTGGGATACAGAAATATAATAGACTTTTATATGTTTATTTTGTATTCTTGGCCCTGCTGAACTCATTTATTAGTTCTAGGAATTTTTTGTAGATTCCTTGGGACTTTCTATGGAGACAATCATGTTATCTCCTAATAGAAAGTTTTATTTCTTTCTGTTTCATGTGTATACCTTTTATTTCCTGCCAATCTCTAGTGCTAGGTTGCATAAAGGTACCGATGCTGTATAGCCTTACCGTACTCCAAATCTTAGGAGCAAGCATTATATCTTTCATCATTAAGTATAATGTTGACTGTATTTTTTTTAATGTTTATTTTTGAGAGAGAGAGAGAGAGAGAGGGAGAGAGAGAATCCGAAGCAGGCTCTAGGCTCTGAGCTGTCAGCACAGAGCCCAATGCAGGGCTCGAACTCATGAACAATGAGAACATGACCTGAGCCAAAGTCAGATGCTTAACTGACAGAGCCACTCAGGCACTCCTGTAGGGTTTTTTTTAGATGATCTTTACTAAGTTGAGAAAGATCCTCACTATTCCTATTTTTTCTGAGAGTTTAAATCACAATGAAAAGTTGTCACAATTTCTATAATGTCCGGTGAATTATACCTCAGTAAAAATAAATAATTAAATAATTTCTAAAAGAATTTTCACAATTGTATGCTCAGTTGGTACAATCATATGGCTTTTCTTCTTTAAGTATTTTGATATGGTAGATTACATTGATCAATTTTAGATCAATATAATTGATCTAACCTTGCATCACGGTCACAGTCCATGGTATATTTATGTTCATATGTTACAAAAGTATTTTTCCTAATGTGATCTTAAGGTTTTTTGTGTGTATAATCATGAGGATTACTGGTCTGTAATTTTTCATTTGTGGTTTTTTTTTTTTTTTTTTTTTTTTTTGTCTTTGTCTGGCTTTGATACCAGAGTAATACCAGCTTCAAAAAATGATTGGGAAATGTATCTTCGTCTTCTATCTTCTGGAAGAAATTGTATCGAATGGATGTTAGTTTTCTTTAAGTATTTCATAAGACTCACCAATGAAATTATTAGGTCCCAGAAATTTCTTTTGGATAAACCTCTAACTAGAAATTCAATTTTCTTTAGTTGTTATGCTATTCAGGTGAGAAATAACCTGTTACTTCTCCCTCACGTTTACGTCACAGGAGTCCTCTTTGGGGTCACCTATGGTGTCCCATGTCCAGCTGTGCCGTACAGAATTTCTACCTCACATCCTCATCAGCCCCGTGCAGTGGTCCTGTGCACCAGAACTCATGTTACTTCTGGATGGAGGACTTTTACAATTCTCCTTGTTTTCTACCTCTCACCCATCAAGAGATCATATCTTTTTAGACTCATGATCACTTTTTCCCCTTCAGGATGTTATGTTCTTATAGCCCCTTCTTTTATCTTCTCTATACACCTTTTAAGACTTTTTGGACCTTAGACATTTTGCTGGGAAAAGCCCTCAAGACATGAAAGCAACCTATGTTTATTGCTCTCCCACTGCCTCCTGTCAGTTAATGCATTAGAGATAAGCACACACAATTAAGTGTGTGTGTGTGTGGGGGGGGCAGATGGGGAGTTAAATATTATTAATAAACATACATATTTTAAATACTCATTTTTTTCATCATCAGCCCATTAGAGTTTATGGATAATATGGAAAGAGAATGAAGGCAAAAATTATTTGATGCGAAAAAAATAAAATAAAACAGCTTCCTAATGTTTTATATTCAATTGTGCAGGCACCTTTTGGTAGCTTCTGCTCAATTTCCTGAGGACTGGGGTGAAGGGACTGGATGAGAGAGAGATAAAGGTATTTTCTTATTTTTAATTCCTATTATTCTAAATAATAAAAGCTTTTGTATTTTATGTATCATTAAAGTTCTCCAAATCCACAACATTCTAGCAGACTCAATTTCCTTACTTCTTCTGATAGTATATATGTTGGTGTTACGACATGGCAGCAGCTAAAGGAGGAGTAGAGATTGTTTGAGCTACCCTCATTTTGTGGAAGAGAACACTGAGCTCCAGAAGAGATAAACGACAAAAATGAGCCAAGTACCAATCCTCCTGGTACACCTTTTCACACACTGACTCCTGTTTGAATCAAAGTGAAGTGTGTCAGAACAATATTAATTACATGTGACTTAGCCTTACAAGAATTCATTCTGAATCCTGGATGCATCGGAGCTGAAACAATGCAATTCTCAAATACTTTAACCTTCTGACAGAGTAGAATTCTATCCGTTTTCATCAGTTAAGTAAGACAAAAGTAAAAAAGTAGACTATTAAATACTTTGTTATCTTGGTTTAATATTATATTCCTAAAATTATGTCTCCTAACATTTTAACAAGATAAGAAACCAAAAGAAATATTATATCTTCCTACTTTATGTCTAAGTTATCAAACATGTTAGGCAACCACATTATAAATAAGCAAGTTTATAACTAGCTTCCCTTTAGACACATATGCAAATGATATGGTTGATAATCAAATCAGACTCCATCCTTTATTTCTTGTTGCATTGCAATTTAAACTGAAGCATAATTTTATTTTATATACCAACAAAATTGTCATTCTGGGAAATAGCCTCATAATATACACTAAGACCATATAAAATGAATTATTATTATACCTAAAGTGTGCACTGTGACGTGACTTAGTAGAGCACTAGTTTGCATGTCGTACTCTTGTCCCGCTTAACAATTACAGGAAAACAGAAATGACGGGTTCTAAAGAACAGTGTAGAATTAGAAGTAGAAATTACTGTACATCACAGTGCCATTTGACATAATGCACTTCAGCGTGCTGACACTAACCTTGATGAGGACTACACTAGAGATATCAAAAATATATGTTGTCATTTATTAACAGTCATGGACTCAAAGGTATTTATTTATCTTGCGTCTACATTTGCAGGCTACTTTTAAAAGGCTCTTATTTTAATTAACCGAATGTTGAAATCCAATTTGAAAAGAAATTTGAATGCTAAATTAAACCATTAATAAAATTCAACAGAGACAACATAATGAGGAAATGCAGAAAATTTGAGTGGTATTGAAATTTTGATTGCGAAGGACAAATTAGATTCAACCGGGAAGATGTATCGTCAGATGATACTGACATTCAGAAAATTATGCAAGATTTGGCCACTGGCTCCCCAGGTAGATAACATACCTTGTGTACGTCTATTCCCACAGGGTGAGCAGGATGTATGGTTCTATTGAAATCCTCAAACAATCATATAATTAGTGGTCTATATTTGCTGTATTGTCAGTGAAGAATCTAAATGTGTCTTTCGTTATTTTAGACCCTGTCAGTTAAATGTATCAAGGATCCTGATGTAAATAATATAAGACTTAGGTTGGGGTGAAATTTATTGACTAAATACATCCAAAAAATTGAATAAGTCAACACAAAGTCAGGGAGGAAACTGGACCAAAAATGCATTTGGATCTCAGTCACTGGTTCACCTAATTTGTTTTTCTCTATTTCTGTTAGTCTATTATTTCTTCACATTTTCTCCCTACATGATATAAATTTGGCAAATACCACCTTCCAAGTTTCCACTTTATACCTTAAACTTTTACTGACTTCAAATTTCTCAAGCCTTGGTAAAGTTTCTAGTTTTCCCAGCTTGAGTTTGGTTCCTATACATGACCAGGGTTTCATTGAATAATGGAAAAATGAAGAAGTTTTATTGTGGGCAAAACTGTTTGGAGTAGCACAAAGTTTTTGGAAGGGGCTGTTGTTCTCAGAAGAAGAAATAATAACCAACCAAATAATTCTTGCCTGGTGCACGTTCTTGGAGTTGCATATAAAATATACACATACAGAGAAACTATGCTTAGATCTCCATTTAGGTTCACTAATTCACCCAAAATCAGTTAATGGTATGGTGCTTTCTGTGTGTCAGAAGCCATGCAAGGCACCTGGGATTCCACAGGAAAGAACGCTGACAGCTTCTTTGCCCTCAAATAATGCACATTTCAATGTGGAGACCACTAGACCGCAGGCTAACGAGCAAATTCAAAACCATGTGCTAAATAAACAAGAACTGAGATGAAGAGTGCTGAGGGTGGCTATATAACGCGGCTGGTGAAGAACGTTCCGAGCACCACCCTAGTCAGTGAAGAAGGGACACCAGCATGTACAAGAGTCTGGGTTGGGAAAGATGGCGATCTGTTCAAACAAACCCGTGGTCTATCCCTCGTGAAGTGTGCAGGAGTCTGAGTGAGGGTGGGAGAAATGGTCTGATCATGCAGGACCTCAAAGGCCTGGAGTCTGAAGCTTATTCTCAAAGCCATGCGAAGCTTGGGAGCAACATGATCTCATTTATAGTTTAAAAATATCACTCTTGTTGTTTTGTGGAGAATGACTGGGGGTGATGGATGAAAGAATTATTTGGTGGTACACTGCGTGTGGTAGTTGTGAGAAATTAATAACCTGGAATAACTCATTGTTTTGGGGATTGAGTAGCTAGATAGATGGTGCCCCCTGGCATTAAGACAGAGAAGACCTGTGTCTGCACAAACAGATGTTCCATGTTGAAATGGAGACTTTGTTGTAGTGCGTGATGGTAATGTGACAGACAGACAGAAATGGGGAAAAAACAAACAAAACCAGGGAGCAGATACTGGGTCTACAAGGTAAATCAGGGAAGGAGCTGCTTTTAGAAGGGCCTGTCATCTCTCACACTGATTCCATGACTTTGGTTTAGAATCACAGGGGTTGAAACTGTGATTTTTTTCAACATCTTGCCTAGCCAAAATTCCTACATGGAATGTTTTCCTACCAATGCTATCCATATGACATTGGAGATTAGAGGGCCTATTGGGTCCTAATGGGTCCAAATGGCAACAATGGCTGGAGCTGCTGCTGCTGCAAAAAAAAAAATTCTGTTCTATGCCTAACTTAAAACAAGTAAGTTACTTAAGTAAATTATTGCAACGCTTTTGTGGGAGGAATAGAAAATATCTACTAAATACACTTGTAAATATACTTGCCATGAATTCTCATGACCTTCCAAATAGGAATATGGGCTCTCTTTCAGTATGCTTTCGTGGTCTACGAAATGACTCAGGTTCGGTAACTGACCATGTACAGTGACTTCATGGGGGGCAATTTTACTTGGTCTCCTGAAAATCCACTGATAATTTGCTTCAGTATAGAGGTTAAACGATACTTTTGTTGACTGTCTATGTATCTTCCCTCTAAAAACAATGCAATCAGTCGTCTCCATGACTCTCTGAAAATGGGCCCCTTCAAGTGCCACTCTGATGTTGCTTTTCAATTGCATCTATCGTGCCTGCCTGGCTTTTTAAGTGCCATCACATGAGCTCTCAGGGAACCGAGTCCTTCACAGCACCACCCACTACAAGCCCTGTCTACGATGGGGAGCTGCCGCTCAAAGACAGTGATCTCCCCCAGCCTCCCCCATCACCAGCACATTCCTATCACTCTGGCAAATGGAGAGACTATCCTCCAGACTCCGCACACAATGTTGTTGGCCAGTGGAGTTGATACCTTGATGTTGTATATTTACTTTATAGTCCCCAAGTCTCTAACCCTATGATTCTTTGCTTCACTTTTACATAGTGTTGGAATTTCTATTTCATTAAAATGAGTCATCACTTTCTCCAAGCTTAAAAGAGAAACCCTAACAGCACGGTAGCATCATCTACTGGGATTATCGTCAGGGTGTTAAATGGTGCATCATTAGAGGGCTCTCCCGTATCAAAACCCCTCCTTATGTTCTCCCTGCTCTGTCAAACACCCTCAAGGTCCAGTCACAGCTCCTGAAAATACCTATTAACCAGATCCTGAAACATTTTGTTCATATTGCTCCTCCTCCTTTGAAATCCCAGCTTCTGTTCAGTCAGGCCATGTTAGGTTTGAGTTTCATTACTGATCTAGTTGCCCACAAGGGACTTGAGGGTGAATCTTGGGCAGAAAATCTTTGCTTTGTTGGGTACCTTCATGATCTCCAAATAAGGAAGGAAGAAACTATCTTCCAACAGGGGTGATGTGCCACCTTCGTGGGCTCAGTTGGTTCAGAGGAATCTGCAAGTAGAAAGTTCCCAATTGTCCCTAAGCTGCTATCCCCATACCATTTTCTATTAGATTTTCTATTAGAGCCCTGTTATTTTTAGTAAAATCATAACACTAAATATTTGCTGAAAGAAAAAGCCTTTCTAAAGCAAAAAGATTACATATATAAACTCATTTTAAAATATAAAGATGACTAATTCGCCAAATGTGTTTCATTTCAAAATAAAAGGAAAGAAAAAAATGAAATTACCCTACTAAAGAGTTTTTTTTTTTTTCAGAATGACAATAATCTTTTCATCCTGCGCAGATTCTTACAACTCCAAAAACAATGACTTGCATATAATATATTCAAATATTCAAATTAAATCATATATAAAAATGATCTTGTATGGCTTTATAATAATGAAAATAGATACAGGAGGAATGTTTGTCTAATGTGTGGTTAATTTGTAACATTTTGGTGACATTAGGACAATTATTTTCATTCTCTGATACTTGGTTATTCATCTGAAAGTTGCCAATAAAAAGAACAGGACTGGGGCACCTGGGTGGCTCAGTCAGTTAAGTGTCTAACTCTTGGTCTCAGCTCAGGTCATGATCTCATGGTTCTTGGGGTCAAGCCCCACATCAGGCTCTGCCCTGATGGTGTGGACCCTGCTTGGGATTCTCTCTCTCCCTCTCTCTGCCCCTCCCCCACTCATGCTGTCTCTGTCTCAAATAAATAAACAATCTTAAAAAAAGAGGCACACAACTACATAATGGTTGACTGTGAATATTAGATATAATATATGTAAGGTTCTCAGTATATGGTACATGGTAGGAACTTGTTTAAACTATTCAATTCAAAATAACAACTAAGTTTATGATAATTATGAATGGCATTGTATCTGTGTCTGAGAGAATTCTCAGAAAAATATCTTTATTATACTGGAGGAAAAAAAAAAAGACAAGCCTTTTATGTCACTGTCTTAAACCTCTATTCCTAGCAGGTCTAAAGTTGCCAAGATTTGTAATATATTCTGAGTAAAAAGAGTTGATGGCTTCAGACCTTAAGGCACTGAAAATTCAATTGCCATATTTTTTTGAATTCCATGATGAAAAATGTCTCTACAAAGAAAAATGGAGGTTAAAATATAGATTTAAAATATTTTATTTATTTAACCGATTTATGAAATCCCTTGCATATTAATGAACCTTTCTTTCCTCTGCAATAACATAGGTGTTACATGTTGTTTTGATGATGCTTTTATTCTCCCCAAACATTGAGAATCCCTCTTTGTATTCTAACTTTAGAACTAATATATGAGAATACAAACACACACACACACACACACACATACACACACAAACACAAACACACACGTGCATCACATAATTTTATAATCAACATTTCTTAATAAAAATGTGATTATCCAAGTCAGTCATCCACCCACTGTATTTACTCATAGACACCATACATATTTGACGAGATACATATTTGACAAGATTAAGTAGGCTCAAACAAATGTGTTATAAAACGTGAAGGCAAAGCTACAAAAGAGAACTCTAAAGCTTGTTTTGGCAAAGGTGCCTTAACTAACTAAATATGTGACCCAGCAAGGCAAAATCTTGAAAGCCATACTGGTCCTGTTCACACAAAATGCAGTATATTTTAGGTTAGTTTATTCAAATGTACTATATACTCTTTGGACATCTACCACCTCATTAATTTCCACGTAGGGTAAAGAGAATTTATGCTACATATTATTTTCATATGGCATTTTGGTGATCACTGGTTTCTTGATGGATATTAATGTGCTTCTGACTACTACACGATTTTGAACAATAAATGAAATTAATATGGTATATTTTTAGTGCTCAGTAGCACACAAAAAATGCCGATGTAAATTTTAAAAACACCACACGTAACAGTGTCTATGTAGAAGAGAGAAATTCTGTCTCAGGTATTAAAACAAAACAACCTCAATACATCAAATTGTATTATACACATTCAAATTCTATCAGTTTAGTATTTTTGAATTAACAAACATATCAAGTAAAAAGGCCTCCTCTTATCACTTTAGAAAGAAAGTGAGTTTCCTAAAGTGTAAGACTGAAAATCAACTCAAGGGATATCAGGAAACAACCTTAAGGAACCTATAAAACCAATTAACTCAGCACTATTCTAAGTTAACTTTTAAACTTTTGTACATGAAACAAGTTTTGTAGGTATGAGACACTGAGGACAAAATGCCCAGTTACCCACAATCTACTAAGGAATAGTACATAAAAATGATTTTGAAGGCCTAGAGATGCCTTGCCTAAATATATTACTATCTCTTCACCTCAGAAGTAATAGGTTTTGTTTTAATTATTGCCATGATTTTCAAAGTTCATAGACTTTATCTTTACAACAGTATTCTCTTTGGAGAACAAGTGAGCAGGAAGCTGAATTCCCAGATACTCCTCCCTATCCATCCCTCTAAAGTGTTGCCTATTACTAACCTCCTGCATTGTGTGACTCATTTATTACAGTTGACGAGTCAATATTGATATATTATTGTCAACTACAGTCCTCACCTCATTGGGGTTCACTCTTCGTCTAAGGGTTATGACAAATTTGTATGTCCTATAGCCAAGATTACAGTATCATACAGAATAGTTTCTCTGCTCTGAATATCACCTCTTCTCCAGCTACTCATTCTGTTTCCAACTTAACATCCCCACTCCCTCCAACGGGGACTCCCTGGTAACCAATGACTTTTTATTTTCTATGCTTTGTTCCACAATATATGTATTTGGAACCAGACAGTATGTAGGCTTTCCCAACTAGCTTCCTGGACTCAACACTATGTATTTACAATTCTTCCCATGTCCTTTAGTGAGCTCATTTCTTTTTATCATTGAATAATACTCTATTTTATAGACCTACCACACTTTGGTTACCTATTTCCCTATTGAAGGGCATCATGGTTAAGTCCAACTTTGGACAATTATGAATAAAACTTCTGTAAACATTTGTCTGCAGGTCTTTATATGTACATAAGTTTTCCACTTATTTGCATAACACAATTGCTGGGACATAATGGAAGGGTATGTTTACTTATGTAAGAAAATGTAAAATTGTCTTCCAAAGCAGCTGCTCCACTTTGCATTCCAACCAGCAGTGAATGAGTTTCCTTGTCCCACGTATTCAGGAGCATTTGGTATCGTCAGTGTTCTGCATTTTAGCCATTCTGTTAAGTATGTAGTGGTATCTCACTATAATCTGCAATTTCCCAATGACATATGATGTTGAGCATCTTTTCATACGTCTACTTGCCATCAGGGTGTCTCCTTTGGAGAGGTATCTGTTCAGATATTTTACCCACTATTTAATTGGATCTTTTGTCTTCCTATTGTTGAATTTTAAGTGGTATTTGTATCGATTTGATAAAAGTCCTTTATTAGAAACGTGTTTTGCAAAAATACTGTCCCAGTATGTGGCTAGTCTTTTCATTATCTGAACAGAGCAGGAGTTTTAATTTTAATGAAGTCCAACATACCAACTTCTCTTTCATGGATCACGCCTCTGGTGTTGTATCTAAAACTCATTGCCAAACTAAGGTCACCTAGATTTTCTCCTATGTTATCTTCTCGGAGTTTCACAGTTTTGCATTTTACATTTAGGTCTATAATCCATTATGACTTAAGCTCTGTGCAAGAAGCAAGATGTGTGTCTGGATTCTTTTTTTTTTGCATGTGCGTGTCTTGCTGTTCTAGCACCATTTTTTGGAAAGGACCACTCTGTCTCCACTGAGTTGTCTTTGTTCCTTTGTCAAAGGTAAGCACACTATATTTGTGTGTGGTCTGTTTCTGGCTGTCTGTTCTGTTCCAATGATCTGTATGTCTACTCTTTCTCCAATACCATGCTGTCTTTATTGCACACCTGTATGATAAGTCTTAAAGTTGAGTAGTGTCAGAACTCCAACACTGTTCTTCAATACCGTGTTGGCTATTTTGGATCTTTTACCTTTACACATAAAATTGAGAATCAATATGTAACTATCCACAAAGCAACTTGCTAGGATTTTGAGTGAAATTGCACTGAACTGATCAAGTTCAGAACTGACATCTTAATAATATTGAGTCTCGGGGCGCCTGGGTGGCTCAGTCAGTTAAGCGTCCGACTTCAGCTCAGGTCACGATCTCGCGGTCCGCGAGTTCGAGCCCCGCGTCGGGCTCTGGGCTGATGGCTCAGAGCCTGGAGCCTGCTTCCGATTCTGTGTCTCCCTCTCTCTCTGCCCCTCCCCCGTTCATGCTGTGTCTCTCTCTGTCTCAAAAATAAATAAACGTTAAAAAAATTTAAAAAAATAATAATATTGAGTCTCCATGAACATGAGCATAAAATATGCCTCCATTTATTTAATTCTTCTTTGTTTTTGTCCATTAGAGTATTATAATTTTCCTCATACAGCTACTGCACATATTTTGTAAGATTTATACCTTATTGGTTCATGTTGGGGGGCATTAATGTAAATGGTATTGTGCTTTTGATTTCAAATTCCATCTGTTCACTGCTGGTATATAGGAGGCAACTTACTTTTATATATTAAACCTATATCTTACAAACTTAATATTATTAGTTATTAATTCCAAGAATTTTTTCTTCTTTGCAATTTTCTTCACAGATGATCATCTCATCTGAAAACAAAGACAATCTTATTCCTTCTTTCCTGATCTATATAATGTTTATTTACTTTTTCTTGTCTTACTGCATTAGCTAGGACTTCCAGTACCATATTGAATAGGAGTGGTAAGAGGGAATGCCCTTGCCTTGTTCTTGATTACAGGAAAAAGTTTCTAGTTTCTCATAGTTAATAATGTTTGCTGTAGGTTTTTGTAAATGTTTCTACCATGTTAAGGACATTATCTTTTTTTCTCAACTTTGTTGAGAACTTTTATCATTAAGAGGTCTTGGATTTTGTCAAATGCTTATCCTGCATTTACTGATATGATCAGATGTTTATCTTTTTGATGTGATGGACTACTTTAATTTGTTTTTGAATGTTGAACCAGCCTTGCACACTTGTCATTATGAATAAATTAGACAGTGTTCCCTGTGCTTCTATTTTCTAAAATATATTGTAGGGGTAAATGGGTGGTTCAGTAGGTTAATGATCTAACTCTTGATTTCAGCTCAGGTCATGATCTCTCAGTTCATAAGATCAAGCCCTGTGTCAGGCTCCATGCTGTTAGCAGATTGTCTCTCTCTCCCTCTCCCTCTCTTTCTGCCCCTCCCCTGCTTGTACTCTCTCTCTCTCCCTCTCTCTCTCTCTCTATTAAATAAATAAACATTTTAAAAAATAAAATATAGTGTAGTACCATTTCTTATTTAACTTCTGCCTACTGGATCTGTTCATTTCTGATAGAGGAGTGTTAAGGTTTTGAAATATAATAATGTATTTGTCTATTACCTTTTGCAGTTCTGTCAGTTTTTGTTTCATGTACTTTGATACTCTACTGTGTCAACCTTAAAAGTAAAACAGCCCATTATTTTACCAGAAAATGGATTTATTCATGGATAGCAGAGGAACTGCAATTTAGGAGACACAAGTTATAGTAAAGCCATAGACAGTCAGCAAATCAAAGGAGGGGATCCTTACTTTCTAGAGAAAAGAAGAAAGTGGGGAACAGGGAACCTGGCCTGGATGGAAGTCCACTGGAGGGAAGCAAGAGTCC
The DNA here is from genome assembly GCF_018350215.1 of Panthera leo. Taxonomy (NCBI): domain Eukaryota; kingdom Metazoa; phylum Chordata; class Mammalia; order Carnivora; family Felidae; genus Panthera; species Panthera leo. The sequence continues at coordinate 2,037,125 of NC_056689.1, read as the reverse complement.
ATGGTGGCTTTTCCCATTGCCTAGCTTGTTGCTGGGCAAGGACCAAACCTTTCTTCTTCCTCTTGCTGCGAACGTAACTGAGGACAAGTGGTCTGTGGGAGAGCTCCCCTGCTGACCCCCCCAGCTCCATTTGTAAACAGGTTTCCTTTATCCAATCTCATGCCTTTCAGGGGCATACACATTAAGAATTGTTAAGTGTTCATGATGTATTAACACTTTATCATGTAATAACTGTCTTCATCCCTGAGAACTTCCCTCACTCTGAAGTCTGCTATGTCAGAGGTTAATATAGCTACTCATCATTTCTTCTGATTGGTGCTAGCATGGTATAGCCTTCTTCTTCATCCCTCTACTTTTATCCTCTTTGTATCTTTATATTTAAAGTGGGCTTCTTGTAGACAACTAGTAATTGTGTCTTGTGGGTTTTTTTTTATTCACTCTGACAGTCTCACTTCAAGTTGGTATGTTTAGTCCATTTGTATTTCATTTGATTATTTATATGGAATGATATTGACCATATTTATAACTTTCCTATTTGTTGTTCTCATTATTTGCTTTTTTTTCCTTTTCACTTTTTATGCCTTTTATCATTTTAATTGGGCATTTAATGGAACCTCAATTTCTTTCTTCTATTAGCATTTACTTATATTTCTGCTAATTTTTTAGGGGTTGCCCCTAAGTTTGCAAAATATATTTACCACTGACCTTGTTCCACTTTCAACAGCACTCCACCATTTCATGGGTATTTAAAGTAACTTGAATTTATTCCCAATTCCTCTCTCCCATACTCACTTATGTCATTCATTTATTGTATCTGTAAGTTGTATTCACCCAACACATTGTTGCTATTAATAATCAAACATATTCTGTTAAGCATATTCTGTTAAATTAAGAATAAGAAAAATAAAGGACTTTACTGCTTTCATTTATCCCTAGAAAAATGTTCTTCCTTTATGTAGATAACCGTCTCCCCCATATTATTTTACTTATCCCTGAAAAATTTCTTTTAGCACTCTTTCACGTTAGTTCTGAAGGCAACAAATTCCTGAAATTTTTGTTTGTCTGAGAAAGTTAATTTCCTCTTCACTTTCGAAGGTTAATTTCACTGGATACAGAATTCTGGGTTGTTGTGTTTTTCTTTTTTTCTTTCAATATTTATATATTTCAATCTACTGCAGCTGTTTTGCTTGAATTTCTGACTTCCCACTCTTGTGGCAGGTACTGGCCTTGGGTTTGAAAAAGTAGAACGTAAACATAACAAGGAAAAGATAACCTTATACTTCCTAAGTGACAAATACCAGCTATTCCCAAATCCCATTCCTGAATCTGTGGCTGCCATCATCTCTTTCTCTTGGAAAGTTTTCAGAACACAGCATTGGTGTATTTTCCTGAAGTTCAAGGCACCACACCCAATTCAAGTTCTTCTTATAAAGCAAACAGTTATTATTATTATTTTTTTTGAGATTCATCTTATTTGGTACAATTTGCTACTTTCTCCAGTCAGATTGCACACAATCCTACACATACACACAGAAACACTCCAGTGATCAGTCGACCATTCCCAGTATCCTTTCCCTCAACTGAAGCATTGCAATATAAGGCATCCGTACCAAATGGTTTCCAGTTTAAGTTAATCCAGTATTGAATTAGAAAACAGAATTAGCTTAGAAAACTTCTGATAATGTTTGTTTCTATAACATATGAACTCTCATTCTACTGTTTATGTAGGTTGAAATCTGAAGAGATTAAAACACTCTTCTTTCTCTTCTTATGATTTGATATTTTTTTTATTTCTAATTAATATAATTAGGGACTATGACTTGGGGTGTATAACTAAGGAGACTTTCTAAGACTTAACCTCCAAGTTGAACTCACTACTTACTCACTCTCAAAGGGACCTAGGACAGGGTCCAGTCACCTCATATAGGATTTTGAAGACACAGTCATTTAAAAAAAGAGAAAAGGAAGTTGATTCACACATTCTCATACTTTCTTCCCAAATCTATAATGAGATACATCAGGACATGAAGGATGTAAAGGGTATCTCACATTCTTATTTCCCTCTAGAAGCAGAGAGAAGTTTTCATCTGTCATGGAGATTTGAAGTAAACTTTGTCACTTAACAGGAAGTGTATGACAGCTACTGGTATCTGGGCTGTGATTACTCTGTCAACTTCTCTTCAAGCTTAACGGGAGTATTTAAAGTGTTGCAGCTCTCTGCAGTATGCAGTAGTAATGAGTCCATACCTCCAGGGAAATTTGAAGAGCAGCTAATATTATTATGAATATTCCTAACATTTGGGAGGAACTTTTTTTTTTAATGTTTTTATTTTTGACAGAGAGAGAGAGACAGAGCATGAGTGGGGGAGGGGCAGAGAGAGAGGGAGACACAGAATCCGAAGCAGGCTCCAGGCTCTGAACTGACAGCACAGAGCCCAATGCGGGGCTTGAACTCATGGACCGCGAGATCATGACCTGAGCTGAAGTCCGACTCTCAACCGACTGAGCCACCCGGGCGCCCCTGGGAGGAACTTTTGATGTTCGGCATGATTCGCTAATTTTCCTCTGTGCTAGTGGTTTATTTTAGGGATCAATGCAAACACTTCGTCTTCTAGAATATTCCAGAAAAAAATTAAATACCAGAAAAATAATTTATGTACTCGACTGAAAATAGAACCAAATAATAATTAACAAAAAGTGCCATGAGGTTTTCTTGTATGGAAACTGTTACTTTCCAAGATGTTCTCAATAAAACAGTAAGTTTACCTTGGATTAATTAAAACCATGTTTTAAATGAATATATGATGGGATGGGGAAATTGTTGTGATGTAATGTTATTTTTTTAATGTCTATTTTGTCAATATTAAGCCAACTCATGAAAACACGCATTCACATGCTCATTACATTCTTTTTAAGGAGAAGGAAATATCTTCAGAAAAATTATCTGCTTCATGGTGAAATATAGGTAAATTTTAGTTTTCTGTCATATCTCTCTAGATTCTCCAATTTTTCTCCATGTTTCTGACTTAACTGGGGGAATCTAAGGGGACCCTCTACAATTAGAGTGCTTCTCCTAAAGGCACAAGGACACTAATTTTGTTTCAAGATAAAATTTCCATGCTTCCCAGGTAAGCAATTATAGAAGAAAACTTTAGTTATTTAAGGGAGAGCTTTAATTTTATTCTAATTTTTTTTATTCAAGTTCAAAGAAAATATTCCCTTCAGCATAGCTGGAGATGAAGTATAATATTTTCGGCATAATTATGAACTCATCTGTCACAACAAAAGCCGTATGAGGAGAAGTTAAGAGTGCCGTTCAGTGGGCAGAAAGATCAGGTCAGAACCCTGTTATTGTAGGCTCCGGGTACATGGCTTTGGGCAAATTGCTAACCCCACATAGTGTTGGTGAACATTAACTGAGCCAGTGTATTCAGACCAAGTTTTTAGTCTCATTGTAATCACATTAAAGAAAATTGAGCTTAACTGAGAAATAGTGAAGAATTTCTTTAATAATATCAGTGTCCATTATGTAACATTTGCTCATTTATGTACAAACATTACTTCTCCGAAGGAGTATACATTTTATAATATTGTTTTCCAGGTAGCTTGTTTTATTCTGATATACTAAAATGTTACTTCCCAAATTTAGAGGCTTCCCAGTAAACGCTTAAAGAGAAAGTTGTTTGCAGTATAGATTTTCATTTCTCCATTATCTCATTGTGCAAATGTTATAATTGGCTGACTACCAACTTTTCAGGTTGAATGCATCAATACTCTACTGTAAGTATTGTCTGTAAAACTTTGGATTTTCACACTATACGTATATTATACTCCAACATTTTAGGAATGCCTTTGCAAAACAAAATGTAGAAAAAAGTTCATGCTGCTGCAAATGTTTAATTTTTTTTCAAACACAGGCCTTACTTATATATTTTGATAAATCCAAGTATATAATTGACTTAAGGGGCACCTGGGTGGCTCAGTCGGTTAAGTGTCCAACTCTTGATTTTGGCTCATGTCATGATCTCACGGTTCGTGAGACTGAGCCCCATGTCGGGCTCTACACTGACAGCAGGGAGCCTGATTAAGATCCTCTCTCTGCCCCTCCACTGCTCATGCTTTTTCTACCCCCCCACCCTCACCCTCAAAACAAATGAATAAATTTTAAAACTACATGTTATAAGTGACTTAAACACGTAAAGTATATATCTGAATGTCAGAGAAGTAAACAAATTTTAAGAACCTTATTTAGAAATCAACTAAAAGTATACAATGTTTTGAAGATCCAGGGATAGGAAAAAAATGCTATGCTTTTTTTAGTCTTAATTCTAGTCTAGTTAACATACAGTGTAATATTAGTTTCACGTGTATGATATAGCAATTCACCCCTTCCATACAATACCAAGTGCTCATCACTAGTCCCCTCCTTAATCCCCATAACCTATTCCCCCTCTGCACCTCCCCTCTGGGGGCCATCAGTGTATTCTCTATAGTTAAGAGTCTATCTCTTGGTTTGTCTCTTTCTTTCTCTTTTGTCCTCTTTGCTCATTTGTTTTATTTTGTAAATTCAACATATGAGTGAAGTCATGTGGCATTTGTCTTTCTCTGACTTACTTTGCTTAGCATAATACTCTTCAGCTCCATCTATGTTGATGCAAATGGAAAGACCTCATTCTTTTTCATGGCTGAGTAATATTCCATGTCTATATTTACCATGTTTTCTGTATCCATTCATCAGTTGATGGATGCTTCTATCACTTCCTTATTTTGGCTATTCTAAATAAAGCTGCAATAAATATAGGGGTGCATGCATTTTTTCAAATTTGCATTTTCATATTCTTTGGGTAAATGCCAAGTTGTGGGATTGCTGGATCATAGGGTAGTTCTATTTTTAACTTTTTGAGGAACCTCCATACTGTTTTCCAAGTGGCTGTATCAGTTTGTGTTCCCACCAACAGTGCAAGGGGGTTCCTTTTTCTCTGCATCCTTGTTACCACTTGTTTCTTGTGTTTTTGATTTTAGCCATTCTGGCAGGTGTGAGCTGATATCTCCTTGCAGTTTTGACTTGCATTTCCCTGATGCTGAGGGATGTTGAGCATTTTTCAACATGTCTGTTGGCCATCTGGATGTCTCCTTTAAAGAAATGTCTTCTGCCCATTTTTAATTATATTATTTGGGGGTTTTTTTTGGTGTTGAGTTTTATGAGTTCTTTATATATGTTGGATATTAATTCTTTATCAGATATGTCATCTGCAAATATCTTCTCCCATTCAGTAAGTTCTCTTTTAGTTTTGTTTGTTGCTTCCTTTGTTATGCAGAAGGTTTTATTGTGACGTGGTCCCAATAGTTTATTTTTGCTTTTGTTTCCCTTGCCTCAGTAGACCTGTCTACAAAAATGTTCCTATGACTGATGTCATAGAAATTACTGTCTTTGTCCTCTTCTAGGATTTTTATGGTTTCAGATAAGGTTTAAAGAACATGGATGCTAGTAAAGTTTTATCCTGCTGTATTAAAAAATTATTCAGGCTAAATTTACCATCCCGTTGCCATGACAATGTGCATTTTACCTAATGGAAAGATTTGGAAAAGGAAAAAGAAAAAAAAAAACCTAAGTTCTAGATAATGTGTTGCTCTATAATATGTGGCTGATACTTTACACTGTTTTAATCAATTTTAAGTTAAATATTACTTACTCACATCATAGCTGACTAACTCACAGAAAAGCAGGATTGATTCTAAGTTCTCCACAGCATTAAAATTATTTCTTAGTTTTATATACTATATGAAAATGTGTATTTTTCTAATGAAATCACTAAATATTTCCAGAAGTCAGTTTCTCCTAATTAAACACTTAAGTTAGTTAGAACTGTCCTACAAACATGTAGAGATGTAGAGAAAGAATAAATTTTGTTATTAATACCTCTTTAGATCACAACTGAAATTGAGTATTTATGAAACTCGTTTTGTAAAAGACAAATTTCTTTTACAACATCTTACTTTACTACAAAGAAGGACATCATTTAGGCTTAAGTCTTCTTGTTAATGTAACATCTCTATATTTAATTAAATAATGAAAATATTCAATTGCTCATTTTCTTTTCTGTTGGAGTCACTGTGCCACAAAACTGCTTTTTATTTTTGCTTAATTATTTTTATTTTTCCCACAAAAATGGGTGAAATTTGGCTCTGCTTGACTTTTTTTTATTTCTCCCTTTGAATGAGTGTGAGGTGTATTTTCACAGATGGCTGGTGTGGCCTGTGGAAGGCAGGCATAGGCTTATCATCATTTAAATGATTTCCAGGTCATGTCTTATTAGCGACAGGAGTGAACGGTAGTCAGTACATTATAAAGCCTGCATTCCTTAACCATTTTCATTAACTTCCTGATACAGTCCGAATGACTGACGAGAGGAGGAAGGGAAAAACCAACAACCCCCACCGCCCCCTTCCTCCCAAATTGGTGTTTCAGAAAAAACCTCACACAGGGATCATGTGCTTCTCATCTCCAGTGTGGAGAACTCAAATGTATAAATATTTCAGATGGGGCTCCACTCTGGGAATAAATCCATGCTTGTTAACTCATAGTAGGAAGATTTAATACACAGAAAACAAGTTTCCACTTTACAACGGAATTGTGCAAAGTTGAAGCATTCGTCTAGATTTTAACCACCGGGGACAAGATTCAGTAAAACTTGAGTCTGACTTTTGCAGCTAAAAATTGATCAGCAGAAAGAACTCCTTGGAGCTAATGTGTTAGAAAATGAGATTTTAACCAAAGTGGTTCTAATCCTCAAAACACAAGATAATCCTCCGTTAGGCCACATTTTCTCTCTTCAAAACAAGAGTAAGAGGTGTTAGGTTATAGGTCCAGCTGCTGCCAAGACAGTTGGGCATTCCAGACTTTCCTGGGGCCCTGAGACGTCACCGGACCCACTGGGAAGAAAGCTTTCAAACGGAAGAGGATAATCATGTCCGGTAGAGAGCATCTCTCCTTTAAAGAACGCTGGCTGGACAGTGTTACAGACCTCTCTTCAATTTCCGAGACCTATTCTTCCAGATTCCTCAACACTCACTTCACTATTACATCTTGTCCGTATATTTTACTCCCTAAAAGTATATGCTTTGTTTTCATTAGGGATACCTGACTTTGTGTTTTGGTGGGGGACCCACTCGTGTCTCATTGCCAGCCCTCTGCACACGCTCCTGCCTTCTCAGATGGGCAGTCCTGTCCCTGAAATGCACCTCAGGGGCCTCGGGCTTCAGCATCTCTAGGGACGGGTTCCAGGGCCAGCCCCCGGCCCCCACGCAGCAGCCCAAACCAAGGTCTCCACACAATTTTACTCCAAAAGCTCATCGCCCTCCTCCTGTCCTGCCGGAGGTTCAGAAGTGCTTTGCGAGTGCCCCACGGACAGCCTCACCCAGCACGTTGCCAGAACCTCCCATGCAAGCTTCCCAAACCCAATTTCTCTTCTGCCCTTACTGGTCGCCCCCAGCTTTCCACTTCCTTTCCAGGTGCAACCTCATCGCGCCATGGAAGAGCTATCCAAGGTCATCCCAGCTCTTCCTTTCATCTCTTGTTTTCAACTGGGTGTTTCCTGTTTCTGCACTTCTACTCTTTTCACTCTCCTTTTTAATCAAGATGTAATCACCATGTTTCAGAATCTCATTTGCATTCTGGAATGCCAGAGTGCGGTCCAGGCACTGGATCCCCCTGGATGGAAGTGCTCCTGCAGCCGAACCAGAGGCCCGCGGGGAGCGCCCGGGCAAGGCCGCTCCCGCACTGGTGATGCCCAATTGTGACGCTCTGTGCAACATTTCCAGGTGTTTGCACTCTACCCCTCCACACTAGGGAGCTGAGTTTCCCCCCCTAAACTTACGTGGCATCATCATCTTCAAACAGTGAATGACGGTCAGTCCAGACTATTTTCAGTGTTTGAAAGGTCCACTCCACAGTTACTGGCCTCTGTGACTGCTGACAGTTTGCTTCCCTCTCATCATCTCCATTTCACCACGCCACGAAGAAACCCCTAATGTCCTCAAAGATCCAGCTCAAGGGATTTATTTTCTCCTGAAATTGTTTTTCTTTAAAGCGATCTCTCTTCTGAAATCCCCATGGATTCTCCATCTCTCTTATGCATTTATTACGTTCTATTGGATGCATTAACATCATCTTCCCTAATTCTGTCCCCTTCCTAATCATTCATGACCTGAGCAACTTCCCATGTCTTCTAGATACTGCCATATGCCTTCTATAAAGCTTTGAATGTTCAATACACGATTGTTGAATAAGTAAAATCATTATGCTAGCAAAACATCGATATTTGTAAGATGGTAATATTCTTTATGTAGTCTATCTTTAAGGCTTTATCCCTAACATATTTTTCGTATTAACATTTTTTTTTATGTCTCAACTGTTTCAGTCCTTCACTTTTCCTGGTCCTCCAATAATCAAATGAAGTGTTCTCTGGCTACACACTGTGCCGTGAGTTTACCCCCCAACGACTTCAGCGATTTCTGACAACTTACCGCAATGCGAAAAAGATACCCATTTTGGTCTGTAGTTCAAAATACTCTTAATAGGATGTTTTATTATAGAAATAGAGGAAAAAGCATGTCTAGGAAATGTGACAAAACAGACAAACAATGAATATTTGATGGATACTTGAAAACAAGCTTCTTTATGATTCAGAGGAAACTTAGACTGTCTGGGTGTAATTATGTCATCGGGAAGGTCCCTTTCTTGACATTTGCTCATCACTCTGTGTTACATCACAATTGTGACTTGACCAACACACATTTACTGTTCATCCAAAAAGTGTACAATTAATGTTGACAGCTTAGAATAGCCTCCCTTCTAGTTTGCACAGTAAACTCAGTAAAATATGCACCGTTCTCTCCACACAAATGGCCTCTGTAAACTCAAAACAGCAATCTCCCATTTTAATGACAGCTGGGATGTCAAAATAATAAGCATTTAATATAAATTTTGAAGCTGCTGCCGGAACCCTATGACGAAGGATTACTACGACAGAATAACTGTTTGTAAAACTCAGGTAACAAGCACAATAGCATGGTGATCCAGCAAAGGAATGAAGAAAATTTTCAATTCTTTCCTTGAAAAAAGCGGGAAGGTAGGTAACTCTTGTGAAAAAACTATTTTCTGAACAATAAATCCAAGATTGCTAGTGATAATGATGGCTAAAAAATAAATAATTTAGTATTAAACTTGAAGCGTTAGATGTTAAAGGTGGGGGGGGGGGAGAGAGGAGAGTAATACATAATTTATGACCATAACCATGTATCACATAGAAACTTTGTGTGGAAGACAAAATTGTAGCACAGAAAGAGCTAGTTTAAAATCTTTGTGGCCATTTTTAAACCAAAACCTCAAATAAGTAACACTAATTTATCTTTGTTTTTCCTAATGCAGAAGGGGTCAAACATCCACATTGCCCTTTTCATAGGAAAATAGTCGCTTCCAACCAGAAAGCATGGAGATTGTGTTCAGGTTTATATGAATGTGAGATATTAGCCTTTGGTTCTCAGGTAAATAATACACTTATATGAACTCACTGCTGTACAGCAGCAATTTCAGGAAGAAATATCAAAAACTGTAAAGTTTATAAAGATTTTTTTTTACTTATATTCTTTCAAGTAATCAGAAAAAAATTTAGTATAGCATTTTATTTTCCTAATAATTTACATTCATTGCAAATCTTCTGAGTATTTGTGGTATTGTTATATATCATTTGTGTCCAAAATTATCATTTCCACTGGTGTAAAAGCTAACCATACAATATGCAAAACAAATCTAAAAGTTCTATATTTATGTGAGTAAACAAACATTATTCTCCCCCTTTCATTTAAAGTGTAGAGATTGACTGAGTACTGTCTTCATTAAAAAAAAAAAAAAAAAAAATCAGAGTTTTCTGCTTCTGTCCATAGCAGAGTAACCGATAATGGACTAGGGTTTCGGCCACAGAGAAGTGTGAAACTGGGTGGGGTGTTTTCAGACACTGGACAGCAGCCTTGCAGGACAAGTCATTCAGACAAGGGAAAGTCCCCAGGGGAGCCCCAGGATAATGCAAACTTCCTGACTGTAGGTTCTTGTTGACTTCATCTAAAGGAAATGGCCCCAGACAGCACACTGATCTTGCTGGGCTCAAGAATAAAAAGCTGAAGTTCTGGGGCGACTGTTGGTTTTGGTGCAGGTAATGATCTCACAGTTTGTGAATTCGAGCCCTGTGTTGGGCTCTGTACTCACAGTGTGGAGCCTGCTTGGGTTTCTCTCTTTCTCTCTGCCCCTCTCCTTACTCATACACATGCTCGGTCTGTCTGTCTCTCTCCCTCTCTCTCTCTCTCTCTCTCTCTGAAAATAAATAAATAAACTTAAAAAAAAAAACCTACAATAGCAACAACCAAACAAAACAAAACAAAACAAAACAAAACAAAACAACAACAACTTGGAGTTCTGAGTTGCTGACATAGCTGAGATTTCAGGCAGGGTACCCCGAAACAGCAGCCGTTCACAGAACGCACTGCAGAAATCTGCTTGAGGCCCCTTAATCACCATCCAAATTACAGTCGTCCTTGCACAAATCAGGACAACACAAGCAGGCAGGGAATGGTTTCCACGGTGTTGCTGATGGAACAGAGAATTGGAGAACTGGATGTTATAAAAAGCATAGAGTCAGGGGCCCTGCCCAACCTTAGTGGGGAAATCAAAACAAAATGAAACAGAAAACTTAGCATGTGTAGACTGAAAATCTGACCAATAACCAGGAGAAAAATCATCAATGGTATCAACAGATACATTGAAATTAGCAAAAGCATGCTTGAAAACAGCTGTTATTTACTTTGAATGAACAAAGATTTAAAATCAACAAAAATATAATGAAGAAGGAGACAGGGGATTATAATAAAGAACAGGAAGCAAACAGCTGAGCCCCACGTTTCATGAATGGAAGAGTTCAACGGGTGGGGCTAAGAACGGACTGGTATATAGTAGATGAAACCCATTAAACTATCCAAATTGAACTGCAGAGGAAAACAGTTTGAGCAAAAATGAACAGAGGTCCAGTGTCTTGTGGGACGATATCAAGTAGCCTAATGTCCACGTAACAGAAGCCCTGGAAGACAGGCAGATGGCATAAAGTAAGAAAGGAAACAGAGCGGGAAGGGGTTCTGCCCCTGGCCCCAGATTCGGCTGAACGGTGCCAAAAGGACTGAGCACAACATAAGAGGCACGAGGCAGCTGCCCTCAGCACCGCAGGAAAGACGAGGCAAGACTGTGATGCAAGCAAAGGGACACTTACGATGTCACCCCCAGCTCCAACTTCATGTTTGTAAGAAACCCACTTTCAATATAAAGACACATCTAGATTAAAGAAAGGGCATTGAGGAAGATACGCTGGTCAAAAAAAAAAAAAAAATGCATGTGCTTCTGATTGTAATTTGGACTGAGATCCACTGGATCTTCCTTGCAGTGTCTGATGGCTGGTGCTACTCGTTCCGCAGCCTCCTTCACACAGCCAACTGCTACCTGATGATCCGAGGCCTCACTGTCATGTTGGATTAGATTAGCCAGGGCCATCGGCCAGACCTCTCGGCGGAAGCACGTCCAGAGGGTCCTAGACTACGTGTGTTCATGAAGCCTCCTCTGCTTCAGAAAACTGATGGAAAATGTGGAAAAGCACTCTGTCGTGTGCTACAGAATACTAGTCACCATTCCCAAGGTTGGGACAGAGCTCTGTTATATATTCACTAAAGAGAATGGAACAAAGCTTTCCCAGACGTTAAAACTTCAATTTTTCCTATGTTTACAGTGACCAAGAGAGCCATCTCTCACACACAGAGACTCACAGAAAATGCATAAGAAAAATTAAGTGTTTAAATAAATAGGTGGATTAACACATACTAGATTGTTTTTAAGTCTGATTAACTTTGAAGGAAAGATGGGAAGAAAAAGCCAAGTACGAAATAATGTATATGACGCATTGTATGTATCATATGTTATAGAATATATGATTATATGTAATATGATACATGTAATTAACATATAATTATATATTATATACATTGTTCATGTAAATATGCCGATAAAATATTTAAGCCTGTACTTTTTAAATTAAAAGTAGACCATGATCTTAAAGGGCTTATGGAAGTAATGAAAATATGCTATTGTATACATATAATACATCAGATATTATAGCAGTTGTATTAGTGTAATTACAGCAGTAACACCTTCCCCTAGAAGTCAGTGAGAGAGCACAGTTTTAGTTAAGGAACCATACATTCTAGAAAAGATATCCAAGGCCCTTAGACTGGTTATCAATTTGTCTCAGGAGCTGATCTTTAGTACAAGGATGGGAGACTTTGGAGCTTCTGGGGACTAACCACAATGGAAAGGATGATAAACAGTTGGGAAGAGAATAGGAAAAAAGAGCCAAGGTAAAACTTGGGAATACTGTATCCTCCATAGAATCCTTCTTTTGTGGCCCATAATTATTCATTAAATTTACTAGGGCAACTGCCATTGAAAATAGTACATTTGAGGGGCGCCTGGGTGGCTCGGTCGGTTAAGCGTCCGACTTCGGCTCAGGTCATGATCTCACGGTCCGTGGGTTCGAGCCCCGCGTCGGGCTCTGTGCTGACCGCTCAGAGCCTGGAGCCTGTTTCAGATTCTGTGTCTCCCTCTCTCTGTGACCCTCCCCCGTTCATGCTCTGTCTCTCTCTGTCTCAAAAATAAATAAACGTTAAAAACAATTAAAAAAAAAAGAAAATAGTACATTTGAGACATCTATACACAGAAACTTATTTTGTACTGAATACTTTAAAACTGAAAACTTACCCTGACTCATATCCTCAGGGTATGTGGCTTAACTCAATGTGGGGATATTACACAACAAAATTTTATTTTGTAACAAGCCTGCAAAAATAGTGTAGACATTTGAATTTTGTTGATGGATTCATAAAGACTTGGCAGTATATACACAAGACTTTATGAAACTATCCTCATTTAGATTTTTTGATAATTTTCTCAGCTTTAAACTTTAGAAATGTAGGACTTTCTGTTGTGAAAATGTAGTATTAGAACTTAGTAAGTTTGTTGTTTCAGCATAAACTTCCATCAAATCAAGTGCATATAATGGTAGATGCCAAACGGGATACACAATTATCTATAGAATAACTTTTAGTGGAGCTCTAAGTTCACTTTAACTTTTAGTCCTTCTACGCAATCACTAGTTAAATATTCTTAGACTAGTACGCTAAGGAAATCTGAAGATAGGCAAAATCTGTTTGATCTATTCTAGGTGACCATTCTTAGCATTTTCATTGCCTACGAATACATTCAAGCCTTAGAGGTATTAATGATCCATATCTCTAGTGAACTGTGATCTTTCATTATTGTAATTCAAAGGAAAAATATTTCCATTTTATGAATTCAGATAAGACATTAACATTTGTTGCTTGTAGATGAAGTCTTCCCATAAATAACTGCTCAACGAACCTGCCTTGACTTTCTTTTAAAGACCTTGAATTTTTATCAAAAGTCTTGTAAATAATCAAATGGAGCATAATTGTCAGGTAAATAAACGAGCATACTTTTTAAGTTTATTTATTTAGAGAGAGAGAAAGAGAGAGAACGAGATAGGGAGGGGCAGAGAGAGAGGGGACAGAGAATCCAAAGTGCTGTTAGCACAGAGCCCGACGCAGGGCTTGAACCCACAAACCACAACATCATGACCTGAGCCAAAGTCGGATGGATACTCAACCCACGGAGCCACCCAGCGCCCCTAGAGTAGGATACATTATAGATTAGATGTTTTGCCATGTGAACAAGATGACATACCATAATCAGTTGACAAAGAATAAAAAGTATAAACACACTTTAGAATTTCTAAGTCTCATCTATCTTTATAAAACATTCACTTGCTATGGGATTCTGAAGGGAACGTCTAAGCAATAACCCTATGGGATTATTCCTGCTTCCCTCTTTGAGTTCCCACCGAGTGAAGTCCGTGCAGAAGACTATATGGCACGTGGATACATTTAGGCTCGAGATTTCCATTTCCATCCCCCTGAACATGTATGAATCCATATTCCATAAAGGTAGCGAAGTAGTTAATTTTAATTATACTCCCAATAAAGTCATGATTTCTAATTGAAAGCTTAGTTCCTACTGAGTTAAAAATCACTGGTCTCAAAAATCAAAACTGCCATATTGATGTATTTATTTCCTCATATTTCTGAGTGTACATGGTGACCTAGCCGTCAAGAGCCTACTTCTTTCGGTTCAGGTCTGACTAGGGGGCTGGGCCAACTGTAATACTGCAATGCTGCTTTGATGTGCATTTATATTTGTGTATTCTCAAACTGGTTGTAAATTAACGTATGCTGATGTGACATTTAAAAAGAAAATCTCATTTTGAGGAGACACACACACACACACACACAAACTACGAAAGTTAGACATCTTCTTTCACTCGATCCCAAACAGAATCTACAATGAACTAAGGGAAATTTCATTAAAATCAAAAATCCTTCCCAGTATAACCCCATCTCTGCCTCTGGCTTCTCAGGCTCTTAAGAAATTTGGTGTCAAAATGTCTCATCAGGCACTTACCTCTCTTATTTATCCACATAAGTTATCTGACTGTTTGCAATTTACTCAGAAAGAATGGAGAATAGTCTCTTAAAGCAAACTTAATCTTCAATCAAATTTTATGAGCTCTTACTTCCACAGTCCTTAAAAAAATTCTTATGAGCCACGATTTGCTACAACATCTTATTTAATAAGACCTCACTTTCACCCATGGAGAACATTAAGTACGATGTCTAATCCATGCAGATGTTAATAAAGAAGATTTTGCTTTCCCAAAAGCAAAACTGTTTGTGAACTGAAGTTTTACATACAACACTTCCTTTAGATGACTCCTGACAAGCTGAATATAAACCTGACTTATGACACCCCAGAAGTCAATATTTTAAACATAAATATATTATTTGCCTTGAGTTATAATTGTTACCTAGTGCCACCATCTGTAAGCCTATTCCAACTCGAATGAGTTGGCACAAAAGTCCCAAATTTAAAGGCACTCGGAAGTTTGCGGTCTGTAGTATTTCTAGTACCATCTTTTCTTCTCAGAAATCCAGGGGGGAAATACCAAATGTCAAATGTATAAATAAATAAAAAGGCACTCTGTGTACATGGTCAAACGGTCCCTATCAGTTCTAATAAAAAAAAAAACCTATGGAAAAATTAATATTTACCAAAGGAATATTTGCTTGGAAAAGAATGAATATCATTTTTCAGACAAAAGTAAAACAAAAGATAAAACTTTTTTTTTTTTTTCGTTTTTGCTTGTTATTCAGAGGAAGGGACCTGAAGAATTATAGCACTCTGTAACCATGCACTCAACTGCTCAGGTCCCAGAATTCACTGTCATAGTGAGTGTCACCCACACTGATCCTGATTTTCTTTTTTTTATCTTTTTTTTAATTTTAATTTTTTTAAATATGAAATTTATTGTCAAATTGGTTTCCATACAACACCCAGTGCTCGTCCCAACAGGTGCCCATCACCCCCCCCCCCGCATCAACCCTCAGTTTGGCCTCAATTTTTAAGAGTCTCTTATATTTTGGCTCCCTCCCTCTCTAACCTCTTTTTTTTCCCTTCCTCTCCCCCATGGTCTTCTTTTAAGTTTCTCAGGATCCACACAAGAGTGAAAACATATGGTATCTGTCTTTCTCTGGCTGACTTATTTCACTTAGCATAGCACTCTCCAGTTCCATCCTGATTTTCTATAGAAATCGCTCCTAAGGCATTCGGATTCCTCTGGGAGAAGGAATTATAAAACCTAGATCTGATAATGTGGGAAACCTGCTATGAAAGTAGACACGGCAAGGAGGCCCTTAGCTCTTTTATTTACATGTGATTTCAGAGACGCTGAATTGCTTTTGTGGATTTAGGATATGCGGGGAAATCGTAGATCATGTATCTTGATCTACTTTTGAATTTCACTCTTGGCCTCCCTGAGACAAATCTGTATTATGCTTTAAAACTCTTCCTTCAGTGCATATCAGTATATGCCTCACAAGAGGACCTAGTTCCTCAGAAAGTCATGACGGTATTGTCTGTCCCTCACTTTGACATAGACTCAAGCTGAAATGCACCACTGATGTGAAAACCCTGCTTAATATGTGTTAGGTTTTTAATGAAATTTTGCCTTGCTTATTTTAAATATACCTATCTTCACACATCAGTCCGCATTTGCCATACTCTTTATTTTTTTTTTTTTTTTTTTTTTTAAGGTTGAAGCACTAATTTACATTGCAAGGAAAGGGAAAGCAAGTAAGCTTACCTATATCGAACTCTGGTTACTTTGTTCAGAAGATTACACTGACCAGTATGAAATTTAAAACTTAAAAATAAAGAAGAGAAACATATTTGTCTTCTGGGAATTTCCACTGGCTTTGTTAACTTATTGTAAAAAAAAAAAGAAAAGAAAAAAAAAAAGTCATTCTGACCACACAGGATTGTTTTGGAGTAAAAGGTGGGCTAGAATGTATTGAGATCTAAACTTTCTGGTGTTAGAATCCCTATCTCCGCTCCTGAGGGAAACAAATATATGTTTTCCCACCTTCTTGGAAAATGAGAATGGTTTTATGATTTTTACATTTGCATTTTTAAAGTATTGTATTTGTATCATATATAGAAATACATTTCTGTTTATGTTTTATATTTGCAGTTTTCCTACCCAATCATCATTTCTCATTGCAATCACGTGACTGGGAAAGGAAACAGAGCTCCGTAACAGCAAGCCAGGCCCTAAGAGGGAAGCCATGGTTTTCTCTCGTTGCCCGTAAACAATTTCAAAGATCACCACCGTCAGCCACGTTCCCTCCAAATCACAATGGACATGGACCCAAACAAGAGCAGGCCTATTAATCATATGTGAGCATAGACAATAAGTAAGAAGTCTGTCCAAACCCCCAAATGAGCAAGTTTTCCTCTTTGCATTACAATGTGACTTACTGTTGCTTCTCTACCAATTGTTGCTTTAGGCCTGATCCATTTCCCCACCATCTACCACAAACATTGTTGAGATGCGGGATCACAGAACGACCTTGCTGTCCCATGGCACTCAAGGCAAAGCTGAACCCTCTCCCAAATCACCCAGCGGCCGCCCAGACCTCCTAACACCCTGTCCCCGAGGAGGCCCTGTTTCTCATGGTCCCCATAAGGACCTGATAAACTCT
Organism: Panthera leo; assembly: GCF_018350215.1. Classification (NCBI taxonomy): domain Eukaryota; kingdom Metazoa; phylum Chordata; class Mammalia; order Carnivora; family Felidae; genus Panthera; species Panthera leo. The sequence goes on along the minus strand of NC_056689.1, from coordinate 2,019,863 downwards.
CCTCATTTCCTACATAGATGTCCCTGACGATCTCCAGCTAAAGGTCAACACGTGACTGCCAGCTGTGATTTTGCACACACAGGAACCTGTACATACGTGAACCTGTGTAAACATATATCATTTCTTCGCATTTCCAGGACTTACCTGTACGTATGACCTCTCTTTCCCCTTACGTGTGTGTACGCGACACTATCAGGATATAAGCTTAAGCCTTGAGTTGTCCTTAATTAACCTGTTTTAAATGTAATATATTTAAAATATAATACATTTAAAACTTACATGTGAGCATGTAAACGTATTCGACATCTGTCTTTCATTTTTTTAACTACTGAAGTATAATTGACTTACAGTGTATATTCGTTTCGGGTGTACAATGTACTGATCGAACAGTTCTATACGTCACTCAGTGCTCACCGAAAGCGTGGTCACCGTCCGTCACCACACAAGGTTATTACACTACTACTGACCACGTGCCCTGTGCTGAACTCTCCACCTCCGTGACTCACTTATTTTATAACTGAAAGTCCCTGCCCCTTAATCTCCTTCATCTATTTTGCCAATCCCCCACTCCCTCGCCTCTGGCAACCACTACTTTGTCCCCTGTATTTGTGAGTCCATTTCTTTGTTTTGTGTTTTAGATTCCACGGGTAAGAGAAATCATTTGGTATTTGTCTTCCTCTGTCTGACTTATTTCACTTAGCATCATACCCTCTAGGTCCATCCATGTTGCCATGCATGGCAAGATTTCATTCTTTTTTTACAGCTGAGTCATATTCCATTGTAAATATATCTCCTCTTCTTTTCCATTCACCTGTTTGTGACACTCGGGTTGCTTCTATATCTTTGCTGTTGTAATGCTGAAATAGACACAGGGGTGCATGTATCTTCCCGAATTAGTATCTTCATCTTCTTGGGGTAAATACTGGAATTACTGGATGATAGGGTAGTTCTATTTCAAATTTTTTTAAGGAACCTCCATACTGCTTTCCACAGAGGCTGCACCGGTTTGTAGTCCCACCAACAGGGCACGAGGGTTCCTTTTCCTCCATATCCGCACCAACACTTTTTATTTCTTGTGTTGTTGATTTTAGCCATTATGACAGGTGTGAAGCCATATCTCCTTGTGGTTTTGATTTGAATTTCCCTGATGATGAGTGATGCTGACTGAACATGTTTCAGCATGCCGTTGGCCATCTGTAGGTTTTCTGCCCATTTTTAATTGGGTCATTTGTTTTAGGGCATTGAGTTTCATAAGTCCTTTACATATTTTGGATATTAATCTTCTTTTGGATATGTCATTTGCAGTATCTTTTCCCATTCTGCAGGTTGCCTTTTTATTTTGTTGTTTCCTTCACTGTGCAGAAGCTTTTTGTTTTGATGCAGTCCCAATAGTTTGCTTTTGCTTTTATTTCCCTTGCCTGATGAGACATATCCACAAATATGGTGTTAGGGCTGATGTCCAAGAGATCACTGCCTCTGTTCTCTTTCAAGAGGTTTATGATTTCAGGCCTCATATTTAGGTCCTTAATCCATTTTTAGTTTATTTTTTGTGTGTGGTATAAGAAAATTAGTTCAGTGTCATGCTTTTGCATGTGGCCATCTAGGTTTCCCCACATCATTTATTGGAGTGACTGTCTTTTCCCCAATAATTGTCTGAGTGTCTACTATTTGGACAGTCTTCTGTGTGCTTGGCGGCACTTGAAAAAAGTAATACAAACAATATGCTTGCTCTCTAGTTAAGGAGCTACTATGTGCCAAATCCTGGTGTCTATTAACTCATTTTTAATACACACGTAACGTTAATATTGCCAAATTACAGGATATCGTGCAAACGGAAGTATTTAAATAATTGTGGAGTAGAGGGAGAATGTTAGCATGAGTGGGGGAACGTGACAACAATTTTCTATTTGTTAAAAGGTCTTGCTCTCTAGCCGATGTTCTCTTTAATCTGGTTTTGAAAGGCGACCCGTTTCTGCCTGAGTTCACTTCTCTACGGTCATGCCTTGCGGGAGGAAGTCACTAGCGTCGAAACCACACAGACATGCTTGTTCTTTCCTACGCTGTCCTGGGCCACCTGCCTCACGGGCCCGCGCCCTGCCTTCCAGGTGCCTGCAGATGACATTTCACTGACTAGTTGGCACTTTAGAATGTGGATCTCTAGCCTTCAGGCCTGCTTCCTCATTGCCACAGACCCAGTTCCTAAGCAACGTCTAACACTGTCTGGCTTCTCATGGCGGCGCCCTACTCTAAAAAACTCATTTCTCTATCAGCTGAGTTATCACCTGCTGCTGGAAATACGTCTCGACTTACCAACAGCTTCGGGAAGTGACAGCTTGTTAGTCATTCATGTCTCAGCCAGCGCAGGCGTTCTGGTCGAGCGGCCTTGCGTCTGCCTCTGAAGGGACTCGCACTCCTCCCTCATGAGGCCTATGTTCTCCGGGTCCTCAGCGTCCTCCCCGTCATCCCAGAAGGTAAGGAGACACCCCCATATCCAGCACTGGGCCTGACACAGACAGAGATAGCCATTTGCACGTTCTTTTGGCCAGGACACGGGAAATTGCCTCATTTCGGTGCAAAGGAAATGATAAAATATGGCCTCACAGAGTGTGTGTGGGGAAATGAACTAGGTTTTGGTGGACACGTCACTGTCCATCACAGGAACGTAAAGCACATTTAAACATTTTCACACTGATCTCGTCGCCACTGATCACTTTCCAAATCCATGGCAGCACGCGACTAGATTCTTCTTTCCAATTTCAGTGAAAGAATCGTCATTTGTTACGTGACTCATAAAGATTAGAGAGAACGGCTATTGTGCCTCAACACGTATGCAAGTTCTCCTATAAAATGTTCTCTTGTTAATACCAACCAGATACTCATTGAGAGTATTTATTCACAGGCATTAATGCATTGTGCAGCTTTTGAGAAGTTACAGGAAAAAGCGAGTTTGTTGGTGTCTCTACCACATTCAACCATTTCTCTAACGCACTGGGAAGGACATGACTTACATTCACCTAGTTTCCAATCCCTGGGGTTGAGGATGGTCCCTTAGATTCCACGTCAGAGTGCCATGACAGTCTGGACGGCAAAAACTTGGGCACAAAATAATGCACGCTCTTCTCATTTCTCAAATAACTTCAGATTCATTTGTGAGACGAGGAAACAAAAATGTTTACCTAATGGTAACTTGCTATTTTGAATACCTGGATTTGTTTTTTTAACTGGCATATAAAATTGATGTTCCAGGAAGAAGTTTTTGAGACTATTTTGTCACAATACAAGAAATAGGATACCCTTGAAATATGTGGGGGTTTTGTCTCTTAATTGACTTGAAGGATATCAAAAATACTACACATTTAAAAGGTAGAGAGTCCTCAATGAGAAGTCTACTTGAGAATTTTTCTTTAGGCTCTTATGTGGTCAGTCTTTACTCTTACTATCTTTCAAAATTGTTTCCCGTGTTTACACTGCATGGCTTGAAATAGTTTGATCCTCGGTTTTTACAAGACACTGGAGGAAGTTGGTTGGTAGCTGGAGAAACTGGATAAAAAATAAAATTAATTCATTGACTCATTAATTTTTGCTGTAGTTGCTTTATGTGAGTTAGCAGATGTCATTCTCCCTCCAACACTGACACCATGGGTGTTACTGGTCACAAAATGCCAACAGTGGGCAATTCTCAACCAGGGGCCCTGGTTAATAAGGGTTTCCCCATGTTGAAGAACATCAAAATTTGTAATTGAGAATTATTTTTTTCCGTTATTATAGAAGAAAAAACTTCTCAAGTGCTGAGAAGACAATTCAGATTTAAGCACACAAACACTAAATTCTACGGGGATAAATAAGGCCATTTTCAGTGTCAGTCAGCAAAAGCTACATGAGCGGGAGTAAGAGAATAATCTTTCCAATAATTTGGCATTCGGGTCCTAATTTGGACACTGTTCTCGACTTTAGAAAATGTCATTTAAGGACAAAAGAAGAAATACAAATGAGAAATTGCAGAGTAGAATGCAAATTGAAGGATTGAGAATATAATATATAAAAACATAGAAATTGGGCAAACATTTGAAAATAATTGGAATGACATTATTTTCACATATTCAGTCTGACTTGAGAAAACTATTTCTGAAAGATTGAATGGAAAATTGGTTACATTAAAAAAACTTTAGGACATCAATTAAGTGACATTTTACTTATCAAGTACTCAGACTACCAAACTCAACTTTTAAAACCATAGATTAATTATAAAAGTAAGTCAATACAAAATGTCTGAATATTGGGTTAAATTCCTATGTATTTTAATCCATTTGCAAGGGGAATGGACTCTGAAAACTTTGGTCTGGACACCCCTGATCTCATGCCATATGTTAAATTGCATTTAATTATTAAAAGGCCTTATTTTTCCTTTTGCTATTCTGGTATTCTGTTTAGCTCTGGATCTCATCACAAGGTAGTTCAGAAGCAGGAAGTGAGTGGTTGTTTTCAAATAAGACACATGATAGAAACAAGAAGGTTCCATCAATGTTGAAGGAAGAATTATTCAGTAATTCCTGGAAATTCAAACATTAGTCCATTTGGTGTAATTCAAAAACTCAACACCCATGACTATATCCTTGTGTCCCTGGAACATTATATATGATTTAATGGTGATCCAGAGAAATCAAGAGGCATTAATTGCAGACCAATATAAAGTTTAATAAAGAAGAGCCCTATTTTCATCCAAATGAGCTGCAAGTTTTAAAGCTCTCACCACACATGAAAAGATCACTATTCATAAAAGATCATTGCTCAGTGATGTTCTCTCCCAAAGAGGTGGTTCATTATTTCATTTCAAAAAAAAATTTTTTTTAATGTGACCAATCTTGTAGCATTATATGACAAAAACACCTCAGGAAATCTGTTCTTTTTTTTTTTTCTCTGTTTAAGTCATAATTTGTAGTGTGAATTTAGCACTCTTTACAGTAGGTGTATAAAACTACTTATGAGTTAGGTTATATTCAAAATTAAATTTTTTAGAATTTTAGAATAAAATTTCTAATTACGGCTGTTTTATTACTGTCTTCTACACTCATCTTGCTGCTCAGTACCACAACATGTGTCCCAAAGGGACACCATGTTTTACAACAGAGAAGTAACTTCATCAGTTGAATTCATTAACATATTTATGTTAATTTTCAGTGGTTACTGGAGATAGATACCAGTCTCTCTGATTTATCACATAGACAAGGTCTCATTCCCTGATCAATTTTCTTGTTTTCTCTTGCCTCAAGATGTACTCAGGTGTCTTTTTTTCTACATTGGTGAATTACACTTTCTTAATGTGTTTTTCACCACAGGATTTTGAAAGTATGTTGAAAGAGAGTTGATAGAACAGTAAACTCATGCTATTCCTGTAGCCGGTGCACCATTTGAGATATTGATTTTTCTAAGTTTCCTTTGCTCCCCATAGGCTACAAATTGCTTCCATTTTTCTGTTAACTCATTCCATTTTGTCCTTCTCCCTTTGTTTAGTTCTTTCTTTTGTACTTACCTGGCTGTTTTACAACATTATGTATATTTACCCCCCCCCCCAAAAAAAAAGTTTTTTTGAATTTGTCCATGTGGTAAATCACATTCAGAAGTATGTTTCTGAAAATTCCCAGATAATTCTAGCAACTCCTCTTCTTCATTGAAACTAGGAGTACCTGACCCCTGTAATATTGTGTTCAAAAACGAGACAATGGTTTGGTGCTGTAATATGCTACATTTTCTTTGCTCTACGGGATGATTTATACACCATAAAATTCATTCATCTTACTTGAAATTCAATGATTTTTTTTTTTTTTGGTAAAAATCCAGAGTTGTACAAGCATTGCTACAAATTTTAAAACATTTTTATGACCCCCACAAAGAGTACTCTTGCCCATTTGTAATCACTCCCAAGCTGTAGACAACCATGAATCTACGTTCCGTCTGTACAGATTTGCTTTTTATGGATATTTCATATACATGGAAGCACATAATTTGTAGTGTTTGTCTCTGGGTCATTTCATTTAGTTTGGAATTCATCCACATTAAAACATACATCAGTATTCTTTTTTTTTTTCTTCCAAATAGTTTTCCATTGTATGGATATACCACAATTTGTTTATCCATTCAGAAGTTGATGGGCTTGTGGGCTACCTCTGCTTTTTGCTATTATAAATAATTCTGCTACAAACATCCTGTATATGTGTGTGTGTGTGCACGTGTGCGTGTATATATATATGTGTGTGTATATATATGTATATATATACGTGTATATATACACGTATATATATGTATATATGTTTATATATTTACGTATACATGTGTTTTCATTTATCCTGGACATCTTGGAGTAAAAATTCGTCATATGGTAAATTAGAAAATTATTTTTAAAATTTAAAAACTGCTAAACTTCTTTCCAGAGTGGTTACACCATTGTACAATCTAACCAGCAACGTATGAAGCTGGATTGTAGTTGAAGTTATTTGAAAGAATAAAATCCACCGTGATACAGTTTAAATATATTCTGGGAATCAAATGTGTGTGTTACACACATGGGTACTGTATATTAAAACTCTGAAGACGTTTTTAGCATATTCATAAAAGGATCGATATTGAGTGCATTATATAACATTTTACAATAATAAATATTTTAATGCAGGGTTATAATAATAAACATTTTAAATGTTTTGTGAAGCTATTACATATCAGCATCATTCTTTCAACATTAATATATTAAGTGCTCCATCCTCTGTACTGGGGGCATGGCGTTGAACAGGCAGGCATAGTGATTCTCCACATACATATATACTGCACCACAGAGGACAAGATATCAAACATAGTCACTACGTACCTATTATTTTGGTTACTTTCTTGCTGCATAACACATTACCCCCAAACTTAGCGTAAGCGTTTTATGTTGTGGGTCACGGTTCTAGGGAGAGTGAACGAGCAGGTCTTTCTTGGGGTCTCATATGCAGTTATGGTCAGGTGTTGGCCTGGGATGCAGCCATCCATGTTTTTTTGGGCTGGACCTCCAAGATGACGCAGCCCCATGGCTGGCAGCAGGGAACTCAGCTCAGCTGTTGACTAGAGTTCCTACAGGTGGCCTCTGTAAGCAGGACTTTCTCAAAACAGACTTCGTACATGGTGCTTGGCTTTTCCCAGAGCTAACATCCATGTAGAGTCAGATGGTGTCTGCATTATCCTCTAGGGCTTTTCTGTCTTCAAAGTAAACCTTGCATCACATCAGATCCGTTCTATTGCTTACAAGTGAATCCCTAGCGTTGACCTGAATTCAAGGGAAGGGAACGGACAACCACCTTCTCAATAGGAGGAGTGCCAAAGATTTTGGAAACTTTTTAAAACTGCCTTATATGCACTAATTTAAAATGTGATAAGCGCTTTGGAGGACAGGTAAAAGGTGTAGTGAATTAGGATAACAGTGAGACCTAGTTTAGACTTCTCATTTCAGTGAAGGTGCTCTATTAAAAGTCCTGAATGATGAGCAGGAGTTAGAACAGAGTTGGAAAATAGTTGTCCAATAATGTGTGTAAAATCTAAAACAGGAAAGGGGTGCCTGGGTGACAACTGACTCTTGACTTTGGCTCCGGTCATGATCCCAGGGTCATGGGATCAAACCCCGTGCTGGGCTCTGCACAGAATGTGGAACCTGCTTACGAATCTCTCTCATTCTCCCTCTGGCCCTCTCCCCTGCTTGCTTGGTACCATTTCTTACTTAAAAATTTGGAAGAATTCACTTGTAAAACCATCCAGACCGATGTTTCCTTTTAGAAGGCTGTTAATAACGCATTTAAAAAATAAATATAGGGCTATTCAGGTTATCTGTTTCTCCTTGTCTGAGTTTTAGTAGTTTGTGTCTTTCAAGAAAATTTTCCATTTCATTGAAGTTGTCAAATTTGTAGTATAGGGTTGTTGCTATTATTCTTTCATTATTCTTTTTGTTGTCCTTGGAGTTGGCAGTGATGACTCCTGTTAGATTTTTGATGTTGGAAACGTGTGTCTTCTCTCTCTCTTTCTCTCACCAGTCCGGCTGGATGTTTACCATTTTTACTGATATTTCCAAATGATTAGCTTTTATTTCACTGATTCTATTTTTTCCTGCTGTCAAGTTCATTGCTTTCTGATTTAATTTTTATTATTTCTCTTCTTCTTGCTTATTAGGCTTAATGCACTCTTCTTCCCCTAGCTCCCTAGTGTGGAGGCTTCGATTGTTAATTTTATCTTTTACAATATATGCTGCTTGTGCTGCATACCACAAGTTCTGCCAAGTTCTATTTTTACTTTAATTAAGGGAAATAAGAAAATATTTTAAAATATTTTTAGTAACATCTTTTTTGATCTTCGTGTTATCTAGAAGGGTGCTTTTAAATCTCCAGAAACTTGGGAGTATTTTCCTGCTATCTTTCTGTTACTGATTTCTACTTTAATCTCATTATGGTCTGAAGACATACTTTGTATGATTTCTAGTCTCTTAAATTCCTCGTTATGTTTCATTGCCCAAAATGTGGTTTACATTGGACAATGTTCCATGAACTGGAGAAGAATATGTGTTTTCTAAAAATGCCGATTATTTTGAGTTGATTGGTAGTGCTATTTAGTTTGGCACATCTTCTTTCCTGCCTTTTTGTCCCATCACTTATTGGAAGGAGGGTGGACTCTTTTTTTTTTCATTATTATTTCTCATTAACTTTTAGTTTGGGAAGTTTCTATTGGCATATTTTCCATGTCACTAATTATTTCCTCAGTTATTTCTGATCTAGTGATGATAAGCCCATCAAAGGCATACTCCATTTCTTTCTTTTTTCTTTCTTTTTTTTTTAAGTTTATTGATTTATTTTGAGAGGGAGAGAGCCAGGGAGTGAGAAAGAGCACAAGCAGGGGAGGGGCAGAGAGAGAGAATGCCAAGCAGGCTCCATGCTGTCAGTGCGGAGTCCAATGGGAGGCTTGAACCTATGAACTGTGAGATCATGACCTGAGCTGAAATTAAAGTCAGACGCTTAACCCACTGACCCACCCAGGCGCCCCAGGCCCACTCCATTTCTGTTACACTGGTTTAGATTTCTAAAATTTTATTCTGATTCTATCACAGTATCCATTTCTCTTTATGTTATACACCTTTTTTTCCATGGTGTCTACTTTTTCCATTAAAACCATAGATGAGTCTGGCTCTGGTGCCTCCTTTGTCTCTTCAGGCTGTTTTTCTTCCTTTTGTCACACTTTGACTCTTTTCATTGCTATCGTTAAAAGCCAGGCATGGCGTACTGAGCAAAGGAACTTGGGGTTAAGGGTGTGAGGTTGGGGTTCATCCGGCTGTGAGTTTTGTTTGTGTTTGCTGCAGGTGTAGCCTTCAGAGACTTGGGTTTCTCCTTTGTTCTTGTTTTGTCTCTGTTGCTGTTGGGATTCCCCGAAGCCCTCTTCCTCACATGACGTCTGTACTTCGCAGCTCTTTCAGCTGAGATGAACGTGTTTGCTCTGACGTCCTGTTTGTGGGTGGCAAAGTGAGGCGGAGTGGGAGCATTCCATGACCATAGGACCCAGTTCTGGTCATTGCCTCAGCTGCTGTCCATGGGCTACCAAATTCACAAGTGTTTCTAAACTCTCCTCTTTCCCCTGGAGGATAAAGCCTCTCCCTCGGAGAATATGCCTTTGTCCTGGAAAACACTCTGGGAGTGTGTGTAAATTGGCAATCTTTCCTCCCCTGCTGAAGCCCTGAAGGACTTTTCTTGACTCTTCCCCTTGACACCATCCAGGGGTTCCTGGAGGAAAAGCCCAGGAAAGTGTGGTCCCTAATGCTGGGCTCCCAGGAATTCCCCATTCTCTCCGTAGTCCACACACACCTCCGGCAACTCCTCACATTTATGACCCGTTTCCTGCTTCCAGTTATGGCGCCTGTGGCTTCTGCTCCCAGCGGGCAGACGTCTGCTCCATCACCCGTTACAGCACAGTCGTTTGCCCTGCAACCTTACCTCTCTAACGGGTCCCAGAAAAGGCACTGATTTTAAAATCTCCCAGCTTCTTTCTGGTGGTAAGGGTAGGACTGACAACCTCTAGTCCCTTTACATGTTGGAGCTAACACTGGGCGTCTCAAATGAATAATTTTTAAACAAAATAATCAGCGTGGCCCACACTATGTATATCTCCCCAATCTTACTTAAACTGTTTGATGGTTACGTGTTTTGATAGAGAGAGAGACAGAGAGAGAGACAGAGAGACAGAGAGAGAGAGAGATACAAATTATCAAAAGTTCTGTATAAATTGCCCTAACTGTGCCACCTCACCTCACACCATCTCTCTTACCTCCAGGAAGGTGGCCACTTGGATCTCCTGCTTCCTCATCCACGCCAGGCTTCCGTGACTCAGGACTTTTGCAAGACCTGGTTCCTCACCTTCCCGGAATGCTACTTCTCCATCTCTCTCCCTCTGTCTCTCTGTCTCTCTGTCTCTCTGTCTCTCTGTCTCTCTCTCTCTCTCTCTCTCTCTCACACACACACACACACACACACACCACGGTTGACTATATTTTCATACCATTTCCAGCCCCAAGCAAAGAGCTTGGCACAGGAACCTATTTACGGCACGCAGCATTTATAAAAGCACAGGGATGTGAGATGCTCAGTTGCAAAAATCATGCCTTTTTCCCCCTTTTGAAATTTGAGATAGTTATCAGTATGATGCCCTAGTAAGTTTTCAAAGCACATTTGTTGAATACATTATCGTATTTTCTATTGTATCTCAAATCTGCATGGATTGCCTACTCTGAGCCAAGCATTATAGTAGGGACGTCACCTTCATCAACTCATTTAGTACTCATGCAATATAAACAGATGTTAACTACAATTCACAGATAATAACACTGGGTTCAAGAGGTTGAATAAATTGTCCATGGCAACAGTGCTGGCCGAACAGCATCGGCACCTGTGTTTAATAATAATTTTTGGTACATTTTATTTAGTACTGGCCATTTTGCATTATAGTAAGTCTTGGGTATCCAATCTACCCCATTACATGTGAAAACTGTCAGGTTAGAAACTAGGCCTGATGCGTATTTGGATCTTTACTTCCCTTCTAAGAAGTATAATTCAATAGTTTTATTCTCAGACATGTGACATAAATATTTCCAAGTTTTGTTACAGTTTATCCATTCTACCGATATTTATTGAGCCCCTACTGTGTGTTAGACACTTTATCCAGCACTAGGAAAATAGCAATCACTAAAATGGTTATTTTACTTTCCCTAATAATTAGGGAGGGGCAAAACTAAAATTCTGATTAAATCAACTTTAGAAAATCTATCTTTATGATACAAAAATAATTTTAAAGTATAAAAATAGAATGATCCATTAAAAATGAAAACATCATGGGGCGCCTGGGTGGCTCAGTCGGTTGGGTGGCCAACTTCGGCTCAGGTCATGATCTCACGGTCCGTGAGTTCGAGCCCCACATCGGGCTCTGTGCTGACTGCTCAGAGCCTGGAGCCTGTTTCAGATTCTGTGTCTCCCTCTCTCTCTGACCCTCCCCCGTTCATGCTCTCTCTCTGTCTCAAAAATAAATAAACGTTAAAAAAATTTTTTAAAAAAATAAATAAAAATGAAAACATCAATACAATTATTCAATGTGTGTTTATTTTTAGCTTTAACTTTGTTCATTTTCATGAATCTAACAGGATACTCTCAATAGAACAACTAAACTATGGCAGGAGCCGAGCTCAGTGGTGCTGGAGATTTTTGAGAGATTTCTGAAATACACCAGTCAGCAATGGAATGGACAGCAAAATCCTGCGAGGCTTTGAAAGCCACCAATGTCTGAGACAGACACAAGATCTACCCTTACCACTTCAAAGGTGAGATATGAGGTGACTTTGTGTATTTGCATTTTTGTAAAACCTGCAATGAGAATGTAGAAGCAAGAATAACTGTTCACTTACTAACGGTCTGAGATCCTTTATCCCAAACGCCAAGTGTCCAAGAGAAACCTAGAAAATAAAGGGTAAAGACAAAACAGGCCTATAGCCATTTGAGAAATTCTTTGATATTCCTGATGTCAAAAGACTTCACATGGAGAGCAATTTGACCTGTCAAACTTATTTCAAAATAGCACATTTGGCATAAATGTGTGTGAAACAAGAAACCACTTCTCCCCAAGGTATATCAGGAAGTAAGGATTTAAGTGGATCTTTTCTGGACTCCTGCAATCTATATGAAATTCTTGTGAAGATTTCAGTTGCCCAAGCTTTAACAAGCGAGGTGCGGCAGGAAACTAAATCCCTGTGAGATTAATAAGTGGCTGGAGGAGAGAGGCAGGCAGGGGCATCAGCGATCATAGCCTGAAGGACAACCAGTCAGCAAATGAGGTAAATGGAGAATCATACGCACATGTGGGGCCCAATCAACCACTACATTCCAGATCTCTACAGTAAATTGAGACTGGGAAGAAACACGATGAATTAGGAAATACAACCTGTTTGCCTAATTTACTTTGTTCACTTATTACATGGAATCTTTATAGCTTTATCACGTGGTAACAACTACCATGAACAACTCATGCAGCTATTGTCATATAGCTATTATATAATTCCCGGTCACTCATATCATTTCTCTTCTGGGAATGAATCTACCATAACACTGAGAGAATCTGTCCATCTGCCCAGCTGTTTTACCGTTCTCAACGCCACACGGTTCCAGTCAAGCTACAAGAGCATGCTCAGAACAGGTGTGCAGGAGAGCACTGGCACCTCCCTCTTACTCCTTCTATCTACCCCCCCCCCTTCTTGTTTCCTCCCACATTCATTTCTCCAAACTGAAGGTAATCCTGCTGGTAATCACTCTAGAGGGATGCGTGGGAAATTAACATTTGGAAGACACAGTGGTTCCCTGGAGACTTCCTATCTAATTTTCAAGAGTACTTTCCACACATCAGATTAAGAGAGCATTATTCAATAAGTTACTACCTTAGGTCATCCATTAGTTCATTTACTCACTTACATAGTCGGTCATTCAACGATCATTTATTATCTACCATGTTCCAAGAACTCTACCAGGTAGAAGGACGATGTTTCTTTCACTAATTGTATGAGTAGTGATCAGTCACTCATAAAATCATTAAATATATTTACTCAACATTTCCTTTTTTTTAAAGGCTTATTTATTCTTGAGAGAGAGAAAGAGAGACAGAGTGAGAGCAGGGGAGGGACAGAGAGAGGTAGACCTAGAATCTGAAGCAAGCTCCAGGCTCCAAGCTGTCAACACAGAGCCCGATTGTGGGGCTCAAACTTACAAACTTTGAGATCATGACCTGAGTCGAAGTCAGACCCTTAACCAACTGAGCCACGCAGATGCCCATATTTACCCCAAATTTCTAATAATGTCCTTAGTATTCCCTAAAGCATTATATTAGTTTTCATCATGAAATTCATCCTAATATTTGGTAATCCTAATATTTTGGGAGATAACTCTAAGCAGAAGGGACTAATGTAACTTAATGCAGAGAAAATTATATTTGTGTTAATAAAGCCAGACCTATTATTGATCATTTGCTCAATCATACTATATTCCTATGTTCTGCTTAGAATTTCCTGTATTTCTGTGAATTATTCTTCACTTTCTTTACACGAAATCTTTTCTGCATTCTGATCTCAAAGAATATGCGGTATCCAAGGCGTCCTGCAGTTTAGTGGGAAAGGAACTGAATTTCATTCAGGTATCAGGTCCTGATGCAAACCAACCTCTGTCTGTTACCTCAGCTTCCTGGCAGGTTCCACCAGGGGCAAAGTCTACGACACTCCTCAGAGCTGCTTTCAGACCCAAACCTCCCTGGTTTTAAGGACATCTAGTTAAAGAGTGTCCAGGCATTGAACATTCAGTTACTGTCCCCTGTCATTATGAATTCACAAGGAGTTTGGCAAAGTTAATCTTGAGTAATCTTCCATGTTAGTCTCCGAAATAAAAGCAATTATAGTGGCAAATGTGTAATAATTGAAGCTTTTAAGGTTCACTTGCAGCTTACAGAAACAGTCATCCTTTTCTTTAATCCGCAAACTTAGCTAACAGGCTCCAACGCCATACGCAAATGCAAAGAAAATAAAACCTATTTCAATGAATACTTCGATAAGTACTGGATAAACACTCAACAATCCTATGCTCAAAGGCAGTGTTGGAGACTCAGAAGCTGGAGAATAAGAGGAAGATTCCGGAAAACGGGAATACTACTTCAGAAGCCCTTTACACGGTGTTTTAATCAAGTGTGCCCTCGTTTTCTGGAACCAGACCACATGATTATATGTGACATTTATAAAGTATGCAGAGGTTTTCAAGTACTTTTCTTCACATAATCTTTATTTGTGTTTCATGATTCAAAGTGGTGAAAAGTCACAATAACCTACATATATTTCTCAAGGAGTTAAAATGTTTTAGGTACTGATCATGCTTCTTTCATAGAATAGTCGCAAAACTTCTGGGGAGGGGAGCAATATTATAGGTACTTCACTGACGAGGAAATAGAGATGCTGAAGACTTAATCCCTTGTTTGAAGTGATGTGATTAGCAGGCGTCCGCGCAGCCAAGAATCAAACCCACCTCTGCCATATGCTCAACAACCACATGACCTTGCCCGCAGGATGGCCGTGATTTGCATGAAATGTCACAGGTCAGTGTGAGTCGTGCGTTAGCACAGAATTTGAAGCATTATTTACAGTCGAGGCAATGGAGACTTGAATACTGAGGGTCATGTGACCATTTCCGTTGGGGTTAGCATTGGTTTCTATACCTTTCGGTTCTAAGCTCATTGTTATTTTTAGTGTACCATATCTGCCTTTATCACAGATAAAAACAAAAAAAAAAATAAAAATGTAGAGATCTCAGATCCACTTAAATAATCTTCTGCCTAACCTACTGGCTGATGCGCCTCACAAACTGAGTATCTCCATCTAGAAACTTCTCAAGTATGCCCACCTCCCTCTATTCCCTTAACCAAACCAGCGTCCGAGCCAAGTTTTGTCAGGGACTAGAGTTTCTACGTTAGGAATAAATAAATAAGTTCTTGCAGTTTCAAACTCAGCAAACAATGTATTTTAATTAAAATGTCTATCTTCCCATTCTTGCACTTAGGACACCACAGAGGGACTAGAATATCAAGTTGGCCCATTGAGAAAGACGCCAAAACGCCTTTTGTGACGTGCACTTGGAAATCACGGTCGCTCACCGGAGAGCTCGCGTCCGCGCTTGCTCTGACCCCGTGAGTGAGGACTGGTGGTGTCAGAAGCCCGATTTCCCATGTGAAGGTGAGTCCCACAAAACCTGTTGGTCTTATTCACCGCTGGATCACCAATCACCAGTGCCTACCACAGGGCTTGCTCGGTGGCAATGAATGAACGGGTGAACGAATGAATGAATGAACGCAAGTATGTTGAACTGCCTGCGCTTCCATCATCCATTTCTCCATCATAAGGAAAGCAGTGGCAACCCCCAAATGGGCCGCATTAACGTGCCACATGGAGACCTCTGTTACAGGTCCTCCGACTGCCTGTAACAAAAGAGTAAGAGTGAGATGTCCAGCTGGGTCCGCACTTGATTGCACTGGCTTTTCAGCTTTGGAAGGAAATAGACTGCTGGTTGCAGAAAAGGGCTCTGGTAGGTTCCTACGGCTTCAAGATGCTCTTCCCTCTGACTTCCACACTGAGGATGTAAGAAAACCTGGCTGGACCATGGGTTTTGCTAGTTACTATATTGATGAGATTTGCTGTGATTTCAGGATAGAGTAAAAGATTGTTTTCCACGGTATGCTAGCAAGTCAGTCCTATTCCTGATCAGTTTTACTTGGTCTTGGAGAAAACAGATGATTCAGGCAACCCGGGATAGAAAAACGATTCACAGAAAAGCAGAAGCATGGTTTGATTTCCATCTCTTAAAAACTTTTTAATCTTTAATTGCTTTTCGAGAGACAGAGCGTGAGCAGGGGAGGGGCGGAGAGAGAGGAGACGCAGGACCCGAAGCAGGCTCCAGGCTCGGAGCTGTCAGCACAGAGCCCCACGTGGGGCTCGAACTCACAAACCGCGAGATCATGACCTGAGCTGAAGTCAGACATTCAACTGGCTGAGCCACCCAGGCGCCCCTTAATTTTCGTTTCGTGTGACTTTGCTTAATTTTACGATGTGTCCTATAAAAAAGATAAGTAAAATAAAGAAAAGGAGAAAAAAAGAAAATTTCTCTTGTGACTGTTTCTTCTCTTTAACTCCTAAGTGCTTCTGACCTTTTATTTTCAGACGGGATACAAAAAAGCAGCCCACCTTCCTCATACTGGACAAAGCAACATGGGCTGTTTCTAAAAGCCAAGTCCTAAATGTCTCAAAATAGAGAGAGATGTTTATGTTTTGCTCACATGAAGCCCAAAAATAGATACTGTTCCTGCTCTGCTGTAAGCCCTTCTCCTCTTCTTGAGGATTCAGAGACACGGCTTATTTTACCTTAACATGTCCCCAGTGGCCGCCGCGTTCAACACCAATCAGGAGGTCAACACCAATGTCTCTCGAGAGGAAGAGAGAGAGAGAGAGAGGGAGAGCGAGAGGGAGAGTGAGCAAGAAGCATAGGACTCCAGGCTAGGGCATGTCAAGGAGTCTGGACTTCCCTTCGGATGAGGTGACTACTGCAACTAACATCCCGTGGGTACAGGTTAGACACACGGCCCCAAGTGACATCACAGAATCCTGGAAAATGTGGTCTTGATGGATTTCCCAGAAGAATAACAAATGATTTTGTGAAACGCTTAACTATTCTCATTCAAATATATAAAGAATGCTTATTTTATAACACGTGATTCTGATATTTTGCACTTTCCCCAGAATTTTGCCTGCTTTCTCTTCTTCTAAACGTCCCTCCCCGCTCCCTGGCTCTCTGGCTTTCTTCCTTTCCTCATTGAGACAATTAATAAATATCTTGCCACCAAAGTTCTGCTGAATCAGTGCAGCCCCACCATACCTTCATGGGAGGGATGGGGGTGTCAGTTTAGTTGGAAGAGAGACCCGGAGATTTTCCAGAAGTCTCAAATATTTTATTTACCCAATGACATTTGTTAGAGTGTACTTTTGTCTGAAGTGGCCTGGAGGACTTAGGGAAATAATGACAGTCTGGGAGGTAGGAGCTGCGCCCTTTTCTCTCGCGTTTCCCCGGGAGACATAGGCGTGGAAGAGGGCGTCCACCCCATGTGGTTGTGCTGGTTCCCAGTCACCGGCTAGGGAGAGGTTCTCTTCATCCTGGGATCATTGAGCCCCACTGCTCTTCACGACTGTCGGCATTTGGCACATATTTAAAAACTACAGTGTGAAATATGAAATAAATTGACTCGTCTATTGTTTCTAAGTGCTTATCACATGCAGCAAAGCATATGCGTTTTATTTGGGAGAAGATGCCAGGTTATTTCCCAAGCTTCTGAGTAAGCGTTTATTTCAGTAAGGTTTGTATAAAAGGAGAAAATTCTATCTTTATTTTTAATGTGTTCATAAAAAGATAAATAAAGTTAGCTATGATTTTGACTGCCATTCAGAGAGATGTCTGGTAAAAAAAAAGTTCATTACTAATTACGATGATATTCTAAAAATCAGAAAAGGCATTTAATACTGGTATACCTATCACAGGTCCACAAATCAAGTGTATCACCTCTCTTTGGTGAGTACTAGTGGCTTATGAGGCTACAGTGACAAATGGTTATAATTCAATATAGAAGAATAATTATTTCCCTGAGTACTACATCAAATACGAACTTCCTTCTTTGGGACACATAATTAGAAACTACTATGTCATGAATGAATGAATGGTTATTATTTTAATACACCATTTCTTTTGACACTAGGTCAAATACGTAGAAATAGGTTATTCTAAGAGCCAAATTCATCTAATGGTTTGTCCAAACAACGTGGATGTATCAGTGGATTTGCAATGATCAGAAGAGTCTTTAAACAAAAATAAACAAATCAATCTTGACGGAGTCTTTTTTTTAAGTTTATTTATTTTTGAGAGAGACAGAGAGAAAGAGAGCACACACCTACAAGTGGGGAAGGCACATAGAGAGAGAGAGCAAGAGAGAATCCCAAGCAGACCCTGCACTGTCAGCACAGAGCCCGATGCGGGGCTCTATCCCATGAACCACGCGATCGTGACCTGAGCCAAAACGAAGAGTCGGAGATTTAGCCGACTGAGCCACCCGGGAGCCCCAATCTCAACTGAGTCTTAAAGAATAACTAGGACATCAGTGTGGCCTCTCTAGACAAAGGGAACTGATGGGACTTGTATACAGGAAAAGACTTATTGTAATGAATGGGCTCCTGTGACTGTGGAGGCACACAAGCCCGGAGATGGGCTGTGTGTGAGCTGCAGGCCAGGAGCGCTCGTGGCCTGAGAAGCAGGAACAGCCCAGGCAGGCCAGACTGGTGTCTCCGCTCAAGTGGTCGGCAAAACAGGGCGAACCTCGCCTTCCTCTGCTTCCTCCGAGGAGTGGAGGGTGCCCACCCACATCCGGAGGACAACCCGCTTTACTGAGCCAGCCCCATCCGGAAACACTGGGGCACATGCACCCAGAAGCACCGTGTCTCCTGGGTGCCCCAGACTCACTGACACACACATTGTGTCCAGCCATCGGTCTGGCAGAGTGAACGAATGAGCGGATCCCGGACGACAGGGAAAACCTGAGTATAAAGGCAGCTCCCTGAAGGCTCCAGCTAAGTTTGGAGGATGTGTTATTGCAGATTGTTTTAGCTACAAGTGACAAACGACACACTTAGATTAATAGAAGCAAAGCAGAAAACTCACATAATTAAGAATTCTGAGGCACCAGGGATTCCATTACCATCGAAGATCTGGCCCAATTTCAGCCTCTGGGCTCTGATTCTTTCTACATCTGGACTCAACTCTCAGAAAGACTCTCAACAGCAGAGTGGACTTCAGTGCCAGGTCTGGCTTTCCCAGTCTGGCTCCAGTATATAATATGGAGAAAAGACCAAGGCTCCCTTCCAGAAAGCACAGGCAACCCCCACCCCCTGAGGATGTCTTTCCTATGCCACCAGGGGAGTGACATTCTTATCCTCAAGGACAGGAGGAGAAATGGAGAGAATTCTAGAGGAGAACAGATCTTGGTTGGTTGGTTTCGTTGGTTTTAAAATCCTCATCATCCTTTAGCCTCCCCATGTAGTTCAGTTAGTCGTCCACCATCGCTTCTCCTTGTTCAACCCAATATACAAGCGTTTAGGTTTGGCCACTTCTCACGGTCTTGGTTTCCTCAGGAGGGGCTCTGCCTGTCACGTGAAACTTGTAGGGAATCAATTTGTCGGCTCCTTAAAAAAAAAATACTGCATCGCCCCACATTTCATGGTGTGGAGCGGTAAGCATCTGCTTTGTCCAGTTCTCGGGCGTCAGGAATCCGGGAGCGCACCGGAGACAGGACTCTCGTCGGGCTGCGATCAAAGATGGAAGTCATCTCCAGGCTGAGTTACAGGGGAGGAACTCGTGGGGCTCCAGCCACAGGCCTTGTCAGGGCCTCAGTGAGAGACATCAGTGCCCCGCCGGGGTGTCTGTCCGTGGGACCCCTCACCCGAGTGCTTTCTCCAGAGCAGGTGGGGAGGGACAGACACAGAGGCAGAAGACTTAGCCTTTTGTAACCAAAACCTGGAAGCCACACACCGCCCTTCTCCAGCATTCTAGCCACGATGAGGCAGAGGATGACACAGGGTGTGGATGTGGGGAGGCGGGACAGTGTCCTTTGAGAAGTGATAGGTTTTCCAGCATCTGAGAGACTCTGAGGCACAGGTAGGCCGGGCAGGCAGGACGTGACGGCAGGGGTTTGGGTGGCCGGACCCTACAGGACCCCCGATCCGCACAGAGAGCGCAGGCAGCGACGGCACCTGCGGTATCTGTCCGGAGAGGCTGGTGACGGACAAAGCATGGCCAGGCTTTGTGGCTCATGGTAGGAATCCAGTACTTGCTCAAAGATGTCACGAGAAGCACTGACGCAGTTCAGGGTGCGATACCCAGGAAGAGCCCCCGGCCGCACAGTGACGTACACACCGCTGTTTCTGCAAAGTGGAGGACAGCCGGGCTCACAAAGAGAATGTGCTAACACACCTCGTGTGACTTGTGTCTACCCCAGTGACAAGAGGGCAGTGCACACCTGCTTTTGCCAAGGCAGGGGGAGCATTGGGGCTGAAATAAGAGGACTGAAAACGTACTCCAGGAGAGACACAGAATGTGCTCCGGGGGTCTGGAGTGGAGATAGTGGGAGCTGTCAGAGCGAAGGATTCAATGCATGAACAGACGCGCCAGGTAATGACAGGAGCACATCACGGCCTATTATGTGAACATCACAGCTTATTACGTGGACACCACAATGTATTATGTGGACATCGCGGCATATTATGTGGACACAATGGCGTAATTTGTGGACACAATGGCATGTTATGTGGACATCGCGGCGTATCATGTATGAGCTGACCCCGTGATAGCCAATACCGTCAATGTAGGAAGACGTTAGAAAAATCCACCTGTTACCCCAAAAAGATGTAAAACTTTCTGTTCTGGAGATCGCAGGTTAAATGAAAGGAGAACAAAAGCCCAGGAGACTCAAAATGAAGGCCTACATTTAGAGTGGTCCTGGGCTTCAATGTTTAAACGATGCTTGTGGTTCAAGAATACATAAACTTAGAAATTTAAAAATGATCCGGACCAGCGATACCCCAGAGCGCGCAACAGAAGCAAGCAGACAGCTTCACTGTGGCGTGGGCCCTCTGCCCATGACTGTCCTCCAGGGGGGGAGAGGCCCCGCTGCGGGCGGGTGCAGAGGGGAGCACAGGCTGACAAACCAATGGAGACGCCCCTGCCTACCATCGGTGAGAGTGTGCCCTGCACAGACTAGTTCCCAGCACCTGCCCCCACGGGCTTCACGGACGCGGGGTCACTGCTGCCTGCACAGCGGATGCTGCCCGTGTCCTGCAAAGTCAACATCTCGGGGGGACTTCTGATACAGAGAAACTCTGGTCGCGACGCTCTTGCCCTACGACGTGGACATGCGCCTTTATGGGTCCAGAGTCCCAGGAACACCTCGCATATAAATATGATTCTATGCTTGTAAATATGCTACCCTACTGATCCCGATCCATCGTCCTTGAAAGTAAACTTGGCAACTTTCATCTTTTTCCCTCTAAAGACATCTCTCCCCGGAGGTTCTGTGACCTTCAGGCAGGTACGCTCCTAATGAGCGTGTCCCAGCACCACACACATCTGGACACGCTGACACTTCCAGGGGAGAGCAGGCTACACTCGCAGTGTTCTCCCACCGCAGACAGTTATACCCACACCCTCTGCCGTGTGGAGCTGTTCTACGGTTCACGTGGGTACGATGCGTGAAAGCATTTTAAAGACCATGAGCCATGAGTACCGTGAGGGATTAATTACTATTTCGTTGAGCCATTTTCGGTGCTTTCCCAAGCGAACTCCTGTCTCTCATACGAGACGTCTGGGTGCTGGAAGGGGCTGGGCGCTGCGGGCCCCACAAGCTGTTGACCACGGTGGAGAAAGAGAGTCGGGATTTCAAACTTCAGTTACTTAACGGTCACAGTTGCCAAGCCGCCTGAGGCTCTCCCTTCTGTGACCCATGACACACAAGGTCAAGGAAGAGCATGTGCCCCACCGCCCTCCCACAGAGCAGGAATAAGGTGAGTGCAGGTGCCGTGACGAGCCTCTATCCTGGCCAAAAGAGCACCACACGGTTCTGTATAACACACTTTGAACTGAGTCATTTGGCACCATCCCCGTCCCCGAACTTCTGTCCTTAGGCACGTGTCCCAGGGTGCGTGGGCCCCGCGGGTGCGGCTCCCCTCGCCATGCAGTGATTTGGCGGCAGGGGGCAGCGTGGCGGGAGCCCCGCTTCTCCAGCGCGACCCTGAGCAGGGGGGCCTTCGTGAGTGGCAATCACAAATCGCTCAGAAAGGGCACCACGGAACCAGCCTTCCGATTTCCATCACTGAGGTCAGTCTGACATTTCGAGACGGTGGGCTCGTTGACGTTGTGTCTGCATACGTTTGCATGATTTTCGATGCTAAATAAGTCGCTAAGCAGACAGAACATAAAAGCCGAGCAGAAATAAAATTTTCTGCTTGACTGAAAGGGATGATGAAGACTTACACTTTCATTATTCTAGATATTATTTATTTTATTTCATTTTAAGTGTTTATTTTTGAGAGGGAGAGAGAGCGAGAGTGAGACAGACAGAGAGAGAGAAAGCAAGCATGAATGGGGAGGGGCAGAGAGAGAGAGAGGGAGACACAGAATCCAAAGCAGGCTCCAGGCTCTAGGCTGTCTGCACAGAGCCCGACACGGGGCTGGAACTCAGGAAACCAGGAGATCGTGACCTGGGCCAAAGTCAGATGATGCTTAACCAACGGAGCTACCCAGCCGCCCCTACTCTACATAGTACTTAAAGATTTGCTTTCAGTAAGACAAGGTAAAGGGGGGACCAAAATAACAACACTTATTTCAGCACCACAAAAGCACAGGAGATTTGAGGTCATCCTGTGTTTCATTTCTAATGAATGCCCTCAGCTCAGGAAGCCCTCTCTGGGTTGTGTCTTCACAGCTGGGGCCTTAAGAGAAACGTTTGAGTGAGACCCGTCCCCTCAGCCACCCCCCACCCCACTCTGTCCGGCCACCTCCCTCTGGGACTCCAGGCCTCAAAGGTTTGCGGTGCTGACACGTCCCGTGAACCCGGCTCCTTGCATCCCTGCCTCTGACCGTCCGGCCCCCTCCCTCCACGTGTCCAGGACCCACCAGTCTGGCCAATCACCAGTGATGCAGCAGTAGCTCCGTTTGGTGCTTGGGTCCACCTGGAAAACTGATCTATGAAACTGAGCTCTAATACTCAGTTGTATAAAATAAAGGACCACGCCCTTAACAAACCAGCTCCACCATATTTTAAATCGGTTTGTCATGTTGCGCGTGCACACACACACACACACACACACACACACACAAATGCAATTAAGATCATGGGCTGAGTCTACAACCCAGCTAAGACGGTCTCAAGAGATCACCATTGACGCTTCCTAGACATTCCCCTCCCGGCCCTGCCCCCGCCCAGAGACCGGAGCCAAATCCCAAACCCACCTGCGGGGTACCCAAGCTCTACTGTGCTGCTGTTTGCTTATTTGCCTTTAATAAAGTAGCGGGTACGAAAGCTCCACGCTCACACGCTTCCCTAGGCCACTGAGGAAGAGCACACTCCAAGTGGGGGACAGGGGTCCTCCCTACGGCCGAGCTGACCCGCGATGTGTGTGACAAAGCCGCTGTGCGAGTCTGCACTTAACCGACCGTTTGCCCTGAACGACTAGTTCAAATATTTGGATTCCACTTCTTTCTGCTACTAAATAGCTTGGGAAAAGCCACTCAACCCCTCCAGCAACAGACACAATATGCACAGTTAATCTGTAAATGGGAGGCTGACGTGAGTAAATTCCAAATTGTGTGCAGCTCCACAAAATAACTGTTCAAGACTTTTAAAAAGCACGTATTTTCTTTTTTTAAAAAAAAAAATTTCAATATTTGTTTTTGAGAGAGAGAGATGGGGAGACACAGAATCCGAAGGAGGCTCCAGGCTCCGAGCTGTCATCACAGAGCCCGATGCAGGGCTCGAACCCACGAACCGCGAGATCATGACCTGAGCTGAAGTCGGCCGCTTAACCGACTGAGCCACCCAGGTGCCCCTTAAAAGCACATATTTTCAAAATGATTACTGCAACTTATATGAATTAAGAGTATTTTCCTTTGACAAATACTTTGAAAGACAAAAATTATCAAATTAATCATCTTTCTCATTATTTTAAGTGTTTAGCCTAATTGTGATGGTGTAAAATCATTGGCCTTTTTTTTTTTTCTGTTGCAAAACCAAATAGAATTTATCAATTAAAATTAAGATCTCTCACCCTCTCTTCAGGATGGCAAAGCAGAGGACCGGTGCAGACATGCTTTCCATGGAAGAGGTATGACTAGCGTCCTTGTCTGTTCAAGCTGCTCTAACAAAATACCATAAATCGGGTAGTTTACGAACCACAGAAATTTGCTTCCTTATGAAGACTGGACTTCCAAAATGAAGACACCAGCGTGGTTACATGCCGGTGAGGTCTTCTGGGCTCATAACCCTGTCCTTCTCGTGCGCCCTTACGTGGAGGGGTGAGGGAGCCCTGTGGGGTCTCTTATATAAGGACACTAATCCCATTAATGAGGGTTCCCCCTTCACAGCCTAATCACCTCCCAGAAGCCCCACCCCTGATACCTTTACATAGGGCATGGAGATTGCAACATGTGAATTTTTAGGGGATACGAACATTCAGACCGTAGCAACTGGTGGAAAAAGAAGAAGAACGAACACACAACATTTCAGGAAATGGTCTTAAAAACACACTGCAAATGGGGAAACATTTATTCAGGAAAACCTACTAGTACTGAGTAAGAGGACGAGTCTGTGGCATTCGAACCATGAACTCCCACCTCTCTCCCGCCCGCGCACCCGGGAGCCCAGGACCAGGACGATGGGTTTTCACGTAGATGGGTGGAGCCCAACGCTGGACTCCCGCTCCTCCTTCCAGGGGAAGGGCACAGCACCTCCTGGGTGGGGGTGGGGGGGTGGGACACCCACATTTCTCACTTCCCCCACCAGTGCTCCGGCTCCCTCTCAGAGCAGAGGCTCCCTTCTCCTCTGCGTACAGAGGCAGGGAAACCTGAAGACCAGAGACTGCCACCCTTCCCCAGAGCCCTGCTTCCAAGGCAGCAGTGTCACCCCAAAACGGGCCACCGTCCCCAGTACCGGCTTCAGATCAACAGCCCGGGGGAGGGACAGGCTGCAGAAGCGCTCCCCAGCTTGAAACAGAGTATGAGAAACTTCCATCCTAAGGATACTCTCCAAAAGAATGGTTTTGGTGAGAAGGAATGAAGAGGGGGACCCATAGCTTTACTAGAGATCTGGGCTAAGCCACAGGGCAGGAAGTTTTCCAGACAGAAACAGGGAAGAGGTGACCCAGGAAGTCCTGGTGGCAACACAACAGGCTTCAGACTGGGGCTTCAGAAACAGCCCCTCTGCTGGAGCCAGAATGTACCTGGATCAGTTCCTGAAATGACGTCTGCTGCTGGCTCTTGTGGGAGACGGCGGAGGAGGACCTGTCAGCTTAGCGGAGCTGAGAGGCTGGGGCGGTCAGGAAGGAGACACGGAGCCCTGCCAAAGCCAGCGGCATCCCCCGGTGACAGTGCGCACGCCGCCGTGCCCTCTAGGAACAACACAGCCTTCGCGGTGCTCAGAAGCTAGGCTTCACCGAAATGGTCCAGTCAGCCACCGAAATGGTCCAGTCAGCCACCGATACGCACGTGAACGACCGTAACAAGTCCCGGGGGAGGGTAGGCAAGTAGATGCAGAGTTGCTACATTATCAAAAACATCCAAATTTCAACACGAAAACAGAAAAACTAGGAGGTACACAGAGACAGAAAAATGTGACCCATACACAGAAACAAAACACAATTAACCAGGCCACAGAAACTGTCTTTGAGAGGGACCAGATTTCAGATTTTAAAAAACTTCAAAGCAGCTAGTATAAATATGTTGAAAGGATTATAGGACGTCATCCTAAAGGAAGTAAAGGAAGGTATGATTACATACGTCTTCAAACATACAATACCAAGAAGCACAGAGAAATCATATTCTAAAAAAGGACCAAATAAAAATGACGGAACTGAAAAGTACAAGAACATTTATGAAAAATTCAGTGGAGGGGCTCAACAGTGGACTTGACTTGAAGAAGAAAGGATTAGGCAAGGAAACAATATGTGGAGAGTAAACGACACGTTTCTAAATAGCCAAAGGCGAAATCACCAGAAAATTAGGAAACACCTTCAAGTGAACGAATATGAAGACAAAATATACCAAAACCTCTTGGATCTAGCTAAAGCAGGGCTTACAGGGGATTTTTAGTTGCATATGCATGAATTTTTTGACAGGAGGATATCGAATCAGTAACCTACCCTCCCACCACAAGACACAAGACACTAAATTAGGAAGAGCAAACAGAACCTGAACCAAGCAGAAGAAATGGAATAAAGAGAGATGCATGTGAAAATTAACAAAACAGAGAATACACAGTAGAAAACTTGGTACTCTTAAAAGATCAGCAAAATGAAGAGGAACAAGAAGAAGGCATGGATGTCCATGCCTCCACTCCCGCCATATGGAGGCTCCAGCCAGGAAGGGACAAAATACGAGGCAAGCAGCCTGGACAGGAAAGTCGGGAAGGTCACCTCCATTTGCACGTGATATGACCTTGTATACAGAAAGCCCCAAGGAATCCAGTAAAAAATTAGATCTGACAAATATGTTCAGCAAGATACAAAATCACAAATTCATTGTTATCTACCTGCAATGAACTATCTGAAATGATATTAAGAACGCAGTTCCATGTAGAGAAGCATAAAAAAGAATGAAAACCTAAGGGATAAATTGAACAAAAGAAGTGCAAACCTTATACTCTAAAAACTACAAAGGTTGTTGGAAGATTTAAAGTGTGAAGAAGTGGAAATATGGCACGTGTTCGCGGATCCAAAGACTTCAGTCAACAAGATGTCAGTACACTCTGCAGTGAGCTGAATGGTGGCCCCCAGCGACAAGTGTTCAAGTCCCACTCTCTGGAATCTGTGAAAGTGCCTTATTTGTAAAAAGAGCTTTTCCAGATGTAATTAAGTTAAAGATCTGGGGATGACATGACAGCAGCAGATGTGGGGGGGGGGACCTAAGTGTTGACAAGTGTCCTGACATGAGAACCGCAGAAGAGGGCTACATGGGAGGTAGGGGACACTGAGGATGGAGGACGGATGGGGAGGGGCGGTGAGCAGCCACGGGCAAGGAAAGTGGCTGCCACCAGATGCGGGAAGTGACAAGGGATGGGGTACCCCTGGGCCTCAGGAAAGCAGCCCTACACACACATGGGCTTTGACTTCTGACCCCCAGAGCCGTAAGAGAATACATTTCTATCATGTGAAGTC
Organism: Panthera leo; assembly: GCF_018350215.1. Classification (NCBI taxonomy): domain Eukaryota; kingdom Metazoa; phylum Chordata; class Mammalia; order Carnivora; family Felidae; genus Panthera; species Panthera leo. The sequence goes on along the minus strand of NC_056689.1, from coordinate 1,992,781 downwards.
ATCAAGTTTGAGGCACTTTTTTTGGAAGCTCACATAAACAAATACAGATCTTCATACCTGGAATCTGGTGCCGCAGTAAAAACAATTCAAAACGTGGAAGTGGGTTTTGGATTTGGGTAACGGGTGGAGGCTGGGAGAATCTGAGATGCCACATAAACCAGGCCTGGAGACTTGCGAGGGCTCCGAGAGTAGTCAGGAGCATGACAGAGAAGACTTCGGTCGTCTTGGAGAACACACGAATTGTCACGGACAGCATGTTGGCAGAGATAAAGGTTGAAGTCGCTTCTGGTGAGGCCTCAGAAGGAAGTGAAGACCACGCTAACAGAAATGGGGGGCAGGTGAGTCTATAGTGGAGGAAACTCGGTGAGGCCGTGCCCCCACAGTTATGAGGAATGCAGAATGTGTAGATAATGAACTTGCATATTTAGTTGAGGAGTCCCAAGCAAAGCAGTGAAGGTGCAGGTGTCTCCTGGCTGCTTGAAATAACACAAGAGAGCAAGGAGATGAACCGAATGAGGAATCGTTAAGAAAAAGGAACAAGAACTCGGTGATCTGGAATGTTCTTGCTCCATCCGGATTGCAAAGGACACTAAAATTAGAAAATTCACTCTGGAGAGTGGGGCAACAGCTTAGCCAGACACTTTGCTACAGCCACGAGTAGTGTATTTCCTCCATCTTGACTGGGGTATAATTGACAAATAAAAATCCTATATATTTATCGTGTACAACATGATATTTTGATATACATACACACTGTGAAGTTGTTACAAGAATCAAGCTAATGAACACATCCATCATTTCACATAGTTGTGTGTGTGTGTGTGTGTGTGTGTGTAGTGAGAACGTTAATGATTTACTATCTCAGCAAATGTAGAGCACTCAGTACAGCATTATTAACTATAGTCACCACGTGGCACATTAGATCTCCAGAGATTATTCATCCTGCATAACTGAAACGTTACACGGTGATACCAACATCTTCCCGTTTCCTCCACCTGCCGAACCCTAGCGACCAACATTCTACTCTCTGTTTCTATGACTTCAACTCGTTTAGATTCTCTGTATAGTGCGATGATGAAATATTTGTTTTTTTCTGTGCCTGACTCATTATTTTACATGGAATAATGTCATCCACACTCACGTATGCTGAAGAAATGACAGGACTTCCTTCCTTTTTTAAGGCTAAATAATATCCATCCACAGACACTCAGGGGGATTCTTACCTTGGATACTGTGAATGATGTTGCAACAAACATAGGGGTACAGTCACCCCTTCAAGATATTGATTCCATTTCTTCTGGATGTACACCCAGAAGTAAATCTATGCGTAAGTGAGGTTTGCTGGATCACATGGGAGTATAGGCAATGAATGCAAGAACACACAGTGGGGTTGCATCAGATACGGCAAAGGAAATAATCAACAGAATGAAGAGACAACCTGTGTAATGGGATAGAATACTTGAAAACACATCTCATAAGGAGGAAATATCCAAAATATGCCAGGAACTCAAAAAGCTCAGTAGTAAGAAAACAACCTGATTTAAAAACAAGAAAAGGACCTGAATAGATATTTCTCAGAAGAAGCATATGAAGTTAACAAGTACAGGAAAAAATGTTCGACACCACGATTCATCAGAGACATGCAAACCAAAGCCACAACGAGATACCTCACACGTTGAAATGGCTGTTACAAAAAAGACAGCAAATACTGCTGGCGATGTGGAGAAAGGAAACGGTTGTACATGGTTGGTAGGAATGTGAACTGGCACAGCCATTAGGCAGAAGAGTACTAATGGAAGTTCCTAAAAAAGTTAACAATAGAAGTAACATATGATCCAGGTTAGGGTATTTTGAGGAAATATCTGTGGAAGACCGTCTCATCTCATGCTGTGTCCGCATGACCTAAACAGGAGACTGAAAGTATTTGGAAATGCTGTGTCAGCTAAGACCCCACCATCTTGGACTAAGGGAGTGGAGACTAAGGCTTGAGATGAGGAATGCATTTGGACTTGCCACACCTGACAGGTAGAATACGGGCTGATAGAACTTTTGCTGGCAAACCTGGGCTACCCTTGCAGAAAGGGAAGAATGGCTCCATATGGGTAGAGCCATGGGCGGCACCGAAGCGGGTAGTGTGCCCGTGGCCAGTGCAGAAGTTGGAATTCAAAATGGTGCTCCCACTCTGGAAAATGGCTTGGTAGTTCTTCACAATTTCAAACACAGTGTTACTATTTGACCCAGATATCCCACTACTAGGTACATGTCCATGAGAAATGAAAGCATATATCCACACACAAAAGCATGTATATGAATGTTCTTTACAGTATTATTCATGATAGTTAAAGTGGAAGCAACCCAAATGTCCATCAACAGATGGATGGATAAATAAAATGTGATATATTCATAGAACAGAGTATTAGTTAACCACATCACAACATGGATGAGCCTTAAAACACGCTAAATGAAATAAATGAGACACTAAAGACCACCTATTGTATGATTCTATTTATATAAAAGACAAATCTGTGGAACAGAAGTGATTGGCCAGGGCTGCTAATGACAAGGTGATCGGGGCTGGGGGTTATAGCTAAAAGGCACAGAGTTTATTCTGGGGATGACAGAGACATTTTAAGGTTGACTGCAGTGAAAGTTTCACGATTCCATGAATATACTAGGAATCACTGAATTGTACACTTTTAATGAGCGAAGTATACAGTATGTAATAAGCACCCATGAAAACTAGTATAAAAAATTACATTTCTAGCAAAAATACTACTCCACAAGTCAAGGCATTTTGATATGACATTTTGTATACCGTTTGGAGTTTCATTTAATTTATGTAATTCCATCCTAGCTTTTATCTGAAAAAAACAGTCATAGCATCAAGTTGCATTGTTTTAAGAAAAGTATAATTTGTTAGTAAACTTTAAAAGTTTAAGTGTTGGGCCCTGTATTCACTGAATATTTGATTTAAAACCTTCAGCCAACTTTTTGAACATGGAAATATAATTAGAAATATAATAGAAATATAACTGGGAAATTGAAGAAGACACAAAGAAATGGATAAACATTCCATGCTCCTGGATTAAAAGAACAAATATTGTTAAAATGTCAATACTACCCAAAGCAATCTACACATCCAATGCAATCCCAATCAAAATCGCACTGGCATTCTTCTCCAAGCTAGAACAAACAATCCTAAAATTTGTATGGAACCACAAAAGACCCTGAATAGCCAAAGTTATGTTGGAAAAGAAAACCAAAGCAGGAGGCATCACAATCCCAGATTTTAGCCTGTACTACGAGGCTCTAATCATAAATACAGTATGGTACTGGCACACAAACAGACACATAGACCAATGGAATAGAACACAGAACCCAGAATTGGACCCACAAATGTATGGCCAACTCATCTTTGACAGAGCAGGAAAGAGTACCCAATGGAAAAAAGATAGTCTCTTTAGCAAATGATGCTGGGAGAACTAGACAACAATATGCAGAAGAATGAAACTAGACCACTTTCTTATACCATTCACAAAAATAAACTCAAAATGGATGAAAGACCTAAATGTGAGACAGGAAACCATCAAAATCCTGGAGGAGAAAACAGGCAACAACCTCTTTGACCTCAATCTCAGAAATTTCTTGCTTGACACATCTCCAAAAACAAGGAAAATAAAAGCAAAAATGAACTACTGGGACCTCATCAAGATAAAAAAGCTTCTCCACTGCAAAGAAAACAATCAATAAAACTAAAATGCAACTGACAGAATGGGAACAGGTATTTTCAAATGACATGTCTGATGAAGGGTGAGCATCCAAAATCTATAAAGAACTTACCAAACTCAACACCTGAAAACAATCCAGTGAAGAAATGGGCAGAAGACATGAATAGACACTTCTCCAAAGAAGATATCCAGATGGCCAACCGACACATGAAAAGATGCTCAACATCACTCACCATCAGGGAAGTACAAATCAAAACCACATTGAAATACCACCTCACACTGGTCAGAGTGGCTAAAATGAACAAATCAGAAGACTATCGATGCTGGAGAGGATGTGGAGAAATGGGAACCCTCTTGCACTGTTGGTGAGAATGCAAACTGGTGCAGCCGCTCTGGAAAACAGTGTGGAGGTTCCACAAAATGTTAAAAATAGAACTACCCTATGACCCAGCAATAGCACTATTAGGAATTTATCCAAAGGATACAGGAGTGCTAATTCATAGGGGCACACGTACCCCAATGTTTATAGCAGCACTTTCAACAATAGCCAAATCTTGGAAAGAGCCCAAATGTCCATCAACAGATGAATGGATAAAGAAGATGTGGTTTAAATATACAATGGAATACTACTTGGCAACGAGAAAGAATGATATCCTGCCATTAGCAACAACATAGATGGAACTGGAGAGTATTATGCTAAGTGAAATAAGTTAGTCAGAGAAGGGCAGATATCATGTTTTCACTCATATGTGGATCTTGAGAAACTTAACTGAAGAACATGGGGGAAGGGAAGGAGAAAAAATCGTTATAAACAGAAAGGGAGGGAGGCAAACCATAAGAGACTGTTAAATACAGAGAACAACCTGAGGGTTGATGGGGGGCAGGGGAGAGGGGGAAATGGGTGATGGGCATTGAGGAGGGCACTTGTTGGGATGAGCACTGGGTGTTGTATGTAAGCGACTATTCACGGGAATCTACCCCCAAAACCAAGAGCACACTGTATACGCTGTATGTTAGTTAACTTGACAATAAATTACATATATTAAAAAAAAAGAAACATAACTAGAAATACAATATTTGTTTACAAAAAAAGTTGACCCTCGTCATAGCGCAGTTATGTTGAATTTGCAAAGCAGCTCTTCAGAGGTCAAAAGGATGGTGAGGTGAGGTGGGAGGGCAAGGACGACCAGCGGAGCTGACATCTGCACGCCTCCACAATCCTTGTGCCACGCTACCGTAGGGTTATTATCAGACGGTGTAGTAAAATGAACCTCTGTGTATTGAAGACGTTTGTAACTCACACTGTAACTTCTATTTGTTTACATCATAGCTTGATATCATTCTGCGCCTCCACGGTGAATTCCAAGCACATGTGTGATCCTACATGCCTTAATGCCCTATGAACATTTTTAACCACCCCGTTGCATTCTACCCCGAACAGAATAGTCACAAAACTATTTACCCCCATATACTGAACTTGTAAATGAGCTTACAAGAGCACCCATAATTATGCCCGGTGTTTTACCTTTCTTGGAATCCACTTCTAAACGCCACTTTGGTTTGTATTACACAATAGAACCTTGAGTGAAGGCAACATATTCAAAACACCTATTGACACTGCTATAAACCCAGCATAATTTAAATTGTTCGGCAGTTCTTCCAAAGGTGCTAGCACGTTGAAAGCTATCATTCCACTTGTATTTGTGCACAAGAACTGTCTTTTTTTTTTTTTTAATGAAGTCAGGCTTCTCAGAATGATGGGTAAACCTAAATTTTGCAGCTGAATCTGCGTCTATTGTTCTCAAGTGTCATCTTCTAAGTTATTATTGACTTTTGGAGTGGAGGTAAATGCTTCGTCCACAGGGTTATGTCTTCTTATTTTCCTGTTTTCTGTGATACCACTATTATCACGCTAGTCCCAGGGGAGGTATTTAATGTCAATAAATAGTGTACGAAAATTTTATTTTTTGAAAGTTCTATTTTAATCTCTGCCCCTTTAGTATTTAAGATGTAAATACTGTACTGTAATGAGACCGAAAATCTCATTTTAAACTTTATTTCTAAAGGAGTTGGTTGCAGAATATGTCTTCCTAAAAACTAAACTAGCAGGAATGCTCGCAGTACTTTCTAGAAGCTCCGTAACACCAGTGTCCAGCAATGCTCTCAGCATGTTTCACATTCACCTAACGGACCACTTCCCAGTTTCCCTTTACCCAACCTCCCTGTGGCCCAGGAAGGTAGGACGCGTTGGAGGCAGAACTCATGAGAGCATCGCCAGGCAGGTAGCGACCGTGCATCGGGCTCCAGGGCATGCGGTTCGTCCCGGCTTGTCCTTCTGCGCTCGCCCTGCGCGATGATGATCGCAAGAAAGGAGGTGGTGAGGCCGCGTCTGGCAGCTGAGGGGCAGGGAGCCGAGCTCTTAGCCGTCTTTCCGATTTTAGCACACCGCAGGACAACTGTCTTCTCAGTGAATGTTTGATGAGACCCAGTTAGGGGTAGGAGCACAAACTCATTGCAGGTTATTTTCATACATTTTAAGCAATAATACGTTGTCAAGAAATAGGACCCCGGGAGATGCTGATGCCGAGCTGAAGGAGGGCAGGGCACAGGGTGACGTGACCCCCTAGCACGCAGGGGCAGCTGGCCAGCAGAGCTGTGTCTGGGGTGGGGGGTGTCTGCGTCCAGAAGGTGCACCTACAGACGGCCCTTCCCCAGTCTGCCCAGCAACTGGTGACACAGATCGTCTGCTCTTCCCCAGTCTGACCAGCGACTGGTGACGAGGCTAGTCTGGTACCCAGTCGGCTAACTTGTTAAGTTCTTACACTTTATCCTGCACGGCAAAGGAGACTTTGAGGACCTTTATGAGGAAATCCAACCAGATTTACATGTCAGAAAGCTGACTGCCTGTAGAAATGTCCTCAGAGGGCCCCTGGTCCTCCTTAAAACCCCAAGGGAAGAAAAGGTAAACTCTCCTTTTGGTTTCTCCTGCTTCACCCACAGCGGGCCCCCAGGCGGCGGTGCTCCTGCCAGTAGGGTATGTCCCAAACCCACGGGTTCAGCACTCCTTCCAAGTCAATGTCACAGGCACGAAAAACCCTTTCAACTGTCCCTGTGTTTCTCATTCTGCTCCACGCACTCAAATTCGTGCGAAACAACATCCTCTGTGAACAGAATTCTGGTTACTCCGTATGGCCAGGGGAATGTACCCCAGGGGGACAAACCCAGATGTTCTGAGTGGAAACTTCCAGTAAAGAAAGGTCATACAACTTTGAGCAAATGTTTTTCATTACTTTGAATATAAGTATTATCCAAATGCAGGGGAAATGGTTTCCTATGTACAAATATTAAAGTTTAAAGGTCCAGCTATGAGGTCCAGCTGTACTGGATGAAATATTTCCTTTTGAACGTGTATTTCAGTGAACTGTGTATTCACTATTTCTCATCATCATAGGCCATGTAGGGTTACGTGCCGAAGTCTCCTCTGTGGCTCAGCGTTGTCTGGCTCTCTGACATGCTTCTCTAGAACCCACTGGAATGCACATTTCTTAACTCTTGTCCTCAAGAATCTGATTCAGTGATTTGGTCTTACAATACCAATGCAAGTATTACACAGACAAATACACCGCCAAATACTGACAGGTTAGAAATGCCTCACATCCCAGCCCCTGTGTCCCATTCTCCCTGTTCTGCCCAAACACACGTTCACCTTTATTTGCACCTGCAACCCACGGGAGCCTGCCGGGCGGAGGTGTTCCCACCTGTGGTGTCCAATCCTGCCCGCCCCTGTACCGGGTACAATGGCAAGAACCTTGTGCAGATCCCCATCCTTCTGGCCTCCTACAAACCCACCCGGTGCTCTGCACTTGGCCTGCCTCCGCCTTTGTCTCAGGCTCACTCATCTTTACTAAAATACAGGCATGGGTTCCAGGCAAGTCTGCCTCATGTACCCCTCCTTCTCATCCACCCCTCACAACACCCATGTAGTCCACTGTTCAAAATGAAAACTGAAGCTCTCCTTCCCATCCTCAAAGACACCCACGTATTAATCCCTGGAATTTGTGAATGTGTCACCTTATATGGCAAAAAGAAATCAGGACTGCAGTGGAATCAGGGTTGCTAGTGAACTAATTTTAAGATAAGAGGATTACCCTGAGCTAGCTCGTTGGTTCAATCTAAATTTATGAGTCCTCAAGAGTGAAGAAGAAAAGACAGAAGGGTGAGCCAGAGAGAAGGGACTCGCCACCTTGGCCGGGGAATGTCACCTCTGTAGCTGGGGAGGGCTCCCAGCCAGTGAGGAAACGGGGACTCGCTCTCACAACCAGGAGAGCCGAACTCTGCCAATAATCCCAAAGAGCGAGGAGATGCACTCTTCCCCAGAGCCTCCAGGAAGGAGGACACCTGCCCTAATCGTGACTTTTAGCCCCATGAGAACCATGCGGGACTTCCCACCCACAGGACTACAGGAAAACGCTGGGCGTGTTTTAGACCCCAAGTCGGTGGAAAATGTCACAGCAGCAACAGAAAACTAATACACGCGTGCAAACTTTCGCCCACGACGTCTTTGCCTGGAATCTGCTCTCCCTCATCCTCCCTCACCTGACCCCTTTTAGTCAGATTTTGACTCCAAAAGTTCCACTCAGCTTCCACTTCTTGCTGAAAATTCCTCTCCTGGTTGGAGGAAATCCCTCCTGTGTCTGAATAATTTGGACAACACTGTCCATTTATATTTCTGTATAGAAGTAAATACCCTAGATTTACTTTCTGAAGTACATTGTAAATTCCTGGAGAGCCAGACCTGTCATAGGTCCTCTGAATGTTTCCTTTCCAGCAGTGGTTTTCAGTCTTATTTACTCTTTTTGGAACCCCTGGGACTCTCTTTTCAAAGAGAACCAGCTAAAAGAAGAACGTTCTAGAAAGAGGCATTATGTAGAGGAAGACCCGGCCAGCTCACCCCAGAACTCTTCACCTTGTGTGTGCCAGCTCACTGTGAGGAAGATTCATCTCTAGACCCACACCCACCCCTACTCCACCCCCATGTCCCCTTTTCCTAAGCCCCACTGAGCCAGTGCTGTGCAATCCTGCTGTTTATCTCCCCCTCCGTGCTGGGGTCTGTGTGAATGTTGACTCAAGACACAAATCCACACCTTTTCCCCTCCCCCATGAGAACATCCTCAGAGTTCTTTGTATCCAGCGTTTCTAAATGTGATTCCTCAAGACTCCAGTTGATAGGTCAGGCCCTTGGCCCCTGTCCAGGATCCTGCCTCCAGTTGCTTTCGGTAACTTTCTTGTCTCCTCCAGACCTGTTCAAACCCAGTGCTAAACATGTCACTTCCTACTACTGTGCCCGCCCTATGTGATGACCATGCTGACCCCCACAGGCAGTTCTAGACATACCTGTGCTAAGTCTCATGGCAGCACTGTCCCTTCTGAGGCCACATACGTGCCGGGACTGTGACCTAGACTCCTCGCAGTTCATGACATGACTCAGATCTCATACGACGACTTCATCTACCGCACACACTATCCCAGTAGGAATCTGTCAGATTCCGTGGGCCACTGGACAAGGCCGCTCACCTCATAGCCTCAACATTCCGCAGTGGCTTCACTTTCTCTGGTCCCTATGCCAAACTGACATTCCTCTATGTGTGCCAGTGGCATGACCATTCCCAAATGTGACATACGTTTACAAGCTAAAAGGTGGTGCCTCGTGCTTTGTCTGTGCTCAGCAGACGGGATACACGGAATACGGTCAACTGTCCATTCTTTGGAAGGGATGTCCTTACACAGTTCAGACCACAGGGCCCACAAAACCTTCGGTAATGAGGCTTGCCCTGAATATCTGTAGGGTGTCACCCAGATTCTGGCACATGTGTCTCATCAGGGATCCTTTTCACTGGATTTTCCAATGAACATTAATCGATTATCATCCCACCTGATGGGGATTAAAAGCAACATATGATCTAGATACTTTAACACAACGTCCAGAAGCTGTGTTGAGTCTTTGCACCATTAACAGCACACCCAGCAGATTTCTGTGACTCCCGGCGAGGGTCACTACGGTTCACTGCCACGTGCTGGTATCCATCTGTAGTTTGGGGAGACGGAGGCTGAGTGAAGCGGAGATACATACGTGCACTCATGTGGCCCCCCTGGTCTTCAGGTGTGACAAGAACCCCTCTCACCCCATCCATGGTGACGTGTGAATCCTGCTTCCCCACCTTGGCCACAGAGGGGACTGCTCAGTGGCTTCCACGTGGTTGTTCCTTGTAGTGTGCCTGTTCACAGATCAGCACGAGGATTCTGCCAGCTGCTAATTATACTGCTGCTGATTTTGCACTCAGGGACCAGGGAGAGGACAGGGCATGGATTCGTCTCTGTGCCGGCCCACTCTCGCGGAGCTGTGACGGCACGGGCATCAGAACCCACATGCGATGGGCCCTGTAGAAGCCCAGTATCCCCTTCCCTCCAGCGAGCGGTACTCTGGTAAGCGGTCGAAGCCTCTTCTATAACGGGAGGAGCGGACATGCTGTATATATCCTCGCTGCCTCATCGCTGGGGCTTTCGTTCCGCAGATACGCCCTGTCTCAGATCCGGCTCAAGTCTGGAAAGGTGGTACGTTTTGATCTTCTAGAATGATGGCTGTGATGGGCCTACTGTTCACCTACTCTTAAGGACTTTCACATATTTCTAACTTGGGCAATGCCCTCCTTCGCCTTCATCTGTTTCACCCACAGGGCGCTACAGGGTTATCAGACGACACCCCACACCCTGTGGGTTCGATCTTCTGGCCTTGCTGCTCATTAAAGTCATTATGTCACTTTGCCTCTGTGAACAGAGTAAAGATACCACCTTACGCTGTTCTGGAACACTGCCGTGGCCTTTGACAACAGGGGTGTCCCTGAGAGAGGCCAGATCCACAGGGGAGATGGCCGCCATCCATACAACGTTGCCCCCCACTTAGCACACCGTTTACTGCTTTGGTGAAGAGTGTGTGCCCTTTGGCCCTTCCTGGAGAACTGTGTAAGGGGGGTGTGTTCCCAGGTATATTAATAACATGTTCATCGTTCTGAGCTTTCTGGCAATCTCTCTAACACCCCAATGAAGTAGTTCTAGCATTTCCACCCAGTTTAGGGTGATCGTGATTTTATCCAAGCTCCAAGGAGCCACCTCAGCAGGGGACTGGGCACAGCTCCCGTGTCCCACGAGAAGGACATCCAGCCTGAAGGCACAGACAAGAAGCCCCCCGAGGTCCTCCTAGTCTCACATCACTTAACCCCGATTCCAGCATCCTCAAGATCAAAGTCCAAGCAGATTCTAGAGCCTTGTGACTCGTTTGATAGAAAACAGCTACGTCTTCCTGTCTCAAGTCTGTTATGGTAGCTTCTGATGGTAACACGCTGACATTTGAGCCTAGCAGTGACGAGGGGTGGGAGCAAGCTGCCAGAGACCAAAGGTCACGTAACTCTGCTTTTATCCCAGTCTTGGAGTTAACAGTCGGCTAACTCGAGCTGACACTTCACAGACGGGAACCCACAAACATATCCCAGTCCTTTGAATGAGCACTGCCTCCACGTCCCTGCAGTTACAGGGACACTCGGTCACCCAATGCACCCTTGCCCACCTGGGTCACAGGTCAGCATAATTCAAATGTTGTGCCACACCTGGAAGGGTCAGTGCCTTTCCCCAAGCCACCGACAGTGGGATCAATGCCAGGGCTCCATTAGGACTGTCTGGAGGCACCTGTGTCATTTGGGCTCCCTCGGCACACGGACCCTGACACAAGAATTAGAGCGCAGGTAGTGTGTTCTGTAACTGAGCCTGGGGAGGGAGGAGCTCGGAGAGCGACTTCTGGGCACATGTACAACTTGACCCCATGGGGAAAGCCCAGAAGCCGGTGCACCCGAGTCACTCCGTCGTCCTGTGGGTGGCAGAGCTGTGGAGCTCACACAGCAGTCACAGGGGCCCAGGCTGTGCGCTGGGGGCTTAGATCCCTGGCAGCTCCCTGTTGCTTCTGGCCTGAAGCATAAGAAGTAGGTGACCCCGGTGCCCATGGAGCCTCAGGCTGAGAAATACCAGTACAGCTCCAGAGCTGTGGGCCTGTGGCCGGGCTGGGGTCAGGGGTTGGGGGGTCAGGGGTGGGGCAGCGGCATGAGCAGCACTAGCCTGCTCCCTGGTCCACCCTCAGAGATGGGGTTTCCCGACCCTCTTCCTCCCTATCCACAGAGATAAGAGTCTGCCTCTAAAGTGTATTTCTGAAGACTTTGTTGTGGACAGTGGGTGAATAACACATAACATAGAAAAGATATAGAAGATAAACACAAACTGAAAAAGGCCTTTCACGAGCCTTCTGCTAAATCTAAACTCTCTGGTAAGCCTGACTCACATCTCCTGGCTTCCTGCCACACCAGGGGCAGATTCCCACAGTGTTCCTCAGATTTTGCTCTGGAAAACCGTGGCTGGGCATCCGGCCAGAGTTGGCGGGCTTTCGGTTCTGCTGGTTCCCACTTCTTAGAAGATGTCCCTGCAGGTGCAGCTCTAATATTTTCTCTGGGGCCCTGATTTATGATGCTTTACTGCCAGTTACTCACTTCCTCTATGCTGGGACCCTGCTGCTCACACCCGGGGTGTGAATCTAGAAGGGGCAGGGCCAGAGCGAGTCAGTTCTGGGGGATGTGTCCCAAGACATTCACAGTTGAAAAGAAGCTGCACTGTCCTATTTCTTTGGTAATATGGTAAAACCTTGGATTGCAAGCAACTGTCCGCAAGTGTCCCACAAGACGAGCAAACCTTTCTAACAAATTTTAACTTGATAAACGAGCGATGTCTTGTAATACGAGTAGCACATGGAAGGTCGCATGATCACACGGAGCCAATGGGTCTTCTGTCTGTCTCTGTCTCCATCTCTGTCTCTCTCTTTTTGGCTGCGGGATTGGGGGTGATCTTCTCCCATTCTCAGATGCTCAGTCTCAGGCTGTGGTGTTTGGCAGAAATCAGTGATTTTTCAGGACGTTGGAAGGCGCCCACAACTGGCACTGGTGTATTTTTGTCCCTTCAAAGCACCTGTGGACGGTCCTTTGCTTTTCCAGACAAGAGTAAGGTTAGGAAGGCTTTGCTTCATTCTCGGTCAGGCTGCCTGCAGATAGAGACCCGTTCCTCTGCTGCCCTATTGCCGGTTACATGAAATACAGTACATGACAAGAGTTTATTAACTGCACTGTAGTCAGCACCCATGCGAGCATATACAATGGCCCCTATGCAGAAAAAGATTCCATTGAGCCAATAGACAGCAGTGGTTCTGTTAGTGATAGTGAAAGTTGTCCTACACAGTAACCCTCCTCTCTCCTGTCTCCCCCACACCAGCCACAAAGGTTTTCAAAGGGAAATACAGGTTAACTTGTTTGTTTTTCTTTACATTTTGTGTTTTCTTTATTATTTTGTGTTATATTATAGTATTGTAATCATTTTTATATTAATATTTTTGGGTTGTGGAATCATCATCTGAGGTTCCATTATTTCTTGCGGGGAGTTTCACTTTGATATACATGTACTTTGTTGTTTTTGTTTAATGTTTATTTATTTTTGAGAGAGAGAGAGAGAGAGAGACAGAATCCGAAGCAGGCTCCAGGCTCCAAGTTGTCAGCACAGACCCCGACGTGAGGCTTGAACCCACAAATCATGAGATCTTGACCTGAGCCAAAGTTGGACGCTTAACTGACTGAGCCACCCAGGCTCCCCACTATAAAAGTTCTTCGGATTACAATCATGTTTCCAGAGTGAATCATGCTCACAAACCAAGGTTTTACTGTATTTAAAATAATTAGAAGTGATGTGCCACGTCCCCAGGAATCCCTCCCCTGCAACAATGGTCAAACCTGCAGCTTCGTCCAGGTATACACAAAATAAAGTATTTCAAAAGCTATGACTTCCCTCTACTCCAAGGACTTTTCCCTCACGTTAACCCATATTCCTATTAAACTACTTTACCTTCAGTGTCTCCTGATAGTCATTCAAAATTGAATGAAGCGTCTCCTGAAAGCCATTCAAAGTTGAATGAATTACTAGAATTTTATCACTTCAGGTATTCCACCTGAAATGAAATTAGGGGTGCCTGGGTGGCTCAGTTGGTTAAGCATCCAACTTCGGCTCAGGTCATGAACTCGGTTTCGTGGGTTTGAGCTCCGTGTCGGGTTCTGTGCTGACAGCTCAGAGCCTGGAGCCTGCGTCGGATTCTGTCTCTCCCTCTCTCTGACCCTCCCCCTCTCATACACTGTCTCTCTCGGTCTCTCAAAAATAAATGACATTAAAATTTTTTTATAACTAAAATAGAAATTTTCTGACATCACTAAGGGAAACCATGTTTTCTTACTAAGAGTACCACATAGCTTTCTACCAATAATTCTTTGAACTTATAATTAGATTCAGAACTTAATTTGACTAGTAATATGAGCTTCTTATGTACATCTTATTTGTTGATTAAAAGACTGTATTCCGCTTTGCACTTTTGTAATCATTGAATCATTTTGCAAGATGTGCTTTATGTTTTGATTATCAGGTCAGAATAATAAGGCTTATTAACCTTCATAAAGCATCAGAAATGTATCCCATTTTGGCCATCAGCTTTATGCTATTTAATGAGTCTAGACTGCTCATCTAAAACCCAAGCCTTTCTTACTTATTAGGTAGCAGGAGTCAATGCCCTTCAAAGAGAATTCATAAATATTTTTGACTGAAATATTGAAATATAGCTCAGAAGAAAGAAGCGCATGTTAAAAGAATAATTGATTTATTTATAGCTAGCTGTATTTTTCAAGACAGCTTCTATTCATGAATATTTTTTCCAGAAATGCAAATGGTTTCTCACTCTACCTACGCATTGCTCTATTTCCACAAAAGCAACTTCATCGCCAGGAGTGGACAGAACAAATTCCAGACTGGGAAATTACATTGAGGGTAGATGTGTTGACCACAGGCTACTCAAAACCCTCCAGGGATCTCGTAGGCCATCCTCTCATGGTCCACACCATAACCAGCCCCTGGATTTAGCAATTGGCATACGCTCCCTGATGTCATTGGGGCGCTTCTCTGGTCTGTCTCTACCTGGAGTGTGGGCGGTGCATAAGAACTGTCCTGGGCTTTGTAATTTGGAGGAACCAAATATGCATTTAGCTGGATAGCCTGTTGATTGGTCTGAACTTTGAAAAACTACTCAAATTTTTACTCTATAGCATAAAAAATTGTCTGAATTTGTTTGATGGTTGTGACAAACATAGCTGAGTAGAATCACTGGTTTGTAGTCAGCAATTTAATGGTAACTGTATGAGTTCTATATCACTGCCCAAGAGATTACTGCAGACTTAGCATCCCGCTACAGTCCCATTTATCTCAGAATTACTGGGGGTCAGGACTTCAGGTTTAGCATAATGGGATCCCCTGCTTAGGTCTCCCAAGGCTGCAATCACGCTGTCAGCCTGGGTGTGTCCTCATCTGGAGATGTGACATGGCAAGAATACATTTACAACTTATTATTAAAAGTTTAAATATCCAGGACATAGATGAAAAAAAGTACAATAAAATACAGGAGAAAATAGACTAATAAAGTAGCATGTGTTTTCATCTATTTAAAAATATTATCAGCGCTGAAATGTTGACATGACCCATTTTATTTCATTTCTACCTATCCTCACACACACTGTCACTTACTGGATTATTTTAAAGAAAATCCAAAACATTTTAAATAGTGTCATCCATAAATACCTTGCTGTGTACAAATCAGAGACTTAACAGGAGCCTTAATAACCACAACGGAACATAGGTATTGCAGAAGTTGGCCAAGCAGGAGGACCCTAAACTCGCCTCATCCCACAGATGAACTAGTTAACACGTGCACCGCAGCAAACAACCAGAAAAGGACCCAACAAACTCCACAACTCGATGTAGGGAAGTGGCTATATGGAAGAGGGTAGGAGGGGTGATGACCCTGCAGGAACTGGGGTCTGAACACTGGAGGGAGGGAGGGATGGGCACCAAGAGGGGCAAGAAACAGACTAGCACATCGAGCCCATGAGAGGCGGAGAAATTCCCACGGCACTTGGCTTTAAAACTGAGAAGAGCCAGTGAGCCTGGGCGGCTCAGTCAGTTAAGCATCTGACTTTTGGTTTTGGCTCAGGTCATGATCTCACGACTGTGAGTTGAGCCCCTAATTGGGCTCTGCACTGAGCATGGAGCCTGCTTGAGGTTCTCTCTCTCTCTCTCTCTCTCTCTCTCTGTCTCTCTCTCTCTCTCTGTCTCTCTCTTTCTCTCAAAATAAATAAATAAACATTAAAAAATGAGAGGAGCCAGATTTTGTGAGTGCATACAAGCAGCAAGAATTAAAGCCTAGAACTTTAAAAATCAGCAGGCTTGGTTCTCGGAGAGACCCGAGGGTGGCAGGAAGCTGAGTCCCCACTAGCATAGCAAACAGCCCTTGGAGATACAGCTTGGGAACAGCAGTGTGAAAGGCACCTGGGGCCTCAGGAAGGGACAAGTAGTCACTGACCTCAGAATTCTTGAGGGATTCCTGCAGGAACAGAGAGCCAGGGGGCACCACGGCCACCCCACACCCTCCAGCATAAACACACTCTGTGTGAAGCCATCCGTGAAAACCAGCACGATGCGGGCCTTCACTACCTAACATGTTTACACCAGGCCCCAGCCCTGCATCCAGGCTTGCCTCAAGTCCCAGGGCTGTGGGATCCCCCACCCACCCCCGCGTCAGGGCTGTAGGCCCCTCGACAGAAAGACTTCTTCAAACCTTTCCACCACTGCCTCTCCTGGCCTTCTGCAGAGGATCAGTGCACCTTGCGAAAACTGCACCCTCATGGGTGTATAGCAGAGCAGCACCGGCCGGGGGCCTGCCTCCATGGTGGCTGTGCACGAGGCTTGTAGCACGGGGCACCTAAGGGAG
This sequence comes from Panthera leo, assembly GCF_018350215.1. Classification (NCBI taxonomy): domain Eukaryota; kingdom Metazoa; phylum Chordata; class Mammalia; order Carnivora; family Felidae; genus Panthera; species Panthera leo. The sequence goes on along the minus strand of NC_056689.1, from coordinate 1,976,110 downwards.
GACATTACTGAGCACCTCAGCTGGCCCGCATCTCCTCAGTGGCTGTGCATCCCCTTTGGAGTCAGAGAAGGGTGCCAGCCTGCCACTATGCACCCTTCCCCAGCTGGGCACCCCATGTGGAAGGGGCCTAATTAAAAGCACATACCCCTCTCACTACTTCCAAAAGCAAGAGACATAGCCTAATTTCCTAACACACAGTAACAGATACAGCGAGTTACACAAAATGAAAACAGAGAATAATTTGTCCCAAATAAATGAACAGGAAAAACCACAGCAAGAGACCTAAGTGAAATGAATATATGTAACATGTTTGATAGAGAATTTAAAATAATGATCATAAATATACTCACTGGACTTGAGAAAAGAGTGGAAGACACCAGTGAGACCCTTAAAACAAAGATAAAAAAGAAGCAATTAGAGATGAAGAACACAATAAATGAAATTAAAAATACACTTGATGGACTAAATAGCAGGCTGGAAAAAGCAGAGGAATGAATTAGTGACCTGGAAGACAGAGTAATGGAATGTAAACAAGCTGAACAAATGAGGGGAAAAAGAATTCTGGAAAATGAGAATAGACTTAGGAGAACACAGTGGCTCCATCAGGCATAAAAACATTCATATTACAGGGATCTCAGAAAAAGAGCAAAATATTTTTGAAGAAATAATAGATAAAAAATTCCCTAATCTGGGGAAGGAAACAGATATCAAGATCCAGGAGGCACAGATTCTCCAACAAAATCAACCAAAGGAGGTCCATCCACAGCAAGACATATACATAGCAAAATGGCAAAATGTAGTGATAAAGAGAACATTTTATACGCAGCAAGTGAACAGAGTTGCACACAAAGGAAACCCCATAAGGATATCAGCTGATTTTTCAGCAGAAACTTTGCAGGCCAAAAGGGAGTGGCAGGATATATTCAAAGTGATGAAAGGAATAAATCTGCAGCTAATAATACTCTATCCAGAAAGGCTATCATTCAGCACACAAACAGATAAGGAGTTTCCCAGATCAACAAAAAATAAAGGGGTTCATGACCACTAAACCAGCCCTGCAAGAAATATTAAAGGGGATTGTTTGAGTGGAAAGGTAAGACTTTAAGTCAGGGTATGAAAAGCAGTAAACACAAAAGCAGTCAAAACTAGTGTTTCTGGGAAAATTCAGTCAAGGAATTCACAAAATAAAAAGATGGTAAGTACGACACCACATACCTAAAACATGATGGGATGAGGAGTAACAAATGGATTCGAACTTAGGAGGCCAGGAACCCATTCTGCTATATTCAGAAGGTGTCATATACAAAACGAATGGCAAACACAAATCAAAAACCACTAAGAGATATGCAAAGAATAAGGAGAAAGGAACCCAAATATGTCACTAAAGAAAACTGGGAAACCATGAAAGAGAGCCAGAGAGGAAAGGATCAGAGAATAGCTATAAAACAACCAGAAAACAATTAAGAAAGTGGTAATAAATACATATCTATCAACAATTACTTTGAATATAAATGGACTAAACACACCAAACAAAAGACACAGGTGGACAGAGATTAAAAAAAAAAAAAAAAAACAAGACCCATCTATCTGCTGCCCACAAGAAACTCATTATACACCTAAAGAAACCTGAAGATTGAAAGTGAGGGGAGAAAGATTTGTCATGAGAATGGATGTCAAAAGAAAGCTGAAGTAGCAATACTTTTATCAGACAAAATAGACTGTAAAATAAAGACTGTAACAAGAGACAAAGAAGGACACTATATAATAAAGGAGACAATCTAACAAGAAGATAAAACAATTGTAAATATTTATGCACCCAATACAGAGGAACCCAAATACATGAAACAGTTAATAACAAACATGTAGGAACCAACTGATAATAACATAACAATAGTATGGGACCCTAACATCCCACTTATATTGATGGACCCAATCATCCAAACAGAAAATCGACAAGGAAACAGTGGCTTTGAATGGCACACTATATGGACTTAACAGATATATTCAGAACATTCCATCCTAAAACAGAAAATGCATTCTTTTCAAGTGCACACGGAACATCCTCCAGAACAGGTCACATATTAGGCCACAAGACAAATTCAAGGAGACTGAAGTCATACCATGTACGTTTTTTGACCACAGCACTATGAAACTAGAAATCAACCATAACAAAAAATCTGGAAAGACCACAAATACATGGAGGTTAAACAACATGCTACTAAACAATGAATTGGGGAACCTAGAAGTCAAAGAAGAAATAAAAAAAAATACATGGAAACAAATAAAAATGAAAACACAATGGTCCAAAACCTTTGCACTGCAGCAAAAGCAATTCTCAGAGGGACATTTATAGACATAGAGGCCTACCTGAAGAAGCAAGAAAAATCTCAAATTAACAACCTAACCTTACACGTAATGGAGCTAGAAAAAGGACAACAAAACCCAAAACTAGAAGAAGGAAGGAAATAATAAAGATCTGAGCAGAAATAAATGATATAGAAACTAAAAAAAACAATAGAACAGATCAATGAAACCAGGAGCTGGTTCTTGGAAAAGATGAACAAAATTGATACACTTCTACAGAGACTTACCAAGAGAGAGAGAGAGAGTCAGAGTGAGTGAGACAGAGAGAGAGAGAGAAGGGATTCAAATAAACAAAATCACAAATGAAAGAGGAAAAATAACAACCAACAACAAAGAAATACAAATATATGTAAGAGAGTATTATGAAAAACTATATGCCAACAAATTGGATAACCTGGAAGAAGTGGATAAATTCCTAGAAGCATATAACCTATCAAGCTGAAGCAGGAAGAAATAGAAAATTTGAACATTTCGACTATCAGTAAAGAGATTGAATCAGTAATGAAAAAAAAAATCCCAACAAAGTCCATAACCAGACAACTTCACAGGCAAGTTCTACCAACCATTTGTAGAAGTGTTAATACCTATTCTTCTCAAACTATTCCAAGAAATAGAAAAGGAAGGAAAACTTCCAAATTCATTCTATGAGGTCAGCCTTACCCTGATACCCAAACCAGGTAAAGACAACACTAAAAAAGAGAAATACAGGCCTCTATCTCTGATGAACATAGATGCAAAAATTTGCAACAAAATACTAGCAAACTGAATCCAACAACATATCAAAAAAAATTCACCATTATCAATTGGGATTATTCTTGGTATGCAGGAGTGGTTCAATATTTGCAAATCAATCGTGATACACCATATCAAAAAGAGGAAGGATAACAACCATATCATGAAGCATTTGATAAAGTACAACATCCATTCATGATAAAAGCCTCAACAAAGCAGGTTCAGAGGGAACATATCTCAGTCTGATAACGGTTATGTATGAAAAACCCACAGCAAGCATCAAACTCAATGGGGAAAAACTGAAAGCATTTCCCTAAGGTCGGGAACAAGAGAGGGATGTCTACTCTCATCATTTTTACTCAACATAGTGCTAGAAGTCCTAGACACAGAAATTAGACAACAAAAAGAAATAAAAGGTATCCAAATTGGTAAGGAAGAAGGAAATCTTTCACTATTTGCAGATGACATGATACTATATATAGAAAACCCAAAAGACTCCACCAAAAAACTACTAGAACTCATAAATGAATTCAGTAAAATCAAAGGATAAAAAAACCAATGTGCAGAAATTTGTTGCATTTATATACACTAATAATGAAGCAGCAGAAATAGAAATTAACGGGCTCAGTTGGTTGGGCATCTGATGTTGGCTCAGGTCATGATCTCACAGTTTGTGAGTTCGAGCCTCGCTTTGGGCTCCATGCTGACAGCTCAGAGTCTGGAGCCTGCTTTGGATTCTGGGTCTCCCTCTCTCTCTATCCTTCCCTCGCTGATGCTCCATCTCTCTCTCAAAAATAAATAAACATAAAAAAAGAAATAGAAATTAAGAAAAAAAATTCTATTTATAATTGCACCAAAAATAATAAAATATAGGAATAAACCTAACCAAAGAAGTGAAAGACCTGCATAAAAACCATAAAACACTGATGAAAGAAGTTGAAGATGACACAAACAAATGGGAAAGACATTCCATGTGCATGGATTGGAAGAATAAACATTGTTAAAATACCTACAGTACCAAAAGCTATAGTACCCAAAGCAATCTAGACATTAAATGCAATCTCTATCAAAATACCAATTCAATTTTCACAGAACTACAACAAACAATCTTAAAATTTGTAAGGAACCACCAAAGACCCCAAATAGCCAAAGTAAGTTTGAAAAGGAAAAACAAACCTGGAAGCATCACAATTCTGGACTTCAAGTTATACTACAAAGCTGTAGTGATGAAAACAGAGATCAGTAGAACAGAATAGAAAATCCAGAAGTAAACCACAACTACATGGTCAATTAATCTTTAGCAAAGGAGGAAAGAATATGCAATGGGAACAAGACAGTCTCTTCAACAAATGGTTTTGGGAAAACTGGACAGCAACATGCAACAGAATGAAACTGGACCACTTTCTTACCGCATACACAAAAATAAACTCAAAATGAATGAAAGACCTAAATGTGAGACTTGAAACAACAAAAATCCTATAAGAGAGCACAGGCAGTAATTTACCTGACATCAACTGTAGTAAAATTTCTCTAAGTATGTCTGCTGAGACAAGGGAAATAAAAGCAAACGTAGACAATTGAACTACATCAAGATAAAAAGCTTCTGCACAGCAAAGGAAACAATAAACAAAACTAAAAGGCAACCAATGGAATGGGAGAAGATATTTGTAAATGACATTTCCAATAAAGGATTAGTATCCAAGATATATAAAGAACTTATACAACTCAACACCCAAAAAACAAATAATCCAATTTAAAAATGGGCAGAAGACATGAGCAGACATTTCTCCAAAAGAAGACATCCAGATGGCCAAGATGCTCAACATCCAAATGTGCTCAATATCATTCAAGATCAGGGAAATGGAAATCAAAACCACAATGAGATATCATCTCACACCTGTCAAAATAGCTAAAATCAACAACACAAGAAACAACAGGTGTCAGTAAGGCTGTGGAGAGAAAGGAACCTTCATGCACTGTTGGTGGGAATGCACAATGGTGTAGCTACTGTGAAAATCAGTATGGAGGTTCCTCAAAAAATTAAAGATAGAGTACCGTAGGGTCCAGGAACTGCACTACTATGTATTTATCCAAAAAATACAAAAACACTAATTAAAAAGGATACATTCACCCCTATGTTTATAGAAGAATTGTTTACCAATAGCCAAACTATGGAAATAGCCCAAGTGCCCATCGGCTGAAGAATGGATAAAGAAGATGTGATGTGTGTATACACACACACACACACACACACACACACACACAATGGAGTATTACTCTGTGATTAAAAAGCTTGCCATCTGCAACACTGTGGATGTAACTAGAGAGCAATAATGCTAAGCAAAATAAGTCAGTCAGAGAAAGATAAATACCACAAGATTTCACTCATATGTGAATTTAAGAAACAAACCCAATGACCAAATGGGAAAAAAAGAGAGAGGGAGGGAGGCAAATCAAAAAACAGACTCTTAAATATAGACAACAAACTGATGGTCACCAGAGGGAGGGTGAAATAGGTGATGGGAATTAAGGAGGGCACTTGTTGTGATGAATACCTGGTGATGTATGGAAGTGTTAAATCATTACACTGTGAACCTGAAACTAACGTTACATTGTGTGTTAACTATACCAGAGTTAAAATAAAGAATAAAAATTAAAAAATAACATAAAACATAAAAGATGAAAAAAATAACCACAAAGGCATTACCATGGCATAAATAACAATAATTCCTAGTATTATTTATTAAACAAGTCAGTGTTTAAATTTCCCTAATCATCCCACAATTTTATTTTGCTGGTACTTTTGTGTGAATCAGCATACTAGTTCCACACGTTGCATTTTGTTGATATTCTCTTAGGAGTTATTCTTTTATGATTTATGCAAGTTTACATCGAAAAATAAATTAAGGAGAAGTACAACAATTAAAATCACACAGTTTGATGGGTCTGAACCTGCCAACCACAGTCCCTCTGCCAAAGGGCAGACATGAGCTTGACTCTGAGCCCAGAGAGCAGTTGTGCCTGCTTTTCAAGTGTACATAAATGTGTGTATGTATCGTTAAGAAAACAACAACAACGAAGCCATTAAAAAATGTAACAATTACCGCTATTACAGAAAAATTGTTTAAGGTCATTACCTAAATATGAAAGAAGAAATAGTAGTGTTTTTATAAGAAAACATAGAAGAATATCTTCATGACCTTATGGTAGTCAAAACTTCTTAATCAGGACACAAAAAGCACGATCCATCAAAAATAACAATAAACTGGAAATTATTAAATGAACATACCGAGTTAATCAAAAGACAGCTTAAGGGCACCTGTAGGCTCAGTCGGTTAAACATCTGACTTTGGCTCAGGTTCATGCTCTCGTGATTTATGGGTTAGAGCCCTGAGTTGGGCTCTGTGCTGACAGCTCAGAGCCTGGAGCCTGCTTTGGATTCCGTGTCTCCCTCTCTCTCTGTCCCTCCCCTGCTCACGCTCTCTCTCTGCCTATCAAAAATAAATAAACATTTTTAAAAAGTTAAAAAAAAAAAAAGGACAGCTTAGAAGAAGGTATAAAAGATGTATATAAATGGCCATAGGAGTACAGGCATGCTTCAGAGACATGCAGTTCAGTCCTAAACTGTCTGGGGCAGTGAATACCACCATCAAGTGAAAGAAAGGAGATGTTCCCAGGCATACGAAAGTCATGTTTAAACACCGTGGTACCTTATTAAGTCTGCAATAGTATTATGTCTTAAAAAAAACAATGTACGTACAATATTTGAAAAGCATTATATTATACAAAGCACTAGAATACTGTTAAGATGATTCAAATGTCTACAAGCAAATGGAAAACCCGTGTTTAGGAAATTGGAAGCATTCGAGGGAAGCTGAACAGCGATGAGGGTTGAGGACAGTGTGAGGGTGGCTGGATGTGTATGTACATACACCGTGACTTCACCTGGGGCCTTTACGTCAAGGAGGAGGCTTCCCTCCTTAAAGGTCACGAACCAACCTCTGCTCGCTTCAGACTTCTCCTCTGCAGTCTCCTCACCTCTCAGCCTGCATAGAAGTGAAGGGCCTTGTTCCGGGTTAGGCTTTGCCTGAAGGAACGTCGGGGCCGGTTCGATCGTAAGTCCAGACCACACAACCTTTCTCCGTATCAGCAGTAGGCTGTGTGGCTTTCTTGCCATCCGTGCGCTCACTGGAGAAGCACCTGTCCTTTGCTTCAGGAGCCTGTCCTCCGGGTCCTCCACTTGGCTGATGTTTGGTGCATCCCTTGGCCTCGCTCTCAGCCTGTCTCAGCTTTGGACACACCTTCCTCTCTGAGCTGACTCCTTCCTAGTTTGTGATTCGTGACAGACCCGTGACTCTTTCTTTTGCCCAAACACTTGGAGGCCATTGTAGGTGTATTAATTGGCCTAATTTCCATATTGTTGTGTCTCAATGAATGGGGAGCCCTGACAAAATGGAGAGAAACAGGGGAATGGCCAGGTGCTGGGGCAGTCAGAGCCCACACGTTTATCAGTTAAGCTCGCTGTCTCCCATGGGCACTGTCCATGGCACCCCAGAACAATTACAACAGGGACACCAAAGATCACTGGCCAGGGATAACCATACCAAATATGATAGCCATGAAAAAGTGTGAATATGGCAAGAAATATCAAAGGGGACACACAGACTCAAAGTGAGCAAATACTGTTGGGAAATACGGCGCTAAGAGACCTGCCTGACACAGGGTTGACACAAACTTCCAGTCTGTAAAAAATGCAAATCTGAGAAATACCACGAAGCTAAACGCAATACAAGGAGGTGCCCTCTATTTACAGCAATCTGCACTGTGGGCTCAGGAGTGTATTCACGCGTGTAATGTGCTCTGTTGTCCACTGAAGAGCAACGCTGTTCCTGCACTTTACAGTTTATATATTACACTTCAATAAAAATTACAGACAGATGGACAGACCTGCTTCTTGGGATACGAGAGTGTGGGGTGAGCTTGCAGGAGGAGTCCAGGACCGGGTCCATATGCTTTCTTTTCTTCTTTCTTTCTTGACAGGTTTTAATTTTTTTTTTTTTTTTTTTTTTTTTTTTGAGAGACAGAAAGCATAAGCAGGGGAGGGGCAGAGAGAGAAGGAGACACAGAATCCAAAGCGGGCACCAGGCTCTGAGCTGTGAGCACAGAGCCTGAATCAGGGCTCAAACCCACGAACCGTGAGATCATGACCTGAGCTGAAGTTGGACACTTAACCACCCAGGCGCCCCGATACTGTTGTCTCTTAAATAACCTTTTATTCTGAACTGACTTTTGTTTCCAAATCTTAAACTACGTGAATTATGAAGTCCTCTACTATTCTAAGAGTCTATGAACTAGGGAGTAGTGAAAGATACTAACAAGCCTTCTAAGAATTCTACTACTGATACTATTCACAAAAAAGGTATACATTTGGAAATTTTGCAAATACTAAATTTTACTAAACTCTATATTTTACTGATGTGCAATGGAAAATCAATACTCCCTTACCCCATCTCATTCCACTCAGAAAAAAAAATTTTAGGAAGAGATCCACATTCTTCCAGCCGGCATTGGCTTTTCAAGCAGAATATAAACCTAGTTCACTTATATCATGCTAAGTGTGTATCATTAAATTTTAAAACAAAAACATCAATTCATCAACTTCATGGAAGTCTGACCAATTTTCAGAATTTCATGGATTCCATTATTTTACCAAGTAAAGAGACCTCAGACATGTCTCTTTGATGTTGATATTTTTTAACCAATTAAAGCAAGTAAAGTCTATTTAAATTAGGTCATGTCTTTTTTTAAGAAAGAACATACTCACCCATGCACTCTAATGTTTTATGTATAAAACAAGTATTCTAAATTTGGAGTCCGTACGTGCTCAACTCCCATATATTTACTTCTCAACCATTAAAATATAGTCCCTAATTAATTATTTAACGACATTTGGTTCTATCAATTGACTGTGTCTTACTTGGTCAATATATTAGCAAATTTCAGACCTCCTACTTCACTATTTTGTTGCACTGACAGTTGTCAAAGTGTGGCTTCAAATTCTTTTTTTGCTCTAAGCCACATAAAATTATTTTGCATAAGTATGTACTTCCTTGCCTGATTTTATAAATTTATATTTATATTATATTATATATAATATATACATATTATATACATAATATATACATATGTATATATACATACATATATATATGATATTATAAATTTATAAATAAAATCAAGTTTTATTTAAATATATACTTTAGTTATTTGCAAAAATATTTCAATTAATATAACTAATATTAGTATAATATAATTGAAATATTAAATACTGCAATGTAAAGAAAAAATGTTGCATTTTTCATAAGGATTTATGGAATCTAAAAGCTGTAATGATTGAATACCTGTCATTATCAATTTAAAAAATTTGAATTTGCTTTATTTTCAGTATCCAGAAATTTTGTGCTTTCTCTTTCTTGCTGTATTCACATATTCTTTTCACCTCCCCTACAGAATTGTATCATTATGTGATCTATTTATTTGCCTGGAAATATTTTACTGATCAGCCTATCATACCTTTTGTCACAAAATTAAGTACATGCATTGAAACGTAATTTTCTACAGGGAGTGTTAACTCTTAAATATTAGAAAGCGTCTTATGATTAAATATGAGTTATCACTGATATTACAATTAACATGCAACTCAATAATATGAATAAAGTACTATATTTTATAAATAATTATGCAATGCCAATACTAAAATATTAATGGCAGTTTATCAATAATATTGATTAGTGAAGAACTATTATTCAATTATTTCAAATAATTAAATTGTTGAATAACCAAAGTTCTGACTAACACTGGTTTTACTAGCCTACTTTTAGTCATGAAGACTGTCAAGCGGCTGTGATTATCGCTTCTGCCAGTAAATTCTAAAATTCTCTGTCATTGGAACCCCTTTTAGACTCAGCTCATAGGATCTTCTCATACAGTTATCATTATGATGAATTACTGCCACGGTTCCTCTCTACTAGACACAAGCAATTTGGAGAATATCTGCAATTTCAAAACATCTAAAATAAAAATACCATTCTTGAGTGCTTAAAATCTATGAAGTACTTTGATCTATACTTCGTGTTATACTAATTTGTTTCTTCCGTTATAACTTTATCAGATAAGAGATTATTATGCCAACATGACATTAAAGAAACTGAGGATTAGAAGATCAGAGAGGTCAAATGGACTTTTGAAAATGTTACACTTATTTTATAGAGTGGGGAACTGGAATTTAAAACTCAGAATTGTCAAAGTTCAAATCTCTCCATTATTGTTGTAACTTTTCCCCAAGAGGAGTCTCAATATGAGCAGAAATTGTCAGTTTGTAATTATATTTATGAGACACTCAATTCACTGTATTTTTGCGCTTCACTGGAGAACGTAGTAACAAGTATAATTTAATATACATAATATACTCTCCCACGAGTCATTTCTCTGATGATATATACTATAAAGTAAAAATAAGAATAACTCATAGTTTTTCCTTTTTAATATAACATGTTCAGTTAGATAATTTTAGAAGAAACTCATATCTCTAGTTACAATTCACTCCCTTTTATACTGTCGTTCTTTGTACTGCTAGTTGAAATACAGTTGAACAATTTAACTGTATGTCAATGATTAAATTCATATGGTGGCATTTCACACAAAGCAAAAGAACCCACAGGTTTTATGCCCTATCATCTTGAAAGTCAAGACAATATACATATATGAATTTTAATAAAACATACTGGGGTTGCAGAGTGTTTTAATGTCTTAACTTTGCCTAAATAATTCCTAAATGCATTGCTCTACTGTTCATGCTTGTGCAAACTTTTTTTGAATGCATTATTTGTGAGAGGCAGTATACTAGATTGTTGGAACATAGAGAAAAAACAATCACGATTTTTGCCTTCATCATGAGTTCAATCTAAGTTAAGGAAATGTGATGTATATGGGTAAACAAAGCAGGTGAGAATATATGCAAAGTGGAAAAGATTCCTTCTAGGGACAGACTCAGACCACAGAAATATAGAGGAGGGGCAGGTGCAAGGAGGTCATGTGAGAAAGAGCCTTTATACAAAGGAACAGAGAGACAGCATTCCAGAAGGTGCAAGCAATTTTATGCAAGTTTTCTGAACAGAAGAGTGGTGTGCCAGCAGCTGAGTGCTAATATTAATCTGACAATCACTGCATAGAGCAGTTTGGAAAGGAAAATCTGAAGCGAGGGACGCTGGTAAGAACTGGTAATATCAGCCCTGGCTTGTGATGGTAAGAGTGTGCGGATATGCACATCTTCTCGAATGAGGGTTGAACAGATTTATTAATTTCCTGTGTTATCTTAGATTGCTACATCTGGGAGTCCAAAAACTTCACTGAAAGGAGATATTCACGGAATAAATTCTAAATAGGTAAACAGTAATACATATTATAATTAGGGATCCCTAATAATTTTGGGGTTGTAAGTGTCACTCCCCAAATGGTTACCAACCACAAGGAAACACCTTGGTGCCCTTCCTTTGCGGCGTCTGGTCTCCCGCTGATTGGAGATCATCACCGTTCATCTTTGCACTCCCTCTGCCTAGCACAACGCCTACATTAAATAGAAAGGACGATATCACCCTTCAAGATAATATAGAAATGTAGATATGTTAGATGCAATTATGTGCAACAAAGTACAAGGAATCATGCTGGAAATGAAACAGAAGGGGAGATGGTTGTGTGGGATTCCAGACTGCTCCACAGGTTTGATGCATTTTCTGGGGGTGGAGGGAGGGATGTCTCCAAAGATGAGTGAGACAGAGAGAAGGGAGAGAGTATGGGCAGGGTCTCTGGGCATGGGCGTTAGAAAAGATAGTCTGCGGGGATGTGGACCACATGTGAATACATCAGAATAGATTACGACCATTTTCTCAATGCATTAAATACTTATAGTTCATTTCAGATTTCTGTCATTGCTCCTTACTTGGCAAACACAGTGGTGGAAAACAGCACCGCCTGATATTTTGCTGTGATGGAAGAAACATTGTGTGTTTTTGGTTGTGAGTTGCAAACGGGAAATATCCCGGAGGTCAAAGTTAGTAAAAGTTGCAGAAGGAACAAGAGAAGATCAACTAGCATCCAGTCTTCGTGTTGCTGAGATTCGTCTGTGACTCACCAGTCATGCTGTTGCTAACGTACGTCTATGACGTACCAGAATCAGCCACAGGTGTTTACCAGCACCTACCTCTTGTCCAATCAGATGCAGAACTGACCTTGCCCCCTCGATACCCCCTCTGTTACGAACATCTGGGGCTTTCCCCTCATAAGCCCCACGCCTTTGCTCTCTGCTCCTGGTTGTCCCTTCCTTCCTCTCCTTCCGCGGGGAAGCTGCCTCTTTCACAGCCCACGTGTTACCAACGGGCACAAGCACAAGCGTGCCTATTTGTCTGGAAGTGTCAATCCTGAAGCATATCAATAAGGATGAAAGCATTCGGAGTTCAATCACCAATTTGCAGGAACTTAGAGACAGTGCCTTTATTTCTGTACCTGAGAAAGATTCTGGAAGGAAGTGAGGGAGATCCTAACTTTTAGAAAAAGCTTATCTTCAGCGGGGAGAGAATTAGCTTAAATGTTTAGGGAAATAAGAGATGGAGAAATGAAGAGTTTGGGAAATGGGGTGTGTGTGCACGTGCGTGTGTGAGCGTGTGTGTGTTATTTTAGCATTTGAACACCTGAATATTAGCATTCAAACTAGTATTATCTATGAACTTAACAGTGATAGGAATCACTGAAATCCCTCTGTTTAACTGTTTTAAGCTGTGTTTCTGGCTTTTAATAACCAAAGGGCTCTGCTTAATACATACGCATGCAATGGCTTCTCAGCATGGTATATGTTATAAAGAAAAATTGTAGCCTGCGTGACAGGATATTAGTAAGAGAGCTGTATTAGGGCAGCAGGAAAGACATACATGAGGAAGTAAATTTATTCTTAGACTCAATTTATGTTAAGCAATTATCAAATTTGTGTGAGAGAAACAAACCATATCCCAAAAAGTCTATGTGAAAATACACAAGAGAAAGAAAAAGAAATTAATCTGGTAACACAATTCCACCCTTTGGCCATCAATCCGACTAAAGTAACGGTCCAAAGTGTAGCTCAGCCTTACATTTTTCTCTGGTAGGAACAAGAAAGGCGATGACTGAGGGAAGGATGTGAAGTGGAGAACTGGTATAATCAATCACAGTGTTTAGGCCAATAGATCCCCAGAGGCAATTTCTGATACTGAATGGATTGACTAGTCAGATGAAACTAACTACTTGAAAATCCCACCTTCCAGTCTATTTACTCTATAAACAAATAGCCTAAACTTGAGGAACTAGAGAGTATAACTAAAATTTCAGCAGCAACAACAAATCCCCAGAAGCTAAAATAGCAGTCATTCACCTCAACACCGAGGCGAGAGGAACCCAAGGGCATCTTTGGTACGAGTTTGCGTCAGGAGTAGAGGCCCAGATATTAGAGACTGCCCTTTCTCTCGTCTTCTGCGGGGACTCCTCTCTCTGTGTCTTCCCTGTCTCCTCCTCAGTGTCCCTGTCCCCACTATCGACCTTGCCAAAGAGACGTGGTGCGGATTTTGTTCTCATTCTAATGCTTCTGGAAATTATTCAAGCGTATACTTACTAAGTCAGGGGTGAGATAAATTATGTATGTTTAATTCATCAAGTGGCAACTTTTGCCTTTCTTTTGTTCTATTTGGACCATTTTTCACCTCGAACGTTAGTGTTCTCAGAATAAAATAGCTTACGAAGTTGAAAGCTGGCTTATAACCAGAACACCCTGTATTTTTGACAATTCTTAGTTGAGAAATATTACTTTTACAGATCAATGTCAGATGAGACTAAGCTCATAAGTGTTGTTTCCTAAAGCTTAAAAAAATCAATACTTGTATCCCTCTGGGATCCTTAAGTGAGGCCAGTGACAGCTAAGGTAGTAGAAAGCAAGTGGTGATAAATTGCAAGCAGGCATTTACAGCCATCAAGGTCTCACTATAAATAATCCCCAATATAAATAACCAAAAATTGAGCTGACCTCGTATGGAGACCAGGAGTAAAGCAACAGCCTGCCTTCCAGTTGAACCAATTAGAAAAATAAAATCAGTATGTCAAACTGACTCTTTAACAAGAAATCTGGCTTACTTTACATTAAAAAATAAAGATTTCCGTCTTTGTCTGAATGCATGCAACCCGCGTTTTGGTCCACGGAAGAAGTGCCAAGAACTCAGTGCATCTGCGCAATTTCTAAATTCCACGTCGATTGCTCATCAAGACATCCTTTATCAGCAGTAAAACCATGTTCATGTACACCTATGTCCTCCAACCAGATCCCGGCCCAGACACGTGGCGGTGTTAGAGGGAAATCAACTGAGCTGCATAGGTCTGTTAAAAGCACAGATCATATTGATTCGAACCTTTCACCTACTGACGGCAACTACAGCAGAAAACACAACAAAACGACTGGAATCAGACATCACATCACCCGTCAGAGGAAACCAAAGCAGGCTCCCTCGTCCCAGGAAAATTACCCAATGAGCTCGCTCCATCCAGGAGACTAAACTCTCTCTGTAACGTGCATCTGAAAGAAGGCCTGGCAGTCGCAGTCACCAGACTTCCTGCTCCTCCAGAGCATCTCAGTGACACAAGCAGTCGTGTACCAGAAAGACAAGTTCTGTGTGGGTGAAAACCCTCCTGGCTTGTGGCACAGAACTCATACTCACAGTGTTGCTTCTGTCTCTGGGCTCTGGGGTTCAATGGAAAGTTTCCCCTTAATCTGGGGAACTTTACCTACAGCCTTCAAGAGATCCGGGGAGGCCAGGATGCCATTAATAAGTCTTTGTGACCGTGACAAAGTGACAGTCTTTATAGTTTCCATGCCGATATAGAACCTAAAAAAATTGAGCCTAACTTTTAAGCTTTCTCCTCTATGGGGCATCTACATAATGACACTGAAAACTCTAAGGGCATTTCTGCGCCCTTAATCTAGCTGTAGTTTAATCTACTCAACTGGACACGTTTTATCCCGCTTATGCTGAAAAGTTTGTCTTAATTAGGTACCCGTTGCTTTTCAGCTAACTTATGCTCTGTAGGGATACATAGTCACAAGAAAGGAATGGAATCATCCAGAATATCTTCCGTGCTTTATTTTTGACTTCTGCTTGACCTTGGACCAGACAATACTCTTTTAATAATAAGAATAATAATGCTTAACTGTCAGTAACCATAGTCATATTAAATGACGTACCCAAGGTGACGACTATTAATATTAATAATATTAAGATATTATTAATCTTAATATTTTGAGATTAAACCCTTAACACAGTTTTAGCTCAATCTCTACACCTTTGGGTTTGTGGAAAGGATCCCCAAAGGTGATATAAAATGTAGTTCCAGTTTTGAACAGGATTTAAAGCTTTTTTTTTGCATACATGATTAAAAATATGATTGCATTTCGTGCGTTTCTTATAAGCATTGCTGCGTTATGTGCGGGAAGGGCTCGTCTTCCCCAGAGGAGAATAAAAACAGGTTACCTGTTCTTATGTTTAGGGGGGTCTGGCCAGGCCAGGGATGCTGGCATGTCATTTAAGAACTGAACGTGTGCACAGCCTGGTTCCCCCTTGGGCATCACTCCAAGTTTCACAACACTTATTTATGGAGTGGGGACAATAATAATACTGCCTTCCACACAGAGTTTACCTTAATGACTATATATACATATATTCATGTAGATTAAAAAAAAAAGTTCAAGAGGTATCCGACACAAAATAAATTCTCCCTAACAGCTCTCACATATCGCAATGCAATGAAACTTGATAGCATTTACATAAACTTCAGGAAAATCACATATTTGTGCTTGTATTGATGACTGGAAAAACACTTAATTCAAAATAGTCAAATAACATATATGTAAACTAGTCCCTTAGGAATTTATTGTTTCTCTTTCCTATTTGGACAACAGGCTGTTCTGACAGAGCGCAAGGAAACATTCAAAGTTGGATGCCTAATGTTTTTTGTGACAAATAGATACTGTTCTTACAATTTATGCCGAGACAGGAAGAAGGCTTTTTACTGCTGTATTTTTTTTTAACACTTTTATCTATTTTTACTTGAAAACTGATGGTTATAAGGAAACTAAAGTACCAACTACACCTCTCGGGCTGTTTCTTGAGCTGAGGGGAAGAGAAGGAGTGGATCTCTTGAGAGACTGCCCAGGACCCAGACTCCGGGAGCGGCATCTTAGCGCCGCGGCAAGAGGTGGGGGTGCGGTCATCTGGGGACAGGGCGTCAACGTGGGGCCGGGCAGTGCCATGGGCGAGTGGGGCTGGGTAAGCTGCAGGAGGCCTGGGCAGCAGCTTGCAAAGATGACTCAAGAGGACACCCGCAGGACTCCAGCAGCTGGCCGCTCGGGGAGATGGCACAGGGCTGAGGTACACACACATGCGCACACGCACACACACACACGAACAAACGTGCACGCATGACACACATGCAGACATGCACACACACATAAACACATGTGCAGAAACACGTACACGTGCACACACACAAACACACATGCAGACATGGCTGCACACACAGGAACACACACACATGCATACACGAATGTACACACACACGCACTCCCACACATCAGGCACACAAATGCACGTGCTCACACACATGCACGCACGCACACGAATGCACATGCCACATACACTCACACACGCATGCACACAGTTTGTAAGCAATATGAGATGAGCCCTCAAGACGCCCCCAAACCATCAGAAGCCTCAAAGGAAAGCACCTTAGAGAAGGGCAGGATGTTTCCAAGACCCGGCTTGTGTGACATCTGCCTACGTCTTTGTTCAGCAGTTGTTCCCTTGACAAGGGAGGCTGCAAATGGGAAGGGAAATTTTACAAAGTCTGACAGGGGCCAACGGCACTTTCTCCTGCTGCTGCTACCGTGACTCACTGATCATTTTTCTTGACCAGGAGTCTCCAGTGATAATGCTCGTTTTGCCCATTGATGGTTTTAAGTCATGTGTTAGCTATCTGCTCCTTAAATTCCGGACACCCACAAAATGATAACTATTCTTTACTAATGTACATTATCAATGTATAGATAAAAATTATACATCGGCCTTTTAAAACATACAAACAGACACTTTTACTAACATGCTATCACAGTATTCATATTTCTATGCAATTTCTTTTCTCACTTTCCTCCGGAGAAGGACTTATGAATTAAAATTCTTTTTTAACAGGTGCATAATGCTTTGTGGTGCAGCCAGGGTACAGGCGTTAGGGTTCCTTCTTGTGGATGATTCAGTTTCTCTCATTTTGTCACTATAAGCGCTGATGACGTAACCACCCTCCTGTTACCTGTTCATAAACTGACCTCCTCCTCAAGTGCCTTCTCAGAAAAAAAGTTATCAGGGACCAAATAAGACGTACATTTTAAATATTAATAAATCTCCCCAGACGTTTTTTCTCTACTGTGCCATTTGGTTCTTTCTCATACATTTGTAGGAGTGCTTTGCTTACTACTGTTGTTTTGGTCTTTGGAATTCTTAGTTACAAGCAACACAAGGTGGGTCAATCTGAGTTAAGCAAAAACATAATTAATTAGAGGATAGCAGATAACCTCATTGGGAGGGTAAGCATCCAGGAAAAAGCGTGCCCCAACTCACTTCACAGAATTTTAACTAGTAAGGAAGTTACTGAAAATGCATCAATGAATGAATGATGAATGAAGCTAGTTACCTGTCCCTGCTGGAAATTTGAGTTTGGATGTATCAGGCTGAAGAGCCTGGGTCACAAGTCTTGCCACAGCAGCAGAAAGGTTGGAAAGTAAGTCCAGAGCACTTTCCGCTCCAACAGCCCCTGTAATGGGTGTGCACCATGTACACAGCTGGGAAAGAACTTTCCAGGCAGAAGCAAGACCAGCGCAGAGATCTGGAGGAAGAGCCCGCCTACGGGTGTGTGACAGAGCCAGCTGCCGTGAGCAAGGGCAGAGGAATGGAGGGGAGTCAGGTCAAACAGGGCTTCACAGGTTTCAGCAGGTGCTCTGGATGTCCAAAGCTCGGGTGTCGGCGCATGTAATTTTGAAACGTACATTGAGTATTCAAGTGGGAATGCAAATAGGAATTGGGGGAAGTGGCCTGAGAAAGAGGTAAGCATGTGTGAGACGCTAGCCCACGGGTGTTCAGAGCCACAGGGATGAACAAGGTCGTCAGAACGTGGGATCAGAAAAGAAGGCCAAACCCATACACGTGGAAGATCCCAACACAAGCTCGTTGTGGGGAGCAATGAGCCTCCAAAGGAGAATGAGAAGGAAGGACCCGGAAAGCAGAAGGAAAACCAAAGGGGCGTGGCAACCAGCTCCGGGAAGAACGGAAGGCAATTAGGAGCAAACCAGACCCACGTCCTTTCCTCATGGCACCAGTGCCCTCTGCTGGAAAAGGTTTCCAAGAAGCATGTCACCCTGCCACGGGCCCCAGGTGACCACCCTCCGAGCCCGAGCCCAGCTGCAGGTGGGGGAGAACCTGGGTCCAGGTGCAGGAGGTCAGATGCTCCAATGGGTTAGGGCTTATCGGGACCGAGAATGGATTCACGCCCTCAACAACCGGGAAGATGTGGAGACCTTAACAGAATCAGATGCTGCAGTCATGGAAATAAACGTCTAATCACCATGGTTTAGAGGAAGAGAGGAAAGGCCCCTGGAAAGGGACGATGGATGGTTCTATGAAGGCACCACCTGCAAGAGAAGGCACAGGAGGGGGCAGGTGGCTGGGACAGGGGTCTCCAGGGAGCAGGGTGGAGTGCGGTCGGTGATGAAGGACAGGGAAAACCCCAGAAATACTCTGCAGGAGAGGAGAGAGCAGGAGCTGGCTTCAGACAGAGGGAAGTGGGATTCGTGTGTGGAACAGGTGAGAAGCAGAGTGTTCAGCGGAGTCAGGAGAGGGTGCGCCCACGTGGTGACTGCAGCCCGCACACACTCCCCTCTGCACACAGCAGGTGCAAAGCCGGGCAGGCAGGAGAGGACTGGACGGGTGGAGGGGATAGGACAGGACAGGACAGGACAGGATGGGGTGGAGAGAGCAGGACAGGACAGGATGTGGTGGAGGGGGCAGGACAGGACAGGACCCCACGAGCATCCCGTGTGCCCGCGGCTCGCTCTTCTGCTCAGCACACGGGGACCAGAGCCCACCCCTGTCTGCGAATGCCCAGGAGCACCTGCCCGGGCTTAGAGAATGCATGGGCTCAAGGACCACAGTCTTCCCTTCCCAGCCCGGGCAGTGGGCGGTGCACATGTTCCCAACCTGGCACCTCCTAGAGGGAATCAGGATGGCCAGCTCTCTGTACTCTTCCCGTGGGGCAGGTGGTGGTGCATCCCCCCACTTGGAGAGACGTGCAATGTCACTGGGGCCTCACTGGGGCCTCACCGGGGCCTCACTAAGGCATCAATGGGGCCTCACCGGGGTGTCACCAGGGCCTCCCTGCAGCATCACTACACTCTCAGCGTCCCCAGCATCCAGACAGCCCCCTCTCCTCCCATGTACCGCTCAGGGGCTGCAGACCCCCCGATGCCATCTGCTTCTGCACCCCTCACACCTTCCCCCACCTCCACACTCGTGCCCCACACTTGGTTCCCACCAGCCACCTGCCTCTGCTTTACGTGACAACATCGTCACGGAGAATTATTACGTTGTTGCTCCGAATGGACATTTTACATCTCTAAGTTTTCCAACTAATTTGTGTGGTTCCCACTAACTCATGGCCTCAAAGCAGCTTTTTATTTTTCCTTCGGTTACAAAATTGAACCAGTATGACTGAAACTGAACCATTACAACCCTTCTTCATCACCTGTGGGCACATGGTCACCACTGAAGTATGTATCCGTATCTGTGCGCGGTCATGGAAGCATTTTTACTCCTTTTATCCTCCAATTCTTGCCTCTGTCGATCCTACCTGATGTTAAAGTTTCTTCTAACCCAGGGGATATGAGTTGATTTTTGTTATTGTTGAGTTTTTCAGACTATTAATTTTTTAATGTTTATTTAATTTAGAGAGAGAGAGAGAGAGAGCGTGCAGGGGAGGAGCAGAGAGAGAGGAAGACAGAGGATCTGAAGTGGGCTCTACGTTGACAGCATGGGGCCCAATGTGGGGCTCGAACTCACGCACTGCGAGTCAAAGTCAGCTGCTTAACTGACTGAGCCACCGAGGTGCCCCTAGACTAGTAGTTATAGTTTTCATCCTTATTTCCCCACGTGACCCATTGAATTGTTCCATCTTTCTCTTGATCATTTTCAGCATTTCAGTATGTATTCTACTCTTTACCCATTTCTTCTACATTATCCAATGTGTTGCTGTATAAATGGTCATAGTACTTTCTTAGGATCCTTAGTATTTCTGTGGTATCAGTTGTGGTGTTAGTCTCCTCTCTCTCTCATTTCTAAATCCAACTCTTTTTCCCCCCGCCACTCCCACTAGTCTAGCTAAAAGTTGGTCAATCTGTATATCTTTTCCAAAAAAAAACCGTTCTTACTTGCTCTGATTGTCTACTATCTTTCTGGTCTCTATTTCCTCTCTGATCTTTGTTATTTCCTTCCTTCTACTAACTTTTGGCTTAGTTTTTTCTCCGTTTTCTAGTCCCTTGAGGTGAAGTTATATTGCTTACTTGAGATCTTTTAACATATGCATTCATTTCTATGAATATCCCTCTTAAAACTGCTTTCACTGTGTCCCGTAAGTTTTGGTGTGCTGTGTTTCCATTGTAATTTTTGTGAAGATATTTCATGATTTATCTTTTGATTTCTTCTTTGCCCACAGGTTTTTTAGAAGTATGTTGTTTAATCTCCACATATTTGTGAATTTCCAATGTTTCCTCTTGTGATTGCTTTCTGGTTTCATACCATTGTGGTTGGAAAAGATGCTCGATATGACTTCAATGTTCTTAAATTCATTAGAGCTTGTTTTGTGACTAACCTGAGACCTGTCCTGGGAAATGTTACACGTGTGCTGTTGGACAGAATGTTCTACGCGTGCCTGTGAGGTCCACCTGCTCTAATGGGTGGTTCAGGCCCAATTTGTCCTCAATGATTACTCACTGGGGTAAGCTCTCCATTGTGGAGAGTGGGGTGCTGTGGTGTCCTACCACATTGCATTGCTGTCTATTCCCTTCTTCAGATCTGTTCATATTCGCTTTATATATTTGGGTGTTTCAGTGTCGGGTGCATGAAACAAAGTGTTTTATCCTCTTAATGAAGTGACCTCTTATTACATGGTTATATAAACTGAAATCATTTTCTCATAGTTTTTACTTTATTTTTAGTTTTCTCAGTTGAAAAATCTTTTATTTTTATAAAATTAAACTGACATGGTGTTTTCCTTTTGCCTTTTATTTAGGGGAGCTTATTTAAGAAAATTTTCTACACTAAATGTTATAACAGTCCTGTATATTCTTATGAAAACACTATCCCTTTCATTTAGGTCATGAAACCAGAATGAATTTATTTTTAAATGGTGTCTATTAGAGGATCTCATTTAATTTTACTAATTTGTGTAGTCAATTTTCCTAAAACCATTTGTTAAATAGACTAAGCTTTCCCTTATGAAATGTGATACCGTGTCAATCATATTCCACAATCATGGACATGTATGGATCCTTAGCCCACAGTTCTCCTGTGCTCATGCCAAGGGTTTTAATCACTGAGACTTTCCAATATGTCCTAATATCTGCTGAAGTATATTGCAGTCCCCTATAAGGTTACCTTTTCCCTGAAAACTACTACTGATAATTAATCATGTTGATTACAGATTTACTGGAGAAGAGTTGATATCTTTATAATGTTAAGACCCCAAAACATGCGTAAATATCTTCCCATTTAGTCAGATGACCTTTCACACAATAAACATTATTGAAAAATTATTTGTAAATATATTTCCACGTACAGGTAAGTCGAATTATATGTATTTCATATTTCATTGCCATAGAGAATGCTTTTTTTATTTAAAAAAAAATTTTTAATGTTTATTTATTTTTGAGACAGAGAGAGACAGAGCATGAAGGGGGGAGGGTCAGAAAGAGAGGGACACACAGAATCTGAAACAGGCTCCAGGCTCTGAGCGGTCAGCACAGAGCCCGACGTGGGGCTCGAACTCACGGACCGCGAGATCATGACCTGGGCCGAAGTCGGACGCTTAACCGACGGAGCCACCCAGGCGCCCCAGAGAATGCTTTTAAAAATTACTTTTGTTATTATTTGTTGATGGTAGAAACAAAGAGATTTGAATATGTTAATTTTGTATTTAACTACTTTGCTCAGTTTTCTTATCAGTGCCTTATCTTATTGGCCTTTTAATTATCTCAGATTTTTATGTAAATTAAAGTCACACACCCATAAAACAACACCATTATGTCTTTATTCCACACAGTAAGCCACTTTTTTGGGGGGAGTTTCTTCTTTTCTCCTTATGTTGGCCGCAGTTTTAGCAATCTATCACACAGCATATTGATAGTGGGGTCCCCTGTCTTTTCCCTACCATTAAACATGACACATTAGTGGTAGGTTAAGGATGTTACCCTAATATTTTAGTGTTCTATGTGTTTTATCAAAACTAAGTATTGAACTTTGGACATCACCTTTTAAAAACTCTCTTACCTTGGTTTTATGTGTTTTCGTTAGTCAATTAATGTGGGGCATTGCAATAATAGATTTGATAATGTATAGGCCTCTTTACATTCCTGAAATAAACTGGCCATTGCCATGTTATAATTTTACTAATAATACTCCAGGTTTTGGCTAGTGGTTTATTAGAAGTACATTCTATTCTAGAGAAACAGAACCAGGTAGGATCTACACCTACATCTGTATCCACATCTGTATCTACATCTATATCTGTACCTACATCCACATCTACATCATCTATGGAGATTTACTAGAGGGACAGGCTCACATGATTACAGAGACTGAGAAGCCACACAGTCTTCCTCAGAGTTGATATTGCCCGTGTGTCCCAGGAGAGGCCGGTCTAACTTCCTGAGCCCGCCAGTTCAAATGCTGATCTCTTCCGGAAACACCCTCACGGACACACCCAGAAATAATGTTTAACCTGGGCACCCATGGCCAGTCAAGGTGACACATAAAATTAACCATCACAGCCCAACGCTATTTATTCAGTGAGGTATTAGTAAAACTGACCTACAGTATGTCTCTCTTGTATTTGTTTAATCATGTTATGAAATTATGCTAACCTCCTAAAACGTGATAAAATATTTCATTATCATCAAACTGTTGGAGAATTTTTTCACTCATTGATTTAAACATGTTTGGACTGTCTGTAAGGCTAGTCCGGACAGTCAGACTAGCTCTTTATTTAGGGCATAATTATGTCTACGAGAGAGGATGCGTCTACTTCAAAGGATGAAACATAAACACTGAGCTAGAGATACACTTCTGTTCCAGAATGTAGTGGAAGCTCTAGTCTGCCCAAGAGAATGTTTTATGTTTAATATGTTACAAATCTGGTCAATTCAATTAAATTAATTGTGAGCATCTATAATAGACTCTGAGTAAAATAAATAAAGAGCTTAAGAAAATATGGCACTATTCCCCTCCATTTGCATTCAAATTAGAATAAAAAATTGTTCCGGGGGAAGATCAAGTCACCAACAGAGCTGATAATTATTAACAAAGAGAGTCGTTGGGCAGAATAATCACAATGTTCAACTGGGAACACAATCAGAGACATGGTAAACATGTAGTGGGGTGGAACTTGGCCAATGGCACCTTCTGATAGCAACCAGCCTAGTTACAGGGCTAGAATGAAAATCATGATAGAAATGGTGTTAGAAATTTAAGTCAAGGGGTGCCTGGATGGCTCGGTCGGTTGAGCATGACTCTTGATTTCGGCTCAGGTCATGATTCCAGGGTCGTGGGGTCAAGCCCCACATTGGGCTCTGCACTGACAGCATTGAACCTGCTTGGGATTCTCTGTCTCCCTCTCTCTATGTTCCTCCCCTGCACACTTGCTCTCTCTCAAAATAAATAAATAAACAACAGCAACAAACAACAACAAAATTAAGTCAAGAGACCAAAGGATAAATATGAAGGGCTCTAGAGACAATCCAGGAAGAAGTAATTCAAAGATCTGTGCTACAATAATATCAGGAAGCGAAACTAGTAGAAATGTAAAAACACAGAGTGAAGAAGGACACACATCTGAATCACAATGTTATACGTCTGAGGCCAGGGACTGAAAAATGGGATCGTACAATATGGTAGATGTGCTGCACAATGAGCTTCAAGGAGTCCCTTAATGTAGGAGAGTCATTAAGAGGCACTTCAAGGTGTTTCACAGGATATGTTCCATTTTAGCTATAAACTTTAGTTTTGCCCTCACTTAGAAAACAGTTCCCTTTTTAACTTTGTGGGGGAAAATGCACGTATCAAATGGCTTGTGATACAGAGTCTCCCAATTAGCCAACGGCAATGATGCACAGAAGCCATGGTGGCATCAGGGGCAGCATTTTAGCAGAAAGAGTCAGAGGAGTATGTTCTATTTCTAATTATGCAAGCCTTTCTCAAAATTCTGTCCACTGATTTCTCAGGAATAATAATAATAACAATAATAATAATAATACTAATAGGTAGCATGGGCACTCCTAGGGCACAGATAGGTATCAAATAACAAATCTTTCTCTAAATTGATATTTGACCACTTATTTGTCATTTTAATATATGGAGACTTCTATCCTCATTTGATATACTTAACTTTGGATTTATATATATAATTACTCCTTAGGCTCAAAAACAGTGTATTAAGTCCATGTTAGAAACTGGAAAAGAGGGCACCTGGGTGGCGCAGTCGGTTAAGCGTCCGACTTCAGCCAGGTCACGATCTCGCGGTCCGTGAGTTCGAGCCCCGCGTCAGGCTCTGGGCTGATGGCTCGGAGCCTGGAGCCTGTTTCCGATTCTGTGTCTCCCTCTCTCTCTGCGCCTCCCCCGTTCATGCTCTGTCTCTCTCTGTCCCAAAAGTAAATAAAAAAAAAAAAAAAAAAAAAACGTTGGAAACTGGAAAAGAAAGGGAAAAAATGTGTAACTGAGTTTTCGGCTTTAGTGGTTTTATGAACCACTAGACCACTTAACTGTTTATTGAAGATGATCTTAAAAATATTGGTTTTCATCCTGTTATAATGGATTCAAACTATGTCTGATAATCTTTTGGAAAAGTGAGATAATCTCAAAGGACTCCATAAATTTACAAAACATATGGAGAATCAACATAGTAAGAGTTTAAATGAGATGACCCAGTTGTTTTCAATTAAATTATACAACAGCTATAAGACTGAAGCTGAAAGCTGTTATCACACATTTCTGAATTACAGAGGATAGAAGAACATAAAATAACATGCAGGAGCATAAAACTGACCACCTCTCATCACCCTCTCTCAGGGGAAATGGCAATATGTGCCTGTCACAATATTTAATGACTAATGTTGAACTGCCATAATCCAGCCTCTTTCATGAGGCTGTTTATCCTACTGTGAGCCCAGATTCTAGTTGATCAACCACCGGTCTCACGGTGAGGGAATATCTTGTGTGTATTAACTGAAGCTTAACGTGAGAGATTTAGCCTGCCTATTAGCCAATATTACAAGAAACTCTAACTGCAAGTAATATAGACTTTGAAGAAAAATCTACAAAGAAAATCTAATCATATCAAAAGCCTGGCATAAGAAAAATATTTTAAGCTCTAAAGAAGTCAAATATCTGTGGGGCGCCTGGGTGGCTCAGTCGGTTGAGCGTCTGACATCGGCTCAGGTCATGATCTCGCGGTCCATGAGTTCGAGCCCCACGTCGGGCTCTGTGCTGACAGCTCAGAACCTGGAACCTGTTTTGGATTCTGTGTCTCCCTCTCTCTCTGCCCCTCCCCCGCCCATGTTCTGTGTCTCTCTCCGTCAAAAATAAAACCTTAAAAAAATTTTAAAAAAAGAAGTCAAATATCTGATTTCTGTCGCCTCTTTCTCCCTCTCTCTCTTATTTATTAAAAATTAATGAGCCTTCAGGATGCCTAGGTGGTTCCGTCAGTTAAGCTTCTGACTCCTGGTTTTCGCTCAGGTCCTCATCTCAATGTTCATGAGTTTAAGCCCTGTGTCGGGATCTGCACTGACAGTGCAGATCCTGATTGGGGTTCTATCTCTCCCTCTCTCTCTGTCCCTCCCTTGCTCTCTCTCTCTCTCTCTCTCTCAAAATAAATAAACTTAAATTTTTTTAAAAAAATCAATGAGGGGCGCCTGGGTGGCTCCGTCGGTTAAGTGTCCGACTTTGGCTCAGGTCACGATCTCGCGGTCCATGAGTTTGAGCCCCGCGTCGGGCTCTGTGCTGACAGCTCAGAGCCTGGAGCCTGTTTCAGATTCTGTGTGTGTCTCTCTCTGACCCTCCCCCGTTCATGCTCTGTCTCTGTCTCAAAAATAAATAAACGTTACAAAAAAATTTAAAAAAAATAATAATAAAAATAAAAAAATCAATGAACTTCCACTGTGGACCATTATACTGACAGAAACCGTTACAATAGTTGGGTGGCTGTGAACAACACATGACAAGACACCCTGAGCTGAGCTCAGACCCCTTTTATTTTAACTGGGCTGATCGGCACGCCTAAACAAACTTCTCGGGACGGGGGATGTAAGGTGAATGTCAAACAAAGCTATGTACTCACTAAGTAAATACCATGTTCACTATTTTGTCTTTATAATTTTAATCTTAAAACTTTCCATTTTGCTCCTGAAAATGTATGTTGACACTAGATAAAATGTACCTGTTAACAGGAAGTAGGAATAGTGCATATCGTTTTATCAGTGGAAGTACTAAGCACAAGACAGTATCATGCTGAGGTACAAGCCCGTCTTCAAAGGACAAACAAGCCTCCGTGATTTTGCCTCTAGCAACTCCGTTTGAAGTGCTCTCCTTCAGAGCCAAGCTTCTTGAAAGTAGTGTTGACTCCCGGTTTCTAATTCTTCACTTAGAATTCACGGCGGTCATAATACACCATTTGGAGCCGGTCCACGGTCCTAACTGTACACGTCTCTCCCAGGCACTTGGCATTCACCTGTCCAGGACTAAGCTGTTAAGATATCGGTTATTGAACAAATTTCATTCAGTGCACACCTTCAGCCTAGTTTTCTGGGACTATGCCAGAGGATGTCCTCTGCTTATCCGACAGCTCTGCCCCAGCTTCCTGCTGGTCATGCGCAACATGTGAAATTCCTGTGTGGGGACTGGAATCCATCCTTTTGCCACAAAATGTACGGACTAAAAGGATCAGGTGCTTCAGCTCCCAGGCAAGAATTATCCTGATGAATATTTTAAACATGTAATGATAATGTGTGACCACTATAAACCTGAGAAAAGTGTAAAGGACAGTATGCCAGACACGCGTGCTGCCGAGCCATTCTACGGTTGACAAATCAGACCAAATCTCACCAGGCGTGTTTTGCAAATCATTGAAACTGTCAGCAGAAATGCTTGAAAACACTAAGCGCCTGGAAAGGACAGAGATTTTCTGCGTTATTAATAGCCTGTCTGCTTCTAGGGAGAAGATATCTCTCTCTACAGGCGGACACGTTCAGAGTAACATTTGTAGCACCTCAACCACTCCTGGACCTTCCCTGGCCATGTCAGATGGAAACAGCACAGCTTCCACAGCTATGGCTTGGCGGTAGCTTTCCAGAATTTATTCAACCGGCCAGTAAGGTCTGAGTCACTCAGCAGTGCTTCTGGGTCAATTACTTGTAAGATCCCCACACACTCAACAATCGAACAACGGAATGGATGTTCGTGTGCCACCTGCATACTCAGTCCTCAGCTCCGTTCCATGTTGAGATCTAGAAGGCACCTCCTTCTGTGAGGCCCTGATCAACGTATCAGTGAGGGGAGCCCCGCATCAGTGAAACGTTCTGTGCTTGCTTCCACCTGCGACAACAGAGGATGTCACCATTGAGATATGTTCATAGATTTCAAGAAGGATGATGTGATCCTGGTGGATCAGCTGGCCGGATGCAGCCCTGAACCACCAGAGAGAATGTGGGCATACCATGGCCCCAGGTGGCAGGTTTGACAGGCAATCAGAATGCCTTGGTTATAAGTCGATTATACTTCACACACAAAAAGTGCCTTGGTAGTGGCTAATTGCTTAGGGCTTCCCTAAGAGCAAACTAGATGGAGAGCCATTAGTAGTGTTTAACCTATGTAAGTGTTTAATTTATGTTACAAGAAAACCGCCATGTCAGGGAGCCAAAAACCTGATTCATGCTGCTGCTGTGCAGACGCAGCTTCTCACCTGGGTTCCAGATCTGTGCTAGTTCCAAGTAGGGACCCCTTGACAGAGGAAGACCGGGGCACACCCTGCACCACTGCCTAAGTCCCTCCTCCCAGTTACAGCCCCTTGACTTCCCACATCACCAGTTCACTTCGCCTGGTTTTGAACGCAGCACGAATATATCACACAGTGTCACCTAGATTTTCTCCTAGCTCATCTTCCAAGTTTTGAGAGAGTGAGCAGGGGAGAGGGAGAGAGAGAGAGGGAGAGAGAGAATCCCAAGCAGGCTCCACAGTGTCATAGTGGAGCCCAATGTGGGGCTCAAACTCATGAACGTGAGATCATGACCTATACCGAAACCAGGAGTTGAAGGCGCGACTCAGCCACCCAGGTGCCCCAAGACATTCCTTTTCAGTGCTGAGTTACAAGGTCACTTTATAGTTACGTAATATTTGGTTCATCCATTTACCTGTTGATAAACCTTTGGGATGTTTCTAGTCTGGGGCATTTACAAACAAGGCCGCCATGACCACTTGTGTTTCAGTCTTGGTAAGGAGATATGCTGTAATTTCTACTGGGTGAATATCTAGGTGTACAGCAGGTGGGTGCAATGGCGGTGTGTATCTAAATTTGGAAACTGCTCAATTTTCCCAAAGTGGCCATAGGATTTTATGTTCCCACTACCAGTATAAGGGAGTTTCCATTTTTCTACCTATTGTCAACATATGGGATTACCGATCTTTTTAATTGTATTGTTCTAACAGACATGAAGTAGTATAGCACCTCTTTTGTGTACTTATCTGACATTTCTGTATGTTCTCTGGTAGAAGTGAGTGTTCCCAAACCTCTTTTTTTGATTGTTGTTTTTTTTTTATTAGGTTGTGTTTTTCCTTATTATTGAATTTATAAATTCTGGGTACATATCTTGTATCAGACATATGGTTTGCAATTGTTTTCTCCCAGTGTGGCCTATAGGGCAGGAGTGTTGAATTTCTTATTTTATGGCGTCCAATTTTTCACTGTTTTGTTGTTGTCTGGGATGTTCTTTTGGGGCATATCTAAATAATCTTAAGTCAAAAGCCACAAACAATTTTTGTTATATCTGTAAGGTTTATAGTTTAAGTTTACATTTAGGACACTGATCTAATTTGACTAGATTGTTCTCTATGATACGACATTTGGATTGAAGGGTAATTAGTAAGTATTAAGAAGTTTTAATTTGCTTTAAGGAGCCAATCTTACAATCCATATATAATAAAGAAAATCTCCTATATTCCTCCTTCTCTTACTTCGCATTAATGCAATTTGTACTCAGGCATTTGATTTCTCAGAACAAACCCTACAGTCGCCCAATCCAATGTGAGGGGCTGGGGGTGGGATGAATAAATGAAATACTTCAGCGACATGAGGCCATTCTGTGTGAAACTGTAATGGAGGCTACACAACATGGCACACTTGTCTAGACCCACAGAATGTACGACACCAAGAGCGGACCCTAATGTAAACTATGTATGACAGTTAATAATCATGTAACAATATTATGGTCATTAAGATTACAATATCAATATTATCAATGTATACCAATAATATTGTTGATAATGTACTGACACTGTGTACAATGATCTGTCAATCACAACAAATGTACTACACTGTAGCAAAATGTTCATAATAGGGGAAAATGTGGGGAAGGAAAAGAGGGGGTACGTGGGAACTCTCCCTAATGGCTTGATTTTTTCTGTAAACCTGAAACTGTTCCAAAGTCTATTAATTTAAAAAAGAAAAACAAACACTAATGAACTATTGTTCCGTGTATCATCATGTGTGGATCTCAAAGTAGTTACACTGAGTGAAAAAGACAAGAATGACCACACTTCATGTGACTGTATTTACATGAAATTCTACCACATGCAAACTGTTCTATAGTATCAGAAATACAGAGTAGCTGCTTGGAGATTGGTAGAGGAGGAGAGACATGGATCATAAAGGGCACAGAGAAACTTTTGTGGGAGATGGATATTTCCATTCCCTTGATTACGACGGCATTTTCTCAGGTGCCAGTATGTCAAAACTTTTGAAGTAATAAACATTGGCAATTCACTTTACACCAATTATGTCAATTTCCATGAAAAAATTTTAAATAAATTATCTTGCTTTTATATTTATAAGGAGAGAATATATTTTTCTATGTCTGCCATATATGCTTTTGGGCATGGTGTAGAGCTATATAAACATAGTATTGTAATATTCTTATTTATATGCAAAGTATAGTTTGCATTAAATTTTCAATCTTATTCTATTTTTATTCTAGGCATTAACTTTGAAAACTGCATATAAAACTATACTTAAAATTGGATCATTTCTAGTATAATATGGAAGTTCCACAATGTATAATGACATAATATATAAGTGAAGTTGCTTTATATTGACTCATTTTTCTTATTAAAACATTTTCATTGCATGAAGCACTTATTTGAAAGTGTTAACACACACGCATATACCTACTGCACCACGTAAAGCAAAATCATAAGATGAAGATCACACTAATACTCACTAAATTATAAGTTAAAATGTACTGAACAATAATAGTATTTAGTTTTTAAAAGTAGCCCATGCTTGCTCCATATTAATTAATAATTCATATATTCTTTTTTTTAATTTTTTTTAAAGGAAACTCTATGCCCAACACGGGCTTGAACTCATGACTCCGAGATCAAGAGTCACATGGTCTTCCAACTGAGCCAGCTGGGCACCTCTATTCCTTTTTTTAACCTCTCCTTTTTGGTGACTTTTATGTTGTATAGCTTTATGCTGAGTTTTATTGTAAATAGAATAAGCATATCATACTACATCTGGGATACACATATTGTATTTGTCCCTAGGTTATTTCTGTAATGTTCAAATGTTTCAACATCTTTTACAATCCTGGGAAATGGGGGAGGGATATAGCAATGTTCTCTAGGTTAGCTGTTTTAGCTGGGTTTATATCCTTATCTACATTTCTCTATTCTTTGTCTCTATTTTTCCCAATGATATCTATAATTAGTCTTTATATTGTCTTTCATTAAAATTCTATAGCATCTTATTTATTACCTTCAAAAAAGTCTTATTTCACTTTAAGTATGTTTTGCACCTAAAAACAAAAAAATACCTTTTTCTTTTCTCTAATGGGAGGTAGTTGAGTACATACACTGTTGCATTCACCTAAAAACATATTAGAAAGTGCTTTATTTATAATAAAAATAAAATAAGGCAGTGCTGTGTTGGCCATCTGTTTTAGGAAATATATGTGTCTCCCTGGGCAAACTTGAGTGCCAAGTATATTGAATTCAGTAACCCTGAGTAATTAAGGCTTTACTTCTAACCTTCACGTTAGAGAATTCTACTCAATAAGTTAAATCATTTTCCAAGTGTTTGTTAATCTATCAAAAGGATTTAGACATTTCACGGAGGGGATTCAAGCTAAGCTACAGTTTTATAAAAATCACCAACACCTTAGAGAAGAAATTTTAAACTTATTCTTCCAAACCTAACTCTTTCATGAAATAAATAAAGCTCAATATACAAAACAAGCGAACATGGAAATTAACCAGCTAACGTGAAATGAGAGTTCTGGAGCTCTCCCGTCCACAGCACCCGATGATCCATGCCACCCCAATTTACCGCCATGATTCCCTTTCAGATCCATGGAGCTCTTTGAACACCACTACTTTACTAGACAGTTATGGTTTTTAAGGTAACCTGTCCATGCAAAGACCTCTTCTCTGAGCTCTAAGCCACACACCCTATTTGGGGGTCTGTGTGTATGTGTCATTCAAGTTCACACAGCCCCATGGATTGTCCATGGATGGACAACGGATTTTAGTGAAAGCTATCCATCTAATGGTCAGAAATCAGTAAGCCTTCTTCACTGGAGAACCCTAATTGGGATGGGAATATAATAGTAACACAGACTGGACGCAGCAAACCAATATAGTTTCAGGGATATGAAGGGATATGAACCCAATGTTATTGGGTCACCTGTGAGCAGTGGGTGCTGGTTGGAAAACTGGAGATACAAAGAATCAAAGAGGAGAGGAAAGAAACACTGCCCTGGAATGACAGAGATTGGGAAAAGCCACTGCCTTGACGCTGGACAGCTCCCCAGTTCTGTATCCAGCTTTCCCTTGCGGTCCTGGATTCTACACCATCCATTTCCAAGCTACACACAAGACATTTACATAATTAACTGTAGTGAAGTTTATTAACCAAAGAACTCTGACTAAAGCATAAGCAAAAGCAAAAGTGCTATTGGTATGTCATTTATTAAATATTTGGGGCGAAATAAAGTGAAACCCATTAAGAGCTTTTCGGAGTAGGTTATGAGGTACATATTGAATGAGATAAAAACTTTTACTAAAAGCTCTGCAGCTTTGAAAATTAAGTGGCCAGATTTCTAAACCGACTGAAAATTTCTAACGATTTATTCCGCTACAGTTCACCATGCCCCAAATATTCCATGTCGTGCAGTTAAGTGATTCCTCTTTGACAAGTATTCAATTTGAAAGTTTGTTTTTGAAGTTTTCCCCTTGAAGAGGAAACAAACTTCACATGTGATTCT
Organism: Panthera leo; assembly: GCF_018350215.1. Lineage (NCBI taxonomy): Eukaryota > Metazoa > Chordata > Mammalia > Carnivora > Felidae > Panthera > Panthera leo. Next base: position 1,943,046 of record NC_056689.1, on the reverse strand, counting down.
AAAATTACCCAAGCTCTCCTCTTTTCTGTGTTAAGCTCAATATTCTTCAACGCATGAGTTAAAGCATCTCAAAGTTTCCTTCCGGGCAACTTATATGTGTGCCCCAGGAGTTCAACTTGTTCTCATCTCAGAGGGTCACGCCCTGGAAAATGGATGGAAGAGAATGTGGAATGAAGACTCCTCCTCCTGCACTGTCAGGTGGGGGTTCGTGATCAATTCAGCGACAGCTGTATGACCCAACTTGGAATTAATTGTGAACTTTCTAGATATGTAAAGAAAAGTGGAATGAAATTACTGTATAAATCTAGTTATGGCCATGAAAATAAATAACACGGCCATAAAAATAATTTAATGCTAAAACATTTATAGAGTCATAAATCAGATACTTTGTTCAACAAAGTATGATTTTTTATTATAAGAACTGTAAATTAATATTTAGGGTAATATTTCCTTGATAATAAACAATTGGTGACAGAAATAGTTGAAAAATAAGATGAAATAGAATGGTTCACATTCTATACATTAAACATTACAATTACATTATTATAAGTTAGAAACTAAGCATTAAAAATTAACAAATCACCTTTGGAAGTTACTTTTAAAAATATCCCAGGAATCCTAGAAAATTATTTTTTTTGATCTACAGAATCATTATTATGTGACATTTTTATTCCAAATGCATTTTCAAGAGTAACATCCTTTTAATAGCTGTAGCACTATTTAAGTATTAAGCATAGAAGGCTTTGTGAAAATATATTTGAATACAAGACATATACTAAAGATATTGTTTTTCTGAATTTAAATTTCTGTATACATAATTTATGTATTTTTAAGATGTTCGACTAACTTGTGGCAATACTGGGACACCTACACTTGGTATATTAGGACTATCCATTTATTTCAATTATTTACTGAGGTAATCTTTTCCTTTTATGAGTAAACTGTAAATCTGTTATATATATAAGTATATATATGTGTGTGTATGTATATGTATGTATATATATGTATATATGTATGTATATATGTATAAAATACATGTATTTAATATATATGTATTTTTATACTCGTATAATAATATATGAGCAAAACAAAATTTGTTCACTAATAAAATAAAATGATATATATGTATGTATATGTGTGTATATGTATATATATATGTATATGAGTGTGTGTGTGTGTATATATATATACATATATATATACGTATATATATGTGTGTGTGTGTGTGTATATATATATATATATATATAGAGAGAGAGAGAGAGAGAGAGAGAGAGAGAGATGGATATGTTAGACAACCAGCAGTAATAAGATTTTATCTAAATGACATATCTGATTTCAGAGAAGTAATGTTGATGTCCTTATGACCTGATAAGGGAGGAAACAACTATACCACAAAGAACTAGAGGGTCCGAGACAGTACGCATAGGTGTGTAATCTGAGGGTGCTGAGGAATACTAGGACATAGATTTGGATAAGAGTTTGTAGGAACTGGGGCACTCTCAATTTCACTATTGATCCAGTACCAACGCATGTTAGCATGGCTCCTAGAACAGAGAAAAGGTGATAGCTTTCATTAGCCATCAATTGAGATTGAAGGGTCTCCTTGGCCTCAGAAGATGGTAGAAAAAGGGCACGTTGGAGAGGAACGTAATTCCAGGAAAGCCCATCAGATGATTAAGTTCTGGAGTGCCCAAAGGAGGCACTGTTTACAGTGCAATGAGGGATATGCTGGGGCACACACTCTTCAGTCATGCGCCATATCTTGTCTGTGAATTGGGTCTCACAGGTTGGAGATGCTGTGCAAGAACTACACTCATCGGTAGCCACGGGGATGACAAAATCCTCACACAACTGAGGCCATGTAACAGGACTTAAACTTCAGGAGCTGGGTGGGTACAATTATCATAATGTATGGCAAAGTTAGAGCAGTGTCCAAAGGACCCTGACTGGAAGAGACTCACAGAAACCACTGAGAGGAGCTGGCAACTCTAGTGACCAAATAGATAGGCGATCAGCAAGATTACAGCTTGATCTCCAAAATCAAAGTCAGTTGGGCATGGATACTCAGGAGGGACAGAGGAATTTCCCCAATGTAAAAAGAAAGCAATCACACTCTTTCCCAGTTTCCAGACTTGAGCCAGTTTCCAGAACTGAGTTCCTTTTTAAGGAACACTGTGAAGTATACATGAGAATGGCTCCCTAGCCCTTCATCAAACAGGCTGTTCATTTACTCAGATGAATATTTAATAAAGGACACACACACACATTTTCAAAACTGTTGGACTAATGCTCTGAGATGACAATGACACTAGAACCCAAAGACTTATGGTGGCAGATAACAAATTGAGCCCTGACTCAGATCTGGTCCCTGTGGGTCCAATGAGCCCAGATCCCTGAATGTGTGATTGTAACAGACACACTTGGCAGTTGCCATGACCCTCATTAGCCACTCAGCCTACTAAGAGTTGTCACAGTGGAGAAGGGTGGGCAGGAACCTTCCCCTCACCTGCACCAGACCAGCAAATATAAAGACCAGTACACCCAGGGGTAACAGCAGGAATCAGCATCACACGGAAAGATCTATCAGATGTAGGAGTGGTAGCTCCCCACAGAATCTCCATTTACCCCCTTTTTATCTCCTTGGAACCTGCAACTACTAGGGAGAATCTGGAACCTGAGTATGAGCTTGAAGAGGTAGAAGTTCTGATTACAGTCACTTTGCCTGATCCACTATATCTGCAAAAGCAGATTACGTTGGCCACAGGTGTGTGGTGTCTGGCAATTAACCTCATAAATGAGCTCTTTTCACCCTTAGAATGGAAAATCAGAAAGAATTTGCTTTCTCTTAGAAGGAACAATGATAAATATTCACAAGCTTGGCCCAGAGAAGTATCACCTCTCCTGCTCCGATGACATAACAAAAGTCTAAAGAATCTGGACCAGCTGGACATCTCGCAGGATGTATCGTTGATTCACAGTATTGATGCCATTGTGCTAACCAGATCTAATGTCTACCACACTGGAGACCTTGGAGGGACACATGTGTTCTCGAAGGTGAGAGATAATCACTATGAAGATTTAGGGACCACGGCGTCAGTTCAGTTTGAGGAATCTAGTGTTCTAAAGTATAAATGACTGACTTTTTCATCTCCAGGCTCAAAAAAAGGAGTGCAAACAAGGCTTGGTTGGCCTCCTCGGATTCTGGAAGATGAATATTTCTCTCTTGAGAATACTGCTTTGACCCACATATTGGGAAGCATGAGAAGCTGTCAGCGCTGAGTGAGGCTCAGAATTGGACAGTTTATAGGAGCTCATTCAGGATACAATACAAACAGCCCCACCACGAAGGTCATATGACACATTAGATCCTCTGATATTCGAGATTACTAGTGGTATCAGTGTTGGAAAATGACACCACGTGGAGCTCCTGGTAAGTCCCAACAGATGAATCACAACGCAGACCCCCAGGGGTCTGGAACCAAGACAATTCATCTTGAAGGGGAAATTCTGCATTTGTTTTGAAGTTTCTGTCATGCTAATGAGCCATAGTGGAGATGAAGCACGTGGGGCACCAAGTGACCCTCAGACACAAAGTCACCTCAGGACCAGAACTGCCCCTCAGGAGCTGGATTTTCTCTGACTCCCCAAACCACAAATACAAAGAAATAATGATACATACGGATCACTTTTCTGGAGGCAAGAAGGCAATAGAACATCTTCAAAGTGCTAAAGAAAAACACTATCAGAGTAGAATTCTATACTCAGCGGAAATATACTTCAAAACTGAAGGTGAAATAAAGTGAAATAAAGGTTGGAGGACTTCATCCCCATAGACCCACATACAAGAAAAGGGATGCACGTTTGTTCACACTGACCAGAGGGGCGCGGGTCACAGCGCATCATCAGGTGGACACCCGCAGAGCACTCACCCACGCCGGCCAGGGAGGCGGCCAAGCGCACGCATCACACACCATCATTGCACTAACACCTCCCCTCACCTGCCACCTAGAATCCCATGTGGCACCCCGTGCAGCAGGCTGAACTAAAATAGGGAAGCCGACCGTGGCTCATGTATGAGTCTCATGTTGCCGCCATAGCAAATTAAACCAGACTTAGCGACTTTCGTTTCTGGAGGTCAGAAGCCTGAAATCGGTCTCGGTGGGATAAAGTCAAGATGCCAGCAGGGCGATATTCGCTTCCAGGGGCCCTAGGGTAGAACCCATCTCCTTTCTTTTCCTCGTGTCTGGAGTCTGGCCACTTTCTCAGCTCATCGCTTCCTCCCCCCCATCTTCCAAGCCATCAGCGGGGTCCACGTCCTCTCACTGCCATCTCTCTGGTGCTCCCCCTCTGCCTCCCTCTCCCACTTCTAAGGATGCTTGCAATTATATTCGGGAACCTGCACATGCAAGATTATCTTCCTGTTTTGAGGCCAGCAAGTAGCAACCCTAATTCCACATTCCCATGTAAGGTAACATCCTCACCAGGCGTGGGGATCAGGAAGTAGCCAACACTGGGGGCGGGCATTATTCTGCTGACCACATTTCACAAGTAACCAGACTCGGAATGTGCTTGCAAGCTGAAAATCTACAGCAGCTACACTAGAGCCCCTTCTAAAAGTGGTTCCAGAAGACCCCGGTGAAATCTAACCAAGCAAGTGTGAGCCTCAATGGCACCAAAACCATTCAATCAAGAAGACGAGGAGGAGATCCACCCATGTGCTGAGTGGCAGAGAGCTTTACTGGCTTGTTGGGGGGTTAAAGGAGAGAGCTTGCAAGACGGGAAGTAAGGACGTATGGGGTATATTTATAAGCAGACTGATGTACTACATGGGCCATAAAGAAGAATTCAGGGGAGGGAGAGAGAGAGAGAATAACCCAAGCAGGCTCTGTGCTGTCAGTGCAGAGCCCCATGTGGGGCTGGAACCCATGAACCATGAGATCATGACCTGAGCTGACATCAAGAGTTGGATGTTTAACCTCATGAGCTGCCCAAGCGCCCCTCCCATAATACCATTTTAGACCAAGGTATCCATTTTGCAGCAAAAGAGTGTGGAAGTGTGTACCTGACTCTGTAAGTGGAATGGCCTCCCGAATGGCAAACTGGGGGTGATGATTTTCTTGCATTTTAAAGCATATACATTCAGATGATGTCCCCAAGTAGGAAGAATATGCCACCAGTCTGGAAACCATAAACTGGAAACATGATTAGGGCTGCTTATCAAAGTCCCATGACTGACTTTTGGAGCTCATGCTCGCCTCCTCCATCTCCAGGCTCTGTGGGCTTAGAGACTCAAACTTCCAAATGGGGTCAAGACTTCCCTTCAAGACACAATGAAAGTTCCAACAAACCACAGGCTTTGGTAGCTGCGAGGGCACTGCGGTCTCCCCCACCAAGACCCTGACCATGAGCAAGTGGGGAAGAGTATCTATGGCACTCAGTCTCCTCCATTTAGGTACCTCATGGTTATACTTTTGCTTATTTTTGATGGTCAACAAGAAAATGATGCCATAGTAAATGTCCTTCATGACCTATTCCACCTCAAAGTGAGCTTCTCAGAAAGATCTTAACTATGACTACCTGTCTGTCTATCCATCTATCCATCTGTCTTCTTTCATTCTTCCTATCTATCTGTCTACTATCTATTGTTTACTATCTATCTATCGTCTATTAATCATGATAAGTAGTTAATATTATGCTTCTTAATAGAATGAACAGATAATTTAACCACACACCAAGTTTAGTAATTACCTCATAAATAACAAAACTCAGAATGGAATGAATATTTGAGAATATCTTGACAATGACATTTAAAAGAAATTGCAGTAAGACATTCCTTGAGAATATGCAAGAAAAGCACACTAGTCAGAATCAAAATGGAACTTAAGGCACCGCTGCCTCACTTAGCAAGATGAATCATTCTTTGTACTTTCTAGGGACATTTCTAACGTACTCTATTCTCCTGACTGAATGATCTTGGAGCCACAGAGTGCCATGCTTATTGGTCTCAATGTCTTTTCTTTTCTGTGAAGGTCATCATAGGAAATTGCCTTAAATATAGCACATACAAAATTTAACTCCTTGGATAATTTTGCAACATTTTCCTAGATTTTTAATCCTCATCACAATATATTACTCAACAAAAGTGAGTAGGCCAATGAATATGAGCAAAATATATGAACACATGTCCTTCCCTCTTTTTATATACTATCCAGGCACTTCTCAAACTATAGAAAATGAACTTGCAAGCTGTCTCCAATCACGCCATCCAGTCCTCAGCTTCCACCCTCCACAAACAAAACTCTGTTCTTCTTCTACAGTTGTGCCTGAGTAAATGGCAATACTGTTTTCTCAGCTGTTCAACAAAAAGCTCAGACATTACAGTAATATCTCTGAGTGATTCTGTGAGGGATACCATCACGTTCCTTCTCAAATCTCTCCAGTGGATATCCTTATCACTTGGGGTCACACTCAGACTTCTCGCCATGGCTGAAGGGTCCCACATAACCTGCCCATGGCTGCCTCTTCATCCTCACCTCTTACCATCTTCCAAGTCAACCACCGAGCAGTAACCACACACACACCCCACCCCAGCTGCTCCTTGGACACACGGATCATCTTTCCATCACAGACCTTTGGGTTTGCCTTGCTCTCTGCCTGGAACACTCTTCCCCCTGGTCACCTGTCATTACATTCTACATCTATGTGTGTGTGTTCATTTGGTTACTGACTCCCTTTCATTAAAGTGTATGCTCCACGCAGACCAGGACTTAGTTTTCTACACAACCCTGTTCCCTTTGACCACTGAGTATCCAGCAGGTACCAAATAAACATTTGACGAATGAAGCAAAGCCATCAAAATGGAGGTGCTTTGGCCTCCTTTACTTCGTTTGCGACATTTCGTCACTTACCTCCACACCACAGGCCACGCTCACTGCTCACACTGCTGAAATGATCTCCCATCTGGCCGCTCCATTTCACCTTTGCCCCCAGCAATCCATACTTCACACTAATGTCAGTGCCACGATCTGCAAACATAATTATGGCTGTGTCATGACCCTTTGCTTTTAAAGCTTCTCCATTACATTCTACTGATCCTAATTCCAAATTTAATAGAAATCCACAAAACTTGGCTTCCTCTCTAGCCTCTTCTTAGCCTATTTATCTCTGTCTCCAGCCATATCCCTTTGTCTTCTGTACCTTTAAATATTTCATCAGTGTTCTTTTTTAACCTATGTATATTTCTGTTTATAAACATTGCTTCCCTAGGGGTATCTTTCATGATCCTACCCCCTCCAAATCAAGTTAGCTTCCTTTGTTATATGCACCAGATCATCTTTCATTTCTCTTTCTAATTTATCAGAATTATTTGTGGCTTTCCTCTGCATGAGAGAGGTGCACTTGCAAATGAACAGGGCGGCTCACCCACTCCCCTCCCGGTAGGGAGCCACGCAGGGCCAGGCCTGTCCAGAGTCAGCTGTGCCCTTCCCAAGGATTTTGCATCAAGCGGCGGCTCCCTACACAGATGCCACTGGGCAAGAAAGAGTGAATGTCTACTTCTTCACAGGAAAAGGAGGACCTCGTAATGTCTCGCGTGGAATTGGGCAGCGCTTTGTGAAACAAATCGCGTAGCTGTTACCAGTGCTACATGAGCTTGTCTTAAGATCAAGAGCTGTTACATTGGATCTGGAATGAGTACATGACTAGAAAGGTACTAGAAAACAAAACAGATTTTTAAAAGGTGCTTTTCTCTCATCTTTTTCTAAGGCTACCAGATAAACTTCTCAAAAGAGTCTAAGGCGTGACCCCAGGCAGCCAAATTCAAGCCCTGCAACGTGTACAAATAGAGATCACCAGTCCCGGGGAACTGTGCATGGGGAAAATCTGCTTGCTGGATGGCGCCCCTTTCCTCATCAAGCAGTTGCACAAACCCTTTTACAGATGTGCCGTCATTAGCTTTCCAAGTAAGTGTGCTCTTCAATTGATACACAACCTGCAAATAACCTTCAGTGAAGACTCTCCAGTAACACACAGTTGATGGTGTGCAAAGCACCTAGTGAGAATTAGAAATAGTAACTCCGGATGGTCCCTGCCTACCAGGACTACCAAAAATAAATGACAGTATTTAAGGATGGAACGCAGGAACCCTATTCTACCCCGCAATTTCCAGCAAAGTGGTGGTTTACTAAAGGTAAAAGGTGAGCAAACATTAACACTCTCAGGTGCATTTAAACAAGTACCAGAGAATAGTTGCAGGGGAGAGCATGGGGAAACAGAGGAATATTCCTGCATTCAACATTCACCCATGATGATATGCATCCAAGACGTTTTCACATCATAGGTAATACTGAGAAAATTTAAGCTCAGGTTTTAGTAACATCCCTCAGATATTGATAACTTTATCAAATCCCATTATGTACTCAGTAGAGAAATGCCTGCCTTTCCGGAGCATCCGGAAAGAAGTGATTTTCAAAGACAACCAGAGAAGCTGTAATTTTGCATATTCCAATTGTTATAGTAAAAGTTAATGAGAAGATCTGAACACTTACAATGCATCAGAGAAAATGACTGCTTGATTTCTTTTGAAATAACTTCTGCTACTGACACGTCATCATATCAGGAAATTTTGGAGTAGTATCCCAACCTGCATGAACTGACCCCTACATTCAAGAGCCATGGACATGCACAATTTTGCCCCTGTCTTCATTTCAGCATGAAGAGCTATCTACACCCTCTTTGCTGTGTTGTGCACGACCATATGAACTCAGCTTCTTTCATCATATTCAGGACATCTTACGTTGCACCAAGGAAGATTGTGGCTTTAAAACTGAAAAAAATATATATCCAATGAAATTTATTATTCATATTGTCACAATTCTAATTTTTCTGTTGTACTCTTTGAATCCTTTTTTTCTCTCTCTCTCTCTTTCCCATGGACCCACCTCTCTCTCCTATCCAATCCAATTTTGTCGCTTCCTGAGGCGCTCCACAGATCTGTGGCCGGAGCCTGAGGGCAGTGTCACTTATTGTGAGATGCTGGCCATGTGACCCTGATGCCTCCTCCACTCTTGTCCTTGTCTCAAAGACATTAGATTGCACCTGTCAGGGTCAGGGCCTAGACAGTTTCCTCATAAAGTTTTCCAAGGATTCCCAAACAGATCCATCCAATGTGTTCACAGGTGAAATGGAATGACAGTAGCCAGTGGTCTGTGTTTGACAAAAGTAAATGTGATGACGTAGTTTAAGAGGCTTAGCACGGTGCATGGTACAAAATGTTCTATCTCAACAATGTCCGGGTCCTTCAAATACTTTAAGACAGCAACATTTATCAAGACTTTAAAAATTATAATCAACATAGGGGCGCCTGGGTGGCGCAGTCGGTTAAGCGTCCGACTTCAGCCAGGTCACGATCTCGCAGTCCGTGAGTTCGAGCCCCGCGTCAGGCTCTGGGCTGATGGCTCGGAGCCTGGAGCCTGTTTCCGATTCTGTGTCTCCCTCTCTCTCTCTGCCCCTCCCCCGTTCATGCTCTGTCTCTCTCTCTGTCCCAAAAATAAATAAAAAACGTTGAAAAAAAAAATTAAAAAAAAAAAAATTATAATCAACATAAAATAATGTGACTTAAAAAGAATAAAGGATATTTATTGAAAGGAAACTCGCAAACTGAAGGAAGTGTTGGAAAAGTGAGGCCAAAAATTAGCATGGCCCTGGGTCTCTTACGCAGGATGAACTCAAAGAAAATCACTTGGCGCATCTCAGGTTCGTAACGGGATCATCTGGGCATCTTTACGAGTATGAATGCCTGGATCCCATCCCCAGACGCTGATGTAGGTTTTCCCGCTCTAGTCCCAATGTCTATGCTCCAGAATCAGTTTCCAGGAAGAGAGAACAGGACTGGTTTCTGTTCGGTCCAGCTGTGTCCTTTCTGAGTTCCCGCCTGCTGGGTCTGTCCATTTCTGATTGAGGAGTGTGGGGTCTTCAGCTAAGGTAGTGGATTCATGTGCTTCTATCACTTTTAACCTCATGAATTTGGATGATCTGTTGTTAGACGGATATACGTTAAGGGTTGTTAAGTCTTCTTGAAGAATTAAACCCTTTATTATCATATAATCCTTCTCGTACCTGATAATTTTCTGTGCTGCGAAACTGGATCTTTATGAAATTAATATATTTATATCAACTTTCTTTTAACTGGATCACCGTGACGTGTCTTGCTGTAAGCTGAATCTGAAGCTTGTCTACCTGGTGCCCCCCGCGAATCACCGATTCCAGCTCAGGAGCTCTGCCCTGGCGCTGATGCAGGGTATGGGCTCCAGTGGACTCTGGCTCTTCACACGCCCCCATCTCTCATACTCTGGGGACAGCAGTTTGCTCGGTGACTTCTGTTCTCTTATGGATCCAAGAGGAGTTGGTGAGAGTTCACAGAGCTTTCTCACGTTGTGAGGGCGGGAGTGCCGACCTCCCTCCTCACACGTCTGGTCGGATCACTGACCTGCCTGGGATCACACAACCACCCTCGTGTTGCAGAGAAACGCTATAGCTTGTGGTCCGGCCGGAACTGCAAATGTTAGGGAAAGGTAATTTCCCACAGGAAAGGGAGTTGCTATTATGAAAAACACAGGGTGAAGAACAATAGCTGGTTTCAAAATAAGCAGAGAAACTCAAGAGACTGAACACCACAGAGATCCAAAATGAAAACAGAAGGACGAAAGAAGGGCATAGGACTGGGGATGTGTGCCTAAGGAGGTCCTTGAGTATGAACTTGACTGAGATGCCATCATCAGAACTTGTTTGGCAAGCGGGGAAAATGATGCATTTCCTGTTCAAATACACACTTTTATTGTATTTCATCCACTGGATATATTGTGGAGAAATATATTTGGAAAATCCATTTTCCTCACTGCATATTTTATTATACAAATTATTACTGGAGGAAAATGAGCTCAGATTATAAACTCCACTGTAGTGGATCCATGCATGAACTGATTGGTACTAACTGGCTACTTCCTTAACAATAATGCTATGCCATAAAAAGTAATATTGGGGGAAAAACGGTTTTACATAGTCAGAAATAATTTTACAAATTTCAGTATGATTTTTGGCCACAAGAAAGTAAGAAATGAAGCTGCATATTTGTCGGGAAAAAGGACTCTCCCTTACTTGTAATCCTCTGCTTAAATGAGAGTAGAAACACACAGTCGCTCTGTATAGAGCGTGGACTGCAAAATGCACACGGGGCCTGGAATTTCACAAGAATCACAGAATGTGCCGGCAGAAGGAACACTGCCAGCCGTGGAGGCCGCAGAGCGTGTTCCTGGTCTGAAAACCACAGAGGGCCGGGGTGTGGACGGTGTGAGGGTCACTTGCCATGGGCACAAGAAGTAACCGGGGAAAATCTTTAGCGGTATTGTCAAGATTAAAATGACCGCAGTAAGTCCATTTGAATCAACCATTAGCCTTTCATTTGGGGACAGGATCGGTGTGAATAGAGTACAAACTGCTGCTGCCTCAGCCGAATCACCGCAGTGAAACCTCCAAGCACTTTCCCCACATCCTTCCGTCCGATCAGATCAAACACTGCAGAAACCACAAGCTTTTCAGAACGTAAATCTCACACCGTCACCGTCTTTCCTAAGCCTCTTCGATGTCCTGTAGTGTTTTGTTTGCACCTTTTCTTGGGAGAGACTGAGAGTTCCTGGAGATGACGAAACGTCTCCTGGTGCTCTGCATCCAGCCACTCTCAAACACCTGCAGTTTCCAGAGCCCGCTCACTGTGCCCTTTCCAGCCTGTCTCCCGGCCAGGAAGGCACCTCATCCGCTGTGGCACCCCTACATCCTCCTGGTGTTCCGACGGAAGCCCAAGTTCCACCTCCTGAAGAAGTGTCCCCTGGGACAGTTTACGCAGAACCACCTGCTCTATGGCCTTTCCTTCCCAGCTCACAGCCAGACTACAACGTCCAGCAGAACAGGCAGAACCTGACATGTTGCCACCGGGTCCCACCACAATCCACCCGAGTCTAACACAGAGCCTGGCGCATAGGACACTCTCAGTACAGGTTCGTGTAATGAACTAATAAATCTAAGTAAAATAACAGATGTTCTAAGAACTGTCTAAGACTCTCTTAAAATCCTGTTAAATATAGTTAAAACGCCGTTAAAAAAAAAACATGTGAAAATCAACTTCATATGCATGCTAATGCTACTGTTGTTTTTAAAAACCTAACAGAATGACTTACAAGATCCTTTCAATAATTCGACTGGGGTTTATAAGATTTGAATGAAGAAAAATCTATCACAGCAATCTGTGAATGCTTTGTTAGAAATAAAAGGCAATCTTAGGAATTAGCAGAAATAAAGTAACATTGACAACGTCAATTTGCAGAAAGATCAAAAGTGATTTTTTCCCTAGATAAAAGGAGGATTATTAATAGCTGGCATGAGAAATCAAAAAGTAGTTCAAGCCTATTTCAGACTGGAGTGTCAAATATTATTGACATTAATATAAAAAAGAAAACAAAGCTTTTTGCAAATGAGTTGCCACCCTTGATGTGAGTCTTTCAAGCTTTCCCATAGTCCAACCAGTTATTAATAAATCAAAGGCAGAAAAGATCAAATCCATCACTTTGTCTTAACTCCCTGCCCCTCCTGTAGCTGCCTGACAGAGTGTGATTTAAGATACAGATGTTGTGCTCTGGGGCTTGACATGGCTAGCACGGTTGCGTTTAATATTTCCTGGCAATCAACTTAGATCTCCTCCTTGACAAGCATTTCATCCGCAGGATGGAAAAGGGGTAACTAAATAAGCAAATGTTATATCCTAAGATACACTTGCATTCTCTATGTATTTACAATTAAATCTTTTTTATAACTGTTCAAACATTTGTATTTACAACAAAATCTAACCATTGTCTGCTTTAATTTCTTTAGACATCAAAAATGTTTAGTCCTCATAGATGATGCCTACTCTCCTGGGTGTCGCCCAAACATAGAAATAAAATTTCATCAGAGTTTAGAGTGCCCCCAACTGACACAGCAAAAATACTTTAGTTTTTGTTTTACTGATTTGTTCAATCAATTTATCAATCAATCGGTCAGATAGACTCACAAACCAAACCTTTATGATTGGCTATCAGTGATTTCTATTTTTGCTTCAGTTTTCTCTTGCTCAAAGTAATACAATTAGTAAAAAGCTAGAACACTTTATATATCAGGAATTCAATCATTATTCGTCATTTCTTAACACTATGATGTATTTCTTCCTTTTTCTAATTTAAAGGTTAATTTACTCAGTATATTAAGGTGGCCTAATCCTTGTGTGGTCAAAGGATTGACTTAAAATAAATCCCTGACAATGAACAAAACCCTTTAAACACTGCCATTCGTATAAAATACGATGTTGGTCACAAGGAAACAATATGAAGAAAATAGCAAAATATATGATAAATAGTAAATCCAGTTCAAATCTTACTCCCTGATTATGTCAGAATTATATTTACATACATGGATATGTGGTTCATTTAATATTTATCCATTAATAGATTTAACAAATGTATTATTTGAGAGGCATTGTACAAGTGCAGCAGTGAAAAGATAAAAGTCTTCTCAAGACATTTTCACTTTATACCACCTTATCCTGAAAAGATTTAGGCTGACTTATAAATCATATTCAGAGGAAGATGCTACTAATTAAGCTGATGGTTAAGAAAGAAGAATGTGTGGAGACAGAATATAAAGAAACATGAAATTTTCAGCACTGCGGTAGACGCCATCATTTACCAAAGAGCCGGTTCTCTGCTGCCATGAGCCAGACAGCCCGGGTCCACCAGGGAAGGGGGAACATGAAACCCAGAGGCTGGCACTGGCCCCAGTGACACAAATACACAGAAGCGCTTTCGTTACAGTTGGGAGAATGTCCAAGATGGCTCGTGATTCTCCATCTTCTCTCTTATCTTGCCAGAATGACCAGGGAACACCTGGTAATTAATGGTGTCACAGAGCAAAAGCGACCTAGAACAATGGGCTCAATATGTAGTCACATCAGAGGGTTTTCTGACCCACAGAACAGACTCTGTGGCAGCAACAATAAACGTTTCTCTGTGTTCCACAACCGAAAATTTAGGGTTGTTCGTGATTGCTAAATAACCTAATGTATGTGGAATAATACAAATATGTTTATGAGAAGATCCTCAACTTGACCCTAATGAGCAGTGGAGCTGGTCCCTTATGTAACCCACAGGCTGTACGATAAAAAAATACACAGCTCTCTGGAGATAAATGTCTATACATGGTTCTAAGGACAGTAGAAATTCTGAAGTTCATTAAAAAAGTACATCATGTAACGTGTTGAATGAAAATATTTATAGTTACTAATATTTACAGCCTATTATATTCCACAAACTGTGCGAAGCATTTTCTTTTGAGGATTATTTTATTTAATTCACATAACAGCCCCATGAGGAATACACTATAATTATCATCCTCAGTTCATAGTTATTGAAAATAAGACACAGAGAGGTTAAGGATTTTGCCCAAGGTCAGGCAGTGAGCAAGGGCCACGAAATTAAGAAAACAAAAATGTTTTTTCTCGGAAGAACAAATATCTAGGTTCCCTTTTTAATCAGGGGGAGTATAAAATCCAAAATGTGGGTCTGTCTTAAAGCAGGAAATCAACTTTAATTAAGTTGGAACAACGCAGGACATTTTGGTGTTCAGACTTCATATTATGAATCACTTCTCTGCTGATGGCAAAAGCTAAGACCAGAGAATATTTATAACCCAGGTTTCAATAATGAATCTACCTTCTGAGTAATCAGGGTAGACGAGGAAGTGAAACAAAAACATAATTCTTCTTGCTCACATATATATGCGGGATTATTTTAGGGTTTAATCACCAATTTCAACATGCATGAGGGGCTCACCCCCCACAACTGACAATACTCTGACACCAGGTGGGTGTCCTACAACTTACCTCAAACACAAGACTGCCCTCCACACTCACCCCAGGTCCTGTGCTTCTAGCCAGCTGGCCATAAACCAGAGGCTCCCCAGGACCCTCTCCCAGCTTTAGTTAATTTGCTAGAGTGGCCCAGAGAACTCAGAGAAACATTTTACTTCCTAGATCGCTGGTTTATTATAAAAGGATATAACTTAGGAATACAGCCAGATGGAGGTGATCCACAGGATGAGGCGTAGGGAAGGGACACAGAACTCTGAAGTGTTCCCTCACCCTGGAGCTCTCCAAACCCCATCCTTCTGGGTTTTCACAGAGGCTTCATTACACAGGTTTGCTTGATTACATCATTGGCCACCGGTGACTGATTCTGCCTCCACCCCCTCACCCCTCCCTGGAGGGGGTAGGACTGAGAGTGGCTGGATGTAGCCCCCATCTTTAGGGTACCTAGGGGCTTTCCAAAAGCCACTTAATTAACACAACAAAAGACACCTTCATCATTTTCTTCTCTTAGTAAATTCCAAGAATTTTAGGAGCTCTGTGCCAGAAAAGGGGAGGAAGATCAAATACATATTTCTTATTATAAATCACAATATCACAGGAGTATAGACTTATTAATTGTTATAGTTTTACTAAGATTGATAGTTACAACTGCAAGATAACATTTTAAATCAAAGCTTAAGTAAAGTACCTGGCATGAGATGTTTTCATGGGAAATAGTGCCAGTTCATATTATCTTAATGTAGCACAAATGACATCATAATGTATCATTTCTTTATTTCATTTTCCTTCATAAAGTTGCAAAAGTGTTTTAACTTTTCTTCTGTTGATAATTATTACTTATTTGACAGCTATTATCTCTTTGGGGTAAGGTTCTTTTAAAATTTTTTTTTTTAACGTTTATTTATTTTTGAGACAGAGAGAGATACAGAGCATGAACGGGGGAGGGTCAGAGAGAGGGAGACACAGAATCTGAAACAGGCTCCAGGCTCTGAGCTGTCAGCACAGAGCCTGACGCGGGGCTTGAACTCACAGACCGCGAGATCATGACCTGAGCTGAAGTCGGCTGCTTAACCGACTGAGCCACCCAGGCGCCCCATGGGGTAAGGTTCTTTTAGACAGATTAATTGATTTAGAAAATTATGAAGAAACTAAAGTAGTGGCAGAAGTTTCTAAAATAAGAGATAATTAAATCGTTGTCTATATGTTACAACAGTCAACAGGAATGTGAACACAGATCTTTTAGTTCTCAGAACACATGTTCTTAATAAGTATTAAGTATTACCTGTATGTCAATGTATTACTTAGAATTCCCTGGGAGAAAACACATAAGAATAGCAAAATTAATAAAAAAGCTTAAGTTATATAGTATTTGTCCTGGCCATCAAGGCAATCTCCAACAGATTCAAAAGAATGTCTCCAAATGTTTTGCTAAACATAGTTTTCTGCTAAACACTGTCTGCACGCTGTTGGGGAGGAAGAATTTTCTATCCCTTTCAAGGTCCTTCTGGCTGGAGTAAGAATCAAATTGAGGTGAGACAAAGGAACAAGAGAAAATAAAATTTAATAGCATAGGCATGGGGAATCCACACAGGCACGGAAATTCCAAAGACAGGGAGGCAACATGATGCTTCTATGAGCTAACAAGAGGGATAAGGTCTGGGAGGGGAGATAGACCACTAGCAGGAAGGTGGGAGGAGAAGGTGCCCAGCAAAGGTACCTATCACATAGGCAAGCTTCTTACATAAAGAAGAATCTCTCTTCCTGGTATAAGTGGCAGCTGACAAGGAGGTAAAGAGACTTCTTCTGAATCTTCTGGATTTTGATTGATTTTAACACAAAATAATGTTTATGCTGAAGTGGCCCATCTTGGGGCGCCCTGCCCTTGGCCCCTACAAGACTCAGGTGTAGGCTTACTGACTGATATTACTTTGTGCCTCCTTGTGGTCAGTGGGAGGCATTTATGAAAGAGTGACAAAGTCTAGGGGCTGAGTCGTATCCGGCTGTGGAACTCAGTTTCTCTATAAGAATCAAATTAACATTAGCACAGAGATTTAATAGGTTCCCTTGGCCTTACTAATAGAATAATAACTCCACATGACTTTTCAACCTATCTGAACATTTTCCTGTTTAGTGCTCGCTGTTTAGTGACTCAAAAACATACCTTTGCTTATACAGATCAAATTAGGACCCTTTTAGATCTTCTAAATCCTCTATTAAACATGAGTTACAGATCATGTGAAATTGCCTTAGCGGTAGGAAATCCTACTGATTTGCCCTCCATACCTCCCCACCAAAAATACTTGCTGCAAAAGTCCTTTTATGGTAGAATTTGATTCTCAGGGATGGGAAAGGAAATCAAAAGGTCAGACATAATGCTTTGTCAAAACCTAAATCCAATACTAGCACAAGGACCTAGAAGTACCAATTTTGAAAGGACCATTTAACAGGAAATGAGTATCATTTGTCTTAAGCTGCTTTTATAATTTTTTTCAGCTTTTGTCATCAGCTAGACCCTAAGACTGAACCTTTACTAACCACTGCATTTACTCACTGAACTTTGCCCCACATTTTCCTTAAGCTCATCTTTCCAGATCATCTCTTAACTCAGACAACAGATCCCACAAGCACAGCATAATGTGATGGGAACCGCAACTCCCCCTCAGGCGATAGCTCTGGCCCCCAGACCACCCAGACCAGTTTGAGCTCAACTCTGATCCATGCCTGCATAGATGGACCATGGAGTGACCCACAATTATCTCTCCTCATTATAACACTAAAATATCCACTCAAGGAGGGGCACAAGCCTCATTATGCAACATACAATGTACTTATAGGCAGGTTTCCTTAAGGCGCCTGCGTGACCTCATGCCTTCTCTACAGATGATGACGAGGCTCCCCTATCTAAACATTCATCCTAAGCCTAAATGAAAGGAACCCACCCACCCTTGCTGGAGGAGTCTCAGCTTTGGAAGTCATTCCCTGTGATCTCCTTGTTTGTTGTAAATAAAGTTTCCTTTGATTGACAATCCCCCTGGTGTAGTTACTGACTCACCGAGGAGACAACTCACGGTGGTTCAGTTACACGTCTACCCTACAGTTAGTCAACTGCAACTGCCATTGGCCATACTGGACACACCAACATCTTGAGCAGTAGTCCTTAATTATAATTTAAGTGGGTTAAAAATTCAGAAGAAGGGATTGTTTTTTTTTCTTTTTTGGTTGTCTCCTTGGATAAAACTATTGTTCAGCAAAATATAAGTTGCAAAAGAAAAGAGTACATTAAAAATAAAAATTGTAGGGCACCTTAGTGGCTCAGTCAGTTAAGTGTCCAACTTTGGCTCAGGTCATAATCTCGTGTTTCGTGGGTTCAAGCCCTGCATTGGGCTCTGTGTGGACAGCCTGCTTCAGATTCTGTGTCTCCATCTGTCTCTGCCCCTCACCCACTCACACTCTGTCTCTCCCTCTCTCTCTCTCTCTCTAAAATGAACATTAAAAAAAAATTGTGGAGCACCTAGGTGGCTCAGTCGGTTAATTGTCGGACTCTTGCTTTTGGCTCAGGTCATGATCTCACAGTTCGTGAGTTCGAGCCCCACATTGGGCTCTGTGCTGACAGTATAGAGCCTGCTTGGGATTCTCTCTCTCCCTCTCTCTCTGCCCCTCCCCGGCGTGTGCTCACTCTCTGTCTCTCTCAAAATTAAACATTTACAATGCATATTATTATGTTGATTTGAAGGTTTTACTCTGTACAAATCTTGTTTGGATATGCCACCTGTGAGTACCATTCCCTTGACTCTAGGCCTGACTGAATATTTGCGGCTCCAGAAAATCCATATGCTAAAATGCTAACCCAAAATGTGATTCTATTTGGAGGTGGGTCTATGGGAGGTATTAGGTCCCATGAGGTCATGAAGGTGGGCTCCCATGATGTGACTATCCTAATCACAAGAGACTAAAAAATGTGACTGTCCGTATAAAAAGAGGTACAGAACAGGTGAGTACACTCTCTGTCCTATGAAGACACAAGATGGCTGTCACCAGGGTCTGAATCTACAGGAAACCTCGTCGTCAACTTTCCAGGCTCCAGAACCGTGAGCAGTAGACTTTTCTTGCTGCAGCCACCCGGTCTATATTACTTTGTTACAGCGGCCAGAGCTGACTAGTACAAGTTTGAACAAAGCGGGGAGATTGGTGTAAAATGAAGTTCTGGGAAACCGTTTCACGTTCCAAGAATCTCATGCAAAGTCGTTTAAATATTACCACCCACTCCATTTACACTATCAAATTAAGGAAATTTGTGTTTTAATTAAGTCTTTTGGAATGAGCACACTCTCCTTACAGAAACAATTAATAATCCATGAATGTTAATTATGTTTGCCGGGTTAATTTTCATCCTGTATTGCGTTGCAGGAGAGTCTGAAATTGATGAATCTTCTTCCCTGTGCAGTGTCACAGAGCTCAGAGCCAACCGTACAAATCCCAGGGACATAGGGTTGTCAAGGCTGGGAGTTCCATCTTGTAAAGGATCTCAGTCTTGAGAATTGAATCGGTAATCAGTCAAATGACAGTGAAACTTCTACAGAGTGAGCTCCTTCCTGCTCAATTTTATCCAGTCTTTAAAGATAATGACTTTTATTCTCTTGATCTCCTATCCATGAACTTTATTAAATCCTGTCTGTAATGGCCACCGCTTGCAATTTTAAACTTTGATCAAAAATATTCACCTGTGCAGCCACATTGTATCAGTTTTGAAGGACGGAGAGCATGACAGAGAAAGCATTTCCTCAAACTGATTCCGCTGGCATGTAGGGAGCCATTGACAACAGTACCTTCTTCTGCACCACTAGTAGTCCATGGAAGAAAAGTCTAGAGTGACCTTTCCTGCTTCTGGGGAAGGGTGTGAGTCTCCTCTTCCACTCACTGAACAAGGGTGTTACCTAAGTACCCACGTAATGCTATCAACCAGTTACACCATGAGGGAAACCAACTTTAGGCTGAAAGCAATGCTGAGTGAAACAGAGCAGAGAGGCCGACCAAACCCGAGGGCACTGATGGAGTCCTTGAATTCCTGGCCCAATCAATTCTGAGATTCCCAGCTCCTCTTTCCAGGTGTAATAATCCACTTCTTTCTTAACCATTTAAGTCACACCAAGCTGAAGGTCCTCTTAATGAAAGCTCACAGTGTTCTAATTCTTCAAGCTAGGTGCATTTGTTTCAGATAAAATACTTTAATTTACTTTCTTTATTGTGGTAAAATATACATAAAATTTACCACTCAATCATTTTTAATTTTATGATTCAGTAATACTGAATACATTCATAATGTTGTATAACCATCACAACTATTTCCATAAGATCTTCAAAACCCCAAACAGATACACTGTACACATTAAGAAAGAACTGTCTATTCCCCTCTCCCCATCCTCAGCCCCTGGTAAATTGCAATCTACATTTTCCTTCTATGGGTTTGACTCTTTGGGATATTCCATATAAGCTGAATCACATACCGTTTATCCTTTTGTCTTTGACTTATTTCACTTAGCATGATGCTTTCCTATTTATCCATGTTGTCACAAGTATCAGAAATCCATACCCTTTCTATGGCTGGATAAGATTCCATTCTATGCATACACCGTATTTTGTTTATTCACCTTTTGAAGGATACTTGGGTGTTTCCCCTTTTTGGCTGCTGTGAGTAAGAACTGGGTGTTGGTGTCAGGCTAGGGCTCACAGCCACCTTCTTATCAAAGATAAGCAGCCCTCTGCATCAAGCAGTCCTCTGACTATTACAGGCGTCTATCAGGATCAAGAGGGCCAACATATTTAACTCACAATTTTTCCCCAGCTTAATGGCTGTTTTATTAATATATGTATATATAATATACATATATATATACTTTATTTTTAGAGAGAGAGCATGAGAGTGGGAGAGAAGCTAAGAGGGAAAGAGAGAGGGAGGGAGGGAGGGAGGGAGAGAGAGAGAAAGAGAGAGAGAGAGAGAGAGAGAGAGAGAGAGAGAGAGAGAGAGAGAGAGAGAATCTCAAGTAGGCTCCATACTCAGTGTGGAGCCCAACTCATGGCTCTGTCTCATGACCCTGGGATTGCGACCTGAGCCAAAATCAAGAATCAGATGCTCAACCTACTGAGTCAGTCAGACACCTCACTTAATGGCTGTTTTGAAGGAGGGACCAACCCAGAATTTTCTATTCTGACCTTTTAAAATTCATTTTTAGATAATGGTTTAACTTGGGTGCTGGGCTGACTTCCTAAAATGCTGTCCTAAAAGAGACAACAACCTTTGGATATTAGGTGTTATATTGTTCGGTATACCATGAAAAACTTTCCTAGAGATAAAAACTTTGTATCTCATATTTAGCACAGTATTAAGACTACAACAAGGAGGTCATCAGTTGGCTTTTGGTTTGATGTAAAATATATGTGTGTGATGATTTCAGAAAAGTCAAGGGCAAAAATCTTCTCATAGAATATAAACTAATGAGGAATTCATATTTCAAAATAGGTTTGACTGTCATGAGAAGGTAATTAATCTTATGAAATGTGCCATACAGATTTTTTTCCAGGGACTTTACGATGTTGTTGGTGGGAATAAAAATAAACAGGCTCTAAGGCACCAACCAGTCAGTCAAGCCTCCCACTTCAGTTCAGGTCATGATCTTCTGGTTCATGAGTTTGAGCCCCACGTTGGGCTCTGTGCTGACAGTGAGGAGTCTGCTTGGGTTTCTCTCTCTCTCTCTCTCTCCCTCTCAAAAGAAATAAACTTAAAAAACTAAAGATGCTCTTAACCTACAACAAATGGGAGAAAAAATATATATACTTAAACATATATACTACTAGTAACTGAAGGATCACTTGCTCTTATAAAAAAAAAATTGAAACGAAAAAAAAAAAACTACTCGTCCAGCAACGGAGAAACGGTTATGTACCTTATAAGTCTGTACGAAGGAGGATATGCACCAGCTGTATACAACAAGTATATACCATACTGACACTAAGAAGGATCAGCTCTGACCCTGTTTTTATATAGTCTTTTCTAATTAGTGACAAAAAGAAAGAGAGAGGAAAATAAAAATAAAAACAAAAACAAAAGAGGAGAGGAGAGGAGAAAAAAAAGCTAAAAAGAAATGCTAAGTGAGAATGCAGAAGTTTATTCCTGGAACACTAAAAAGACTTTTCTCTAGAAAGATTTCGGGTCTCTGAAATCATCTCCACGCATCCGAACTGACAGAAGCAAGGACATGGCTGATTTTGCAGCTGAACAAAACCAGTCTTGAGATTGTAAGCCAAAACCAAAGGTTGGACTTACTTTCCCAAACGCTGCTACTTCCAGGGAGTATATCCCAAAAGATTGCAGATAGAAAATGCAGATAACAATGAGGTAAACTTAAAGAGGCACAAGGTCACAGTCGTCCCTTCATACTGAATGCCTCGCGGGTAGCACGTTCTGTTTCAGGCCCTCAGACACAGCGGAGAACAAAGAGACAAGAACCCTGGCCCTCCGCCAGCTTACATTCTTGCCGCAGGTGACGTGTGGCCACATACCAAAATACGTGGTCTGTTCAGTAGTGATAAGTGCCCTGGAGACGGTGAAGCAGGAGAAGCCAAGGGAGTATGTCAGGGGCAGGATTCACTGTTTACGAGGAAATCCAGGGAGGTGTGGGGGAGAAGGTGTGGGTAGAAAAGCGGCTGGGACACGGACAGTAGCTGCCCACCGTGATGAGAAGACAGGGTCTGATGGTGTCCTGGGGGTGGGGACAGGAGGCCAGGGCACAGGTGGGGGGAAGTTACAGACAGTGATGAGCAGAGGACATGACCTGATGGTGTCCTGGGGGGGACACAGGCCAGGGGACAGGTGAGGAGAGGTTCTGATGGTGATGAGCAGAGGACAGGGTCTGATGGTGTCCTGGGGGTGGGGACAGGAGGCCAGGGCACAGGTTGGGGGGAGTTACAGATGGTGATGAGCAGAGGACATGACCTAATGGCGTCCTGGGTCAGGGAGGCCAGGGCGCAGGTTGGGGAGGCTCAGATGAGGCAGGTGGTGGGGCTGCACTGGGTGCACGCGACCAGTAGTGAGGTCTGTGCAGATGTTGGAAAGCAGTGCTCCCAAGAAATGGGGGGGGGGGGGCGGACACACGGGAAACTGGCTAGAAGCTCACAGGCTTAGAGCTAATGTGAGACATCTGGAGTAAACCAGGAGGAGGCTCATCAGTTAGCTCACGGGTGTTCGTACTGAGGAGTGCTGACAGGGTCCGGGCTGAGATGGGGACACACGGGGTGAGGGAGCAAGGTGGCCGGGCACTGAACGGGAGCCGGCCCACCATCTGGGCAGACAGAGAACACGTGGTGTGACCGTGGCAGGACCACAAGCCATCCCAGGAAGTCAGCCCGCTGGTCAGCGGGCTGTGGGGACAAGAGGGGTCAGCGGGCTGTGCGGATAAGAGAGGGCAGCTGACAAGGATGGAAGAGGGCAGGAGGCTGCGGGCTGGAAACCAGAAGGTCCTGGAGGACCACCTCTGGAGGCAGTTCAGGGGCTGGGGAGGGAGATAACGTGGGTCTGTCGGGACGGCATCAGAGCAGGGAGACCGTCAGGCCTCCAGGGACTGGGGGTGTGAGGACAGGACACGCCAGTGTCCCCTTCTGCCAACAGGGAGCTGGGCCACCGCGTCCACAGGGGCATCAGAGGGCGGAACTACATTCACCCTCCAGTGCACACGAGCACATCAGTTTCTCAGTGTGTAGACAGTGTATGAACTAATCATTAAATAACTATTTCAAAGACTATTTTATTTAAATGTAATTTATTGTCAAATTGGCTTCCATACAACAGCCAGTGCTCATCCCAACAGTGCCCTCCTCAATGCCCATCACCCATTTCCCCCTCCCCCACCCAAACCCCCAATCAACCCTCAGTTTGTTCTCTTTATCCAAGAGTCTCATGGTTTGCCTCCCTCCCTCTCTGTTTGTAACTATTTTTCCCCCTTCCCCTCCCCCATGGTCTTCTGTTAAGTTTCTCAGGATCCACATAAGATTGAAAACACATGGTATCTGTCTTTCTCTGACTGATTTCACTCAGCTTAATACCTTCCGGTTCCATCCACATCGCTGCAAATGGCGGGATTTCATTCTTTCTCATTGCCAAGTAGTATTCCATTGTATATACAAACCACATCTTCTTTATCCATTTGTCAGTTGATGGACATTTAGGCTCTTTCCATAATTTGTCTATGGTTGAAAGTACTGCTATAAACATTGGGGTGCAAGTGCCCCTATGCATCAGCACTCCTGGATCCCTTGGGTAAACTCCTAGCAGTGCTATTGCTGCGTGGTAGGTTAGCTCTATTTTTAATTCAAAGGCTATTTTAAAGTTATCAAGTGGAAGAAGGCGCAGACCCGGATTGGAGTCCCTAGGACACCACCTTTGTGGCTTCAGGCAACCTTGTAAAATCGCTGTATAGCTTTAATTTAAAGTGCAGGCGATACCACCTAAATTACAGATCGTGACCAAGATTTACCTGTGATGTTATTACTCAGTTATAAATCACTTACTCAATTATAAATGTATGATACATGTTAGATGGAAAACTGAATCTGAAACCACAAGGTCATCGTTTAGAAAAATATGCAAATGTAAGATAACATCACTCATATTTTGAAAAACATGAACAGAAGTAGGAAATAATTTACAGCCTTAACGAGAGACTTTGGGAGCAATCACTCAGACTAAGTTTACATGTAGTAAAATGCACGAATTGCAAGCGAGCACCCTGATGCATCCTACACGGGAACACACTCCGAGAGCTCCCTGGCTCTGTCCCAGCCCACCGAGGGCCACGACTGTGCTAGTGACCCTCTCCGTGGTTTCTTCTCACCTTTGTGCTGAACTTCATTCGTTTGGAGTCACGCAGTATTTAGTCTTTTGCATCTGGTTTATTTTATTCAGCGTCATGTTTTCGGGATTTATCCATGCTGTTGTACATACGAGCACCCCATTTTCTATTGCTGTGTCTTATTACTTTATAGGTCAATATCATAACTTTAAAATACTTTCTCTTCTGGACAGATTTGTCCAGGTTTGTCTAATATGAAAACAGCTACAGGTGTTACTACCCTCGTCTTTCCAGGGTGATTATGTATCCTCATTTATTTTCGGTATATGCCCGGAAATGTAATCGCTGTGTCACTGGACATGTGTGCAGTCCAACGTTATAAGAAGTTACTAAACTTCCTTAAAATATAGTTGTGCAGTGTTGCACTCCCATCGCAAATGCTGGGACTTCCTTGAGTGCCCTCCTTAGCAGGCAGCGGCAGCTTGTCGAAGCTTCTCTCCTTGTTTTCCTGATGATCCCCTGGGTTCGGTACATTTTCTTACTCTCATTACCCACCTGGCTCTCTTCTTTCGTGAATGGAAAGTACAGATCTTTAACCGAAACTTTAATCTGCTGGTTATCTTTTCCATACAGGGGTGTAGGATTTCTTGATTCTGGGTGAAATCATTTTGTTAGACAGACATCATGGGAAATGTGTTCTCTCACTCTGACATGCCTATTCGCTCTGGTTTTATTGTGGTGGCAACACTTGAGATCAACCTTTTTTTTTTTTAACGTTTATTTATTTTTGAGACAGAGACAGAGCATGAACGGGGGAGGGTCAGAGAGAGAGAGGGAGACACAGAATCGGAAACAGGCTCCAGGCTCTGAGCGGTCAGCCCAGAGCCCGACGAGGGGCTCGAACTCACGGACCGTGAGATCATGACCTGAGCCGAAGTCGGACGCTTAACCGACCGAGCCACCCAGGCGCCCCTGAGATCAACCTTCTTAACAGAAGTTGTAGGTGCACAAGCCTCTCACGCTGACATCCTGCCTGACTTGCACACCTGCCCGAGTGGCGGCCCCTAGATCCCTCCCCCAGCCCCTGGCGACCACTGTTCTGCCCGCGGTCTCTGTAAGCCTGCTATTTTAGATTCCTCGTGCAAGTGGGTTTGGGTAGTAGTTGTCCCTCTGCGTCTGGCTCATCTCACTCAGAATCATGTCTTGGATGTAGTTGCAAACGGCACGATTTCCTCCTTACTCACGACTCTAGTGACTCCAACAGACATTGTATTATTATACTGTACCTGCTTTACACTTGGGGAAAATTATAGGCTATTAATTTTTTCCTACTTCATTTTCTTAGAAAACTCACAGTGGAGTAAATGTTCTTCAAGGCCACATTTTACTACATTGCATTTCTTGGAAAAAAACCCACAACAACCCTAATTGCTAAGTATTTGATGATTGAAAACACAGTTTCCTGTTATTTAATTAGAGAAAGTAGATGCATGCAGACTGAGAAGTAGAAATTTTAGGACTATCCTAGATACTTTCCCCAAATAACGTTAGGCGCGAAAGCAAGTGGTGTTTACATATCTATTTGTAATAGGCCGTATTTTAAATGCAGAAGTCTATGAAGCGTTTTCTGAAGGAGGCTGTTTTAGCATTGTACGAGCCTCCTGGGGTGTCTCCATCATCTGCTTGGTTCTCCCCATACCCAGACATGAGCCAGCTTCTGTAAGGGACCCTGTGGCATCTGCTCACCTGACCCCACCTGTGTCCATTACGTCTTTGTTTTTATTGTTCCATATGTGCCTCCCCTGTCAAGTGAGATTTTAAGCCTCAGAGTAAGGATTATGTCTCAGCTGTTCTGTAAACTCCACAATTTATAGCATAGGGTCAGACACGAGAAAAATAAAACATTTATGACTGAGGTACTTACTTCCATCCTGTGGGAAAGTCCTTTCATGCTGTAAGACATCAGAGGAGAATCTGACAAATGCACTAAAAAAAAATATGGCTGAATAAATGTCAAGATTTGATCAATTAAACTGGCTGCTCTCTTCATCTGAAGCAGAGAGAGACTGGAGATGTGTGCCAACTCCCCCTCCCCGCTCAGTGCCCTGGAGTGGCCCCTGTGGCCCCAGCAGAAAGATGATGGGTAGGAAGATGGTATCTTGCTTATGACCATCATTTAATGGTTCCAAATGAACTTGGAAGCCAAGGCAATGCCAAGGAGATTTTTCCTCTGTTTATTTACTTACAACGGCTTTATTGAGTTTTCTAAAATCATACCCCATCCCTGTGCATCAAATATGCGGTTGCACAGAGACATGCTGGTCAATGAACAACGCTTTTCTCCTTCCAAATTTTATGCAGCGCTAGCATGCTCATTTTTCAAATCTTAGAATGGATACTTATGTACAATGTAAGTCTTCAGAGAACCCTTTTTAATGTATTTTTAAAAGATCCCATATTAAAATAATTGTATATGTAACAAATATTAACGAGTATTTATATCTGAGGCTCATCCGGGAAAGATATATGCTAATATGATGAAAGCTAACATATAACAGCAATGCTATTAACCGTAGAGATCTATTTGCGGAGAAATACCGGCATAACAAACCGAAGCTTCCAATCCATGAACATGGAATGACTTTCCATCGATGTAGATCTCAATTTCTCTTAGTGATGTGCCTTAGTTTCCAGCATACACATCTTACACTTATTTTGCTACATTTGTTTTTAAGTGTTTTTGCTTTATAGCTTTGCGAATAGAATTATTTTCTTAATTTCACTTTTGGATTTTTTCCCTAGCACATATAAATACAACTGGCTTTTGTATATTGAGCTCACGTTTTGAAAATTTACTAATATTTTTTGTGGATTCCTTTGGGTTTTCTACATAGATAACAATATCATCTATGAATAAAGACAGTTTTACTTCTTGCTTCTCAGTCTTTATGCTTCTATGATTGTTCTTTCTCATTGCACTGACTGGAACCACCAGGACAATACTGAATATAATCAACAAGAACAAGGCACATCCTTGGCTTGTTACCTATGGGGGGAAGGTGGATATTCAGTCTTTTACCACTAGATATATCATCGGATGTAGAGTTTTTGTTAATGACCCTATTAGTTTAAGCTTTACTCTATTTCTTGTTTTTTGAGTTTTCTTTTTTTTAATAGCGAATGGATTTTAGAACGCTTTTTCTGCAACTATTGAGATGAGTGTGTGGTTTTAGTTCTTTACCTACAACATGGTATATATTACATTGATTATTTTTTGAATACTAAAATAATATTGTATCCCTGGGAAAATTTCCACTTCCCCAAGTGTATCATCATTTTCACATGTTGTAGAATTTAGTGTGCTAACATTCTATTGAGAATTTTGTGTCTATATTCCTGAAATATATTGTCCACAGAGTATCTTACTTTTCTTTCTTTTCTTTTTACTTTTTTTTTTTTGAGATTTCATTGTTTGTCTTTTGTATCAGGATAATACAGGCCTCATAAATAAGTTGGGAAGTTTCTCTATTTTCTTTAAAAATTCATGAAGGATTGGTATCATACTTCAATTTAATATTTGAAATAATTTACCAATGAAGCCATGTGGTCCTGACAATTCTTTTAAAAAAGATTCTTAATCACTACAAGCAAAGCTCATTTCATTGTGCTTCACTGTATCGTGTTTTTCAGATAAACTGCATTTTTACAAACTGAATGTCTGTACAAGTAAGTCTATTGGTGCCATTTTCCAGCAGCATTTGCTCACTTTGTGACTGTCACATTTTAGTTATTCTCCCGTTATTTCAAACTTTTTAATTATTATTATATTTGCTATAGTGATCTATGATCTATGCTCTTTGATGTTACTATTGTAACTGCCACGAATAGTGCCCACGTAGGATGGGGAAGTTACTTGATAAGTGTGTGTGGGTTCTGACTTCCCCCACTGACCAGCCGTTCCCCTGCCTCCCTCTCCTCAGGCCTCTCGATTCCCTGAGACACAACAATACTGAAATCAGGACAGTTAATACTCCTACAGTAATGGCCGCTCGGTGTTCAAGTGACAGGAAGAGTCACGGGTCTGTCACTAATCACAAACTAGGAAGGAGTCAGCTCAGAGAGGAAGGTGTGTCCAAAGCTGAGACAGGCTGAGAGCGAGGCCAAGGGATGCACCAAACATCAGCCAAGTGGAGGACCCAGAGGACAAGCTCCTGAAGCAAAGGACAGGTGCTTCTCCAGTGAGCGCACGGATGGCAAGAAAGCCACACAGCCTACTGCTGATACGGAGAAAGGTTGTGTGGTCTGGACTTACGATCGAACCGGCCCCGACGTTCCTTCAGGCAAAGCCTAACCCGGAGCAAGGCCCTTCACTTCTGTGCAGGCTGAGAGGTGAGGAGACTGCAGAGGAGAAGTTTGAAGCGAGCAGAGGTTGGATCGTGACCTTCAAGGAGGGAAGCCACCTCCATGACATAAAGGCCCCAGGCAAAGCCGCGGGTGCTGATGTAGAAGCTGTAGGAAGTCTTCCAGAAGATCCAGCTGAGAGAGTGAGTGAAGGTGGCCACACCGAACAAGACTTTCAGTGTGGATGAAACAGCCTCCCGTTGGGAGAAGATGCCATCTAGGACTGTCACAGCTGGAGACGAGAAGTCTGTGCCTGGCTTCAAGGTTTCAAGGCACAGGCTGACGCTCTCATTAGGGGCCGATGCAGCTGGCCACGTGAAGTTGAAGCCAGGGCTCATGTACCGGTCCAGAAATCCTAGAGCCCCTAAGGATCCTGCTAAATCCCCTCTGCCTGGGCTCTATCGACGGAGCAGCAAAGCCTGGACGACAGCACATCTGTTCACAACATGGTTGACCGAGTGTTCAGAGCCCTCTGTTGAGACCTGATGCTCAGTTCAAATACAGCTGCTCACTGACAATGCACCTGATCACCTACAAGCTCTGATGAGAATGTACAATGAAATTTTTTTTTCAAGCCTGCTAACAAAGTGTCCCTTCTGCAGCCCATGGATCAAGGGGTCATTTCAATGTTCAAGTCCTATTATTTGAGAAGTACATTTCATAAAGCTACAGACACCCTTGATAGTGATTCCTCTGGGGATCTGGGTAAAGAAAATGCAAAACCTTCTGGAAAGGATTCAGGATTCCAGATGCCGTTAAGAACACCCATGATTCATGGGAAGAGGCCAACACATCAACACTGACAGGGATTTGGAAGAAGTTATTTCCAACCCTCGTGCAGAACTGTGAGGGTATCAGGACATGGGTGAGGAAGGAACCGCAGATGTGGTGGAACGGCAAGAGAACTGGACTCAGAAGTGGGAGCCTGAAGACGGGACTGAATAGCCACATCTTATGACTAAACTTTAACGGAATGGGGAGCTGCTTCCTACGGATGAGCAAAGGAATGGTTTCTTGAGATGGAACCTACTCCTAGTGAAGATGCCACGAAGACTGTTGAAATGACAACACGGGATTGGGAATATCACATAAACTCAGTTGATAAAGCAGCAGCAGAGTTTCAGAGGATGGACTCCAATTTTTAAAGAAGTTCCACCGTGGGTAAAATTCTGTCAAACAGCATCACATGCTACAGAGAAAGAAAAGTCAATAGATGCAGCAAACTTCACTGTTTTCTTATTTTAAGAACTTGCCACAGGCACGCCACCCCAGCAATCAGCAACCACCAACACTGAGGCAGGACCATCCACCAGCAGATAGCTGAAAGCTCAGATGATGTTTAGCATTGTTTAGCAATAAAGTATTTTTAAATTAAAATATGCACATTACTTTTAGGCATAAAACACTTAATATATTATGTTACAGTGCAAGCATAATTTTTATATTCAATGGGAAACCAAAAAATTCATTTGACTTACTTTACTGTGCTATTTGCTTTATTGTGATGGTCTGGAATGAATCCCACAATATCTTTGAGGTATGCATGTACATGTACTCTTTCATTTCATTAACCTTCCCATGAGTCTACAGTGCCCCCTCAGCAGGTCATACACAATTTTGTCCATCCATCCTGAGCAAAGCTATAGTTCATTCATTTTATTCAACGTAATAATTTCTTGAAATAGTCACTGGGCTCCTTCCAACCTATGTAATCCTTAGAGCTCCAAGTAGTATTGCTTTATTATTTTCTCTCTACCTTTGTAAATGCTCTTGACTTTATGTCAATTTCCTTTCTCTGCTGCAACCTGTATACTCTTACTATTTTCTTCAAAGCATTCTTTCCTCAAGAAAGTCATTCCCAATTTATCAGTATCAGAGTTAGATCTTTAAAGAAACGTATTTTTTAATTTCATATTCTTCTATCAACTGAAGACTCTATTAACATTTTAACTACATAGAGAATACTCAATACTGGTGACTAAGTGATTTCTAGTAGAAATAGCTTAGCATCTTTATAAGTAAATGGCATCCACAAAGGTTTTGTTCTCCTTAGTGACTGCAATTGCCTTTAGAAAATATTTCATTATTGATTAACAATCCTAAATGCTTTCCAATAGCTAACTGAAGAAACAGGCCATTGAACTTTGAGAAGTTCACAGGATTACTCTTTTTTTAGGGGAGGTGAGTAGCCATGAAGAGACTATTTCTCATCTATCATAGCAATCAGAGTTGATTTCAGAATTAACAGGGGGGGATTTTGTTTTTCTAGATCTTAGTCTCATTCTTTATTACCTGTCAATTCACTCTTTGCAAATGACTTGGCATTAATTGCAATTGTGAGAAATAACAACGAATAAAATATGGCCTCAGTGACTTACATAGTATTCAATACCTTCTGTAGGTTGCTGACAATAAGATTTTATCTCAGTTACTGTTATATAAACCACTGTTTTTGGTTCTTTGTTTATGTTTCCCAACTGATAGGTAATTCTCATAATTCATTTCCATTGTTAAAAGTAGGGAAAAATCTCAGATCATTCACTGTTCTAGATAGTAAGTAGTCAAGAAATTTGTATGTCTCAGGAGAATATATATGAATACAAGTACAGATATTTTACGTGTTCATATATTAATGAAAAATTTTCAAAACTCTCAAATCTTTAGAATATACTCTTCCTGATTCATCTCATGCTTTATACAGAGCAAGGTAATCAATATCAAGACCATTTAACACAACTCTATTTTAAATATGTAAGTCTAAAAGGAAGGGCTGGTGACTTTTTGTTGATACATCACTTATAATTTATAATTAAATAATCTCTACATAAAAAAAACAAATCACTTTACCTTTCCATCATTAAATGTTTCTGATGCAGCAGTGACCATTTTAGAGATAAGTGTGAGACATTGTAAGTAAGTGTGTTAAAACCCTTCTACTGTCACCTGAACACATAATGAAAAACTGAAATCATTTATAAAAGAGGCAGGAATATAGGGATACAGGATGGTGGGCCTTTGAGGAATTTTAGTTACTATCTAGCTGCAGGTTTCTGCACTCCTATTTCCCTGCAAGATGATCCAGTAGGGCGGACTGTCATTTCTATATCTCTTATCTCATTTAAAAGTATCTATGTTTGTATATTTTTATGTACAAAATATATCAGTACGATCGCATATGTATAAATTTAGGAATAAACAAATACTCTCTTTGATCAAAAATTACATTACCAGTATGAATCAGTATGAATAAAAACACAATTTAGGAAACAAAATTCCTGACCCTTCAAACTATTTCATAGTTACTAATGTTAGTGATAATTATTTAAGTTCCCTTTCACTGACTAGCATCATGCCAGCAGAGGAATGATGACCTCAATTCCAATAAGGCACTCACCAACTATGGTCCAGATATTGTGCCATGAGCTCTGACGGACGGTTGGTCATTACAACAGGCAAATGAAGCACAGGATTATGGGGGTGTCCCCACAAGCAGCTGGGACAATGTTGAAATGTAAGTCTTGGGGCACCTGGGTGGCTCAGTTGGCTGAGCGTCTGACTTCAGCTCAGGTCATGATCTCACAGCTCCTGAGTTCGAGCCCCGTGTCAGGCTCTGTGCTGGCACCTTGGAGCCTGGAGCTCCTTCAGATTCTGTGTCTCCCTCTCTCTCTGCCCCTAACCCACTAGCATTCTGTCTTTGTCTCTCTCCAAAATAAAGAAACATTAAAAAAAAATTAAAAAAAAGAAAAGAAAAGAAAAGAAAAGAAAAGAAAAGAAAAGAAATCTAAGTCTTACACTGGCTTGAGCTCAAGACCTTAAACAGCTGGTTGCGTGGCCTTCATTCCAAAGCTCTATATTGGCCAAAAGTCATGTAACAGACAGGAAATTCTTACATTTATTACCTTCTACTTTCCCCCAGAAGGGCTGTTAATAGTCCTATGAGAAATAGGTAAAAATCTTTTCTACTTGAGATAAGGCAAATATAGAGTGTGAAAGAAGGTATTTCACCAATATAAACATATTTAGCTAGGAAACTGAGAAGGGTAATTATGTAAATAAGTCCATTAACCTTTGGTGAAAATGTAGGACTTTAAATGGGTTCCTGATAAGGACAGGAAAAAAGTAGATTTTGATTTTAAAAACTTCCTTGAGCAGAATACATTCTGATTCCATTGTAATATCAGGATTCTGTGCAGTTATAATTAACCCCATGTGGTTTTAGAATTCTGAGCCATCAACACACATAAATAGCGTTTTGAATAATACATAAATCCCTGAATACCTGAAACTCGGAAATTCTACTCTTGTATTTTTCCAATATTGTCAAATCGTGCCCCTATCCTTTAATATGTTCCTCATTCTCAAAACACGCAGGCAGTAACTGGAAAAGAACCGCCTGGCTTACTACAGTTCTCAATGGCTTTCATCCCAAAGTGCTTGACCTCGCTCCTTGTACGCCATTTGCTGTCACCTGTCCCTGTTCTGCATTGTGTTTTGCCTCATACGTCATCTCCCTAACTTTGTTTTATCTAATCCCTAAGACCAGCATCAGCGTTCCTCTTTTCTGAGCCACGTACTGGACTCTCCCATTGAGTCTGCGGCCTGCAAAGTCTGTTTGCTTTGGATAGACTTCTGGCTCCTCCCACCTGCTAGAGGTCCTCTGAGCCAAGACTCCAACCAAAAAAAACATAAATGGCCCATTTGGCGTGGGAGGCTGTGAGAAGCAGTAGAGAAAATCCAACGGACAGACAATCGTGTCACTTCTCTTCAACGCGTCAGCTCGTTCTTAGGCCCACTTACCATCACTTTCCTCTCCTCCCTGTAGGCTGACATTCGCACGCAGGAGGCAAATTCAAAATGACATATGTGTTTACACTCGAGAATTTAAAAAGGAAAGGAAATGAGATTGAAAGCAAAAAATGGCGATATGAGCTGGTGAGCTGGCACACAGAATCCTTATTGAGCCTGACACCTTTCTTGGTCGTTTTGTTTTTTATGAGAACGGAGTAGAGGAGGCACGAGAGATGCCGGTAACCGGTTCCACTGGGTGACTATGCGTGAGCCCTTGACCGCAGGCGGATGGCCGGTGGCCTGTGTTGCGCATGACACAGTCACTCCTTGGACGACCCTCAGGGCCTGTCCCCCAAAATGTTCACCAGTTGCCACTTGAGTCTATTAAGGGCAGACCGTGTCGTGAACACGTCTCCCGGCTGCACACTCCAATTGCACACCACAAGAACAAGACGAATCTCTGCTGGAGGATGTGCAACGGCTCCCGAATGACCGAGGGCTGGGCTCTGCCCCACCTCACCGCCTTCTGTTGTCACGGTCCCAAATTAAGCGCTTTCCGAATCAAAGCATCCACAACAATCTTTTATTCATTGTCATTTAACTGCAAATGTCACTGTGCACATCTCTGAGCCCTGTCCTTCATGATGGAAGAAAAACTGAATATAAATGCTTGGAAAACACCACCTGCTCAGTACTTAATACACAGGAAAAACACAGCTGTACCGTTTGAAAAAAAAAAAAAATCCATTCGCTTAAGCGCAGCATGTGACTTCTATCACCAACCATGAAATGTGTGAGCTACTGAGGGTGTGAAATAAAATGCCACATGGCAGATACCTGTCTTCGCTTTGGGAATTTCCAGCTAACGATGATGTGGCCGCTGTCGGCCTCTCTAGACCCGACACTTACTGTCTGCAGCATGGTAATAACAGTTGTTACAAGGGAAAATAATAAGTCATCAATACAGTACGTCGGAGGGCCCAAAAGGTGGCCTGTCGAGCGCTCAGCTGTGCCTGACAGCTGCCCTGATGTAAAG
This sequence comes from Panthera leo, assembly GCF_018350215.1. NCBI lineage: Eukaryota > Metazoa > Chordata > Mammalia > Carnivora > Felidae > Panthera > Panthera leo. The sequence continues at coordinate 1,908,029 of NC_056689.1, read as the reverse complement.
AATGATGGAAAAGATGGTTTTCAGCAGGCTTTTATTGATGATTTTCACTTATATAACTCTAGGAGCAGAAGGGAAGATCGTGGCCCCCGCTGACTCATGCCTGTGCTACTGAACGAACACAATCGAGGGAGACGAAGAGGCAGCGGACGGCAAAGGGTCGGGAGAATCACTAGCGAAACAATGTTTTGCTCTTGCGTTCCCTATCATTTAGCATCCTGCCAGAAACATAAAGGGTTTCTCTTGCCAGAAATTTCTCACTTTCGGTCCATTTGTTCCATTCGCTAGGATTTTTTTTTTCTTCTAGTTGGAGAAGTGATATCTAGGAAGATCCCCTTTGTACGAGTAACAATTTTTAGTTCGATTAGAACACGGGATAGAACATTTGACTTTCCTGTCAAAAATATTTACATGATGAACTTTGAGAGTACGCAGGTTCGGTATTTTAAGGGAACAGGATGCCAGATTCTATCAAGCCCTAAACCGCAAGTGAAACAGAATGGCGGTTCGCTTCCAGACGTTCGAATATTGTGCATCATGGTCCCCTCCTGCATCTGTGGGAGCTGGGCTCCAAGAGCCGGGTCAGGGTAAATGTTCTAGGCACTAGTTTTAGGACGGAGGCGGTGTAACTCCGTTCCCAGGAGCTGAGCCCGGCCCCAGAGGTGATGTAGAAAGCGGGGCCTGAAAATAACAGTGAGAGCGAGGACCAGAATGCAAGGAATACTTATTATACGTCAGACACCGCACGAAGCATCCCAGGCACCACATACTCGAAATCTCCGTAGCAATTTTGGACTCTTGGGCCGTCACCACTTTGCAAACGGGAGGCTGACTCAACGGGGGTTAAATACCTTGTTCAAATAAAGGCGGGCTGTGAACGCAGTGAGCTGTGCCCTGAGGACAAAAGCTGCCAGCACTGCACTGGACTAGACGAGGAGACCCTAGGAAAAAAGGGAATCCCTCACCCGGTATCTCGCCTCCCGCCTTCAGCCCTTTGCACCTCCCATCTGCTAAATGCCAAAGCAGATACTGCGACAGAAGATAACCGTCTGAATAGCCTGGGCAGGAAAGTGCAAGCCGAGCAACAGGCAAGAGCATCCCATCTGCGATCACGGGTTCCGGTCGCGCACAGGTGTAGAAGGGACGATAGGGAAGGTGCTGGAAGGTGGCGTCCCAGAGATCACATACCGCTCCAGTGGCCTTGCAGGAGTGCGGGGAGCTCACAGGAGGGACGCCCGGTGCTTTCCCACAGTTGTGGACCAAACTGCTGATGATAGCTGGCATGCTAGACGGAAGAAACTGCTTAAGATACGTTTATTCCACTCAGGAGAAGAGAGGGGGAAGCGGAGCTCAGAAGAAGTTGGTGAAATAAAGTCAGTGAGGACAGAAACGCAGAGTGCTGTTGAGAACGCTCAGGGTATCTCTAGCGATTGTGCTGTTTCGGTCACTTCTTAGCAAATACAGTTTCCGGGAAAGTTAAAAGAAAAACTTAACATGACGGATGCAGGACCTAATCAGAATCCTCAGATATTTCCAGATACATAAAGATTACCTGCAGACACTGCTGGCTGGAGTAGGAGGCCCACGAGTAGTGTTCTGCACTGTATTCTGGCCGCACAGCTCCGAGCACAGGCAAGATGGCCCAGGACGGTGAAGGAAGTCCTCCCACATGTGTGAAATACTCATGACGTAAGCGGAGGAAACTCGGGAGCTCTGGGGGGACAGGAATGCGATGGCTCCAAAACTACCAAGTTTCCTCCATGTTACTTTAAGAGACGGAACTGGGGCACCTGGGTGGCTCAGTCAGTTAAGCTTCTGACTTCGGCTCAGGTCATGATCTCACAGTTCGTGGGTTCGAGCCCCGCATTGGGCTGTGCGGACAGCTCAGAGCCTGGAGCCTGCTTTGGATTCTGTGTCTCCCTCTGTCTCTGCCCCTCCCCTGCTCATGCTCTGTCTCTCTCTCAAAATAAACATTAAAAAATTTAAAAAAAAAAGAGATGGAACAAAGATTCATAATTTTGGTAGGCACAATAATTCTGTTTTTAGAGAATGTGGAAGCATTTGCCAAAGAAAGAATAATTCCATCCATATTTTTTTCCAGCATAAGCAATCACCTCTTTGTGGTGTTATAAAGAGAATTCAAGTATCAAACAGAAAGCTGAATTTGCACAGATGACCAACTGCTACTCTCTAGGCTGACAAGATATTTGCTTGCTACAAAGTCATCACTGCATTTTTAAATAATCGAATTAGTTACCAAAAATTAAAACTGGAGTATTTCACACACCATCTTATTTTCTGATATCCTTGAAAAATCAGAATATCTACTCATATCCTTCCTAGACAGCCATGAATTTTAGCAGCTGCTGCTGTGGTTAGATGGGACATTGTCTCCAACTATCTTCAATGCCCAGCATTTGACAGTGTCCATGATCGTGATGTGACATTTATCATTTATTGTCATGTGTCACACACACGCGCGTCCACACACACACACAACAAAACATCCCTTTTGACTCAGCTTTCTTCACCTTTCCTTCCTTCCTTCCCTCCTTCCTTCCTTCCATCTTTCCCTCCCTTCCTCCCTCCCTCCCTCCTTCCTTTCTTTCCTTTCCCTTCCTCCCTCATTCCCCCCTTCCCTTCCTCTCTTTCTCTTTTTTTTTTAACTCTTTATCTCTGATTTCAGACTAGAACCCATGAAGCTCAAACAGTGCATTTAATTTCTATAACATCTAGGAAAACAATGCTACATTATTAAGGAGGAATGAAGCGAATATGAGTTTTGTCCCAAAACCCAGGGCTGAGTGACAGATTTGAAAATAAAATCCTTGACTCTTGACTCATGGGCCTAGTGCTACTAAGAAGTGTAATTAATTAATCTGATTAATCTATGTTAATGATTTAAGTAAACTGCTAAAGGGTCAAATATTATGTATGTGACAGTGCAGCTTTGAAACGGGAAAGGAGAAATAAACGGAGTCACTTATGTCAGGGGGGCTTCAAACGGATGGCAGCACCACAGGAACCCCCACAACTCATGGCAGTAAAGGTCTGGCGTCGCAAAGCCTCAGGGGCCAGTCGTGCTCAGTCAAGACACTTTTCTGCCACCAACGCCATCAAAACTCTTTGTAAGTATCTCACACCAGCACCCCCTTTTGTCCTTAGCCCTCCTCAACTTTTGCTCCCTAGTGGGATACAACCTGGGTGCCGCCCAAATCTGCCTTCCCTGAATTGTAATTCTTTGATATCACGGAAAGGCTTCTGCCTACTTACTGCCTCCTGACGATTTTAAGTTGACAGAAGTGTAATCAAATGATTCCACTTTTCAATTTCAAGTAACAACGTATCTTGATGGCAGGTGTTAGATCTTCTATGGGAGGAAGGTGCCCCGTAAATCTAAGTAAAACTTTGAACTGTAAAATAAGACGGACTAAACCATGTATCTCTTTTGGTAGTAAGTGTCATGAGTGTTTATAAAGTATAAATTAAAAATAGCTCTATCAGAGTATACCACTTACTTTTTGTAAAGGGAACAAGGAGGAAAGATTCATTATGAATCGAGCCCTTATGACACCCTGATTATTGCTCTAGGATTTTTAGTTTTATTACAACATTGATGCTCATGGGCACCCTATGAATAGTGTACTTTTTGGTGGATTAACTTTCTAAATTCTAAATCTTCTAAATAAACTTTCTAAAATCAAAGATTAGTAAGATGTAGGCACACCCTTTCCAAACACATGAGTTCATTGCCAATAATATTATTCCTATACAACCATTTTTCTCAATTATTCTCAATGATTTCATGAGTGGAAGCAGTGGGATTACCCCTATTATGCCCAAAGGCGTGTATTTCTGCGTATGCATGCGTTTGTGTTTGCATATTCCTGTGCACATATTATGTGTGAGTTTGTGTGTGCTCTATGTGTATTTGTCCATGTGTGGGTACACACAGAAAAACTGTGCACATTTGTGTTTGTGTGTGTACATGTGTATACAGGCATGTGTTTGTGTGTGTGTGTTCACGAGCACATGTGTTTGTGTCTGCACCTGTGCACGTGTGCACACGTGTGTTTGTATGCATGTGTGTCTGTACATGTCCGTGTGTATGTGCACGTGTGCGTGGTGGTGGAAGCGGAGGTGGTGATGTGGGAGGATGGGCTGAGAATCTGAATAACAGCGACAATAATGGTGACCTGAAAGTAGGGGAGGAGTGGGGACCCAGCAGCCCCGTCAGTGGGTACCCCAGTATGAGCCCTGCTTGGTGTCTCTACTGTTAACCTGGTCACCTGACTTAGAGTTCTGACTCAGGTGAACTCAGTCAGAAATTAGAAAGAGAGTATGTGGTGTCCACTTTTCCCTAGAGATTTGAACACTCCCTAGAAAGAAGAACTGAAATGGCACGTATTCTGAAAGGGAAAATCTTCCAGAGTGATACAAATCTTGTATCTTTGGTCCAAGTTACCAACTTGCTTTTCCTTCTTAAAATAAAAGTGTCAAACGTGGGAAACGATAAGCCATAAAAATCAAGTACAAAAGAAAAATAGTGTTTTACAAAAGCCAGGCGTGTGCGTGTGTGTGTGTGTGTGTGTGTAGTTGTGAGTCAATTTTAATGAACAAATTAACCAATTGAATAACAAGGCCAGTGTGTGTTTGTATGTGTGTGTGCGTCTTTGTGTGCTGGGGATTGATATTCAGTTTTTAGGGACCTTTCAAATAGAAAATAAAATAGTGTCATTACCTACATTACATAAAGAACCAGAGGAAAGACACTTAACTAACCTTGACAGAAACGTGGAGAATTAATGCAAAGAATTGTATTTAGAGGAGAAAGCCCAAGTGCCTTACAGTCCTGCAAAAGTAATTAAGCGAAAGAAATTACCTTTCGAGCGGGGAAGGATTTAAAGTGTCACCATTAAAGTCCGAGATGATGCTTTGCTCCATTAGCAGAACACATCCGTAAGCACCGTTGTCCTGTGAGTCAGTGTCTACCCTGTGTTTACACGGACATGAAGACTTCTGTACTGGACTTACTGCTGCTTACAAACGTCTCCGTTAATGATATTTCCCATCGTTCCTAAATGTCGATCCAAGTTGGACATGTAAGCAGCCTGAAGTAGAAATCTATCTTAAGAAGCAGATTGAGGGGCGCCTGGGTGGCTCAGTCGGTTGGGCGTCCGACTTCGACTCAGGCCATGATCTCGTGGTCCGTGAGTTCGAGCCCCACATCAGGCTCTGGGCTGACGGCTCAGAGCCTGGAGCCTGTTTCGGATTCTGTGTCTCCCTCTCTCTCTGACCCTCCCCCGTTCATGCTCTGTCTCTCTCTGTCTCAAAAATAAATAAAACGTTAAAAAAAAATTAAAGAAAAAAAAAAAGAAAGAAGCAGATTGAGTCTTTTTGTCTTAGGTAATTATGTTTGCGTTGTAGGATTCCTAATTTAAAAAGAGTTTCTCTACATGCCAAATTACACTTTTGCTAATTTGATTGATTTTATTTTAATCTCCGTATCTATCTATGCACCTATGTATCTCTGTCTCTCCATCCATCCATCCACTTATTTATCTATTCACTCATTTTTTAATATCTTTATTTAGCGGGGTCACCTCGCTGGTTTGATTTATACTAATGTAGACTGATAGAAAATGAAACTTCAGACAAACTCTTGTCAGCATGAAGTCTTCTGAGGTCAGCAAAGAACGTACCGCAGACCCCATGTACTTAAGTTGATAATTATACAAAATGTCAGTATCTAAAGAACACAATTCTTGGGAACAGACAGAATTTTTCATCTTGGATTCTGCCACTGACTGTGATTTGGGTTAAACAGAGTAGACTTGAGTTTCCTCATTTATAAAGTGGGAATAATAAAAAGCCTAACTTTATTATATATTAATTTATGTAAATTGCTTCAAGTACTTGGAGTAGAGAGTTGACTGTCTGTGGATTGGGTAAATCAAACGGAAGCTTCATTTTTCAGGACTAAAACAAATTCAGCCATACTCACTTGACTACTGGAGACCGGCCCACTTAGCAGGGTTGCAAATGTGCCTGACAAGTCCCAGACATTTCCCGCCACGTCAGCCACAGACAGAATGACACCCCGCTCAATGTCGACATTACTTACATGCGGTCCCTCACACAATGTGACGTAAGCTCAGAAAAGAGACACTTCAGTTCCCCAAACAAAAAGATGTTCCCAAATGTGAAATGAACCCATCCATAATGTGAGCTCAGGAAGGAGTTCTGACCACCCTCAGTTTAGAATCACACGTATTCCAGTACAAACCAGAAAACAGACTCAACTACAGAGGAGAAGCTGAGGGTTGATGGGGAGGATGGGGGGGTGGGGGGAAACAGGTGATGGGGTGTTGAGGAGAGCACGTGCTGTGAGAGCCCCGGGTGATGTATGGAAGTACCGAATCACTAAATTCCACACCTAAAACTATATTACCCTGAACGCTAACTGAAATTTAATAAAAACTTGAAAAAGAAAAAAAAAAGAATTACATATATTCCACTTGTCAGGGTGACCAGCTGTGGCTTTATCAAGGAAGCCATGAGGCATTCACAGTGGCCATCTTTTACACTTACACATCCAAAAACTGCATCCATTTGCTTCATTTTAAATCATTCACTTTATGAAACATTATTTCAATGGATATTTTGCCATCCAATTAGGCTAGTTCTAACTATTTCCTTCCTTAGTTATAAAAAAAAAAAAAAGGAAAAAGAGAATACAAATTTCTCTGGTCTGGCAGTTATTTAGTTATTTTATATTTGTGATATTTATTTCTAGAAGTCACAAGAGGATCTTTCTCTTACAGAAATGGTTATAGGGGCGCCTGGGTGGCTCAGTCAGTTAAGCGTCTGACTTCAGCTCAGGTCACGATCTCACGTTCCGTGAGTTCGAGCCCTGCATCGGGCTCTGGGCTGATGGCTCAGAGCCTGGAGCCTGCTTCCGGTTCTGTGTCTCCCTCTCTCTCTGCCCCTCCCCCGTTCATGCTCTGTCTCTCTCTGTCTCAAAAATAAATAAACGTTAAAAAAAATTTAAACAAAAAATAAAAAAAAAAAGAAATGGTTATGAAGCACATCTGATTTATAAAATTTTACATTTCATTTTCCCCCAAATCAGCTCTGTTGTGGAAATAGAGGAATAGCATATACATTTGGTTGTAAATTTCTGATATTCAGAATCGTCACGACTTTAGCATTAATTTTTATAGGAACTGAATTTGAACAAATCAAACTCTATAATAATTTTGATATTAATACTCTCTGAAAAGACTCACTGATTGAATGAGTCATCTTTGCTCACTGATTAGGAAAAAAAGATAAAACAAAAAACAAAAAACAAAAATTGTTCCACAGTGTACTGCTGTTTGTCTAATTTTAAGATTTTGTTTACAAGTACTATTTCTGAGAAAAAGCATTTCTCTGGGATTCATCTGTGTACACACAGTGGTAGAAAATCACGTTTAGAATACCTTTGTCTCTTCCCACGGGAGTTGTATAGCTAAATGAGAGCAGAGATGGAAGAGATACAGAAATTGCTTTCTGTAGTCTCTGTCATCCCTCTGTCATCTTTCTATGTGTGTATGACTATAGACTGTGCATCCTACGGTTCACCAGCACATTCTATGACAGATGACTGAACTCACATAAATTAGGTGTGAACTCTTCACATACACTACCTCATAAACACCACAAGCTAGACAATTTGGAGACTGGAACCCACAGAGCACAGATGTCAAAGCCAATATATTCACTTTTTTACCTAAAACCACCTACACACTTTGATTCACGGGTGCTTGTTTGTCTTAAGAAGTAGGCTTCAGAAGAAGTGCTCCAGCAACCATCATTTGAGATTTAGAAGAAAATAAATATCACTAGTTCATGACTAGAAAAATCTATATGTGAACTTCATCACCCTCACCTGGCCTCTCCTGCTTGGCAGGGAAATTTGTGCCATTTCCTAAATGCCTAAGAGTAGGCAGAGGGAGCACGTCTGCTCCACCTTAGAGGAAAAAGAGAGGATATTGGGAGGCAGGTGCTGAACCGTCCGGGTGCAACTCGTGCCCCGGGAAGGGGATGGAACCAGGCCCACGGCCACTCTACCACCCTCAGGACCACCCACCTGAGCAAAGGTAGGAAGGAGAAGAGATGTGAAGCAGAAAGTGACCGACAGCCCAGCACGGGCAATGTATCTCTTGTGTGCGCACCGATACCTTACTCAGGGAGGGAACCTAGGGTTACGATAATACTGGAAGCCCGATGCTTTGCCTTGTTAGGTCCACTGGCTGTACAACAAGACTTGCTTGTGATACAAAGCTGTCTTTAAATAGGCTCAATGACTATTTAAAATACAAGTTATCTTCTGGGAGAAACCATCTTTTACAAATTCATAATAGACTTGCATTGGGGAAATTACTTTTGATTTTGGTGAGTAAATAGAACACTAAGGATCACTGAGGTGGGTAGTGGTGATGGGAGGCAATCATAAAAACTAGCTGACACGTGTCAGGGATAATGACATCAGATATACAGATGCTAGTGTCGATGAGATCAATCGTGCCTGTTAACTCCAAACAAAGTCAACAACAGCGATAAACACTTTGATACAACCAGCAGCCATGAACCTGTGTTACCTATCTTATCTATCTACTTAACTATCTATCTATCACCTATCTGTGTGTGTGTGTGTGTGCGCGCGTGTGTGCGCGTGCATGTGTTTCAGAGTGGAATGAGCACTAGAGATTACATTCTTTCCTGAACAGGTATTTGAGAATGGCCTGCAACGTGCCAGATATTAAGCAAAGGCAATCGAGAAAAGCGGTATTCAAAAACTACTCACGCCTTGAGGAAAACAGTTTCTAACGAGGGACCTCAGACGAGTGGACAGTCACACTGTAGGTTTGGGGGTCAGGTAACAGGGTTAGGTACAGAACGGACCTGCAGGGGGCACACAGGAGTTCGGGGCCTCCTTAAACTCAGAGGGGAGTCCCGCACCCCAAGCAGTCACATATGGCCCGCACCGTACTGAGGAAGAGACAACGCCTAATGCAGAGATTCTGTCATCGAAGAACGCGGAGCACAGTGTTCACTACATAGCAAGTTCACGATCACCAGGCTGTGGGTAGGACTGGACGCCACCATGGATTCAATGCTCCTCTCACCAGTTATGCTGCTTCTACTGAAATTTCTTTTTAGAGACGGTGGAGGTTAGCAGAAATGAAACATGTGTAATGTTAATTCTTCTCACCCATTTTTCCTTTTTGTATTTTTTTTTCTCAAAATTGCTAGGAGATATCTGTAATTAATAAAGACACAAAACAGAAAAGTAATCAAATTCACAGCTTACTATCAAAGAATAATGTCATAAAAATCCTTATGAAAGTCACTGATGATCTTAGGAGTGCCATCCACTGCAGTGAGAGCTATTTTGGGGATTCTCTGACAATTCGTTCTACCTTTGATAGGGATAAAGGAAATAATAGTATTTCTGAATGCGGTCCAACTAGCACGGAGTATTGCGTTCACTTTGCTCAATTCTGTACCTTGACATGATGTAATACAATTTAAAATAATACACTCATTCTGCATATATCATCAGCGATTTCACAAACAAACACCTTAGCCTCCATCGATGCTACTATAAAAAGGAGGCTCATTAATATGATTAAATCTAACTGCAGGCTTGGGCTGCCCGGGTTAATAAAGAGCAGGAAAATAAATTGGCCACTGGAGAACTTGGTGTGCTCAGCCGGGGGGCAGTAATGACATCACAGGCTCAGTCAGGTTCTGACTGACACTCAGGATGATGAGTGAGCACGCAAGCTTGTCTGACACAAATCGGCATAGTCATACACCTAATATCCTACACAGATTTACAGGTCAGGTGTAAGCCCAATCGTTTTGTTAGAGAGAGGGATGTTTCTATGCAACTATCTGGGTGAGCTGAGGACAGCTCTGGCCCTGAGGCCAGCACACCTGGGGGCATCTCTAAGATTCACTGGCTTGCTGGGCTGGAGCAGTTCCGGAATATTCTGAAATTCAGGGTTTTTAACCATAAAACTGAAGTAAAATTTCCAGAAAGAGATGAAAAATATTTGGTGCATGCTAATTACTCAACAAATGTCGACTCAGTAAATTTGAAGGTGCAAATAAGGAAAAAAGGAGGCCATCCAGGCGGTTCACTATTTGGGGTTTACTAATTCTGGCCTTCGACAGCCCATAGCTGAGGTCAGCAAACTTTTCTGCAACGTGCCAGACAGTAAATGTTCTAGCTTTCTAGAATCTCTAGTCTTTGTTGCAACAATTCAATTAACTGTAGCATAAAAGCAGCCAGAGACGATACGTAAAAAAATGGGAATGGTGGTATTCCTATAAAACTTTATTTTTTAGTGCAGGTGGGGATTAGTGATGTCAGTAAAATGTTGGAGCAGGCAGCTCCATGCTTCTCACCCTCCAAAGAAACATTAAAAACAAGCAGAAACTCTCCGAAAAAAAAAAAAAAAAACATTGCCAGAAATCTGGAAAACAGTCGAAGGTTTATAGCACAAAACCAATGTTAATCAAGAAAAAAACCAACTAAAAGTAACAAGAAAACTTTCACTTGCCCTTGTCCTGTGTCTCCCGAGCTGGGGAGCAGTTTTGAAGACAGCTCCTGTATTCCCAGTGTGGGGCCCCGGTCTGCCTCCCAGGGGAGCACAGCCAGCCCTACTCAGAAGCACTGTGGGGGTTCCTCCACACGTTCCAGAACTAAAAAGTGGTGGGAACCGTTCCAGAACAGTGGAGAACTGGCACACTGACCTGCAGATGCCTGAGGCCAGGTGACAGCTCACAGACCCCCAGGCCTGGGGAGAAGAGCCATAGACACAGGTGGTGATATCAGGCGGTGGTTTTGTTTGGCAAATCTGGGAAATCAAAATCACTGTGAATTAGGAACGATTCAAAAAGTCTCACACCTGCCAAGGGCAAGGTGCACATCCAGAAAAGACCTGAGAACACTTTACACTCTCACCGGAGGCTGATCTCTAACTCGGGCGCTGGCCTGGCTACAAGTGTGTGTGTTTGCAGAGAGACTCGGCAAGAGACAGGAAGAGGTGTGTGGTTGTTGTTTTAGCTCCTTGTATTCAATGAAAACTCTGTAAAAACAGTAGCTGAACAAAAGCTAAGTAGCAGAGACCTTGCTGAAACACATGATATTAAATACATTCTCCATGAAAATAGTTGGGAAAAGTCACTAGACAAACATCTTTCAAAAATTAAAACAAAAAACAAAAAACAGCAAATCCTAGGAAAGAGAAATTTAAAAAAAAAATCTAATTTCCACAGTAGCAAAACTATGATATATTTCCAGTACCAACAACAACAAATCATAAGGCATACAAAGAAAAAGAAATTAAGACCCATTTAATAGAATAAAATAAACTGACAAATACCATCCATGAGGAAGGCCAGACACAGGATTTCCTAGAAAGACTTTAACAATGATCTGAAATTTACTTAAATGGCTAAAGAAAAATATGGACCAACAACTAAAGGAAATCAGGAAAATGAGGTATAAATAAAATGAAATATCAAGAAAGGATAAAAATTATAAAGGAACAACAAAAATTCTGAACCTGTAATGTACAAAAACTGACAAAAATATTCAACAGACGAGTTCACAGAAAATTTGAGCAACCTGAAGACAGAAACAGCAAACTGAATATAGGACAACAGAAATTATTCAGCGCGGGGAGCAGAAAGAGAAAATGAACACAGAAGTGGGAACCAATCACAAGGAACTTGTGACACACCATCAAGCAGATCCACATACACATCATGGGAGTCCCAGGATGAAAGGAGGGAACAAGGGGTAGAAAGAATGTGTGAAAAAATAATGGCTGTAAACTCCACAAATTCGATGAAATATATGAATATACAAACTCAAGAAACTCAACAAATCCAGACAGGATAAAGTCAGACCCACACTGAGACATTATTGTCAGATTCTTAGACAATCTTGAAAGCAGAACGGGAAACCAACTCATCAAGTACAAGCCTCCTAAGTAAGATTAAGGACTGACTTCTCATCATAAACCACAGAGGTGGAGGCAGAAGAATGATATATTTAATACTGAAATAAAGAAAAAACACCTGCCCACCAAGAATTCTATATCTGGCAAAACTCTCTTTCACAAATGAGGGAGAAATTAATACATTTTCAGACACACAAAACCTGAAGGGGTCGTAACTAGTACCCTCTCCCTGTTGAGAAATGCTAGCAGAAGTCCTGCAGGGTGAAACAAGACATTTGACAGCAACGTGATGGCAAATGAAGAAATAACCAATTCCAGAAAGGGTAACTACAAAGGCAATTATAAAATTCACTATTATTATATTTTTGGTGTATAACTACACCTGTATTTCCTACAGGATTTAAAAGAAAAATGCTTTAAAATAATTAGGAATCTATATGATTTGACATAGGATGGATATGGATGTATTTTGTGAAACAACACAAACAGGACAGCAAAACTGTATAAAACACTGTTTGATGCTATTGAAGTTATGCTGACATTCATTAAAAGCGGTGGTTTTAAAGGTGTATTTGAAATATAATCCCCGTGGCAACATAAAGATAATATTTTTAAAATATACACACAAAGAAAAGAAAAAAACTAAAACATGCTGCTACAAAAAATATGAACTGAATACAAAAAAGAAGGCAGTAAGGAAACAAATGACAGACAAAATATATGATACACACACAAAACAAATAGCAAAATGGCATAAGTCAGTCTTCCTTATCAATAATCTATATAAATGAAAATGGATTAAATTTTCCAATAAAAAAGCAGAAATCCGTGTAATGGATTTTTAAAAATCCAACTATACTGTTTACAAAAGACTCACTGTAGGTCTAAGTCACAAATAAATTGAGAGATGGAAACAAAATCTAAAATAGTAATGAAATAGTCACCAAAAGAGAGCAGGGGTGGCTCTACTAGTATCAGATAAACTGACCTTGTCAAAAACTATTACAAGAGACAAAGAAGTGCATTATATACTGATAAAAGGATCAGTTCATCCAGAATATATAACAATTACAAACATATATGCACCAAACAACAGAGCACACAGTGACAGAATTGAGGGGACAATTAGACAGCTCTACAATAAGAGTTAGAGCCTGAGCTGTGCCACATTTTACAGTGGATAGAGCATCTTGATAAAGACTGATAAGGAAACAGTGGAGTTAAACAACCCTATAAAGTAACTATATCCACCAGACCTGTATGGAACATTCCACCGAGCAACAGTAGAATGCGTATTCTGCAGGCCATATATTAAACCACAAAACTAGTCATGGCAAATTTTAAAAAATTAAAATCATCCAAAGTATCTTCTTCCACCACAAAGGAACTAAGTTTGAAATCAACAACAGAAAAAAAAAAAGCTGGAAAATACACAAATAAGTGAAGACTAAACAACACATTCTTAATCAGTGGGACAAAGAAGGGAAATAAGGAAATACCTTGAGACAAATAAAAACAACAACTACAAAACAATATACACAATTTGTAAGATGAAGCAAAAGCAGTGGTCAGAGACAAATTTATAGCTGTAAAGGGAAAAAGAGGAATATCTCCAGTCAATAACAACTTTAGGACTTTATGAACAATTAAAGACAAAGAAACTAATCTCAAAATTAGCAGAAGAATTAAGTAATAAAGATTAGAAGGGGGATAAATGAAATAGAAAATAGAAAAAAGCAGAAATAATGAAAGCAAAAGCTGTGTCTATGAAAAGATCAACAAAATAGACAAAACTTTAGCCAGACTAACAAAGAAAAAAAAAAAGAGAAAATAAGCAAAAAACTATAATAGGAAAACAAAATTGGGGTAATTACTACTAACCTTACAGAAATTAAAATGATTATCAAAGAATATGAACAAAGGTATGACAAAAATTGACCACTAGATGAAATTGACAAACTTCCTAGAAACACACAAATTACCTAAACTGATTCAAGATGAAATTTTAAAAATTTCAATGTAGGAATAACAAGTAAGGAGATTAAAGCTACAGTAAAAAATCTTCCAAAGAAGAGAAAGTCCAAAACCAGATGGTTTCACTGGTGAATTCTACCAAACATTTAAAGAATAATTAATACTAATTCTTTTCAAACTCTTCCAAAAAGAGAAATGAAGAGAATACTTCTTAACTCATTCTATGAGGCCAGCATTACATTTATTACAAATGTAGATAAAGAGAGCACAAAAAATAAAGATATCACAAAAAAATAAAGTTATGAACAAATATCCTCAGTGAACATAGATGCAAACATATTCACCAAAATACTATCAAACCAAATCCCGTAAAAGGATTTTGCATCCTGACCAACAGGGATTTATCGCTGGAATGCGAAGACAATTCAACATAAGAAAACCAGTCAGCGTAATACAGCACATTAATCGAAGAAGCAGAAGGAGAAAGAGGAGAAGCAGAAGCAGACGATCAACTTTTGACACAGAAAAGACATTTGACAAAATGCAACACCTTTTCACGATAAAAACACTCAGGGAACTAGATATAAAAGGGTATTTCTTCCACACTATGTAGGGCATTTATACAATATCCACAGCTACCATCACATGCAATGATACAAGGCTGAAAGCTGTCCCCTACCAGGAAAAGAAAAGAGTACTTGGTTTCATCACTGCTAGTCAACATTGCACTGGAAGTTCTTACAGAACAATTAGATAAGGAAAACAAACAAGAGGCATTCAGAGTGGAAAGGAAAAAGTAAAACTATCTCTCTTGGCAGATAACATGATCCACCACGGAGGAAAAAATGTGAAAGAATTCATCAGAAAGCTACTTGAGCTAATGGACAAATTCTGCAGAATTGCATGTTATGAGGTCATCAGACAAAAGTCAGTCATGTTTCTACACACCAGCAATGAACAATCCAAAAAGGAAATTAAGAAAATAATTCCATTTACAGTAGTATCTAAAAGAACAAAAAAACTAGGAATAAATTTAATGAAGGATGTGAAAACTTACACGCTAGAAAGAATAAAGTACTCCTGAAAGAAACTGAAGAAACTTAAATAAATGACAAGACATCCTGCGATTATGAATCGGAAAACTTAATGTTGTAATAAGGAAGCACCACCCAAAGTTAACAAAAGATTCAACACATTCTCTATCAAAATTCCAACAGTCATTTGCAGGAATGGAAATGCAAATCCTCCAACTCGTAAAGAATCACAAAGGGCTTCAAATAGCCAGAACATTCTTGAAGAAAAAGAACAATGTTAGAGTCCACACACTTCACTATTTCCAAGCTACTAAAAAGTGACAGTCATAAAACTGTGGTACTGGCATTAAGAATAGATGTATTTATCAACTAAACAGAACCGGGTCCAGAGATAAACCTATCCATTTATGGCCAATTGTTTTCCAACATGACTACCAAATCCATTCAATGGAGAAAGAACAGTTTTCTACAAATTATTCTGGGACATCTGGATTTCTACATGCAAAAGAATGAATTTGAAACCCTACTTCCCATTGTGTTAAAAAAAATGACTCAAAAAATGACTCAATGACCCAAACATTTGAGAGCTAAAACTATGCACATCTTAGAAGAAAACATACCGGTTGAACTTCATTAACTGGGAGGTGGTAACTGAATCTTAGATAGGACATTGACAGAGTGGGCGACAAAGGAAAAAACAGGTAAGTGAGATTTCATCCTAATATAAAACTTTTCGTTCAACACAGGATGTCATCAAGACAGTGAAGACAACCTACAGGATGAAAGAAATGTCTTGAGAGTCATATATCTGATAAGGATTTAATATCCAATGTATATAAAGAACACCTACCACTCAGCAAAAAGACAATCCAATTTAAAAGTGGGCAAAACACCAGCATAGACAAGATATATACAGATGCCCAAGGCATACAAATATATCAGAGAAGATATACAGATGACCAAGAAGTGCATTTAAAAAAAATGGTTAATATCTAACATCATTAGCAACTCAGGAAACACAAATCAAAACCCCAATGAGATGCCGCTTCACATCTCTTACGAAGGCTAGAAAAGAAGAAAAAGGAACCATGCAAGTGTTGGCTAAGATGTGGACAGGCGGGAGCACGCTCACATTGCTGGTGGGAATGTTCAATGGAGCAGCCACTGTGGAAACTGTCTGCCTTTTCTCAAAAAGCTAAACATAGAATTTATACTCAAATTCCAGCGACTCCACTCCCTGGCATCTACCTAAAAGAAGGGGGACAGCGAATCAAACGGATGGTTGTACGCCAACGTTCACGGTGGCATTATTCACGAGAGTTCAAGGGGGGACAAAGCCAGTGACCCTGACAGATGTCTGGAGGAAACAAACGCGGTACGTCAACAGAGAGAACTATTATTCAGCCATAAAAACAAGAAATTCTGATACATGCTACCACAAGATAACCCTCCAGAACATTATGCCAAAATATGTTAGAGGCTCCCAAGGGCTACGGGGAGGAGTAAAGAGATGTTATTGCTTCATGAGTCTGGAAATGTTGCTTGGGGTAATGGAAGAATTTTGGAAATAGATGGTTGTAATAGTTACATGTTTTGAATAAGGTTATGCCACTGAATTGTACATTTGAAAGTGTTTAGAATGACATTTTATATTATCGATACATATTTTTTTCCCACAATAAAATTTAAAAGCAAGCCAGTAAGTGGGGGCAGAACCGGGCCGTGTGGGGTTATAAGCTGACCCCTGCCTACAGCAGTGGTTTTTAATATTTCAGTGATTAAAGGGTTCACCCAAGGGTTTGTTCAAACACAGAGAGGCTCTTCTCTAGAGTTCCTGATTCACTATTGGTTCCAGGGTGAGACAAACGGATCTGCATTTCCAACCGGTTTGCATAAGACACAGAGGCTGTTGGTGTGGGAACAGCACTTTGAGAACCATTGGACTATATCACATGGAAATCTCCCCTCTGCTTCATCTATGTCATTGCTATTTCTTTTCTAGAAGGGAATGGGTCAAGCATTGCAATCTAATATCATGCTACCATAATTTGGCCCAGGGTTTAAATATAAGCCAGATATCTCATTGCCTGGGCTGGACTCACTTCCCTTTCTGCTCTGAAGCCCTAAAATAACGCGTCAAAAGTCCCTAAAGCCCAGTTTCCTCCCCCGTGGAGCATTGACAACAGAAAGGCCTTCACGGGGCAGCCGAGGGTCCGGTGAAAGGCTGCTGCAGGGCTGCGGGCACACCTGGGCACAGGCGGGTCCGGTGGGGGGGTTGCAAACACAGACGGGAGGGGCGGGGAATCCGATTCTTGCCCTGTCAACCTGGAAATCGCCCGCGTGGGAAATTCTAGAATTCTTAGAACATTTCATAAATTTGGTGTATTAAAACACAAAGGACTGGCCTTCAGATCGGGGCCTTGGAACAGGTGACAATCTGGACACTTGGGCAGAGTCCCGGAGACAGTTACCGGTAAGGTTTGGTTTCCCAGGCGTGTGGAGTTCCTAGCTGAGCTGGGGGCACAGGCGAGCCTGGGAAGCATCCACTTCCCGGATCTCCGTGGGAAAGTGTGGAGTGCGCAGCCGGAGCCACGGGCAGGTGTCTCTTCTTCCAGGTCAAGGTGCGCACGGCGGGTCTGCCCTCAGTCCTGGCCACGCGCGCTCGTGCCTTCATTTCTCCTGGAGACAGGACATACTCCCCTCCTTCCGAAGGTGGATTTTCACAGCGGTTCCGACCAGAAGAGCTCAAGATCTATACAGTGGGCCGGAAACATGCCCCAGGTGCTCAAGAATTTGGAGGCAGAAATGGCAGCCCAGTAGCCCCCTGGTGCGGGGGGGGGGGGGGGGGGGGGGCTCCTGCCACCTGTTGGATCTCGGGGCTGATGTGGAGTTAGGGGGTGAGGCGCTGGACCTCCGCGGGGCGCACTGTGCGGGCAGGAGGGGACTCAGGCCAGCCCGCCAGCTGGCAACCCCTGACGCGCACAGAGCAACCCCTGAAACACCAGGGCCTGGAAAATTCACCCAGCGTGCCCCAGACTCACAAATTCAACTTGTGCTGGAAGCCAGCATTCTTGCCATTCCACCTGGGAAATGGCTTTTCACGCTACGCGGGTCAGCAGAGCCGCCTCTCCTCTCGGGCCTCATCTCCACTCTTTGCTCACTTGGAAACCTATGCACCTCCCTTGGCTTTTCTGGCTACGTCTTCCTTGGGTTTCTATTTTTGGACTGTGACCCCCCCCCCCCCAGCCTCCATTTTAGATTACTTTTTGTGGTCCACTTCTTAAATATTTGCAGAATTCAGACATCAGGAGAGGCTCTGCTGCTCCTGGACAATTAAATAAAATGACCAAGAGTAAGCTCTCCACAGTTGCACAGGAAGTCAACTAACACCTTGAATTAACATCTGCAAGTTCTTGGGGTTTTACTTCTGGTCCCAATTCCAAGATGCTGCCGAAATTCAATTTCGTTTGCATCTCATTTAATGAGATTTTCTTCTTCTTTCTGTTCTTACTTGACCTACACGTGCAAGTTCCTTCTCATTTTTTTTTTTTCAAGAAGGAAATAAAGAAGAGGCTCTTTCACGGAAGGCGGCTCCAAGTGAGGCCAACCTGCTGGCCTGGGGGTCGCGGCTGGGCTGTCGCCGTAGCAGGTGGAGAATGCGGCATTGGATGGGGCATGCCTGCTGGAACTGCCCCCTCCTCCTGCACCTGCCCGGCCGCTCTGCACCTGCAGGGGCTTCCGTTTGAGAAGCCTTCCACGGTCTCCAAGTCACTGCCACCGCTGGATTCTCCTCCCCATGGCCCCCCCTTTTCCCACAGTCAGTTGGTCTCATTTTATGCCTTATAGAAATTTCTCTAAATCATTTGCACAACCTCAAATTTACAGAAAAGTTGCCAGACCAATTCAAGCGACTCTCATGTACTCCTCAACAATTTTGCTCCATTTTAATTCCCCCCGTATTTATATAGAGAGACGCACATATGTACATATGTACACATATTTATATATGAAGTCACATCACATATATTACATCCACATATAGCATATATAATGTGTGTATGTATATGCTTTTTCTCAGTGTTTGAGCTGTCCTTTTATACTAATTACTTTTTTTTCATGTTTATTTTTGAGACAGAGAGGGACAGAGTGCTTGGGGGGAGGGGCAGAGAGAGAGGGAGATACAGAATCCGAAGCAGGCTCCAGGCTCCCAGCTGTCAGCACAGAGCCGGACGCGGGGCTCAAACCCACAAACCTCGAGATCATGACCTGAGGGGAAGTCGGACACGTAACTGACTGAGCCACCCAGGTGCCCCTATCCTAATTACTTCTGAATGTATTTCCTGAGAACAAAGATAATCTCTGTGTAACCATCGATTATAGAAATATGGAAACTGAACACTAATACATGACTATTATCTAATTTCCAGTTTTGATCAAATTGTATCACTTGTCCCAATACATCATTTATTGCCATTGCTTTTTTGGCTCTAGGATACTGCTCTGAATCACATGCTGAATTTATTTGTCACACACTACAGTCTTCTTTAATCTAGAACACGTCATCGGTGTTTCTTTGGTTTCCTTGACCTGATATTTTGATGAGTTCCAGGTCAGTTATTTTGTAAAATGGTTCTCAGTTTGAGTTCCTCTGAGATTTCCTCCTGAAGTGAGGATGTGTTCCTGGTCAACCAGCTCCACCCCGATGGAGAAGCCAGAACTCCATGGCAAAGCAAAATAGAAGGAAATGGGATCTCCGGTGACCACATGGAAAGCAGACCCCTTGACAGTTCTGGGCAAATTAACTCTAGGTTGTACTGTGAGGGAAAATTAACACTATTTTATTTATGTCTCTAAGTTTGAAGGTCTTTATCCAAGTTTCATTCTGCTGCCTGAGTAATCACTCTCAATTGCAAATGTATTCATGAGATTATCAAGTGTCTACAATATACAAAAGCTGAGAACATACAGGGCTTATTCATTTCTATCTCCCAAATACCCAACTGAGTGTGTACCTAAAGGCACTAAGCAAATGTTTGTGGGAAGTGTGAATCAGTATGACTTTCAACAGTAAGTATTTGTGCTGTGCTCTCTAGAGCCAACTCTGGGTCCCCTGTTGAGCATCTGATTCAGTTCACACATGGACCACCTCCATCATCATGTCCTCATGTCCCAGGCTCCCTGGGACCCACCCTAATCACCCCAGGGGCCGGCCCCTGGGCCCCGGACTCACCAAATTATTCAAAGTAGCCAATCCATACCACTTCCCCTTTAAAAAACTATTTTCCATAAGCTTATTTGTTTCCAATTCCAGACTTCACAAATGCTACATATTTTCTCTCCAATCTTTTTAGGTCACCACAAGGCTTGTGATATTTATCTGATAAATAAGTGCATGATGTTCTTAGAAATAACCTTGGGATTTATAAAAACCCTCTGGGCTTGTCTTCAATGTTGGATATTAAGAACACCAAGTCAAGTGCACTCTTGCCTACTAGTTAGTAGCATCTAAGGCAGCGGCCGAGGCATGGGCTCCAGAGCCGGCTTAATCGGTCTGCTGGCTCCAGACCTAGGGCAATGTTTCCATGCCATAGTTTCACCTCTGTAAAATGGCAATACCCATAAGCACTGGGTAAGTGTGAGCTATTGCTACTGAGAATTGTCAATATGAATACACGTACATACACAACAAAGGACATAGTGTGAAAGCAACTGCTCAAGACAGAACTGCTCATGAAAGCCAGAGTTATGAAAAAAAATAGACAAGTCAGAAATTAGTAAGGTATCGTTTATGAACAGAAAATATGTCATCGGTTACCCCAAATTATAAAAACGTCAGCGCCTGTGCACACGCATGCTTATTGTTTCCTCCACAGGTACAAAAACATTTAGTGATTACTCTAGATTAAGAAATTAGGAAGAGACATCCCGACTTTTCATTGTGTCACATTAAGTGCAAAGTGGATAAACACACTCGCTTCCACACTCACATGTGTGTATGTACTATTTTTACTATTATTATTATTTGATTTACAAAATGTTACCTGGGAGGAAAATTGTATTTTCTTATCCACAGTTCACTTTATTCTACAAATAAAAGAATAAACATCCCATTTTTCAAATAACGAAAAGATGAAAGTGTTAAGCATAGTGAGAGGACTTTGCGAGAAGTAGTCGAAAGTGGGTAAGAAATGTTGACACGCTGGGACATAACTTAAGGCGATGTGCACATAAAGCACAGAGAGAGATACACACACGACCTAACCAAACACGAAGCTGGATAATGAACGAACTATGGTGATTCTGTGCGGTGCTGGGAACATCGTGCTATTTAGTGGGTACCTTCGCGGTTGTTGCTATCAAAAGACACAGTTCAGTGTTTATACTGCTTTGGGAAGAAGGGGTGGGCAGGGCAGAGCACTGGATATATTTACAGAAAATAAACCTTGTCTCTCCTCGGAGAAGATTTCAAGGATGAGCTGGCCTTTCCAATGTCTTTGAAGGAAAGTCTGAAGCAAGATCGTGCCAGATAGACGCCTGCGTGGGTACCAACTGTCTCGTTTCAAGAGAGACGGTAGCTTCGCCTGTGACTTCCGCACAAAGATGTACCGTGACCTGCAGTTTATCATGACTGGATGCTGAACACTTTGAGAAAATACAGGACCGTAGAGCCCATAGGCCCCGTTGTCATTATAAATCCGCCTTCCCTGAGATATATGCGTGGAGCCCACATAGACACGTGCACATGCTCTCACACACACAAAGGATTTGGAGGCAACACAGATGAAAGGAAGCAGGAATTCAAGTGGACCCTTCCCAAGGAAGTGGAGACAGAACCCTATTCGGGAATTAAGTCATTTTAGGAAGAAATGAGCCATATGAACAGCAGGTGTGTATGCTAATAGAATGGCTCTGTGTTTTAATTAAGCAGCATTTCCCTACAGAATAATTACCTATGCTGTTTACTCAACTATTTTTTTAAAAGCCATTAACACTTCTGTAATGTACTTTCTTCCCAGGCTACACGTTTAAAAGCTTTAAGAACATTTACTTTCATCATGAAAGAAATACATAATAGGTACTTTGCTTATTGCCGATATTTATTCCCTACAAATAGTTCATCCAGGAACTCGAACACTCCATAGCCTTACTTTCATAGCTTACTTGAAGTTTATAAAAATTTGTCTTGGCTTTATTGTAAAGAATTATGCCTTGGATTCTACAGAAGTGCAAAAATGTTTTGAGGGAACATCAAATGCACATCCCTATTCCCATGGAAACTTCCACAGCCATGATGCCTTGTCATGGCAGCTGTCCGGGAGAGACAGAAGTGTCACAGCATGCAAAATCACAGAGCGCCGTCTCCTGAACTAAATACTCGTCCCCTGAATTCAAAGCTGCCACGTGAAACACCCAGAATGGAAGCTTCGGTGCTCCTTTTGGAAGAATTTCTTGGAAGTCATGACAGCACTGTCACGAGCACAAGGAATCCACACATTTTGAAGGCTTACAGAAGACCTGACCACATGGAGGGGGTACTCTGTCTCTTTACCTGAACTAGCACAAATCCACAGCATTTTGTTAAAGATTCAGTGGAGTAGCGTTGCTTGTCAGAGAAAGTTAGCTAAGTGGATGATTTGCAAGACAAGGTTACCAAAGGCCATGCAGAAAAAGCCTGCACCATCATCTTTTGAAGGCTGAACTTGGCTTCTAAGGATCCCGTGTTTCAGGGCCTCTGAGTCTGGTTCTCTCTGCTGGAACAGTGCAACTGCAGAAGCAGCCCCAATTGTTCGACCGGAATCTTACGGGAAGAAGACAGAGTGCTTGATGAGACTTAATTAGGGGACCGCAAAGTGATGTCTCCCATTTTTTTTTAATCTCTACCTAGCAATTTTATAAATTATTTTCAAAAATACTCACGGCTCTGACTGGACGACGATGTCTGGCAGCCAGCATAGTTGACAAAAAGGATGCTGGACAAATCACACCGATTCGCCTGGGAAGGCAAGGGGTGTGACTGCTGCGAGGAAATGTCATGGTGGACTTTCTCTTACAGAGTCGGCCCGCGAGCTGCCGAAGGGTAGATGTCAAAGAACGCCGCTTCACACAACACACACAGACGGCGATCCCAAGTGCATCGTAAATGTCTGTGCCGACGGTTAATAAGTATTACGCGTGCTTTTGTTGACCCCAGCCATGTTCTACGGAGGGGAATTCAGAGCACGGTGCAAGAGGAAGATTTCGGCACAGACAGTGCAAGTGGGTAGATCTCCCAACAAAAGACCTTCCAACAAAAAACAAAAGGAGTGTTTTTCTTCAGTGACTGTGTCGTATGGGAGACTCACACTTCCTTTGTGATGAAGTCTGATCGAGTCTCTTCTTGGAATTCAAATCCGGTCCTCACTTCACGAAACCATCATATCCGACCGGATTTTGGGGTGGCTTTTTACAGTCCTCACCTTATCATTTCATGAAAGAAATGATAGGAGACAAGTTCGAAATGCTTTCTTCACGTAGATAAGCAATCGGAGCAACTGTGGCAGTAAGGGTTCAGGAGTGAAGAGGCCTTATGACATCCACGTTGCCGTGGTTTTAATGGTCTCTTTCAACAGGGCTTTAAAAGGTGAGCAAAAAGGAGCCAAAATAAAACTTTTAAGAAACTTGAGGCCTTAACCATTCATTATTGATAATTTGGTTTTTTCTTCATTTTTAAGGAACGACATAACGGTGTGTTTGCACACCAATGTAACCCGTACCAGATTTCAACTTCTCCAGATCTCCTGAAACTCAAGGTGCACTGGATTATGAGATCTGGCAGCAGAGAGCTGCTGTCTTCTGGACAGAGCTGGGGGAGAGGCAGATTTGGAGGTTCCAGGTCAACCCAGTAATTATCTTTCAGCAGGTAAACAACACTTGTGTGTGTGTCCCCACTTCCTGGAATTCTCAGGTCCTCCCAAATCTTGTAATTTTAAGATTTAAGTCTTTTTTTAATGTTTATTTGTTTTTGAGAGAGACAGACAGAAAGACAAAGTGCACGCACGGGAGTAGGGGAGGGGCAGAGAGACAGGGAGAATCTGAAGCAGGCTCCCGGCCCCAAGCTGTCAGCACAGAGCCCAGTGTGAGGCTTGAACTCACAAACCATGAGACCATGACCTGAACCAAAGTCGGATGCTTAGATGACTGACCTCCCAGGTGCCCTTAAGATTTTCAAGTCTTATCAAGCAGTCCATCAACCCCAACCACAGAAAAGCCATGTAAAGTAATTCTCATCTTTTACTTGTGCATCATAGTCTTTATTTAATTTTCATGAACTCTGTATTAAAAGAACAAAGAGCAGTTACTCTAGGTCTTGACATCTATTTGCTAAAATATCTTCCTTGAAAAGCGTGAGGGCAATTTTGGCACCTTTTATTTATGGAAGCTGTTTACTCAGCAACTTACTAGATGAAGGGTAGGGAACATGAATTAATGATTTTTGCCTGTTCTGATTCTGACATAGTTGGTGGTCACTAAAGACTATCAAATTAATACAAAGACCATTGTAACAACAATACAGTGAATTACTTTTTCAATAGGACAAGACATAATTTCTTAATTTCACTGCCCACATTAGTTCCTAGGACTATATAACCAGGTACCACAAACTGAGCGGCTAAACACAACGGAAAAGTGTCCCCTCATGGCTCTGGAGGCTGGAAGGGGTCATGCTCCTGCGAGAGCCTCTAGGAATGGATCCCACCCCCCACCCCCGGGTCTTCAGCTTCTAGAGACCCCAGGTGTCCTTTGCTTTGGGCTGCATACCTCCAATCCCTTCTGTCTCCACGTGGTTGTATTTCCTTCTCGTCTCTGTGTCTGCGTCTCTTCTCAGGAGGACACCAGTCATATTGGACTAAGGGCCAATACAGCTTCTGTATGACCTCACTTTAACTTCACCAATTACATCCACAATGACCCTATTGCAAAATTAGGTCCCATTCTGAAAAATGAGAGCCAGGGCTTCAACGTGTGTTTTCAAGGGGGATACAATTCAGCCCCTAACAATACCAATGATTAAAAATACTGTAGGTCTGATTTAAAATATGGTGACAGATGACATTAGGACTCTCCCATCATGGAAGGAAGAGAAGATATAAGGATGTGTTCTTATAGAGAAGAGAAGTGAGAATGGAATAGTTATCTGGTAAATGAGTGATGTAGACAGCCACTCTTGATAATGAGGCAGATATTTTTGCTTGATATTTGCCTTGACCTTCATAGTCACGTTACACTCACACCTTACAGCATGTCAACATGCCGTGTGTAACAAATGCCAGAATCACAGTGTTTCCTTTCACATCCTGGACATTTAATACAATTTTGACATAAAACTGAAATCTTAGCATTAAAGCAAGTTTAGGTAATACTTCCAGGAGTGCACCTCTAACACACTAGCTACTATCACTATTTAGTCTGATCAGGTATATTCCTCCAGGATTCCCAGTAGAAATCACTGGGAAAATGATGCAGTTTACATACGACCATATAATGTAACCCTTTATGCTTCCTTTTCTCATAACATTATTTTCCCTTGTGAGTTCAGCTCTGGGAGACAAGCTGAATTTTCTTAAGTAGAGCACTTAGTTAATTGGCTTGAGGCTTCTTGATTAGAATAGCGACTTCAGCTTCAACTTTTTAATCTAAACATTATCACAATAAAAGAAGAAACGTGTCTATCAAGACACATTTCACTTAAAACATACAATGAGGAAAACAGAAAAGAAAATGCAATATGGATATCAAATTTGTAAGCAAGTGTTAATCCTGTTTTATGCTGAATAATGATTTTTTAATAAAGGCTCAGTGGGATATTTCAAGTAATTCCTCAAAAAAGCTGAAAGCCGGTGGCCATATTTACATTGTTCTGGCTTTATGAGTTTAATGCTGCCCTGGTTTTCATACCAGGACTGTTGACTACAGCTGTCACAGGCAGGCGCTGAGCACTTGGTATGGGGCTGGGTTGAATTTTTAGTTTAAACTACTTTAATAAAAATAAATTCAGGGGCACCTGGGTGGTTCAGTCGGTTAAGCGTCCGACTTCAGCTCAGGTCATGATCCCGCGGTCTGTGAGTTCGAGCCCCGCGTCGGGCTCTGGGCTGACGGCTCAGAGCCTGGAGCCTGCTTCCGATTCTGTGTCTCCCTTTCTCTCTGCCCCTCCCCCGTTCATGCTCTGTCTCTGTCTCAAAAATAAATAAACGTTAAAAAAATTAAAAAAAAATAAATTTAAAAACTGAAGCAGAGTAAAGTATTTTTCTGTTAAGTACCTTTTTATTGTCTTGGTAGGACTACACTTCATCAAAACCACTGAAAATACAGGACTCAAATTGAGATGTGCTGTGACCATCCGTGCCAGAATTTGAATAGTGAGAATAAAAAATTAATGTGAAATACCTCAGTCATAAGTCTGAACTGGATTAAATGTTGAGATACTATTTTGCACATATATTTCCCTTCTTTTTTATGTGAACACTACACATTTTAAAGTTATGTATATGGCTCAGTTTACATTTTTATTACACAGTGCTACTGCAGAGTAACCTAAGAAAAATAGAACTGTTAGGCAGTTTCAGAAGATTTACAAACAATTCAGTCTTAGGGTGAAGCAGGGTATTTTTGCTAGAAAAAGTAGTAAGAAAAGTAGCATTTTAACCTCAAGCCTGTGAGTAAAACCTATGTGCTGGCTACGTAACGTTTCATAGGAAATTACACTTGTTTGAGTTCTCCATGACTTGTATGAGAAATTTTATTTTTTTTCTAATCAAACTTGGATTTACACACATATAACACCCTACCCCCAACTCCAAAACGCGCACACACACACACATGCACACACGTACACACATGCATACACACACACACACACACACACAGATACATAAACACACATACCCACACACGCTCAGATGCATTTTGAACCATATTCTGAGTGGTTTTCTAGCTTCATTCTGGAACTTTTACTAGTAAGGTGCATAAAATTGGAAGATTTGGTTTAAAAAAAAGAAATCCAAAAGTGATGGGTTTTCTGCCTCATCTTTTTGGAGAAGGAGGAATTGATATATCATTATATTTTTGTTGTTTGTTTACATATTTATTTTGAGATTGAGAGCATGTGAGAACAAGGGAGGGGCAGAGAGAAGGAGAGAGAGAATCCCAAGCAGACTCCTCGGTGTCAGTGCAGAGCCTGATGCAAGGTTCTGTCTCATGAACTGTGAGAGAATGACCTGAGCTGAAACCAAGAGTTGGACACTTAACCAACTGAGCCTCCCGGGCGCCTGGAGAATAATCTTACTCAGATTCTATAACATCCTCACATTCTACAAGAACCCATTATTTTCTTCTGAAATCTGATGATGGTAGCACTGAGATGGACTGGGTAGGTCCCGTGGCACAGTACTTCCTGTTAGTTAGTTAGTTAGTTAGTTATTTTTGAGAGGGGGGATGGGCAGAGAGAGACGGGGAGAGAATCCCAAGCAGGTTGCACTCTGTCAGCACAGAGCCCGACACGGGGCTTGACCCACAATCCCTGACATCATGACCTGAGCCAAAGACAAAACCAGACTCTTCTTAAGCGACTGAGCCACCCAGGTGCCCCTGTTGTTACTTTTAATTTATTTTACTTAATCTTTCTTGTGGTACTTGTTTTGCCCTAATGAGAGCAGACAAGTAAGGGAAAGATGACAATATTAAGTAAATAGGGAAACAGTGCATAGTATGCGTATATTTATGCTTTTTATATCAATTACTTTACTGATACTTCATAATCACCTGGTTATGGTAGTGGAGCCCACACTATTTGTTTTACTAATGAGCAAACCATGTGTCTGCGTTTTGCCTGAGGTCACTGTGCATCGACTTGCAGACCAAGATCTGGACGGTGTGCAGCCCGTCCCGCCCCACGATGGACAACACAGACAAAGAGGGTCTGGAGAACAATACGGGGGCAGGATATTTAAATCCTTGTTTATTTGTAACTTTTCGGCCCATTCTTTTTTTTTTTTTAGACCATTCTTAACAATAAGAACAAAGAAAGTAAAGATCATACGGCCTATTATGGGATTTAGTTTCCAGGGAAATCACTTGGGGAAGCCCACACACTAGTGAACTGCACCGTAACACTTGATGTCTCATTACATTCCTATCTGTTTTCACCTAAGAATTACATTCACCACCTTTGAGGAGCTCGGTCACTGGTGCTTTCCCAAGACATGTAAGAAAAAGTATCTGCTTTCAAGAAGAGGCCATACGCTTGGAGAGACACTGACCAAAAGCATACTGTGCGCAAGGCCCGGATGAGGGCATCGCCTTCTTTCCTTTAGTCTCCTTTCCTAAAATAAAATAGTGGCTTTGCCGTTGGATTGATTAATGGGTGTTATTTTTATCACAGGTGTAAAAATCACTTCTGGGTCCTACAGGTATCACCTGCCTACAGGCCTACATAACGCTAAACAAAGCACAAATAATTCAAACAAGTACCATCAGCAGTCCTCCTACTCAGGAAAATTATTGTTAATTTTTTGGTAACTTGTTTTCTGTTTTTTTTTCTATATGTATAGAATACATGTAAATGCGTATATCATGTATGCATTTTTTTTAATGTTTATTTATTTTTGAGACAGAGAGAGACAGAGCATGAATGGGGGAGGGGCAGAGAGAGAGGGAGACAGAATCGGAAGCAGGCTCCAGGCTCCGAGCCACCAGCCCAGAGCCCGACGCGGGGCTCGAACTCACGAACCGTGAGATCGTGACCTGAGCTGAAGTCGGACACTCAACCGACTGAGCCACCCAGGCGCCCCTCATATATGCATTTTGAACCTTTACTTTGAGTTAACAGAATGCCACAAACACTTTCCACATTAAATACGTTAATATTTTTCAAAGATCATTCTTGACAATTGTATACTATTCTTTTGCTTAAATGCGAATTGCTCCCTTTAATTGTATATATTTGGTGTTAATTATTGTAAAGTACATCTCTTTGTATATCTCTAATTAGTATGATTTCCCAAAAGGAGAATTAATTACAGGATACAGGAGGCAATTAACTTAGAAAGCTTACGAAATACTACAGAAAAGAAGTTGTTTAGAAGATCATACCAATTTATATTTATACCAGCACCTTACAAAAGCATTATTCACAAACTTTACGGGTACTGAACGTTTTCCACTTTTTTGATTTAATATTCACATCACTTGTCAACTTCACACATAAAAATTATTCTCAATTTTACATTACATATCATATTTTCTATGTGTTTAGTCACTTTAATTAATTTTTAAGTGTATTTACTTCTTTATTTGAGAGAGTGTGCATGCACATAAGGGGAGGAGGGGAAGAGAGAGAGACAGAGAGAGAGAAAGAGAGAGAGAGAAAGAGAGAGAGAAAGAGAGAGAGAGAAAGAGAGAGAGAAAGAGAGAGAGAGAAAGAGAGAGAGAGAGAGAGAGAGAGAGAGAGAGAAAGAGAGAGAGAGAGAGAGAGACAGAGAATCCCAAGCAGGATCCATGCTGTCAGCACAGAGCCCGATGCGGGGCTTGATCCCACGACCCTGGGCATCATGACCTGAGCTGAAATCAACAGACGCTTAACCGACTAAGCCACCAGGCGCTTCTACTTTGATTAATTTAAAGACTCATTTTCTTTTTTTTTTAGTAATTTCTTAAAATCTTGTCCTTCTCACGGCATAGTAAGTACAAACAAACAAAAAGGGGAATGAAAACGCATCACGGAATTGTTTCTTTGCACAGTTATTATTGTTTATTTGGGGGAAGAACCACACATTCTTCTCCCCTTGTCTACAATTTACCCTTTAACACGGAAGCAGAAAGGCACAGCGAGCAGGTGTGCTCACTGGGAGGCTGGCAACCCTTCCACTAAGTATAATTTTTGAATTGATTAAAGAATTCCATGTGTGTATTTTCAACGCACAAGAGAATTATGATAAAAAATAAAACTGAATACAATCCTCACAAAAGTGAACAGATTTTTTAATATTGTCAAGAGATATCGTAGATACTGCTCATCTCCTCTGTGACCTGCCCATTTTCTATGGCCCGGAACAGATGAAACTGTGACAAACGGCTCTGTCTACACTGAGAGTCTCGTCAGAGTATGTTTTCTAGGTGCGACACCGGACTCCCTGCTGCAGCCGGGAGGCTCTCTGCAGCTGGGAGGCTGCAGGTGCCTGGCACGCCTGCGGGCTCGGGTCCGTCATTCATTCCAAGCGGCTTCACAGCTCAGCCCTGAGGCAGAAAACCAACCTCATAAATGCAACGGAATTTAATCAGAAAAGCCTTGAATTTTGGAGTCACTCTTCCAGAAAATGCCAAATTAAATGGAAAATTACTCTGGTTTCCCTCGGAGATAGCTCCACATCTAGGAAATTAACTTGCAGAAGCAGCTTCTCTCTGTAGGGAGAAAGACTCCAGGGCAACCTCAACACCATACGGGAACACGACCCCAGATAACAACAGTACCAGATACGAGCAAGCTGTGTGCTATCGCTGCAGAGAGAGCAGGGATACGTAGAGGACTGGCTGCGTAAACTCAACCGTGGATCTCCTAGAACAGCGAAGCGGGAGCCCTTCCATTTTGGAACGATGAGATCTAACCCTGCTTCCTTCCTGAGAAAGGGCGACTGAGCATTTGTTACCTCCTAGGTGCCACTCACGAAACATCAGCTCCTCTATGAGGCTCTCTTTGCCTCTAGCAGCAGGATGTCCTTTTCCTTTGCTACTCTATTTCTCTTGTTGGTTCACGGCACTATTGTGACACATTAAGACTTACAAGTAGTGACACATTAAGACTTACAAGTAGATTTATATATTCTATCCAGTGTCGTGGTAACATAGCGAAGGAGCTATCCACAAGATGCAGATGATAAGACAAGTGCAGCAGTTGTAGATAATTTTAAAATGCAATCAACCGGACTAAATTTCACTCTGGTTTTTATTATTACCATGCACCAGGAATCGTACACAGTGAGATGATAAAATGCTCCTGTCCTCCACAGATCACTCCCACCCACAGGCACCCTCCATTTCCACCTGCCCCTGCCCCTACCCCTGTCTGGACTACCACTCGTTATATCTCTCCTTCTTCACCTGTCATATATTTGAGGATAGAATCACTTTTAATCTGATTCATCTATCTATCTATCTATCTATCTATCCATCCATCCATCCATCCATCCATATCTGTGGCAATACAAAGACACTCAGGAAATGCTGGTAGAACATGTCTATTTTTTTTTAAGAAAAAGGTTGTTTGTTTGTTTATTTATTTAGAGAGAGAGAGAATGGGCAGGGAAGGGGCAGAGAGAGAGGGAGACATAGAATCCGAAGTAGCTCCAGGCTCTGAGTTGTCAGCACAGAGCCCAATGCAAGGTTGGTAACCCACAGACTGTGGGTTCATGACCTGAGCTGAAGTTGGATACCTAACCAACTGAGCCACCCAGGCACCCTAAGAGCTAATTTTTTACACATTTATTTATTTATTAAATTTTTTTGTTGATTTATTTTGGGGGGGGGGGCCTAGGGGAGGGACAGAGAGAGAGTGGGAGAGAGAGAATCCCAAGCAGGCTCTGAGCTGTCAACAGAGCCTGACTCAGGGTTCAAACCCACAAACTGAGAGATCAAGACCTGAGCTGAAGCCGGACACTTTACTGACTGAGCCACCCAGGAGCCCCTAAAACACGTCTTACTTAATGAATAGCACAGGTAGAAGATCTCAAAGGAAGGGAAAATGGGAAAGTCAGGTTTCTTACTACATGAGATCAGAAAATATTTTCCATATTAAATCAGAGAAAAATGGCACATGAAACAAAATAAATGATGGGAACTTTGTATAGAGTCATTTTGCAACTTGTGAGAAAACAAGATATTGAAATGTATAGCAAAGACTAAAATAAGCAGTGACTGAACAAGAAAACACATATCTCCCATCCACACGTGTCTGCCTGGGAATGCCTAGGATAAATGTTGCAGTAATAATTTCTCCTTTGCATTAGTTTTCCGGGTCTAAAAAAGGGCTATCGTTGACATAATCGAGTCCAGAAACATGAGGAAATGGGTTTCGGGAAAAGCAGAGCATGGCTTGTCTTCATGACGCAGAGGGACCTATCCTGGACGGTACTGATGCCACGTTGACAAGAGCAAATTAAGCACAAGAGATGTGTGCTGGGGAGACGGATTGGGCAGAGTCCACAGAGCAGGCGAATAGCGGGAGTGGATACGTTTCTTTAACAGAATGAGAATAAAAAGTTCAATTGCACCAAAGTAGTAATATACTAGAGGTTTGTGTGCGTGTGTGTGTGTGTGTGTGTGTGTGTGTGTGTATACATATATAAACTTCAGAGGAGTCAAAAAACTTGGAAGACAAAATCAAAGAAAATGCTAAAGCAAGATGGATTTCCTCTGGAATAAAAAGCAAACTAGTCACATGCAGTACAAAAGTCATGGTAAACCACATATCTAATGCTGAAGAAGTTCTGATTTTGATATTAATAACTGAGATGTCATTGTATACCAGCAACAAAATTGAATATGAATAAATTAATCATGAGATGGTGATGGAATCGAGTTTCAAGCAGAAAGGAACACAGAGGAGAGAGGCTCATCTCTTATACTAAGTACAATGCATTTGGTGTCAATGCAAATGTAAGTTGAAAGGGGAATTTATTATTTTGATGTGCACTCTCTTCCAAGCAAATAAAAACAGACATTTTTAAGAATGTAAACTTGTCTGGGGCACCTGGCGGGCTCAGTCGGAAGAGCCCACGACTCTTGACCTTGGGGTCATGAGTTCAAGCCCCATGTTGGGTATAGAGATTAATTAATAAATAAATATATTTTTTTTTTAAAAGTGTAAACTTCCCTGCATAAAACAAAGCTAGAATTTGAAAGCATTTTCAATTTGTGGCTACTAATAAAATTATATGGAGTATATAATGCACTGTATACACAAAACACATAGATTGCACTATAAATGATATATATCACTTGTTAAAATCTATGCTACATGTAGGTCATATATTACATGAATTCTAAATACTGTGTATACCTCATGACCCAGCTTTTATAAATCCACATTCCGTCAGCCTAGAGTATATTCACAACACTACGAGTAAATCAGAGCTGAAAAGCTGCGTGGGAGAAGGAACAGCTGATCACATGTAAGTCAAAGGAAACATCGAGAACCAAGAACACGGGGTCAGGAACGAGGCTGCCTACGGTCGTGCATTGTCAGGGTACGCGTGTTCGGTGTGGACGCTGTAAATCACAGACAGCACAGGCAAAGCGCTCCGGAATGTGACAGCCTGGCCTCTGAGGTTCCTACCCCGCCAAGCCTGAGACTCCCACGGATTGTGGGCGACACGACTCCAACGCCAACACCGGGAGTGCGTCCTAGTCCTAAAAAACCCCCACAGGGGTGGGAGGCGGCCCTGAGCTCTCCACACAACCCGGCTCCTGGGCTCTACTTCTACCCTTTCCACTCAGCACAGAGTCCCAGCACCTGGCTCCCCCAACGGTGCTGTGACCACTTTTCCTCTGTTGGCTTACATACACCCAGACACCTCCGTGGCGGGTTACCAGTTTGGAGTCCTGACACTGCTCCCGAAATTAGGCAGTGTTTCTAATAGTTTCCTCACCATTAGCAGCTACAGAAAAACAGTATGGAGTGAATAAAGGGTAATTCCAACAGAAAAAACACTTACACATCCGAAACCTACTCTTAGGTTCATGGTACACAGACTCTCCCTCATTGTGTAGTTTTCCCCTGCCTCTAGCCACCGCAGTCCCCCCTCTGCACTTAGGCTTTTGGGCTGGGAGTCAACCTTACCAAATCCTGATCCCTTTGGGCATACACGTTACCGGCTTCTGCTCAAGAGCAACTTTAGGGACCAACATTCTCAAAGGCTGTGAGTTTTCCCCCGAGCAATGGTCCAGGTAGTGTAGGCACCCACAGCCCCCTACCTGTTCATGGCTCCTGCACCCGACCCCACACAGGCCGTGTCCCAAGGTCTACAAGGGGCAGGCACCCCCCTGGTGGGGCGCCCAGAACACAAGACAAAAAACAAGGACTCTGCTTGGATTTCAAAAGTCCCAGAGTTGATCCCGCCATCATGCTGCTAACTCCTCATCACTACCTGAGTCTCGGATACTCAGAAACTTTATAGTTCTTGTGGGTTGTGCAGCATATGGAAATACTGCGTAGAATTAATTTAAAACATCTTTTAATGTTTATTTATTTTAGAAAGAGGGAGAGAGTGCAAGCAGGGGAGGCGCAGAGAGAGAGGGAGACACAGAATCGGAAGCAGGCTCCAGGCTCCGAGGTGGACACAGCCTGACGCGGGGCTCAAACCTACAACCCGTGAGATCATGACCTGAGCTGAAGTTGGACACTTAACTGAGACACCCAGGCGCCCCTGCGTGGGATTAATTTTAAAAGACTCCCTTGTGTGGTCCCTAATGACACCTAGCCAAACAGGTCCTTTCCCTTCCTCTACCAGGCCAGGTGCTGCCGGTCCCCACTGCTGGTCCCCACCAGAGAGTCCCCACTGCTGGACCTCACCACGGGGACGGCCCTCCAAGCCCCTCCTATAACCAGGCTCACGGCTGGTGCTCTACTCACTGCGTTCTCTGTGACACACCTCATGTTCTCTGCCAGTTGTACACCCACCCCATCCCTTGGTACAAATGCTCTTTAACTTGGTATTAGTGCTGAACCTCAGTGATGCTTATGTGGCCTCCACGGACATGTGTAGACAGAAAAAAGTAATAGCTACTAGCTATGTGAATCCTGTTCAAGCGGACACTTTGTTAGGAGTTTAAGTGCGGCCAGGTGGGGGAACAGCGAGGGTGCCTACACATGGACAGACAGTATTGCTGAGCCAGTGAAATTCTAATTACACATGGAATGTGGTGAGGGAGAGATTACTAAGGAAACATTTTAATAACCTGATAAACCTAAAATTAAACACAGCAGGTTGAAAGAATTTATAGTGATTATCAAAGATATTATAAACTATCCATGTATATCTGGTAACATTGTATTTTTACATTTTTATTCAACTATTCCTAATGGAAAGTGCTATTATGAAAACCAAAAGAGTCATGCCTTCAAAATCAAGGTGTCATTAAGGATGTGATAAATGTATGTTACGTATAGCATGTTTCAGGAAGAATGTTAGGGTATTTATTTGTCCACACACACACCACTATAGTCCAAGCATTGCTTGTATTTAAATTCTTCAGTTGCTGATTCGTTTTAAAAAACAGAGGATACCAAAAAGGACTTCAGCATATCTTCAGCATCCGCAGGCATCGACATTTACTCAGGATTACTAAAAATCTACTGTATTCAAACACGTGTACCTGGGACCTTTAGAAAATGACCTGGATCCTGAATAAAGGGACCTTGTAGGTCATTACTATTAACTACTTTACCGTGGGCTCCACATGTGGTGCTGGCTTGCCACAAAGTAAGGACTCAGGCTACCATGTCCTAAACACATGTTTCGTGTTCAACACCTTGCACATTTCCTCTCTGGGGTACATGAAAGTAGCCCCATTTTACAGGGTGGAAAGTGAAGCGGAGGAAGAAAAGCAATCGAGCCAAGAATCCGCAGGAGAGCTGGGATTTGAATCCGAATTTTTATCTATAATCCCCGAAGTCTTCCCATACCACCACAGACTCCTCGTGTGACATCTGACACATAAACTGTGCTCACAGCTTCCTGTTATTTCGTATGTAGCACTCTTTCTACTTTGCACAAAAATCTCTTCGTACGCATACAGCTGATGAGGTCTTTAATTCCCTTATGAAGAAGCTAAGAAGTAGCAGATGTGATTTTCGTTATCTTCAATTTATAGCGTTTCACTTTATAAAATTTGTAAATGCTTCTTAAAAATATTTTTTACGTTTATTTATTTTGAGAGAGACAGACACCGTGCAAACCCACAAAGCTGTGAGATCATGACCAGAACCAAAACCTAGAGTTGGACAGTCAACTGACTGAGCCACCAAGCGCCCAAAATAACTTTTGTTTTAGAATAGTTTTCAGTTCATAGAAAGTTTATGGAGATAGTATCAATAGTTCTGGATACATACTCTACTGCAAATCCATCTGCTTCCCTGGTCCTGCACATTCAAATCCTTACCTCCTCCGGAAACACCCCCCAGACACAGCCGGCAATGATGTTTAACCGGCTATCTGGGCACCATCCGACCCAGACAAACTGACACAGAAAATTAACCATCACTTTCAGTAGGTGCGTTTGTCACAGCTAATCAATCAATATTGATTTATTACTATTAAATGAAGCCCACTTCCGTCAGGTTTACTTCGTTTCCGCGTAATATCCTGGAATCTTCTGCTCCAGGATCCCATCCAGGACACCACACTGCGCCTAACTCACATCTCCCTGGGCGTCTCTTGGCTGTGACAGTTTCTCAGACTCCCATGGTTCTTCGTGATCTTGAAGGTCCTCAAATAATCCTGGGGATCAGGACTGCGGATCAAGTATTTTGTAGGATGTCCCCTCCATTTGGATTTGTCTGGCGTTTGTGACACTGTTCGACTGGGTGGAGGCGGGCCGTGGAGAGGAAGTCTCGCTTTCATCCAAGGGCACATCAAAGGGCATATGGTTAGCATGATACCTGTGCATGTGAACATTGGCAGTTTGTCTCACGTCTCTCCAATGGAAGGCAATTTTGTTTTCAATATTTCAGCTTTTTCTTCCTTTTAAATTGAAGAAGAATTGACATCAAACGTCCTATTAGTTTCAGGTGTACCTGTCACTCGGTATTTTTATACATTACTAAATGATCCCCAAGATAGGTCTGGTTGTCGTCTGTCACCATACAAAGTCATTACAATAGTACCGAGTATGCGCCCCATGCGGAACATTGCATCTCCGTGCCTTATTTTATACCCGGAAACTTGTACCTCTTAATCCCCTTCAGCTACCCCAACCCCTCTCCGCTCTGGTAACTTTGTTTCCTGTTTCTCTGAGTCTCTTGCTGTGTCGTTGTGTTTCTTTTGCCTTTTAGATTCTACTTATCAGTGCAATCACACAATATACGTCTTTCTCCAACTGACTCACTTCACTCTGCATGATACCCTCTAGATCCCTCCATGCCGTGGCAAATGGCAACATTCTTGTTTGTGGCTGAGCAATATTCCACTGTGTGTATGCACCACCTCTTCTTTATCCACTCCATACCTTGGCTACTGTAAACGAAGCTGCAATAAACCGGGGTGCGTGTATCTCTGGATTGCTGTCGTTCGTTTTCTTCAGCTAAATACTCAGAACTAAAATTGCTGGATGGTGTGGTGGTTCACTTTTAATTTACTGAGGAACCTATACACCACCTTCTATGGTGGCTGCACCAATTTACACCCTCACTGACAGCGTACGAGGGCTCCCACTTCTCCACACCCACACCTGCTATTTTTTTGTGTGTTTTGGTAACAGCCAGTTTAATGGGTGTGAGGTGATACTTTATTGTGGTTTTGATTTGCATTTCCCTGGTCATGACTGACACTGAGCAGCTTTTCATGTGTCTATTGAATACCTGTACGTTCTCCTCGGAGAAATTTCTGTTCATGTCGTCTGCCCGTTTTTTAGTCAAGTTGTTTCTTTTCTTGATATTCAGTTGTATATGTTTTCTATATATTTGGATATTAACCCCTTGTAGAATGTAAAGGTAATCTTTTTTCCTCCACTTTTCACGTGGTACACGTGCAGAGGACATTTAAGGAATGGGAATTATGCTCCGAATCTTTGAGGGTGGTAATAGGAAGAAGCAAGAGTCCATACATATGCCCGTAATGTGGCTCAGTCTTCAAAGTGACAGACCAGTAGGCAGAGCCCTGAACATAACCTGCATCTGACATGAATGAGAATCATCCAAATGAGGGCGTCAGCACTATTCTGATGACTCCGTCCCAGGCCAGGGGGTCACCAGACCTCTCTGTGGAAGGAAGGCTAGACAAGGAGGTACCGGGAAGAGGACAGAAGCATAATTTCCCCTCTTCCCAGCTCCCCAGGGCATCTGGTTTGCTGCAAGATTCGAGCTCCCTGAGAGGGAAATGCGGACTGAATTCCAGACTGGGGCTGGTGCATGAGGTCTCCCCGTTCTATCGGCAGAGAACTGAGCAAATCTTTAGAAAAGCAACCCAAAGTATAGGGTGTCTGGAACCAGGTCTGAGTGGTGGGGCCCCAGCTGCTGGGGTACAAGGGCAGTGCTGACCTGGTCATGCCCAACCGTCCCTGCAGCAAGAGGCATTCTCACTGCCAAAACCCTGTGGTTCAGAATGTGCAATAGTGGAAAAATAAAAATCCTACCTAGTGGATATTCCATAATCTAACAATTTAAAAGCTTTTGATAATTTGATATATTAAAACATCAACTTTTTGATTCATGACCTGAAAACATTTATAGCATTTATATGTCCTTGCTAAAAATTTTTTAATATCTAAAATTTATATTTTTATTTGGTGTGTTAATGTGTCTCTTACTAAGTCTGAGTGTTTTTATACTTAGTTATTTAGTACATTAATCCAAATATTTTCTCAGTTTGATGTTTGCCTTAAAATTATCATAGATTTCATGCATAGCTTAGATGAAATACCATCATTGGTAGTTTTCTTTGCTAAAGTTGACTTTCATTTTAACAAAATGTTTTCCAAAATCATTTTTAGCATTAATAACTCCATAGCCATTGATGTGATTTATTACATATTATATTCACATAAGTTGATAGGATTGTATATATTCAATGTATTCATATTCAGTGTTTTGAAATATATATATAACAGAATGCCTTAAAGTTTATTGTTATTCTCAATTCTTCTAAAAGTCTCTTTAAGTATCAGAATTAGAAATGAAATAGTATTTAGATATACTTTTATATAAAATGAAGACTTTTACAGGATTAACACTGTCGGGGCCGACGACAGCCTGCCCCCAAATGCGCCACTTTGGAATATTATTGTAAAGAAAGTTACCGTAGAGACACTACGATGCTGAGACCGTCCTGAAAGCAGGTAATCCGTCTCCCACGTGAAAGCCCCCTCCCCATCCCAGGAGGTGAACAGACTCCTCATCACCAGAGACAGGAAATTTAGAGCCAAGAAGGCTGCTTAAACAACCCAGGTTATTTCTTACTAAGTTACTACATTGGCCCAAATTCTGCTTAGAATTCTTTACCAACTGAATCCCCCGAAGTTGACTTTTCTTGGTCCCGATAGTCCCTCACAAGTGTATTGTCTCTTTGTCTGAAAAGCATAAACCCTGTGCCTAGGTCATTCCTTTAGGGTCCCAACGTAATAAAACTGGTTTCTTCTCCTTTTCAACTGCCTCATGTAAATTTAACTCTTTTCAGCCGAAAGACCACGAGGACAGAGAACTTTTCCTTCCCTGAAACACAGTCTGGAGATTTAGAACCAGCTTGTTCACAACACTGTGACCCAGGAGAAATCACGTGGGATCAGTACAGAGGGATGCTCCCTGCTCTGCCCCAGCTGCGCTGCCAGGATGGGTCCTAAGGACTTGAGTGTGCCGGGCTGGGCCACACAGAGAGCGGCAGAAACGAGCAAAAATGAAATTTACGTAGGAAAAACCACGGAGTGAGGACCTGAAGGGAAGGATGATCCTAGAACGAGGGGAGTAAGGAGGGCCAGGACACCAGAACGATCATCACAGAGCATTTTAGAAAATTGCACAGAAAGTCGTTACAACTTACCTCCTGCCGGGTCCTCAGAAGAGACCAGCACTGACTTAGATGATATTCCAAAGCTTCTGGGCTCGTGTTGTTAGTTTCATCTGGAGGCCACATCAGACTCGATCTGCCCTGGTTTCAGAACACAGACATGCAAGTGTACTGGGGTCACTTTTAAGCCTTGTTTATACATTTCCCTTTTTTTTTTTTTTTTGCATTTGCATCCTAATTAAACACTCAATAAGATGTTTGTAAAAAATACATAAGTTTTGATGTTTGACACCTACCCTTGATATTGTGTGATTTACTAGCCCTCAGCCTTTAGACAGATTGATCTCGTGATTGACAGGGAATGAGTCCCAGAGCACTGCCCATCACTCCGATCGACCAGTCTTTTCTATGGAGGAGTCATCACCTAGTCTGTTGGACTCGGTCCATTCTGCTGAGGGGTAATCTGGCATACAGCAGATATATTACGCATTTGCTTTGCTCTAACACACTCGATGCTCAGAGATTAATAAAAACATTTTATGGACTTTATTATAGCTGAACATCACCAGTGTTTGCCCTTTTAAATTTTACACCAACGGCTGCTTATATCTACATTTTCTCGGGCAGGTTCTGCATCACACTGTGTTAACAGCTTTCTCGTTGTGCCAAAGAACCTTGAATTCTCCTTCCATGTATTTCAATAACCAAAGGCACATAACTACAGCTTGAAAGTAAACACATTTTTAATGACCTATTAGCTATTAAAGCAATGAGTGTTGGAAAATGAAAATGGATGTATAATTTGATTAATTCAGTTTGCTATGAGAATGGTACTGGGAGTAATCTGTTTTCATTATGACATCTATAAATTCTGCATATCCTAATCACTCCTTACACTTCAACACAATGTATTTTATTACACTTTTAACATATGCTATACCACGGTTGTTCTTAGCATTAGACATAACAAAATAGTGGAAAATTGGTTCTAAATTGCTGCTTGGCAATATTATGTAGTAATGTGTAAGAATGTGAAAGCATACAGCTGAGATAAAAGTCAGATAAATGCTGACCAAAGAGATGCACGTACATGCTTGTACACGCACATCACACATTGTGTGCCTGTGTTCACACAGACACACAGACTCATCCATGGTGACTTATGCTACAGCCCCAGTAAGACCTGAAACTCAGGTCTAACACATAGTAGCTGGGAAAGATATTTAACTTAACTAGATCTTATATTCATATACTGTAATTTTATATATTTATAAGACATTCAGATTCAAGAGAAAATATGTCTCAAGTAATGGATTTTTTAAATGTTTTTTAATGTTTATTTATTTTTGAGAGAGAGAGAGAGAGAGACAGTGTGAGCAGGGGAGGGGCAGAGAGAGAGGGAGACACAGAATCCAAAGCAGGCTCCAGGCTCTGAGCTGTTAGCACAGAGCCCGATGCAGGGCTCGAACTCATGAGCTGTGAGATCATGATCTGAGCCGAATTTGGGTGCTCAACTGACTGAGCCACTCAAGTGTCCCTGGATTCTTTTTTATTTTTTAAATTTATTTATTATAATTAGAGATAGAGGGAGAAAGGATGAGTAGGAGGGGCAGAGAGAGAGAGAGTGAGAGCATCAGTGGGGAAGGGACAGAGAGAGGGAGAGAGAGAATCCCAAGCAGGCTCCCTGCTATCAGCACAGAGCCCTATGCAGGGCTTGAACCCATTAACTGTGAGATCATGACCTGAGCTGAAATCAAGAATCAGACACTCCATCCACTGAGCCACCCAGGGGCCCTTCCAAGTGATAGATCATTTTAAAAATGCTATTTATCTTTCTTTCCCATTCCTTCTTCATTTTCAAAGCCTATCATTTTACTTTGTTTTTGTTTTTCCATCTCCCTACCCACAGATGTACCAGTATTTGCCACCCAGTCCCCATGGATTTGATTTCATCTTTTGCCTTTTTTTCCTCATCTGTGTCTCCAAACATTTTCTACTAAATCACATCCTTCAGCACACAGTCATATCACACACTGGGTAAAAATATCTGCAAAGGCTATCCGACAAAGGACTGTTATCTAAAATATACAAGAGCTCTTAAGAATGAATAATAGGAGAATGAACAAATGACCTTAACAGATAAAAGTGGGCAAAAGACCTTACCAGGCGTCTCACCAGACAAGGTCTACTGACAGCAAATAAGCATGTGGAAAGAAGTGCCACATCCAAGGGCACTCGGGAATTACAAATGAGAGCAACAATGAGATAATCCTATACACCTGTTAGAAGGACCAAATTCCAAACCACCAGGGCACCCACTGCACGTGAGGGTGTGAAGGAGGAGGAGCTCTCATCTATTGCTGGTGGAAGTGCAAACAGTTCATCCACTTTGGAAGACGGCTTGCCGGTTTCTTCCAAATCTAAACATACATCCACCATAAGACCCAGCGATCGTGTTCCTAACATTTTACGCAGGTGAACTGAAAACTTACGTCTCCACAAAATCTGCCCATGGCAGCTGTATTCCTAATTGCCAACAACCTGGACTCAACTGAGACGTTCTTCAGTAGGTGATGGATAGATACACCGTGGGGCATCCGGACAATGGAACGTTATTCAGCACTAAACACAGTGAGCTATAAAGCTGTGAAATAAAGCATATAATTCTGACTATATGACATTCTGGAAAAGACAAAATTATAGATACAGTATAAACACCAGCAGTTGCCAGAGATTGGGTGCAGGAAAGCTAGAGCACAGAAGAAATCAGGGGCACTGAAACTATTCGGATTGTACTACAGTTGTGGATACCTGTCAGCATACATGTGTCAAACCCACAGACGGCACAACAGCAGGGGTGAACCCTAAGCTCACCTACCTACTTGAGGTGACAACGATGTGTTCCTTTAGGCTCCTCAGTGGTGACAACCCAACCACTGTGGTATGACAGGTCTGGGCAGGTGGATGGTGCATGTGTGTGGGCAACGGCTATCTGGGAAATCTCTGTATATTCCACTCAACTTTCTGTAACCTAAAACTGCTCTGAAAAATTAAGCCCATTAAAAAAAAACCCTGGGTACATTTTTTGCTTCATTTAAATTTGTGTAAGCTATTTGTGTGAATACCCTTGATGAAGCTGTGTGATTTTCCAATACTTGTAAGAGAATCAGAAGACTCACCCCTTGTTTTCATA
Source organism: Panthera leo (assembly GCF_018350215.1). Classification (NCBI taxonomy): domain Eukaryota; kingdom Metazoa; phylum Chordata; class Mammalia; order Carnivora; family Felidae; genus Panthera; species Panthera leo. Next base: position 1,865,062 of record NC_056689.1, on the reverse strand, counting down.
ATTGCCTGTGTTATCAAAAGAGTCTGATGCCCAGAAATCAGATCAGACAAGTCATGCCCCATGGTAGAGTCTCTTGTTTTTGTAATTATTCAATTATAAACTCAGAAACAGAAGGAATTAGCTACTTCATTCTGCTCAAGTTTTAATCCAGTTTGTAAGAGGTAATGGACACTAAAGTTTAGTGAGATCTTTATTCTGCCCGCAAATGCAAACTGAAATAGAGACAAGTCTGGGGAGTAGAAGACATCGATTTCTATTTTAGCTGGTGTATTTACCCACACACAGAACTCACGTTCACTCTCTCCAGAGAGGTTTTCCTGTGAGATGATAAACAAGTTTTAGAAAGAAATAGCATTTGACTCCACTAAAATAGAGCATGCGTGCGTGCGTGCATGCATACATACACACACACACACACACACACACACACACACACAGATGCAAAGGTAGGCACAGACTGAATGAGTTTCACGTATTTAAAACTTAGGAGTTACTTTTATAAATAGATGTGCCCATCCATCAAATCAGTCCTGTCCAAATGAAAACATTACTCTTTTTTTTTTTTTTTATTTTTGGGACCGAGAGAGACAGAGCATGAACGGGGGAGGGGCAGAGAGAGAGGGAGACACAGAATCGGAAACAGGCTCCAGGCTCCGAGCCATCGGCCCAGAGCCTGACGCGGGGCTCGAACTCACGGACCGCGAGATCGTGACCTGGCTGAAGTCGGACGCTTAACCGACTGCGCCACCCAGGCGCCCCGAAAACATTACTCTTACTTCAACTCTTGACTGTTGGGAGAGTTGGAAACAACGTCGAATCCACAGTTAAGTATTTGAGAGCAAAGCTTGATCCTTCTCCTCACTTACTCTATGACTTTTGGAAAAATGGGGAGCTTTGTAGTTTGATAAATATTTAGAAATTCTTCCTCTTACCAGGTGGAAGATATTTGCTTGACGTATTCAATTTGAGGCTCAGAGACTTCCCCAAACAAATCAGTATAATAACTTATAGTCTGAACTGTTGTTATTAGGATGTTATATGAATGCATATCCTATATTTGAGATTTTAAATTCATGCAAGGAATTGTCTTAGCCATCTTTTCCACATCGGTGACTCAAAGGAAGACTGAACTGGTTCAAAAGAACCAAAATCTATTCCAGGCTGACCCACCTGTTCCATTATTTGGGTAGAACACTGAAAGATGTTTAGGATTCATCTTTCTCAACTATAATGAATAAAATTGTTGGACGGGGCAATCAATCTTTCCCCTTTGCTTTCCAAATGCAAAATGATTTCTCCTAACTTATGCATCACTTCATTGTGTTCTTGACGCCAAATTCCACTGTATCCTATTCTCTCTCTCTCTTCCTTTCTCTCTCTGGGTACACGTTTATGTGCGTGTACCTGTGACCAAATCACCACTGGATGCAGCAATGGCCTTGCCAAGGTTAGCTTGTACTCTTTCATCAGTTGGATAGAAGCAAGCACACGTTACATGTGAACCAGCTTTCTCTAAAAGCATCTAAATATATGTATAAATTAAAATGACATGCATGGAGAAGCACTTGCCTACTTAGCTTGATAAATGCCCTCCACAGTTATGCCTACCACTCTTCACAATTCTTCTGTCTAGGATGAGATTTAGAACCTAATATACTAATGAAGTAATTGGAAGTCTTAATTTTATTCCCTAGATAAACTGTGAAGAATGGTGTGCCAGCAATTTGCTTACATTTGAAAAAATAAAAACTAGCCAAGTACTCTCCTGGAACTCTACTGTGGTGACAGTATCAGTCTGCCATGTATCATTGTTGTCACTTTATCTAGCAATGCTTAAAGGATGAATTAACACGTGAAATACGTTTAAGTTCCTAGAGTTGTAAAAAGACTTAGCAATTAATAAAAAATGTATTTTACAATTAAAAAGTTATTAATGTATATGCAAACAGTGCAAAGTGAGAGATTTCCTTCAATATAATGCTGGGTTCAGTAATTTTAAGAAGCATGGAATAAATTTAATGGGAAACAGGAAAGCTCCTGAAATTCACATGTTCTACTGGATATGCACATGTATCTGCTCATGTACATACACGTGATTTTTGAACTTTTCTCCTGGGTAGGTTCATTCAATGATATGTATTTACCATATGATTTTGTGCTCAGTGCCATGCTGGATATTGTTGGATATTTCCAGGGCCACATCCTGGGGAAGGGCTAACGATCATTTCATGGAAAGAAGAGCTAGCTGTAATTAACATAACTGAGAAGCAGGAAGAAAGGTGATAAAAAGCAATTGGTCGGTTGGTAGTAACACACAGGTAAGTAACAGTATATCCCCGTCCCCTGGAGCATTTGCTGAGGCCCTCTCGTCAGACCCTGTGCAGGCAGAAATCACTGGCGATGGTGAGGACAGCTGATGCACCTTGTAGACCGGCGGCCGTGGCAGAGGAATGTCCGGCCCTGAAATAATGCTGGAAAATCCAAAGGCACTTGGTTCTGTGTGAGCTACCTTGTAATTTGTGACATCCAATACTTGTAATGGTTTGCATCAGCAGTACCAAGAGTAAGATTCCTCCCTCAGAGCTATAAATAGTGAAGACAGGACCCCACATGCACCAGGCAGCAGAGTTGCCATTGAAGGTGAGGGTCAGGAGATGATGTAGGCGAGGACGAGCAGGTTAGGAAAAGGAAGCACGATCGTCAAGACAGATGAAGGGTCTTACAAGAGCGTAACCGACCAGACTCCACTGTTAACGTACCATTCATACCAAACACAGAAAAGAGAAAATTAGCACAGGAAACATATTGAAATATTCATAGCCAAATTTCCAGCTATGCTTTATCACCCATTTATTGTACGACAATCAGAAATAAAAAACTGTAGGGTGCCTGGGTGGCTCAGTCGGTTAAGCGTCCGACTTCAGCTCAGGTCACGATCTTGCAGTTAGTGAGTTCAAGCCCCACGTTGGGCTCTGTGCTGACAGTTCAGAGCCTGGAGCCTGCTTGGGATTCTGTGTCTCCCTCTCTCTCTCCTCCTCCCTCGCTCACATTGTCTCTCTTTCTCTCTCAAAAATAAACATTAGAAATATAAAACTGTATCTAAAATGGTTAATATATTGTGTGAATTTTATAGAAGCCGTATTTGGATTAGTTTGACTTAGTGTAAAGGCTTACCTAGGAGAATTTATTTCTCTGATATTTGAGTACATTAACGGTCCCTAGGATTAATATTTCCTTAAAATAGATATGCCCCTACATAGAGGTACAGGCTGTAAACTCACAATCTCCACTTAGAAATTTAAGCATGGTGCTTAAGGTCACTGTCCTGTGACTTTTCCAAAGAGACTTTAGCCTTGGCTGTGCTTGAGGCAAAATCTGTGCCATCCATAAAAATAATTAATTTTATCTTGTAAACACTGTTGTATATTTTGGTTGCATATGTATATATCATATGCCGAGGTTATCAGTGCATTTTTAAATAAAAAATGGAAGGCCATTCAAGGCTAATGTTCTCACTGCTAATATCTTCCATAAAGATCTTATATTTTTTTCACTAATTCTGCAGAGTTTGCCGAGTTGTGGTATGAGTGTAGATATTCAACGGAATATTGACACCAACTTTGCCTCAAATCCTGGAGTATTTTATAATTAAAAGGTTATTAAAGGGGCACCTGGGTGGCTCAGTCAGTTGAGCATCCCACAGGCTCAGGTCAGGATCTCGCCGTTTGTGAGTTCGAGCCCCGCATCGGACACTGTGCCGACAGCTCAGAGCCTGGAGCCTGTTTCAGATTCTATGTGTCTCCCTCGTGCCTCTTCCCTGCTCATGCTCTGTCTCTGTCTCTCAAAAATGAATACACGTTAAATTTTTTTTAAATAAAGGTTATTAAATAATGGAAATATGCTATATGGCTTTACGATTTGCATGTTCTTACCCTAAACGTCCTATGATTATGTTATGAGCAGATTCCATCTCTGAAGCTCTAAGAAGAATTAAATTTCAAATTTCACGTTACACAGAGCAGAGCAGCAGGGTGGGGCAAGCAGGTTACTGGGTGCTAACTGTAGAGGGCGCTGCACTTCTCAGCTCCAAGCTCTGAAGAGTTTTCAAAAGACCATCGATCCCCGGCAAACTCACAACTCACCGACAGAAGTTCTAACGGACTCTAACGCTTCCCCACGGATCACTGATATGTTCCTTATGAGTCAACGTACCCTGAAGGCTTGTGCAAAGATATTCTGTTAGACAAAAGCTAAAATACGTGTTGGAAAATTCTCTCAGATGGAACAAGTTGGCATGAAGGTGAAGGCCCTTCTCTTATGTCCTAATCCTTCGTGTGTGAAGAAAATGAATTCAGACATCAGTACAATTTTCTTGAGTTTCACAAGGCCATAAAACTTCGTGAAAATAAAAGATTCATTTGTATCTACAGGTATGCGTGAGTATAGCAGTGCACAGCTCGGACAACGCTCAGGAAGTATGGCGGGAAGTGCGCTTTCACAGTAAGAGCCAAGGACCTGGAGTCAACAGTGTAAGATCTCTGGACTTAAATTCTCACTCAACCAACTCACAAATTATGTGAATTTGGTGTGTGTGTGTGTGTGTGCACGCACCCTCTCTCTCTCTCTCTCTCTGTGCCAGTAATTTAAAAAAAAAAAGTTCTGTGTTAGGTATTACTCCCCTTGAGTCAGGCACTCTAAGGTAAGCCAAAAAAAGCTTGCCCCAAACCCCTAATTTCATCTCTAAGTTGGTATATCATTATATTTTAGCACTGTGATAAAAATAAAGCAAATTATTATAAGTAATAACATTCTCTGAATTGTGTAAAATGCTTCACAATGTTGGGTTTTTTTCCCCCTAGTCAATAAGAGAAAGTTCAGAATGGCTACAGGGGGGCCATTAGCGGCCTTGGGTCAAAAAATGTTAATTGACCAAACTGAGAATTTAAACTCATTTTCTGGCTTCATTAGCCCAATTTTCTTGTCAGCTGATTTAACCAGTAACAGACCTAAACTGCCAAAAAACAGAACTGCTATGTATCCTAGCAGTGAGCTGACAGATATAGGAAACCATTTCGGCAAGAAACCCTGTCACCTGTCTCTTCAGCCCGAATTTACAGTGATTATTGCCAAAGTCACTCAGTGGAAAAGAGGACTGGACCTTTGACTGCTCAGCTACATAGTTTTAAACAGTTATTAACAATACATTTTTAGAAAATGTCAACATATCCATCAAAGCAGAAGTCTTGTTAAGAAAAGAGTTTGAAAAAAAAAACTGAAAAGTTTCAATGCTGGAAAAAAGAAGCTTTCTTTCCCTCTGAAAATTCAAAACTGGATGAGCAGAAATTAACATAATTTTCCAAGAGCTCACTCCAGATACAGAATTCTGTCATATGGAATTTTAGCCTAAAGGAGATACCTTACATCCTATAAACTTTGTGTGAAAGAAAAGAATATAAAATCTCTAAATTATCACCACAAAATTTAATTTATGAGTATAACAATAATATGTTCTTTCAAAAACAGAAAAAGTTTTCTTCATTAAGATTCTGGTGTCATCTGACCATGTAGATTTATTTTAAAAATTGTTATTGAGGGAAACAATCAACCTTTGCTTTCATTTTTTAAAATACTGATTTTGATGAGTATTTTGATCAGAAACAAAGGACAGTGAAACAAAAGAGCTATAATATTATCAATTGTAAATAGTATGTGTCAGTTTCTATCATAACATATGTAATTCTATTTACTACATTATCTCAAGATTATTTAAATTGATTTAAATCCATTGTTTATTTTGGGTTCTGCCAGTATGAGAGGCAGGGTGACCAGAGAAACTTGGGGGAATTGCTTACAGGAATCAACCAAAACACTGAATAAAATTAAAAATACATATCCACATGATGACAGTTGTGTTAGTAATAAGGTACGGAAACCTTAGAATGCCATAAATAACATGAAATTGGGAATACAGGGAGGTCAGAGGTTGCCTTGAATCAACCTTTGCTCTAGGAACTTCTAGCGCAGACCTTAGAGTTTAATGGGTCTTACAGAGAGATAATCTAAGGACCCCACTGTGAAAGGGTGAGGCAATGACCCCCCCCCAAAAAAAGCTGGGTCTCCTAAAAACCAATGCTTACAATGGACAAACTAAGCATGAAAAGCAGAAACGCTCCTTAAAGGTAGACAAAATCAGAAGATTCCGCCCTAACGATCCCTAACCACAGGCTGAGTATCACATAGTATTAGAGCTCACATTCATAACACGTGTACCCATCTAACAATGCACAGGCAAAAATAAAAATAATGATTGTCCTAGATTTGGAAGTCCTTGAGGGACCTGCCAGAAGCAACTGTACTTTCTGGAGAAACGCAGTTAAACTTTCAACAAATTCCCACCAATAAAGTGCAAGTGTCACGGTCCCACCATAAAGTTCACAAAAATACGTGAGGAAATAATCCATCATGAGTGAGAGGTAGGAGACCCACCAAACTGCAGATCATACCGCATACACTGGAATTTCCAGATCCAGAATGAAAACATATCAGTGTATTTCAAGATACAAAGTAAGGTATTGAAATGTTATGCATGAAGAAAGACTGTCAAAATATCCAGGAATATTTGTAAAGGAAAGAGTTTTCCAGAGGTTAAAAATGCAAAGACACACACACACACACACACACACACACACACACACACAGTATGTGAAGCTGGCAACTCAATCCAGAATTAAGGAGTAGCCTATGATCAGCAGAATACAGACCTGGCACCCCGGAGAACAGAACAACCACACAGAACACAGCACAGACAGACGAGAAGGCGGGAAGTGTGCGTGTGGGTCTGAGACACTATTGGTGGAGTGAACCTATGATATTAGAAACTAGCATTAGAATAGGTAACACCGGGGAGGAAGGAGAAAGGGACAGATTCAGACACACCGTGGTGCCTTTTCCTTCTCTGCTCTCCTCCTCCGCCTCCTCCTTGCCTTAACTGTCCGTCCGTCTCATGTGCACTCGGTCCAACAGCAGACAGGAGGTGACCGTCTAAAGCTGACGGGGACATAAGCAGGTACGGAGACCAACACCAGGAGTGCGGGGAGGGCACACGAGCATGCGGAGCCTGAGGGTGTGAGGGTGGCATCCACACGGGGAGGTGAAAACACGGAGGACTTTTTCTCTAATAAATGAATAAATAAAAGCCAAATGGAGCCATTTCCTCAATGTTAGAGAAGGCAGTTACAAACATGGAAAGAAAGAAAACAAGAATGCACCCTGGGATGTGAGACTGGATTTGGCTGTATCTATGCGCACTCAAGACTTTTGATGAGACACAGAGAAACAGATCGAAGCATAACTCAGGTGGAAATGCGGACAAGAACACATTTTACAGCTCGTTCACTGCGAGAGCCGGGAGCAGCAGCCCCCAATAGCAACAAACATCACAGAGATTCACATTTTGGCTTCTAAGTCCCATCCTTCTCTGAAATGCACCAAGCGTCCTGGTACGGGATAAAGGCATATAAAAGGGGACGACGATCCGTGAATAACTTCTGCCAGATGGCAAGAAATGCTCAGAGATGCAAGTATGCCAGAAACACACAGAAGCCAAAGACATTCCTATTGGCTAAGTGGAGAAACTTGACCATTAAAGTGACAACAACAACAGCAACAATAAATAATGGGTTATAACATCAAATAAAGCAGGAAAACATGAATCCAAAGTGCTATAAATCAATAACTTGGAGTTTCATGAGAGACAAGACTGCTAGAGTTTCAAAGTAACTCCTACGAAAACATGTATCCACTTCACAGGAAAAACCTGACATTTCTGGGTGATCAAGTCTGGGTGATCAAACCTCATTCCAGTGAGCGACGCGACCCTCACCACTAACAGGGAAATCTGAAGTGTGCAGCACCTCATCAGACACGTTTACAAGAACTCGGCACTGACTCAGGGAAGCTCCCGCCACGGTGTCTGAACCTGGGTGGTATCATGAAGAAACATCACACAAAACCGAGCTCGGCGGCATCTTCGAACATGCCAAGGTCGTAAACTTAAGGGATAAAGAATTGTTAGAGGCTGGAGGAGACCAAAGAGACTTGAAAACTCCATGCAACACATGCCTGTGAGCAGAGCTGTTTGGCCATAAAGGGCATTATTGGGAAAAGTGTAACAGACTCCGAATGTTGTACAGAAGCAGTCCATCAAGGTTTGTTGTCACATTTGACGGCTTTATTGAGATCAAGTAGTAGATTATCCTTCTTTGTACTAAATATGTAGTAAAGTATTTCTGGTCATAGCATCTGGTCAACAACACACAAATAGTATAGAAAAAAAACTTTGTTCTATATATGCAACTATTTTGTGAGTTTGTGAATACTTCAAAATAAAACTATTTTATTGTACACATTTCTTCCTAAATTGCCTTCATTTATAACAATGGTTTCTTTTTTTTTTTAAGTTTATTTATTCTGAGAGACAGAGAGCGTGAGCAGGTGAGGGACAGAGAGAGAGGGAGACACAGAATCGGAAGCAGGCTCCAGGCTCTGAGCTGTCAGCACAGAGCCCGATGTGGGGCTCGAACCCGTTAACCGCAAGATCATGACCTGAGCCCAAGTCGAACACTTAACCGACTAAGTCACCCAGACGCCCCTATGACAGTGGTTTCTAAATCTCTTTTATTATTTTTAATTTCAAGCTTATATGCTTTTTTTTTTGCCATAACCTCAACCTTTTTTTAATATTTATTTTTATTTTTGAGAGAGAGAGAGAGAGAGAGATCAATTGATCACATGAACGGGAGAGGTGCAGACAGATGAGGGGACAGAGGATCCAAAGCAGGCTCTGTGCTGTTAGCACAGAGCCTGATGCGGGCTTGAACTCAGGAACCATGAGATCATGACCTGAGCTGAAGTCGGATCTTCATCCAACTGAGCTACTCAGGTGCCCCTCAACTTTCTTAAACTACTACAAGATGTATAATTATTACTAAAGGTAAAATAAATAAAAATTCATGTGGGTTTTTTTAAGGGCTTTTATGTCATTGGAGGTCCTATATTGTACAAATAATAGAATGAAAGTATTTTGAGGATGAAATTCATAGTTCAAAATGCATTTACAGAAATCATTTTTATTATGAAAAGTTATACTAAATTCAACAGTTTCCATAGATGCTGCACATACTTTTTCATTGAAGAATATGGATTGGTGTGTTGGAAGAAAGGGAGGGCATACTGTTTCCAGAAAAAGACTGAAAAGTAAGTTACATCTTTCTAAAATTAGTGAAGCAAGCTCGAAGTGTGTGTATTCGTAAGGGTTTTCCACTGAACCTCAACTGTAATAAGAGCTCAGGGAGTGGGTAAACTGCACACTGGGTGCAGATTAAGCAACTTCAAAGTCATGTTTCAATACTCCATGGTGTTGTGTGGAAAAATTACAACATACAGCTACTGTCCAAACGGTACCCTAGTGACCCGAAATGTCGAATGTGGGATTTCTTTAAGGAAGAAGCTTATGCACTCAACTTTGGTTCAGTAATTAACACTTCATTTTAATTTTACTAAAATTTTCTGTCAAGAGTAGTTTGTATTTCAAACCATATTTATGTAAATACATATACCTGCAAAACTATGATAGAAAGTAAATGCCTTTAAATCACTAAAAACTTTTTTTTATTATTTTAGACAGAGAGAATTAGTAGGGGAGAGTGGCAGGGGTGGAGAGAGAGAGAGAGAGAGAAAGAGAGAGAGAGAATTCCAAGTAGGTTCCACAGTAAGCACAGAGTCCAACACGAGGCTTAATCCCATGCCCCTGGGATGATGATGTGAGCTGAAATCAAGAATGAGATGCTCAACAACTAAGCCAGGTGCCTGGCTCATCCCTAAAAACATTTACAGTAGAACCATGGACCAACTATTTCTCAGATATACAAAAAATTTCATAATTCAGGATTATCTCAAAAGAAGTAAAAATGTCCCAAACAGCCCACAAAATTCTGAATTACTCTTAAGAACAAGAATATTATTTTTCCAAGTCAAAATTACACATTAATATGCTAACTTGATATTGAGGGGTAGTAAGTAAAAGCTAATATTGAGCCTGAAACAATAAAGCACTAATACCTCATGTCTCATGATACCAAAATAAACTTTCTCAGGAGAAAACCAGGTTCATCTCCTGAAAGCAAAGATAATAGGTAATCGTGCTTTACAGAAAAGACGATAATTATGTTAGCATGTCATTTTGTTGCTCGGGGAAGGGAAGGCCAAGTATGGGTTTATTGGTAGGTATGCGTTATTCTTACAGATATTGTAATCACATGGAAATATAAGGTACATTTTTAAACAGTCCTCTATTCCTTTTTATTTTTTATTTTTCATGGATTCAGAAATTAGTTTCTGGGCACCTGGGTGGCCCAGTCGGTTTGAGAGTCCAATTCTTGGTTTCAGCTCAGGTCATGATCTCATGGTTCATGAGACAGAGCCCCACGTTGGGCTCTGTGCTGACAGTGTAGACCCTGCTTGGGATTCTGTCCCTCTCTCTGCCCCTCCCCTGCTCACACTCCCTCTCTCATAAAGTTGATATCTAAAAACCATGTATTTTTAAAAAAAATTTTTTTAACGTTTATTTATTTTTGAGACAGAGAGAGCATGAATGGGGGAGGGTCAGAGAGAGAGGGAGACACAGAATCCGAAACAGGCTCCAGGCTCTGAGTGGTCAGCACAGAGCCTGATGCGGGGCTCGAACTCACGGACCGTGAGATCATGACCTGAGTCGAAGTCAGACGCTTAACCGACTGAGCCACCCAGGCGCCCCAAAAACCATGTATTGTAAAAACAAGTACCTGACGAACTTCTTAAAAGTATTAGTCTGCTAATCATCCACCAAGTCCCTTTTGCCATATTCCACCTTTTAGTGAAGAATGCGCCAGTTTCAGAACAACCGGCCAAACAGGGACAAGTCACGTCTCCTGGCCTCCCCGCCTCCGGCTGTTCCGTGACAGTTGGTGGAAGGTTCGGCACAACTTCGGTAGCGCGTGTTGATGAAACCAGTTTGCATTCCATTTTCTCTTCTCCTTTTCTGCAGGCAGTCAGCAGAAAGTGGCAAGAGTTGGAGTCAACAACGCGTCAAGGAACACACACATGGAGACAGCGGACAAAAAGGCAGAAGGAGTTCTGAGTTACTCGATTCACTTAATTTGGGGGTCTCTTTACGACACCTTAATCTGTACACTAACTCAGAGGCTTTGCACCTGGGGGTGCGTGAAGATTCTCTGAGGAGTATGAAAGCACAGACAGATTTAAGGGACTTAACTGTCAACGCTGTAACTTCCATATAGCCCCTTAAGAGAAACGGTCTGCCTGAGAACTTGCCGAGTCATCCACAGCCCTTCTCCAGCTTCACAAAACAACGGCAGGAATACCTATTTAACCATCCCCAATCTTCACACAGCACCTAGCTCAGGCTGCGGAAATCCCCCCATGGTATAAAAATGGGAATCCATGATCCCACAGGACTTCCTGTGTTCCCCTGTCATAGAAAAGTTAAGTGACAGAAGCCAATGAAGGAATCGAGATTCAAAACTTGGCCACTGGCCCCAGTGCCTGTCTCTTGATCACAAACCAGACTCCAGAAAGACAAGCCCACAAGACAAAACCATCATGCACAAAGCTCTCCCCCTGCATCCTCTGTTTCTGAGCCATATCAACAGCTATCCTCAGGGTGTGAAGCCTGATTAGGATAAGGGGAGAGGCACCGAATGACCTTGGAGTCCAAGTTTTAAAATCAAAATAACGGAAAACTAAAATTTATGGAACATCCACCATGTGCCAGGCACTATGCTAAACCATTTACAAAGACGTACAATAAGTCTGTGAGAAGTGCACGATTATACTCGTTTTACGGAACGCGGCACACGGAGGTAAAGCTAATATTTCAGAGTAGCACAGGAAGTAAGTTGTTAAGGAAGCGTTCAAAGTCATGCCCCCCGCTGTATAATCAACTTGCTCTGAATATACAGCGGGGGCATTAGTTTGTGTTTGTGCAGCCGAACACCTTAATCGCAGATAGCACGTCTGGTAAATAAGTATTAGCAAAGGCGGGCATAAGTGCGTTCAGGATCCCTTCAAAGTTTGTATTCTCTGAAAGGCCAAAAAGTTTACTAAGCAAGGAATGCTTTTTGATTGCTCAGGGTGTGACAGGGAATCTACAATACAGCGTCAAAAAATGCTGCTACTCTGTATATTGAGAATGATAACTACTTTGCTTTTATACCTACCTATGTAATTAATCACATTGGATGGCCTGTCTGTTAGAATCATGGATTTTCAGAGAAATGCAAGCTGCTATAAATCTTCATGTGTACGTATTAGTGTAGACATTCCTGTCTGTCTCACGGGTAAGCAAGCTAGGATTGAGACCTCTGGGTTGTATGGGTCACTCTATGTGTAATTTTATAACTACCTTAAAATGTTTCCCAAAGAAAGTGTGTAACCACATAAATCGCTTCAAAGAACGTCCACGTCCACGGTTGTGCCATTTTTACTTCACCTTTCCTGCCAGTGCTGCATGAGAGTTCCAGCTGACTTACGTGCCTAACAACACTTGATTTTCTCCATATTTTAAGTTTTAGCCATTTAGGGAGTATGGAGCTGGGCGTCTTGCTGTTTTTAATTTGCATTGCCCCGAACACTATTTTTCTTCCTTTTTTGCTATTCATTTTATTTATTTATTTATTGGATTCCTATTTAAATTCCAGTTAGTGAACATCCAGTGGAATATTAGTTCCGTGTGCACAGCAGAGCAATTCGCCACGGCCAGACATCACCCGGTGCTCCTCACGAGAAGTGCCTCCTTCCTCCCCATCATCTATTTCAGCCTAATTTTTGAGTACAATACATTAAAGTATTGCATGAGCTATTTAGTTTACATATCTAGGATAGACACTAACTATAAATATTACCAAATAAATCATGCTATGTATTTTAAATCCTGTTTCAGCTTTAACACTCTAATTATCCAAATATGTCCATGTTAGAAAGTATGGATCTATCTCATTTATTTTGGTGACTACAAATCACGTCTTATCCATTTATCAACATACCATCCTTGATTAATTTTAGAACATTCATAATACTTCCAATTTTTGTTACACCAAACAACTCTATAATAAAAATGCTTGTGCAGAAATTTGATATAGCAGTCGACTTCTAGAACTAGGATACATTTTCTCAAACTATAATTGCTAAATTTGTCCATTTTAATTTTTCACGTGCATGTTTTTTATTTACTTTTAATGTTTACTTATTTTGGAGAGATAGGGAGACCGAGCATGAGCGGGGCAGGGGAAGAGACAGAGGGAGACACAGGTCACATGCACACTTAGAGGGTCCACTTCCATGGACGCCTGCAAACGTGAAGGATCATCGTTCTTCTCCACCTTTTGACATTACTTTTCAAGTCACTTTGATTATGATCTATTGATAAACTTGGGAAAGACTTATCCAAATCTACTAGAATCTATTAGATATATGGTAGTTATTGAAGTACTTTTCATGTTTGGGTAAGACTAGAAAAGTATAAAATCTGGAAGTAACTTAACATTAGTTGCTTATCCTGTGAGAAATGCATCATTTAATTCAACGTGTCTGAGTTCTCTGTTTGCCAAGCTTTGTTTATGTACTATGGCTAAACTGGTGAAGAAGGCAGACAAAACATCACATTTCACAGACCTTACCTTGAACGGTGTTGGGCATATAATAAATTCATAGTTTTAACAAGAAAACTACAAAATCTTTGATTAGCATTAAAGAAATATTTACAGAACACCTACACTCCTCAGGATATATTATTGAATAAAGCAAGAGAAATGTCCATCCTCGTGGACCCTGCATCTTAGAAATCATACACGGCAGAGAAGGAAGCACATCTGGAAATGCCCCAAAATGGCAGTCCAGGACATGGGGATCAGAGGGCAGTGGAAGCGCTCTGCGGGGAAGTACAACAGAGCAATAATGCGGAAGGATGAGCAATCGCTAAGGAAGGGACATAGAGGCTGAGGTGTGAATGACAAAAAGGGAACCATTAATTTGAAGATTGAAAGTCAGGGAGAGTAGATACTGCAAAGTCTCTACAGCAGGAACAAAACTGTCATATTTGAAGTAAAAACAAAGGGGTTGATCTGCTTAGAGCTTAGAGGCACTGTAAGAATCACAAGAGCGGGTGTCTGAGAAGCAGGCGTGGCCGAAGACTTAAGAAGCGCATGTGCAGGAGACGCCATTTGTTTGAGTCATGTAGAGTCTCAACTTAGAAAGTTACATGTATGTCTACCCTCAGAAACATCCATAGAATCATATTTCTGGGTGTGTGTGTTTCTGGAAAGAAGCACATGTTGACACGAGTGATGGTAGAAAATTCATGTTTCACTTGACCCCACTGACTTTTTGTTACGATCGGTTCCACGTTCTGAGTTGTTCCGAGGAGACGTTGGATGATCTGTTTCATCCCAAAGAGGCCAGAGGGACACACACACACACACACACACACACACACACACACACCAGGAAGTATGAACAATGGAAGAGACTGCCGGGTGAGTGAGGAGGAGGAGAGGGAGGAGAGGGAGGAGAGTGGGGAGAGAGGCCGGCACGTCACCGAAAGGCATGAGCAGCCTCGGTGACAACCAGGATGGATCTTCCCTGGTATTTGTGTCACTTGACTTAATCTGTCATCTCTCCACTTCACCAGACAGAAGAAATCAAATTGAATCTGTGATTCTTTCTATCCTCTACTGCTTTATCTAAACCTCACAGGCAGGAAGAAGAGGGATTACTTTGTCTTTATGTCATCTGTGCTGCCAACCCTTGTGACCATTAGCTAGTCCCGTCCTCAACCTTCAGTCCACACAAGCCACCAGCGAGTTCCCCTCCACGACCCTCTTTATTTTATTAATTTCTACGTTTTTATTGAAGTAGAGTTGATATACGATATCCTGTAAGTTTCACGTTACACCACAGTGATTTGATATTTCTGTGCATCACAAGACGATCCCCACAATAACTGGTTACTGCTGTCACATCATTGGTATGTTCCCTGTGCTGTACATTCTACATCCTTTGTCTTACTTATAATCAGAAGTATGTACGTTTTAATCCCCTTCGCCTGTGTCACCTGCCCCCCAATCCGTCCCAACCCATCCCCTCACTGGTATCCAACAGTTTCCTGTATTTGAGTCTATTTCTGCTTTGTTTTGCTTCTTCATTTGTTTTGTTAGAGTCCACGTATGAGGGAAACCATATGGTAAAAATCACTTTCTGCCTGACTTATTTCACTCAGGATAGTGCCCTCTAGGTCCATCCATACCGTCACAAGTGACGAGACTTCATTTTCCTCAGGCTGAATAATATTCCAGTGTGTGTATACACAACCCCTAGGCCTGCACTCTTCTATCCGCCATGTCCTCATCAGTGATGGCGGGTTGCGCTCCCTCTGGTTCCCCTTTAATCTGCTGTCATTTTCCAACATCTAGTCTTCCGCTTCTTCCTTGTTCTCTTTCCTGTTTGCTCTGCTCTTAAAGTTCTTAAAGGACATGGGTCTTTCTTTCTTCGTGTTACTGTTTTCTTTCATAGGGCTTCGCACTTGGAGCAGGTTAACAAAAATACTCCCATTTCCAGGAAGCCATGAGCGCCTATTCATGAGTTTCCTATCCCTGACCACCTCAACCCCACAAAAATCATCTTCTTCTCTCTGGTCTTAAAATAAAAAAACACTGTTCATCTATCAATCTACTTCCTCTAAAATAACTCTACCACTGGGAACCATTATAGTCCCTGAAGTCCTAAATTTGGAAAATCAAAAGGCAAGAAAATGTAAAAATATTTGGGGGGGTTTTGTATTTTGTTTCTGTTGTTGTTGTTGGTTTCTCTCTCTCTCTCTCTCTCTCTCTCTCATACTCCTCCATGAGTGGATGAGCACAGCATAACTGTCAGGTGATTCGCTGATGGTGACAGAGATGTTAGTGATGGTGGTGATGGTGAGGGTGGTGATGATGATAATGGCGATGATGACGATGGTGAAGGGTTGGTGATGGTGGTGGTGGTAATACTTTGCATTTGTGTGTGTGTGTGTGTGTGTGTGTGTGTGTGTGTGTGTGTGTTGGGGATGGGTATTGAAACCAAGAATAGATGAAAGGGTCCAAAATATGGAACGCAAGGCAAATACATCTATTAATCTTTCAAAATTCGTATGCTACCACTGAATAATAACATGACAAATTGAAATACCAGACTAGGATCCAAGTCAAATTTGCAAAGCACTTAGATACTCACTTATATATGACATTCAAATACTTGGTACACCTGACCCACAAGATGTTACAAACTTAAAATTTTGTTATTATGTAGATGTGTTCATTAGAGAAGCTCCTTGAGTCCTTATTTATTCATTTAAAAAAATTACATTTATTTTTAAGAGCAAGAGAGAGAGAGAGAGAGAGAGAGAGAGAGAGAGCAGGGGAGGGGCAGAGAGAGATTGGGAGACACAGAACCTGAAGCAGGCTCCAAGTTCTTAGCTGTCAGCACAGAGCCCAACGTGGAGCTCGAATTCACAGAACGTGAGATCATGACCTGAGCCGAAGTCAGACGCTTAACCAACTGAGCCACCCAGGCACCCTGAGTCCTTATTTATTTTAAAATACAGAACATGAGTTCCCCTTTTTCTGCTTACCACTCATGTAATACATTATATGAATTTATAAAAAATAGTATCAGTAATAATTATAGTTTTTGTTTTGTTTTGTTTTGTTTTTTGCTAATTTGCTGAGAAGTAAGCTCATGGAAGAGGGATTTGCTTTTATGTTTTCATTAGTCTGATTAGAAAACCTTGCCATAACAGGGGAACCTGGGTGGCTCAGCTGGTTACGCATCCGGCTCTCGATTTTGGCTCAGGTCATAACCTCATGGTTCATGAGTTTGAGCCCTACGTAAGGCTCTGTGCTGACAGCTTGGAGCCTGCTTATAATTCTCTCCCCTTCTATCTCTGCCCTCCCCTCGCCCCACCAAATAAATAAATAAACTTAAAAGAAAACCTTTCCATAATAATGAATTCAAGTATTGGAAGAATCCACATTTTCCTTATTCTTTTACTAGCTATCATTGAACAAATCATTGAAAAGTCTATGGATGCTACCTAGCTATATATACATCTTCAATATTATAAAAATACTAAAATGGGTAATGAAGCTAATTAAAGAAATCTAAAAGGGAAAGATAAAAGTTTCTAAGTATAATTGATAGAGCAAATCTAATTTGAAAGGTTAACAAGCACTTGAAAACCACTGAATCAAGTAAAGAGTGATGTACCTAATACATTTAGATGTAGTTAGAGGGCATATTCATTTTTATATATTAAAATCCGTATTTCATCATGCCAAACAAAATCTGAATTAAAAATTTTGCAGATTATATTATATAAAATCTTAATTAAGGTTTGTAATTGACTCAAAATTCAAATCCATTTTTGCAACTAAACAGGATTTGTATGTGCTCTTTATTTTAAAATATCACTATGAAAGGTCTTCATTTTCTACGTTTATTGGATATTATTTGGGTACCTGCTATGTCAGATGCCAGTGAACAAGGCTCCAAACCTATTCTCAAAAGCTAGTATGATCTACACAATGGTAAATGAAACAAAGAAGTGTAACAACTAATAAATATGGAGGGTTTAGAGAATTTTAATGGAGTATGTAGGAGAGGCACCTGACTGTGTTTGAGATGAGACAGGGAGGATTTGGGAAATGTTTCCAAGTGCAGCAGACTCAATGCCCAGGCATCACCGGTGGGGAAAGGAAAGAGCAGGGTCCTAAGCAGGGGAGAGTCAGCAGGTGACAGACACGAGGAGGAGGAAAACCCACATCTGTGCAACCCTACAGAGCTGGAAAAATTACATCCTAAAATGGGCAGAGGAGCGTGGGGGAAACACTGTTAGAGACACAGGCAGACTCCAAGGGCTTAAAGATCTCATACCCCAAAATAATGGGGTTGAGCTTTGTTTGAAAGTCCCTGTGGGTTTTTTTTTTTTTTAGTTTATGTATTTACTTTGAGACAGAGAGAGTGAGCATGGGTGAAGCAGAGAGAGAGAGGGAGAAGAGAATCTCAAGCAGGCTCAGCACTGTCAGCACAGAGTCCGATGTAGGGCTCAATCCCACAACCCCGGGATTATGACCTGAGCTGAGATCCAGAGTTGGACACTTAACTGACTGAGCCACCCAGGCGCCCCATAGTCTTACGGAGTTTTTAAACACAACATGTTCAGAGATGCATATTTAATCTATTTCTGAAGTATATTTTCTTGTAGAGATATTTAACAATAAGCATGCCACCCAGTACCCAAGAGCATTTAAAATGACAGAACCATGAAGATAGGAACAAAAAGATACAATGCAAGCCATCTTAATTTAACTCCTTTTCTTTCTTTTTTCCCCCACCCAAGTGGCTCAAGTGGATCAGAGGGGAAAGTCACAGAGATTAGGAATGTCAAGGATCAAGGGTGAGAGTTTTTCTTGACGGGTCATCTCAACAATGAAATCCTCTCTCTCTCTCTCTCTCTCTTTCTCTCTCTCTCTCTCTCTCTCTCTCTCACACACACACACACACACACACACACACACACACACACGGGGGGGGGGGGGTAAAGAGAATATGGAGGTGGCAAAGGATTTGAGAGGGAAAAACAAGCAAAAATGTGGGCAGATGACAGGGATGGGGAGTGTAGACGAAGTACATCCAAAAGGCCTTGCCTCGAAACAGCATGAGGGGAGCCAAGAAGGAAGGCACACTGATCTCAAGTTGCTTTGGTTTCATAAACAAAACCAGTTCCTCTTTTCACCCTGCCATATGGATCAGAAATGGAAAATAGTCAACTATCTCAAAATCAAATAGCCATTTAAGCCAGAACATCAAAAATCTCCCCTCCAAAATGCAACTTTTTCTGATAAATCACTCCTGTTCTCTCCTTCCAGATTTTGTCTCTCTATTCATGTTAAATGTGCTATTAATTTCATTTCCACATCACAGAAAATATATTCACTTTTGTGTCCGTGGCTCCAGTGTGCGAGACCAGTTAAAGTTATTACCGACACACTAGCAACCTGCAACTAAAATTTTATCTACAGAATTTTTCAGTGGTTTTTACCTAGCATTTTGCTTCATTCTAAGAGGGCTGCAAATTACCTAACAATTTAAACCAGAAATGTAATCAATATCTGAGAACAAAATATATTTTGGTTGGAAATCCTTCCATCTGGAATTGAAACGCACACACACACGCCCATGCACACGGGTGTTCTGGAACAGAAATGCTTCACACTAAACTGACTTACCACGGAGCTAATGCCCATCTAGACCCGCATGAATCGCTTTATTGTTTCGCGTAATATTTGCTATTGCAAAGACCCATCATGAGTGATTAGGAAATGATTGTTTTCCAACTGGTTGTTAGAGAACAGCTCTAAAATTATTTTAGGATTACAAAGTTTAATTTCTTCTATTTTAATGTGTTAAATCTCAGATTTTCAGTTTAAATTCTGACCAGATATTTAATAAAGGAAGGAAACATGGTGGTTATAAAGCTTGGTTGAGGAAGCTCTATCATAAGATGCTGTTTTAAGTCTCTTCATTTGACAGTCAATCCTCATTATGGGACTGTCGGTCCCAAGGTGACACTCAGCCTCGTAACGAACACAGATGAAGCCCATACAGTTCCCTCCTGCTCCAGAGACTGACAGAGGACTGGATTCACGCTATGCTATTTTTTTTTCTTTGTGTTATAGGCTTTGTCACAGGAATTAGGTTTTAGAATTTTATGGCGTCGTGTGTTCCTGGAGAGATAACATTAAATTGTATTGTTTTGATCTTTACCATGTTCCATAATTTCTCTGTATGGCCATTCTGATTTTTCCTTGTATGTGCTCGGAAGTCGATGACAAGACAAAAACGGACCCAGAAAATGCTGTTTGTACTTGATACTTGGTCAAAGGCAGGTGACTCAGGCCTCTTTCCCAGGGTATTCTGAACACTTTCTTGAAAGTGTTCTTTGACGCAGAGATATTTCAAATTTTGATGAAGTCCAGACTCTGGTTCATCGTCCTTAAAACCTAAATGAGCACCGGAGTGAGATAAAATCCCGTGAATCAGTTACCGGAAACACAATGCTATCATTTGGTGGTTTGGGGATCCCACTTCACGCACAAGGCAACTTGTCACAGAGACCATTAGTAACCTACCGCATGAGGAACAGGGGCACGTCTGTTCCCGCCCTTGTCCCCGCACGTGTGGGAGACCACTGCCCATACTGTCCAATAAACAGGAAACCACTGCAGCCTCTGACGAAATACTACTGAGCGGTGACTGCAAGTCAGCCGCACAAGCGGGAAGAGTCAGAAGACAGTGGCTGAGTTACGGTCTCTCACGCCGTGTATGGGACAAGCATATGCTCTGGAACTGGTTTGCTACGAACAGAATCAGCACCGATCGCCTTTTTAGTTTTAGGCTCCTTGATAAAGATGAACAAGCTCCCAAAACACTCAAATGTTTTGAGAACAGGATCTCACACGCCGCACACAGCCACCAGCCGTAGGTCCTTTGCCCGCACCTTCCAGGGCCACAGAACGTTCCAGGTGATGGCCTCAGAGCCACTTCATTTCCTAACACCTCGCTCAGCATCAGCTATGTCTCATGGACTCCTCGCACTACGTCCTTTATTCGAGGTCCACGGCCCTTAGGTGGACATGATTCCTGCCACTCACTCTCCTCCCGATAAATGTCAGTGAGAAGGGGCTTGCTCACGCGACGCTATATTCCGTGGCACACACACCGGGAAAAACCCACGATGCTGTGCCTTCTGTTGATTTCCTATTTCTACCACCCAGTATAGCCCTAAGGAGATCTGTGTTCGGTTACACTTTAACCTACTTCTGAATTTGACTAGTCTAGACACTTCATCTAAGCAGAATTAATTATACAACGTTTATCCCTCTGTGTCTGGCTTTACTGAGCACAATGGCTTTATGTGTCATCCATGCTGGGAGATGTCCCAAGACTTCAGTCGTCTCACTGCTGAATGATGTGGTCACGCACACACACGCACACACATTTTGTTTACTTGTTCATCTGCTGATGGGCATTGGACTGTTCCCACCGTCGGCTACTGCAAAAACACTGCAGTGAATACTGCCTGCCTGTCTCCAGTTGTTGGAGGTGGACTCCAACTGCTGGGCCACACGGTCATGCCACGCTCAGCCCGGAAGAAATCTCCCACCTGTTTCCCACGACGGCTGCGCCACGGGACGTTCCCACAGCACACTGTGCTACTTCCAATTTCTCCACGTCTTTGCTGACCCTCGTTCTCTTCTGACTGAGGCAGACAGGTGCAGCTGTGTCCATCCAGCAAGCCTGGGGCCCGACGAAGGTCCTCCTGTGTCGCGTCCCCTCCCTTCACTGCAGGATGGAAACCCTGCACCGTCCTGCCTGCCTGCTATATTGTGAGGACCCAGTCGGTCCTCTGTCATGATTTATACTGAGTATCCAGTCAGAGTAGAGGCAATATCATCCACGGCTTTGTTGACTAAAACTGCAGTGATGAAAGAAAATCAGAGTAAAGAATAAAACTGCCATCAGGGGTTAGTCTAAAAGAAAAAAAAAAATCACGTAAATGTATGTTTTGATTTTTAGTGTCCCCTAATTGAAAGAAAAGAAAAATAATCTGAGAATCAAAATATCATTAGAATTATACAGAAAGGATCTAAGTGACACATACTGTCCCTTTTCACATTGTTTCTCGCATTCAGAGAACATTCATTTCAACATTCCGTGGATTGGATTCTGTGAACAAAATCCACTTATTGCCACATGTTGGTTTGATAATTATTTCAATTCCTCCCCATTGAAAATGAATAGGCAAAGCAAAACAAGATGAAAAGTCCCTTAAAAATAGAAAGAAAAAATGGGGCGCCTGGGTGGCTCAGTCGGTTAAGCGTCCGACTTCAGCTCAGGTCACGATCTCGCGGTCCGTGAGTTCAAGCCCCGCGTCGGGCTCTGGGCTGATGGCTCGGAGCCTGGAGCCTGCTTCTGATTCTGTGTCTCCCTCTCTCTCTGCCCCTCCCCCGTTCATGCTCTGTCTCTCTCTCTCTCAAAAATAAATAAAAAACGTTAAAAAAAATTTTTTTTTAAAAAATAGAAAGAAAAAATAAAAGAGCAAATACGAAAAGACATTCAAATACCATAAAAATCATATATTCTCTTCTACCTTAGTTCCATCACTTGTCCGTGTTCCTTGTTTCAGGTCAGCTGAAAAGAGCTCCACCCCAGTGCCAGCTCATACCTAAGTCCTCTGTTTATTTATTTCAAGATTCCCCAGTGTTTCTGACAAAACCGATTTCTTATAAACCACACTTCACTCCATCAAGTTGGAATCAAGACCGCTGGTTATTAATGTTAGAAATCTTGCAAGGTTTGATATTTTTACTGGTATTTTTATTTTCCCAGACTTTTTCCTTTTGCATTGAGTTCAGCATCCTAGAGATTTCCGTAGGAATTTAAGGTTTGCATATCGTCACGACCAAGTCTCAGGTTTTCTATGGAAATGCAGTTTTCCTGAGAAATATCATGCATGTCCTACCCTTACCTCCCAGCAATGGCTTTGATTCATCACCACAAAGGACTGTATCTCGCTCATGCGTTCTTCTCTACACACCTCGCCTGCTCTTAAGGAAATGGGCCCTCCCTTGAAGGAATCCAGAATGATAACATCTGCTTGGGGAGGCACCAGCTTTAATCTGACTTTGGCTGTAATGTCCCATTGAAGCAGAGAAATTTTAATAGAAAGTTCCTGAGATGATAACCTTTCCTCATGTTAAGACTGTCTCTTTGCAGCTACTTAGAGCACCTTGTCTTTGGCATAAAAGGGCAACACTCTTCGAATCACAGAAGTGTATAAACACTGGGAATGTCACTGACTGTATGCTGTCCATCACGGCTGGATTACTGTTCCTCAGCAGATTGGTTTGCCCTTCTTTCTCTGCTCGTGAAGGGTCTGGCCCTCATCTGATGCTATTGTCCCTTGCAAGGAGGTCTTGCATGGAAGCAAGAGGCGGAGTAAGAAAGCAAGTCTGATTCCCTTTTTCTGTTCATCCTCCTACTACAACTCAGTCAGCATGAGGCCTCACGCACAACGGCCAGGGCACGAAAGCGTGCCTGATGTCTGACGGGTCTGCCTGTCCATCCAAAAGCGGTCGGCATTTGAGACTTTCATATCAAGGTTTGCGAATGTCTGCAGTCCAACGTCTTCCAGACTGCCAACGCCACGTATTAGCTCCCGCTACTGTCCACAACATTTTTCTGGGCCACTAATTCTGTACCCTTCATGAATGTATTTAGATGCCCAGACAGAATAACCCCCATTAAATGATTTAATCAGGTAAGCGTTTATTTGCTTGTTTGCTTCTAACCTGGTAAGAAATCAAGAGGTGGCTGTGAAGGATTGTGCGGTGCCTCCATTTCCATATCAAGGACCCTGGATCGTACTTTCTCTCTCTCTCTGTCCATCATTCTTAGCATGAATTCATTCCCCTCCCCATCACGCTTTTAAGATATCTGCAAGGCTGACTTGATAGGCGTGGGGCCTGCGTAGCGACACAAAGCCCTACTCTCAGAAGGGCTCGTGTAACTGAAGTCCCCGGGAGAACAAAGCACGTGCACAAGCACACGGGATGTGCGGGGTCAGCACATGAGCACAAGCTCCGGCCTCTGGGCAGGGAGAGCCGCGCACAGCTGTGCACCTGCTGGTCTCAAGGTACTAAATGTTACAGAGAATAATGAAATGCCATTGTATAGATTTAAAATTAAATTCCGACCGGGGTGCCTGGGTGGCTCAGTCCATTAAACGTCCGACTCTTGGTTTTGGTTCAGATCAGGATCTCGAGGTTCATGAGTTCGAGCCTTGTGTTGGGCTCTGCACTGACAGTGTGGAGGCGGCCTGGGATTATCTCTCTCCCTCTCTCTCTCTGCCCCTCCCTCACTCTCTCTCAGAATAAACACACTTTAAAGAAAACAGATTATAAAAACATAAAAACTAAATTCAGACTTACAAAAAAGTAATTTGTTTGAAAAATTAAATAGTTTAGAAAAGTTCTATAAGAATCATCAGCTCTAGATGGACTAAAATTGTTATCCTGAAATAATTGATTAGAAATGCATATCCAAGTTTTGTCATCCTCCAAAACACAATTAACAGCTGCAGTAATGATGATATAAGTAGAAAGATCTTTCTCAAAATTAAAAAGTTTAAAACTTATTTGAGATCTTGCATTTGCCAACAGAAATTGGTATCACTTTCAACTATCGTGCTTACAAATGAAGTTGCCAGAAGTATGTATTTTGATAACCATTAAATAGACATGCAGAAAAATGAGACAAAAAATCTTTGATCAAATGACACATTAATAAATTATGTTGTTATATAAATTAATGGATGAAAATATTGTATGCCATTTGTACTATTTTTCTGCCATTATATTGTTACTTGTGTATTAGTACTAAGCCTTGTAAGTCTTAAAGTAATGAAATACTTGAAAGGAAATGTTCTAAATTTATCCACCTACTTTACCCCTGCTCTTTGAACAGGGTGGGGGGGGGGTGGCTATTTTCATTTGTACCAGATTCTGCAAATCATGTGGCTGGTCTTGGATGTTTGTTATTAAGTGTAAGCAATATATCCATGTTGCAGCCAGGAAAATGAGAAAGAAGTCAAAAAAAGTAAAAGGAGAATGGGAGCATATCTGTACCCCTTCAAAATGCAATTTTTTCCTCACCCACTGGTTACTGGCCATCTCATTGGCCGTAATTGTATCACATAACCTTTTAATTTCAAGGAAATTTTGGAGGCAGAGCATGCTAATGGGGCACTTGGCCACTCTGGAAAAAAGTCTGTGTAGACCTCTCTTTGTAAGGGAGAAAGGGTGAATGGGCAGTGAGCTACCCACAGGGTATTTTTCATTCTGTCAGTGTTCACCAGGTACCCATGGCTCTCCATGTTATCACCTCCAATTCCCTTTCTTTCTAAGAAGCATTTATAATACCCCCTTTATTACTGTGAAACAAAATTCTGAAAGAGTTGTATGTGTTACACAAAAAACATAAAAATAAATCAATATGATGGCCAAAATTAGCTCCCTTATTCTAAGCAGAACTAAAGATTAATTATAATACTATACTATAGAACTATAAAACGAGGCACTCAAATAAATAGACATTAGACGTCACAATAAATTGGTCTTAGTTAACCCTACACACAGAATCATGCATAGTTAGGCTAATTCATGGTGCCAGCCGCACTCTACAGCCCAGTAAACATAACAGGCAGCGTTGCCCCCAGTGATGTGATCTTCTGAAATTGAAGGGGGGGGGGGTTAAAACCTAAAGATCCACAGAAGATAAACTGTGGTTTCTCTTTATTTACACTGAAGTCACAATCCTGAAAGCCTCAGCATATGTTAAAATGATGTAGACTGAAGAGTTGGGGTCTGGACTCAGGTGAAGAAGTGTGTCTGTGACACAGATACCCGAGGACAACAACGGGCATTTTCATGCTCGGGTAGGAAGGTCGCGCACCGCACGAGGTCTCTGATGCCCCGGGCCCGCGCTCCGCGTACCAGTAACACTCACAGCCGGAGTGATCCACACCCGCCATGAGGAGAGCATCCCAGAGATGCCCCTCCAGGTTAGACCTTCCCCAGAACACCTGCTGATTCGCAGGTCTTTTCTCTTTCTTTCAGGAAAGCAGGTTTCTTTAGAACGTCACCACTCTGTTTTGTGACGGCTCCTGGCTTCCACAGCCCGGACGGAGCTCACACCTTCCTGACGTCTCTTCCCCGTCCTCCCAGACGTCCCGGTCCTCACGTGCATCCTGGCACTTCACACCTTCACCCGCACTCCGCCCGTGCATGGAAATCCTGGGTCTTTGTGGAAATACCTACTCAGTGGTGCAAATGCCTACTCAATTCAAAACGAAGACGTCTGTCGATCTTAGCCTTTGGGATCTGGCTATTTCCTTCTCTGGCAACAATTGTACCCTGCTACCAAAACTCAGTCCTCATGAAACTTCAGCAGTTTCCTGTCCTCTTTGAGCCTGCATTTCCTAACGCGTCACTGAGGCTATGCCGGGATGTATGTCACCTGGTGATAACGATAATGCGGTGAGACGGTGTGTGCGGTGATGCACTTAGTGCTGCCTTACTTCATGGGATGCTCTCCGTCAAGTATCATCAAAGGCTCTCATGTGCCACTGTACCTAAACCATTTTTACGAGTCCTCCCATATTGCCTCTATGGCTAAAAGGACGCTTAAAATTCCCATCTAGGGGCGCCAGGGTGACTCAGTCGGTTAAGCACCCGACTTCAGCTCAGGTCATGATCTCATGGTCTATGAGTCCGAGCCCCGCGTCGGGCTCTGTGCTGACAGCTCAGAGCCTGGAGCCTGCTTCAGATTCTGTGTCTCCCTCTCTCTGTGTGTCCTTCTCCCTCTCTCACTCTGTCTCTATACAAAATAAACAATAAACATTAAAAAAATTTCAGAACTTTCCCATCTAGCACTTTATTTGTGGTGTAGCATACGGTAAAAACTATTTTTGAGGGAATAAATAAATGTGTGCATTAATATTTCACAATGTGTGTGGGCAGAGGTATGGGTATGTGATTCTGGAAAGGCTATCTTGTTTTGAATTAATTTTTCTATGATATTTGGATGTCCTCACTAAAGTTAAACTTAAAACCTAAATTAAACTGTCCACCCCCATACATCAGCCTGATAGTAACAACACGGCTTATCAGAGTAGATCGCACTTGAATAGAAAACTTGACGGGAGTGAAAAATTCTCACACTTTTTTTTTTGTCTCACAATAATACTCTCTAGAAAGCCACATTATTCTGTGCAATGTCAGGAGAGGATCCAAGAAAAGAAACATAAAATATTCTGGCAAGAACACTTGGAAAGCTGTTAAATACTGTTCAGTTAAATACCGTTTTTGTTTGTTTTTGTTTTTAAACATTTACTTATTTTGAGAGAGAGAGAGAGAGCAGTGAGCGAGGGGCAGAGAGAAGGAGAGGGAATCCCAAGCAGGCTCCACACTGTGAGCACAGAGCCCGATGTGGGGCTCGAACCCACCAACTGTGAGATCACGACCTGGGCAGGAACCGGGAGTCGGAGGTCTCTGCGACCGCGCCCCAGGCGCCCCGACAGGGCGCAGGGTGTCCCCCCAGGTGCACCTGTGCAGCCCCCGCGCCGCCTGGCCGGGGTCAGTAGAGCACAGGCCCACACGTGCCCGGGCAGGAAGGCAGGTGGGTCTGCACTCGTGGGAACGGCGCCCCCGGGGAAGAAGCCGGGGGAGGGGGGGGGGGGCTGAGCAGGCAGCAGCTCCGCGGGTCCTGAGCCATGAGCCGGTCCGGCCGACCCGGCCCCAGGGGGCGCTCACACGAGACAGCCGTGAGTGTCCGGGGACCTACGCGACGCGCGTCTGACCCAGCCCAGCAGAGCCCAGGGCGGTGAAGACGAGGGACCGGCCTCGCCGACGACGGGGTGCAGGGAGCTCACCGCTCCAGGGCGGGTGCCACTCGGGCCTCCGGAAGGGCGAAGCGCGCACCGGCGTGTCCGCGGCGGCCCTCGGAGGGGAGCGACCACTCACCTCCCGGGGCGGGGGGCGGCACGGAAGGCGTCGGGACGAGGGCGGGGGACGGCCCAGGGGCCGTGCGCTCGCAGGGCAGTGCTCCCAGGTCGGGTGCTGGGGACGCACCCCGCTCCCCTGGGTCAATGGCTCTTCACCTGCGGCGGGAGGTCCCCCCATGAGACAAGGGCTAGCTGTGCATGCGCCGCAAACAGCCACAGAAGGCCAGGAAGGCGGGGAGTCCCCCTCCCCTGCGGGGTCCAGCCGGGGCAGGCGGTCAGGAACTCGAATGATTGGACCTTTCGTCTGGGGGATGAAACAGTCTGGAAATCTAAAGTGGATAAAGGCATTTTTTTATTACCTAAGAATGATCGCAAGAAAAACAACGAGGGTAGATCCAGATTTCAACCAAGAGAGAAGGAAAACTTGGGGCCCCCGGGTGGCTCAGTCGGTTAAGGGTCCGACTTCAGCTCGGGTCATGATATCCCAGTCGGAGGGTTCGAGCCCCCGCATGGGGCTCTGTGCGGACAGCTCAGAGCCTGGAGCGGGCTTCGGATTCTGTGTCTCCCTCTTTCTGCCCCCTCTCCTGCTCATGCTCTGTCTCTCCCAAAAATAAACAAACACTAAAATTAAAAAAAAAAAAAAAGGAAAACTCAGCCCCACAGAGTGGTTAACGATGGACGTAGGAAAGAAGAGAATGAACCTATTTTCTCTTAATAATCACTGAGTCCCACTTCTTCAGTTTACAAATTATACAGTCTGTTCGGTGATAGTATTTTACATTCCAACTCGTCACTGGCACGGGTTTGAAAATAAGGACAGCGCGTGGCAATGTGGTTAAACACTTTCCCAAAAGGCCAGTTTTCAGAGGAAGACTACTTAGAAAACGAGTCCGTTTTCTGAAGTGACCATTCGGGGCACCATCCACAGTGGTAACACCGAGATCCACCTTACAAGCACCTCCTGTCCGGCAACATTCCCACGACCGTATCTTCCTGTCAAAAAACGTCATCCAGAGATAACCCGGCCTGTGGACGTCCACTGCCCTGTTGAGGCTGAGTGCACTGCCTGATTCTTGAGCCACTTCTAACTAAAAACACCGCCCTGAGGAAACAGTGCCTTAAACAAAGTTTGTCGCATTTAAGGATCATTGTTGTCACTGGAGAGCAGCTGCCCGACTCTCTGCGTTCCCTGACGATCCCATGCTTCACGTACGCACACGGCCAGTCGTGACCACACGTGACAACCGTGTCTCTGGAGACCTCGTGGATGACCCACCTCAGACTGTAGAAGATAAGCCACATTACAAGATACTCTTCGCCCAAAGTAACATCGTTTGTGGACGACCATATGACCTCAGCTGCAGGCGACTGGCTGGCAGATTACGTCAGGGTTCAATAGATACTTCGCCTAATTAGATATTCACCAATTCCACTTCAGAGTTTTCTTCCTATATTTGAAGCCCATCTCCTGTGTTTGCCGTGGTGGTGATCATCTATCCTTTCCCTTCTATTTTTAACCCAAGCACTTGTACATCTTCTTAATAAACCTCTCAGGCCTAGGCACAGAATGGCAAGTGGCTGGGGTTCCTGTTATCAGCTCTCAAGGTGACTCTCTGTGGTTCGGGAAGGGACTCAATGACAATTCGCGCTGCACGGTCCACAGAACCTCTGGGGCCTCTGGGAGCCCAGGAAAGAGAAGGCTCTGCAGGAAGAGTCCTAGCTGCGTCTCGTCACCACATGACGTGGGGAGGCCGCTGCGCCCCCTGCTCCTGAGCGTTAAACCAGGCAGCTCACGCCGCTGATGCCCCAGCCCCGGGAGCTGGACGCACCTGCTGCCCCCGCCCCACTCCCCCTCCATGGTGTCCCCATCCACAGCGAGTGGCTCTTCTGATCAGGAAAAGAACCACAGGGGCAGGACAAATTCTAGCTCCCCAATATCATAATTACATGTGCCATGAGGAATCGCTATTTTATTTTTCTGGATCTGAGTTTTCATATTTGCAAAGTCAAGTTTCTGCTACCGGGAAAAACTCGAAAAGGAAGACAAAATGTCAGGTGTGCGCACACGTGTACGTGTGTGTGTGCAGGGTACAGGACATGGGAACACGTGCTGGACGGAACCACTCGGCCAACATACAGAAGAGAGAAACCCAGAGAAGCGGATCCAACAGTAGAGTCCTTTTCCTCCCGGGGACGTTTCACGACTTCCAGATACAGCAAAACTACTGAGAGCCCCACACGGTTAAACAGACAAATGTGGGGCGGGGACATCACTCGTGGGGGCAGACAGGCCAAACTGGGGGCACTGACACACTTCCGGTCCTGAGAATTGGGGCTTAACGATAAACTGGAAGTAATGCATCATTTGCGTGTCCTACAAAAATTCAACCGCTGAAAGTCAACTCACACGTTCCCAGATTGCTGATGCCTGTTACCTAAAAAAAATAAAAATAAAAAAATAAAAAAAAAATGGAGAAAAGCCCCTTTAAAGGAAGATATGCTAGGGTTTAGATTCCAGGATTTAAAGCACAGGGTCCAGGACACGAAGCCCACACACGCGCGGACACAGGCAGCGGGAGCGCTAGGTAGGAGAAACACGGATGAAAGCCACGGAAATGTCAGGTCCCCGAAGCCCTTATAAACTCTACACATTTAAATAAATACATGTTGTGGGATTAAGGAAATAAAAGATAAGCTTAGTAGAGGGAGATTCAGGATCAAAGGGGGAAATTACAGTAAACGTTCTTCACGAGAAAGCCCACGACTGCTCCAAGAACACCTGTGCGTCAGAAGTAGCTTCTCCCGGAGAGAAGCAGCAAGCTGATGACCTGGGCGAGCACAAAACGTATCCAAAGGGATGTTACCTTCCTGAAGCACAGACTTTCTGAGGGCATATCAGGTCCAGGCCCGGACCTGTTAGGCAAGAACTCTCTCTCACCCTCCTCACTGCAATCGGCAAAGTGATCCCGAGACTCACTGACGCTCCAGGATGCCTTCCCTTCCGTCCTCCTGATGAGGGGCCTGGGTCTACACCCAAAGATGGGTCTCCACTAGCCCCCGGGAGCCACCCTGGGTGCCCAGCAGAACATTCCCTAGCACGTGGGCCTGAGACAGCTTCACCTGGGAACACAAGAAGCCCATCTCCTGCTACGGACTGTGAGGGGTCACTCGTGTTGGCTCAAAAGGCCCCAAGAGTGCGCTTCGAATACCCTTCGCCACCTCACAACAGGATGATGCTCACCTCAGCCTGATGGTGAACATGGGTCTCAGCTATGAAACTCTACTGATCCTTCGACTCTCCCTCATCACTTCATGTGCTTGGCACTTTCCTCACGAGACCCTCGCGCATTCCCCTCGAATACGGCACCGGCCTTCTAACACCTCAGGTGCGCACACGGGGGTTCTCTTGGAGCTTAACTTCTGAGCCTCCCACTCACTGCCCTGCACACGCGTGTGCACGTATGCACACACACACACACGCTCTCCTCATACATGAAGATCACTTCAAGTTGATGTTTTATGTAGAATTATCCTCTTACTTTAGTTCATGTAAACACTAATTTAGAAAGTATGATAAATACACTTTTAAAGGATTTAATTTTCTCATTTTATAAAGCTACACTGCTTGAAATAAGGGATTGTAAAAACTGATGTTGAAAAGAATTTTACTCAAGAACTCAAGTTATTTTAACTACAATGAAGAATATTATTTTGGGGCGCCTGGGTGGCTCAGGCAGTTAAATGATCTGACTCTTGATTTGGGCTCAGGTCATGATCTCATGGTTCATGGGTTTGAGTTTCGCATCTGGCTCCCTGCTGACAGCTCAGAGCCTGGAGCCTGCTTCAGATTCCGTGTCTCCCTCTCTTTCTGCCCCTCCTGTGCTCACTCGCTCTCTCTCAAACTAAGTAAAATAAATTTTAAAAAATTATTAAAAATAAAAAGATTAAAGAATATTGTTTGAATATTTCTGTTGTAACAAGGACTTTGTGAATTAAGAATGCAGATTCTTTACTCGCTTTAAAACACCTTGGGTTGTGTATCATTTGTTTTTCAAGTAAGAAAATAATTACCGTAATGACGAAATGTCCATATATGCACACACAAAACCGGCCACTGCTGGAAATCAGAATAAAGAACCTCAAACATCTCAAAAAGCAGATGATCTGTGAATCACCCCACAGGGAGGGTTCACAACAAAGACAACTGGAAACCAATTCCCTAATATTTATGGCCAAATAATCATTAAACGCTCTGCTAAACTGGCCCAGTTTCACACACATGTTCTTGTTATTCTGCCATTTCCTGGTTTGAAGGAAATTCACATCAGCCAATGTCACATCAGCTGAGACACCGTCTACCCACATCACACAGCTCTAACACCAAACTGTCACACAATCCATTTGCTCAACATTAAGTCACATAACAGAATGACAATCCGGGGGCTTTACTCAATAACACAAAGGAATAAGGATCAAAAGAAATATTCCAAATCTCTAATATACATGGACATTGAAAATACCTGTTCTTAGGTGTGTAATTTACACAGTCGTTTTTATTAGACACACTTTTTTGCCAACAGAAGGATGTTGGAGGTATTAAATCGTTAGGGACTACGAGTATTAGGGCTTTACTCAATAAGGCAACAAAAAGTTATACCATAAAGTTAGCCTAAATATTTAATATGTGGTGCCAGAAAATAATGCTTCTTAGGTGGGTTAGTTTTTTTTTTTAATGTTTATTTATTTATTTTGAGAGAGAGAGAGAGCATGGGGGGAGGGACAGAGAGAGGGAGAAAGAGAATCCCAAGCAGACTCTGTGCTGTCGGCAACCCACGAACCATGGGATCATGACCCGAGCCAAGATCAAGTGTCGATGCTCAACCGACTGAGCCACCCACCCAGGTGCCCCATCCTAGGTGTATTTTGTATTGGTATTACTGTTAACATTTTCCAATCACCAATTTAACCATCCAAAAAGCATTCAAAAGATTAATGTTTAACTTACTTTTCTATCAAACTTAATATCACATTGTGTTTGAGAATCTGTTCAAGCCCAACAATCTAGAATTATGTTCGCTCCACCTCATTGGACATATACTGATATAACTGGAGAGTTTAATTGGAAGAACAGATACAATTTAAAGTCTATGGAAATAATATCTAAAGGCAAACACACTTTTATACACCTTCTTTTGATAAAAATATATTTAAAATCTGTTTTTCTTAATCTTTTGGCAAAATAGTCTTTTAAAGAAAGATTGTTCAAATACAAGCAAATCTAAAGTTTAATTTGGCCTTATAACAAATGTGGTTATTTGACTATTAGTTTATGTTACATTAGTGTTTTGCAGTTACTTGTACCAACTAATTACATCACACCTATTGGTACTGCTTTGTCACAATAAATGCATCTAGTTACCAGGCGCTCATGGATTTAAGGCTAATCCCATTGTTATGCATTTTCTAGAGAAAAAGCAAATGTGATTACGCCTGTAAATGACCTGCAAGTTTCTGAATACTATATTCATGACGGTGAAATATTTTTCATATTCCATCAATGTTGAGCTTGATCAGAAAATCGGAAGCCCCTGAGGTAGTCCAGCAGGAAAAAAATGAATACCCGGCAAGCAGTGTTTCTAGTCTTAGAGACACTAAGGTGACCCTGCGATTCCTTAACTCCTGACGTCCACATCTTTATTTCCTTCTACTTGATTGTATGCAAAACCTACAACTTGTTTCCAATCAACAGAAGGTGCAAAGCTGATAGGCCATGTCATCCACCAGAGGTCACATCAGGCAGCCTCTGTCCTTGCAGATGCAGATGGAATCTCCGCGTGGGATTCAGGAAACAGGAAGCCATGTTACAGAACGCTACCTAGGAAGGACCTCAGGTGGCCTCTAGGGATGGAGGGGTACCTGCAGGTCTGAGTTACAGAACAAAAGTGACCGCTCAGGCCTGGAACCTCAGGGAAATGATAATGCCATCCACATGCTAATCATGAATGGTTCCCTACCAGATTTCTCCCAGAAGGCCCTCCACAGGAGAACACAGTGCAACCACGGGGCGTGGCTAGCGGTACGCAGCCCCCTGACCCCACGACCTAGGAGATAATGGATACGTGCTGCCAGAAGCTGCCGCTCTGGTGGTTAATTGTTACACAGTAATGGACAATGAAAGTACTCTTGGGAGTGCTGAAGCAGCAAGCTCAGAAAAACAGAAATACTGTTAGCCTCTGTGATTTGCCCTGGAGGCCTTCCTGGATAGAAACACCCAATTGCCGGAAATGCCTGCAGGCCAAGAGGATTGATTTGCATCAAAACAACTGCTGTTGAAGTAAAATCCTGCATCAATAATGTTCCACCAAGGATCCACCGTTCTGTGGGTGGAGAAAAATAGCTTCTGCTTTTCTTATGCCTTTTAAATATCCCAAGGGCACCTCCCATGAGCTGAATGGAAACCAGAACCCTGCAGGCGAGAGACTCAGGAAAACACAGTTCCTGAGATTCAGAATACATATTTGGCACAGAGCAGTAAATGAAAAACGGCAGCACAGTGATTAGAACTCCTGGTTCTGTGGAAATCGACTACGTCCGAGATGTAAAACTTCAGGAAACTCATTTAACCTCTGTAATCTCAAATTCTGTCTTCTATAAAATGTGAAAACTTTCACCTGCCACACTGGGTTACGGAGAGGATTAAGCATGAATGTAGCATTTATGAATGCCTCTAACAATGTCTGTAACTGCTATTAGAATGACCACCATTACTGTTGCTCTCATTAGTATTAGTTAGCATGAAATTGCTCCGGAAGACGTATTCTTCCCGAGTTAAAATCAGCTTTTTCCAAGACACTCTCATGTCCCTGGACAGGCTCCCCTTCTTCTTCCCCTTGGTTAACATTCTCAGCATGATCTTGCCACCATTTCTAAATTCGGTCTCCTTTCTTTACACTGTCAGACAGGTAAGGCTGGTTTCTACTGTCCCTTCCCTTTGAAAGCACCCACCTCTCACCTAGCAGAGCGGCTTCTACTCTATTCCATAAACTCTTCAAGTCACAAAGTATCTTTTTTCTTGACTGTTTAAACCCTATTTAATTATTTATTTTACTGAGCTCTTTTTTTAAAAAATATTAAGTCTGGAATATTTTGTTGCTCCTAATTGTTTTTGAGAATAGTATTAGCGGGAAACCAAATACTTTCCAGGTACCAAACTGAGCCTCCTTATTAATGAAAAAAAAATTCTATACAGGGATTTTGAGACTAGTGAGGAGTGAACATGCATCAATTTTACTCTAGAGCAGTATACACAAACCCGGGGTGATCCACGCGGATCTAGAGCAGTACCCACAAACCTGGATTGATCCACACAGAACCAGAGTAGTATACACAAACCTAGAGTAGTACACACAAATCTAGAGGCACAGTCACAAACTTGGAGTGATACACGCAAATCTAGAGTAGCATACACAAAGCTAGAGTGGTACTCAAATCTAGAACATATAAACATACCTAGAGTGATATAAACAAACCTACACCATTATACAGAAATCCTGAGCAGTATACACAAACTTGGAGAGATATACACAAACCTAGAGACTCTTAAAAACTGAGAACAAACTGAGGGCTGATGGGGGGTGGGAGGGAGGGGAGGGTGGGTGATGGGCATTGAGGAGGGCACCTGTTGGGATGAGCACTGGGTGTTGTATGGAAACCAGTTTGACAATAAATTTCATATATTAAAAAAATAATACAAAAAATATTTTAAACAAACAAAAAAACAAACAAAAAACAAACGTAGAGCAGTATAAGCAAGTCTAGAGCAGTATAGACAAACCTAGAGTGATATACCCAATCCCGACTGGCATAAATCCCGACTGGCATAAACAAATCTAGAGTGTATAAACAAACTGGAGTGGCATCAACAAGGCATAAGAAAGTTAAGTGGAATTTTTAGGAGAGGCATATCCTTGACCTAAGGCTGAAGACGTAGAGAGAAAAGGTAAGACAGTATATTGTGAGATAGCAGTGACCCATATTTTAGCTTCCATCTTTATTCTTTCTTCCAGGTAGTGGAATCACAGAATTGTGATTGTTTCAATATCTTTCATTCTTCTTCTCTAACTTAATCTCAGGATTGATCAACTCTGTGGATGAGAGCCAAATCTGGATTACATCTGGATCACAAATCTGAAAATGCACCCATTACTCTCACTGGATCTCTTACCCTTTTGCTGAAAAATTTAGTGAAGGAAAAATAAAGCATGGAAAGACAGAATTATTGTTTGAAATACACTTTTTACTTACCTGCTTATAAGATGAGAATCATTTTGACCATGAATCTTTAAAAAGTTATTTTTGTTTCTCCAAAACTTATAAATACCCTAATTGTAGGTACCATATGTTGGCTTTTTTCTTTTCCTTTTCCCACCCCTTCCCATCCCAACATCAAGCACAATGTACGCTTATGGTATGAGCCCAAGAGATACTTGTTGAAATGAATTCCAACCTAATAGCGTGATCTTCTATAACACGGCAGAGTAACATATTTCAAGGTATTTGAAATTGATCGTTCATAATATGCTGTCTCTAAACACATGGGCAAATAGACGCATGTCGCAATAGACTCTACAAGTTAAATGCCACTTCCGCAATAATTGGGTCTATCAGGGTAAGGTGATTTCTGTGCATTTTTAGCTCTAGGGAGAATTGCTTTACTTCCTCTCTTCACTGTAGAAAATATTTTCATTTCCATATTCAGTAGGAAGTCAGTCCACAGCCATTATTAATGTTCTTCAGAAAAATAGGTAATTTCATTTCTATTTTTAAATGTTGTGGCTTGAGAGCTCCAAGGTCTCCTACAAAATCAAGTTGAATAGAGGGAATTTAAAGAACTAGAATATTCTCTAACACACCATTACAGTCTACATCCACTCTTCCTTTTTTTAGTTATGTATTTTCTGGTATTTTTCCAATTTTGGAAGAAGTATAATAAGTTTTGAAAGAAATACTCAAAAGACACATCTACTTCATGTCTGTCTTTATGACAAGCCATCTGTTGCAGCCGGGAGAAGGGTCTGCAGACCTGCCATCAAGATTCATTACGATCGTTACTGCTTCACATAAAGAGGGATTCCGCCTCAAAAATAAGGCAGAAGGCCTTTGGGCTTTTAAGGGCTCATTTAAGGGCTCCTTAAAATGAGATAAGAGTCTGAATTATGCTAAATGCAGACCGGGCAGTCTTGACAGGTCTGTCTTCAGACTGGAGGCACTGATCACTGGTATTCTCCGGGAGAGGAATGACTGCGTTTTCATCTTCAACTCAAAACAGAGTCATTTGGGTACATCACAAAGTCTATGGCTGAGTGCAGGACTTGACTTGCACTTAGAAATAATCATGCGACAAGACATACAAAACTATAAAATTACCAGTGAACCCAGAAGCGGTTAATTTTAACGTGGTCATAGCATAAGTCACTGTGAAGAATGTAAGTGCACTGGAAAATCAACAGTCTTTTACTGTTTTAATTCTGTCCCATTTAAAGGCATCCTGCAAATATGTTACATTTTCCCTAGTTCAATAAGCGTAGTGATATCTATCACTTGTTGGGAGACGGCTGTACAGCTGAGGCCATTCCTTGACAGACAACTTCCTTTTCTACTATGTAGTGACCACGTCATTAGAATTACACGGCTTGTGTGTTCATTATTCAGACCGTCTGGCCCTGCCTCAGACACAGTCAGTCACAAGGACCAATATTTGGCACAGGAATTTAAAACATATCCAAGCTCCTCAGGTGATTTTAATATATACTGACATTTAGCACCATGACTTAAAAGGATAGAAGTTTCCATATCCAAATGCTCTTTATCACCATCAAATACATTCATAAACTAGGGGGATTCACATTAGAAGTCATCTAAAGCAAACTTCAAAGAAGAAAAACATCCTCTCTATATTTATACCCATTGTATGGCTTTGAGTATAAAAACGTGGTGTGATAAAAGGAGACAAGAAATAAAATTCTGGAGGATGCACACACTTATCAAAAAATATGTACCGAGATCTTCATCCAAGAGCCACGTCCTAAGCCCCGGGTTTACAGTAATGAAAAATGTTCTCAAGGCGGCACCAGCATTTTCTCCACTGGCAACTTCGTGGTAGGAAGCAGAAAACAGTAACATAATAAGTGAAGTACACGGAACATAGGAAGTAATATATGGTATCATTCACGTTTGAAGGCTGCATTATGGAATTTTCCATTACACTTATTTTTCT
The DNA here is from genome assembly GCF_018350215.1 of Panthera leo. Lineage (NCBI taxonomy): Eukaryota > Metazoa > Chordata > Mammalia > Carnivora > Felidae > Panthera > Panthera leo. The sequence goes on along the minus strand of NC_056689.1, from coordinate 1,827,074 downwards.
CAGCTAAGCTCTGCTATTCTTTCATCTTCTGGATTCTGCTCTCTGAGAACTGTATGCCTCTTTCTGTATTGTTCCTTAAAGATAAAGTGTCCTCTTATTTCCGAAGACTCTTGTTAGGTTCCTCTTTGTCTTTGGGTTTTCAACAGTTGCACTATGATGCTTAGTTATGCGGAGTGTGTGTGTGTGTGTGTGTGTGTGTGTGTGTGTGTGTGCGCGCGCGCGCGGGCGCGCATGTGTGTACGCAAGCTTAGGGTTTATAAAGCATACTGATTCTTTGGTTGGATGTCTTTTGTCAGTGTTGAATTTTTTTCAGGCAGTATCTCTTCGAACATTTCTGTTCCTCATATTCTCTACACTTACAGCCTCTGAGTCACAAACTGTATGCATCTTAGAATTTTAAACTATTTCCTAGGCTACTTTTAAGGTGTCTTGTGTGTTTTGTAGCACGTTTTCTCTCTGCACATTAATGTGGGTGTTTTCTACTCCTTTATTGTCCAATTCACCAGCCTTTCTATCCTGTCTAAACTGTTTTTACGCATAACCACTTAGTACCATATTTTTAAACACATTCAAATTCTCAGATGCAGTTGTTGGTCTTTGTCTTCTGTAACATATTTTTCAGTTTTTTATTTCTTTTAATTTAAATTCAAGTTAGTTAACATACAGTATAATAATGTTTTCAGGAATAGAATTAGTGATTCATCAATTCATACAACAATTAATGCTCCTCCCAACAAGTGCCCTCCTTAATGCCCATCACCCATCTGGCCCATCCCCCAGCCACTTCCCCTCCAGCAACCCTCAGTTTGTTCTCTGTATTTACGAGTCTCTTATAGTTTGCCTCCCTCTCTGTTTTTATCTTATTTTTCCATCCCTTCCTCTATGTTCATCTGTTTTGTTTCTTAAATACCATATTTGAGTGAAATCGTATGGTATTTGTCTTTCACTGACTTATTTCTGTCTTTCACTGACTTAGTATAATGGATAAAGAAGATGTGGTATATATATACAATGGAATGCTACTCAGCCATCAAAAAGAATGAAATCTTGCCAACAGCAACAACGTGGACAGATCAGAGTATACTATGCTATGCTCAGTTGTTTTTAAATATCTGTCCTATAACTACAATCTCTAGGTCTCTTCGAATGTCTTTCTGTTATATTTGTTTCTCCCCATCTGTCTCTGTGTGCTTGTGTGTGTGTGTGTGTGTGATTACACCAGAGAGGAATCCATTTTTTTAATCCACTGGAGTCTGACCTAGTTATGATCTGTCCACCGTGGACACTGCTGGCTTTCAAAAGGAGATAGCCTGCTTGTTCTAAGGGATGCTCACCATTTCTAGAGTCTTTGGCAGGTTTTTCCATGTGGGCTTCTCCTTGGCTACTGAGTTCTTCAAGCCAACAGGAATCTCTTACTTCAGAGAGAGCCCAATCCCTTTTTAACGGCTTCCACCTGATGAAAGGCAAGCCTCCCGTACAGTCACCCTTTGGAAGACCTCAAAATCAGCTTGATTTCACACCTGCAGAATTCTTTCACCTTGTCCATCTGGCTAGGAGCAGGTCACGTGTCTCACCTACACTGGAGGGGAAGGGCCTCCAGAGACCGTGAACACCCGCAGGAGTAGACGCCGCGGTGGACCCCTGGGTGCACCCTCACTGCTCCTGATGGGAGATCACCGCTCTGTCAGCAGGTGCACTTTCCCACAGTGCCTCCATGTTCTTGGCCCTTTATGACTCCATGAGAGCCCTGAATGCAAATGTTCACCTACTCCCAATCTAGTGAGACTTTTGCAAGTTCTATTCTGCTTTCTCTTCAAGATGTGGCACATGAAGCGAATTCACAAATATCCTTTGAGGGAAACGATAATCTGCCTTCTTTCCCCATCAAATCCTGTTGCCTTGGCTGTTCTCTACTTTCAATCTCTCTTCCTTCTTTTGTCTGTTCGGGTGTAGTGTTGCTTTTAATCTACTTGTTATAGCTGTTCCCAGAGACAATATGTCCTTCAATACCAGCCACTGCCCCGAGCTTGAAGCAGACTTTAGATAGTATGCAATTATTCTCATCTTCGCAAAACCCAGCCCTTTCCTCTTTCAAATTAGATTTATTTTGTTTTCCGTAACACACTGCACGAAGCGTAACTTGGAGGAATTAGTGTTCTTGTATCATAAGCCTGTTTTTTAACCCCCTAGTCTAGATGGATGGCTTGGGAATGTTAGTATTGTTTTGTTTTGTTTTGGCAATGTTAGTACCTTACTATCCTAAAGAAAGAAGGTTAAAAAGTTCTTTTACATTAATCGACTCCCTGTCCTCACACGTTTTTAAAATTTACTAACCAACTTTGTTGCCGTCAGTGTTAGTGACAAGGCAGAGCTTGGGTAAGAGCTTTAACCACCCTATCGTCTCCGTTAATCTCTTCTCCATGAGACTTCAAGGTGCAAAATAGATCATTTCTCAATTATTAATATAAGGAAGCATCCAGCACAATTCGAGTGAGATTGTTGCTCCCAAACCCTTGGTAAAGATTTCTGGAGTTTCCTCTGACCGCCATCTACTGTCTTTCTTTGTGCTACAGCGAAATCCCAGATTCCTTTCCTGAGAACTTGTGGCAGTAGCAAAGAGACCACTTAGCTTCTCAAGTCTGAGATGCCCTTACCTGGAGGTGATTTGTCAGTGGACACATACAAAGGCAGCGCCACCCCATTTAGGATTTTGCACTTCAGTTACATGAAGCTCATAACATCACTAGCATTCAATAATACAAGTGGAAAAAACATAATGAAATAACAAGTCACTGGAGACACACTGATGGGTACCAATGTTTGAAGCCATTATTTTAACGATTTGAAATTTGGTTTTCTCATCTATAAAATTAGAATAATAACATCAATAGCAACGAGATCCAACAGTACGTTGCTTACAACTTAAGTTTTAAGGGCATCCACAGGCTGAGAGCGAGGGACAAAAAAAAGATCCTCTGTGCAAATGGAAACCAAAAGAGATCAAGGTAGCTCTACTTGTATCAGACAAAACAGACTTTAAGACAAAGACTATGAGAGGAGACAAAGAAGTTCTTTATGTAATGATAAAGAAGTCAATTCATTACAGGATATAGCAACTGCAAGTATATACACAGCCAATGGTGTAGTACTTAAATATATTAAACAATTATTAAGAGATCTGAAGGCAAAAACAGACAACAATGCAATAATAGCAGGGGACTTCAATATCCCCACTTTGAACAATGGACAGGTCATCCAGACAGACAACCGGTGAGGAAATAACAGACTTGAACTACACGTTAGAGCAGGTAGACCTGACAGACACGCACAGAACATTCCACTCCACGGCGCGCGCACGCGCGCACGCGCGCACACACACACACACACACACACACACACACACACGATACACATTCCTCTCAAGCACACATGGAACATTTCCTAGGACAGGTCTCAGGTTAGTCACAAAACAAGTACTAACAAATTTAAGAAAACTGAAACCATATCAGGTACCTTTTCTAGGTACAATGGTACGAAACTAGAGACCAATAACCGGACAAAGCTACAAATATGCAGACACGTGTAAATTAAACAACATATTTGTGAAAAACCAATGCAACAAAGATGAAATCAAAAAGGGAAATCTTCAGATCTTGGGGAAATAAGATTTCAGGTAAACAAAAACGGAAACACAACATACTGAAACTTAACAGATATAGCAAAACATTCTCTACTATCACCTTTTTAAGAAGGAATTTTACAATGATAAAAGTCTTCATTAAGAAAAAAGGAAGATCTCAGTTTAACAACCTAATTTGACACCTCGAGGAATAAAAAGGGATAACAAACTAAGCCCAAAGATAGCAAAGGAAGGAAATAATAAGGATTAGAGTAGAAATAAATGAAATAGACAATAGAAAGACAATAGAAAAGATCAATAAACTTAAAATTTGTTTTTTCAAAAAGCTAAATGAAATTGACAAAATTTTAGCTACATTAAGGAAAAATTGAAAGAAGTGAAATAAAAGAAGGGATATTACAACTGATACCAGAGAAATACAAAGGATCATAAGAGAATGCTATGAACAATTATACACCAACATATTGGATAATGGAAGAAATGGGTAAATTCCTGGAGACACGCAACTTACCAAGAGTGAATCATGAGGTAATGGAAAATCTGAACAAACCAATAACGAGCAAGGAGATTGAGTCTGCAATCAAAAATCTCCCAATAAATAAAAAAGTCCAGAACCAGATGGTTTCACAGGTGAATTTTAACAAACTTTTAAACTAGAATTAATGCCAGTACTTCTCAAGCTCTTCAAGAAAACTGAAGACAAGGGAACACTTCCATATTCATACGATAAGGTCAGCATTACCCGGAGACCAAAGCCAGATGAGTACACTGCAAGAAACGAAAATTACAAGCAAATACCACTGGTGAAATCCTCAACGAAAGACAAGCAAACCTAATTCAAGAGCACACTAAAAGAAGCATACACCATGATCAAGAGGGATTCATCACTGGAATGCAATAGTGGCTTCATATGCGCAAATCAACTGACGTGACACACCACATTAAAAGAAGGATGGATAAATATATGATCAGATCCTTTCAATCATTGCAGAGAATGCATTTCACCAAATTCAACATCCTTTCATGATAAAAACTCTCAACAAATTGTATGTGGAAACAATGTTCCTCAACATAACAAAGGCCATATAGGACAAGCCCACCAGCTAACGTACTCATTCATAAATATAAAACCCTTTTCTCTAAGATCCGAACAGGACAAGGATTCTCACTCTTCTCATTTCCATTCAACATAGTACTGGAAGTCCCAGCCAGAGCAATTAGGCAAGAAAAAGGAATAAAAGCCTTCTAATTCAGAAAGGAAGAAATAAGATTATCTGTTTGCAGATGACATGCCCTTATATAGAGAAAAATATAAGGCCTCCACCAAAAATCTGTTAGAACTAATAAATTCAGTAAAATTACAGGATACAAGTCAACACACAGAAAATAGCTTTGTTTCTGTACAATAAAAACAAAATATCTGAGGGACACATGGGTGTGTAGTCAGTTAAGCATCCAACTTCAGCTCAGGTCATGATCTCGTGGTTCATGAGTTCGAGTTCTGCGTCGGGGTCTGTGCTGACAGCCCAGAGCCTGGATCCTGCTTCAGATTCTGTGTCTCACTCTCTCTCTACCCCTCTCCTCCTCAGGCTCTGTCTCTCTCCCAAAAATAAACATTAAAAATTTTTTAAACAATAAAAAAATAGCTGAAAAGAATTTAAAGCAATTCCATTTATAATAACAACAATAAAATATTTATAAATAAATTTAACCATGTAGGTTAAAGACCTATATACTAAAACCATGAGACACTACAAGCAAATGAAAATATAGTCTGTGTTTTGGATTGGAAGAATTAATATTGTGAAAATGTCCATGCTACCAAAAGCAATTTATAGTCTTTCTGCAACACCTACAAAAATTCCAAGGGTATTTTTTCACAGAAAGAGGAAAAAACTCTACTAAAATTTGTGTGGAACCAGAAAAACACTGAATCGACAAAGCAATTCTGTTTCTTTTTTTCAAGAACGCTGAAGGCATCCCACTTTCTGATTTGAAGCATATTACAAAGCCTAGTAATGAAAACAGTGTGGTACTGGAGTAAAAACAGGCTCCTAAGCCAGCAGGACATGACAGGAAGCACAGACACGAAGCTCTGCATATCCAGACACGACTGATACTTGATAAGGGAGCTAAGAACACTAAGGGGAAAAGGACAGTCTCTAATAAACGGTGCTGGGAAAACTGGATATCCACATATCAAAGAATAAAACTGGACCCATTCTTACATCACTTACAAAAATTACCTCAAAATGGATCAAAGACTTAAATGTAAGATCTGAAACCATAAAACTCCTCGAAGAAAACATAGGGGAGAAGATCCTGACACTGGTCTTAGCAATGATTTCTTGGCTAAGACAACAAAAACCAAAATAAACCAGTGGGGCTGCATCAAACTGGAAAGCTCCTGTCCAGCAAGGCCCACGTTCAATAAACTGAAAAGCTATTATGGAAACAGGCTGCTGTTTCCTCACAAAGTCAGAACTAAGCTACCACACGATCTCGCAGTCCCACCCCTGCACATACATCTAAGGGACCCAGAGCCGTATCTTGAAGAGATATCCACTCCCCCATGTTCACTGTAGTGTCATTCACAATAGCCAAGATACAGGAACAGCCTCAATGTCCCTAAACAAACGAATGGATAAAGATGTGGCGCACTCACACACACACACACACACACACACACACACACACACCGATTATTATTCACTCATAAAGTAGAGAAAATGCTGCCATCTTTGATAACATGGATGAAGCCGGAGGGTATTACACCAAGTGGGATAAGCCAGACATAGGACAACATATACTCTGTGGTATCGCTTAGGCATGGAATATTTAAAAAAAAAAATGCTGATTTTATAGAAGAAGCAGAGAATAGAATGGTGGTTTCCAGGAACTGGGGTCAAGGGAAATGGGATGACATTCGGCAAACAGTAAAATTTTCAGTTGAGGTAAGAACAGATCAAACACACAGCATGGTGACTGTAGTTAATAAAATTGTATTATATACTTGAACGCTGTTGAGAGTAGATCTTAAGTATTCTCATCACATTAAAAAATTAAATAAAAAGAGTTAGCTATGTGAGTTTCCAGATGTGTTAACCATCTTAATCGTGGGCATCACTCCACAACACATACGTATATCCAATAACCACATTGTACACTTTAAATACACACAATTAGATGTGTCAGTTTTTCCTCAATAAAGTTTAAGCGAAACAAAACAAACAGAAACAAAGCTGAATGACCTTCCAAACTGTTCAGGGAAAAGGATATGCTTTAAAGAAAAGTAACATGGAAAAATTAAACTATATAAAGAGGAAACTGGGTTTTTGGTCTGGCTTCCCAGGCATGAGTAGCACACGCATGTTTTCACTTTGATATTGCCTCCAATAATCATGTCAATTACACCAACATGTATGTTGACCAATAATTAAAAGAGGTAATTTAAAAAGACACCCAATTTACGCTGTGTTCTAAGCAATGTCATTTGGAACCCTAACCGACCACCAACGTGGAGTCCTCACTTCCTGTTTCTGTGCAAACTCCTCCTTCCACTTCGTGGGGTTGATACGTTGGTCACCTAATCAAATTTTTATATAATTCAACTAGCTTAACTCATAAGCTAAGAAATGAAAGGGGTCTTAAAATTTGGAATTGAACAAGTCTGTAAATAGCATTCAGGATTTTCTTTTTTCTTCCTCCTTTCCCCTCGATAGAATCAACAATTCTTTAAAGATCCCAAGTACCCACTGTTATCACACTTTGCCAAGCTTTGAAGGTAAAGACCTTTCCAAACACATTCAGGTTTACTGAGACACATTATCAGTAAAAACCTTGCAGACTAAGAGGGCCATTCTTTGTATATTGTCTAGCCTCTTGCCCCTTCTCTTACCGGCTTCAGTAGAAGAAATTTAAATCTCTTTTTAAAGATTTTTATCCAAAGAGTTTCTGCCAGCATTTCTGGTAACCTTACGCTAGCAATTATCACCACCAGATCAATACGTGTTGTGTTCTTCTAGCTTGCATCCCTCCTGCAAGAACTTGAGTTCTGTTATTTAAGGAAAATCTAAGCCGCCACTCAACGTCAGCATTATTCGTGGTGACTCATCAGAATAACCACTGCATCAAACTCATTTGTCAGTGAGAAATCTGAAGTATACTCTTTACTAAATTTCACATGCTTAAATAATACCAGATCTGGACCACAGCCCAAGGTTATGTCCAGCCACTGTTCTCCCACTCCTCCACATGACCTTTCAAATATTTACTATAGCCCTTAACACAGGATTGATGCAAAACTGTTTTTTTTCTCTTTAAAGAATATAAAAAGTAGTAGAAAACTGAAACTGGCCAAATGTACAGACTACTTGGAAAATATTCAAACTTTTAATGAGTCAGTTAGTCATGACCTATATTGCAGGCATTTTGACTTATACATGAAATATGACAGCCCATAAGAACTGGCTCATGTAATAGAAACCATCATTTGACTTGGGATCTGACAGAACAGTATATTGAATTGAGAGCTTTTGAAATCAGTTACATGAACAACAATAATCAACTGGAAAAACTAATCATCAGACAGTTTCAGTCATAATACAGGAGAAAGTCTGATTCAACCACTCATTGCTAAGTTTACTCAGTCAATTAAATACCAATAAGATTTGTTATAATTTCTGTTGTATATACTGATGTGTGAATCACATTATAGGAAACACTCACCATGATTCGATACCCAGCATAAAAGATACCATATTTTTTCAGACACAATCTAAATTAATTGCCAATTCTTTTCAGTTTTTTCATTAATTTATACCGAGGGAGTTAACTTATAATTTTGAGGAGATGGACTGATGGCATGCATCAGAGAGCATGCATGCTTGTGGATATAAGTGAAGTTTTCCTGGTAAATACTCAGTTTCTCTGACAATGTACAAAAGCAAACTCTGCATTACACATTTAAGTCCATTATGTTGCCAAGATGTTATGAAAATATTTTCCTATAAATATCTTTAATTTTGAGCCAATGTATGGTACTTAGAATCATTATAGCCTTTACAGGATTTACTAGTAAAGTGGAAAAAAAAAGACTGCACAACACTGAATGTGATATTAAGAGTTGAATTAAGAGTGAGAAGCTGGCACCCAGTTATTACTCATTAAAAAAGAATCATTGATAATGAGAAATCATATGCTACAATAAATCCCACTGGAAAGAGTAAGCATATAGTGAAGGTAGCAACCTAGTCACTTACAAAGATAGCATTAAGGTTAAAAGACAAAAGTACTGAAAATAGAACCACAATATTAATTAGGGATGCAAAACATAAAAGATGCAAAATATGACAGCAGAAAGATAAAACAAGAAGGGGAGAGTAAAAATGTAGAGTTTAGAATGAGTTCAAGTTTAAGGTGCTATCAACTTAAAATAGACTTTTATACAAATAACATGATATATGTGAACCTCATGGCAACCCTACAGCAAAACCTGCTAGTAAATACAAGAAAATGAGCAAGGAATCCAAACACAAACTAAAGAAAGTTAACTACCCAGAAGGGAAGAGAGAGAGAGAAGAAAGGAGAGAAAAAAAACTATAAAAACAGCCATAAAACATTTAACAAATGGCCAAAAGTACAGGCATACGGTGTTTATTGCACTTCACACATATGGCGTGTTTTACAAATTGAAGGTTTGTGGCAGGAAACAAGTCTATCAGTGCAACTTTTCCAACAGTATTTGCTCACTTGGTGTCTCTGTGTCACATCTGGGGGATTCTTGCAATATTTCAAACGTTTACATTATCATTTTACTTATGCTGCTGATCTGTGATCAGTGATCTTTGAAGTTACTATTCTAATTGTTTTCAGACACCGCAGAACATGCCCATATGAGATGGCGACTTACTTGACAAATGTGTGTGGGTTCTGACTGCCCCACTGACCAGCCGTTCCCCCGCCTCCCTCTCCTCAGGCCTCTCGAGTCCCCGAGACACAACAATACTGAAATCAGGACAGTTAATACTCCTACAGTAATGGCCGCTCGGTGTTCAAGTGACAGGAAGAGTCACGGGTCTGTCACGAATCACAAACTAGGAAGGAGTCAGCTCAGAGAGGAAGGTGTGTCCAAAGCTGAGACAGGCTGAGAGCGAGGCCAAGGGATGCACCAAACATCAGCCAAGTGGAGGACCCAGAGGACAGGCTCCTGAAGCAAAGGACAGGTGCTTCTCCAGTGAGCGCACGGATGGCAAGAAAGCCACACAGCCTACTGCTGATACGGAGAAAGGTTGTGTGGTCTGGACTTATGATCGAACCGGCCCCGACGTTCCTTCAGGCAAAGCCTAACCCGGAGCAAGGCCCTTCAATTCTGTGCAGGCTGAGAGGTGAGGAGACTGCAGAGGAGAAGTTTGAAACGAGCAGAGGTTGGATCGTGACCTTTAAGGAGGGAAGCCGCCTCCTTGACATAAAGGCCCCAGGCAAAGCCGCAGGTGCTGATGTAGAAGCTGTAGGAAGTCTTCCAGAAGATCCAGCTGAGAGAGTGAGTGAAGGTGGCCACACCGAACAAGACTTTCAGTGTGGATGAAACAGCCTCCTGTTGGGAGAAGATGCCATACAGGACTGTCATAGCTGGAGACGAGAAGTCTGTGCCTGGCTTCAAGGCTTCAAGGGACAGGCTGACGCTTTCATTAGGGGCTAATGCAGCTGGGGACTTGAAGCTGAATCCAGTGCTCATGTACCAGTCCCAAAATCCTAGAGCCCCTAAGGATCCTGCTAAATCCCCTCTGCCCGGGCTCTATCGAGGGAGCAGCAGGACGACAATACATCTGTTCACAACATGGTTCACTGAATATTCGGAGCCCTCTGTTGAGACCTGATGCTCAGTTCAAATACAGCTGCTCACACAATGCACCTGGTCACTCACAAGCTCTGATGAGAATGTACAATGAGATTAATGCTGTTTTCATGCCTGCTAACACAGCATCCGTCCTGTAGCCCATGGATCAGGAGTCCTTTCAACCCAAGTCTTATTATTTAAGAAATACATTTCATAAGGCTCTAGTTGCCATAGATAGTGATTCCTCTGATGGATCTGGGTAAAGAAAATGCAGAACCTTCTGGAATGGACTCATAATTCCAGATGTCAATAAGACCATTCATGATTCATGGGGAGAGGTGGTCATCAACATGACCAGGAGTCTGGAAGAGGTTGATTCCAACCCTCGTGAGGACAGTGAGTGTCTCAAGACCTCAGGGGAGGAAGTCACTGCAGATGTGGGGAACCAGCAAGAGAACTGGACTCAGAAGTGGAGCCTGAAGGTGGGACTGAACGTCTGCATCTCATGATAAAATTTTTAATAGATATGTTGTTTCTTATGGATGCTCAAGAACATGGTTTCTCAGGATGGAATCTACTCCTGGTGACGATGCTGTGAAGACTATTGCCATGACAGCACAGCATTGAGAATATCACACGAACACAGTTGATAAAGCAGTGGCAGGCGTGAAAGAATGGACTCCAGTTTTGAGAGAAGTTCTACTGTGGGTAAAGTGCCATCAAACAGCATCACATGCTACAGAGAAATCGTTCATGAAAGAGTCAACTGAAGTAGCAAACTTCATTGTTGTCTTATTCATTGTTGTCATAGAACTTTCTATGGCCGCCCAAGCCTTCAGCACCCAGCAACCTGACCGGTCATCGGCCACCAACATCAAGGGAGGACCCTCCACCAGCATAAAGATCATGATTCACTGAAAGCTCAGATGATGGTTAGTACTGTTTATCAATAAATCATTTTTAATTAGGGCATGTACCTTGTTTTTTTAGACATAATGCTATTGCAGACTTAATAGACAAGTGTAAACATAACTCTTATATGCCTTGGGAAAGCAAAAAATTTATTGTGGTCACGTTGCAATATTCATTTTACTGTGATTGTCTGGAACCAAACTCATAATCCCCCTTAAGTACGCCAAAATTCATCAAACCTTATTACAAAGTTACAAAAATCAAAACATTGTGGTATTGGCATAAAACAGACACATAGATCAATGGAACTTAATAGAAAGCCCAGAAACAAATCCACGATTATATGGTCAATTAATTTATGATACAGGAGCCAGGATTATCCAATGGGGAAACATGGTCTCTTAACTGAAGTGTTAAGAAAACTGGACAGCGAGGGAGAAGCCAAGATGGCGGAACACCATGGAAGTTTTTTGCATCTTGTGTCCATGAAATGCAGCCAAATCAACATTGAACCATCCTGCACACCTAGAAAACTGATTTGAGGATTAACACAACAATCTGCACAACCTGAACCACAGAACTCAGCAGGTATGCGGTGCAGAGAGGTGAACGGGGGAAGAAGCCGTGGAGGGCAGGGAGGTGTTTTTGCTTGCAGAGAGAGGACAGAGGCGGGAGGCCAGTGGGGAGAGTATGGCAAAAACATCCCACCCCCCCCCCAAAGCATCTGGAAAGTGGAAAAGTGGAAATAGCCACAGGGATGAAACGAGAGAGGAGAGAGGAGAGAGGAGAGAGGAGAGAGGAGAGAGGAGAGAGGAGAGAGGAGAGAGGAGAGAGGAGAAAGGAGAGGGTTTAAATCCCATTAAGACTCTATAAACGGGGAATGCAGAGTCTGAAACTCTGCAGCTCGATACCTGGCAGTGCTCTGGTGAGAAGGGTGAATCCCCATGAGCAGAGTGAAGTCTGGGGGTCTTCAGGCCACATGGGAAGAGTTGGTTCCCCTGCTGGGAGGACATCTACTAGAGGATATGTGGCTCCCCAAAAGGCAAAGGCCCCAGTGGATCCAGGAGAACAACCACATTTGCTGGTGCTGGAACAAGGTCACAGGGTGTGAAGCCTGGTGCCAGATGTATGTTGTGATTTTCCACAATCCCTGAAACTCTGCTGCTACACTGTCCTGCAAACTTTTTCTGGGACAGGCTGGCACCCAGCCACAGTTTGTAGGCATCAGCAGCAGCATGGTCCCGTGAACGTTCCTGGGTGGGGTCAGCACCCAGCCTTGGCTTGGTGAGAGCCTCCCGCACAGGGGCAGAAAGAATCAAAGCCACAGACCCTCAGGGTTAAGAGGTCGGGAAACATAGCCACATCTGAGATAAAACTTAGGAGGGAGATGCTGCCTGGGTCTTGGTCGTGGACAGTGTAAAAGCAGGGAGCAGATGGACGCCGAAGACAAAGTACCGGTGCATGACTGCTGCTGGGGAGAACAGAGTTCCGATACTAGAGACAGGGTAGGTGGGTGAAGCCAGTATCACCCCTCCTGTGCATGCGCATACACACCTACAAGCACCACAACAATCCACCCCAGTCAGCTAAGCAGCACCATCTGGTGGAGAACGTAACCATTACACTAAGCCCTGCCCAACTGGGCCAAACTCACTCTTCAGGAACACCATAAGTCTTTCTGCCTGCTTAGTTTATGGACTATAAAACTCTTCATAGCTTGACTTCTAGGGGAAAACGAAATAATTTCAATCATATTTCAGTCTGTTTGCTGGTCCAGCTACACAATTTTCTTTTTGTTTCCTTTTTTATTCTTTTTGTTTCTTTTCTTGAATACAGAAAGAGGAAAAAAAAATTATTTTTATTTTCAGTTTTTATTAAAAATATTTTCTTTGTTTTTCTACTATATTTTTTATGTTCATGTAAATTTTTTTCAAACCCTATTTTACTTCCATTATTTCATTTTATTCTATTTCAGTCTATTCATTTTTTTTCAAATTTTCAAATGATTTCCTTTTTTTTTTTGTCATTCTCCTTTTTTTCTCTAATCTATCAAGCCCCTCTCAACACCCAGACCAAAACACACCTAGGATCTAGCATCATTTATTTGATTTTTTGTGTGTTTGTTGTTTGTAATTTTTTATTTAAAAATTTTTAATTTTAATTTTTTTTTACCTCATTAATTCCTTTTCTCCCTCAAAATGATGAAACGAAGGAAGTCACCCCAAAAGAAAGAGCAGGAAGAAATGACAGCCAAGGACTTAACTAACACAGATACAAACAAGATGACTGAACCAGAATTTAGAATCACGATAATATGAATACTAGCTGGAGTCAAAAATAGATTAGAATCCCTTTCTACGGAGATAAAAGAAGTAAAAGCTAGTCAGAATGGAATAAAAAATTCTGTAACTGAGCTGCAATCTCAAATGGATGCCACGGTGGCAACAATGGATGAGGCAGAGCAGAGAATCAGCAATATAGAGGTCAAACTTATGGAGAATAATGAAGCAGAATAAAAGAGGGAGACTAAGGCAAAAGAACACAATTTAAGAATTAGAGAAATCAGTGACTCATTAAAAAGGAACAACATCAGAATTACAGGCGTCCCAGAAGATGAAGAGAGAGAAAAAGGGACAGAAGAGTTATGTGAGCAAATCATAGCAGAAAACTTTCCTAACCTGGGGAAAGACACAGACATCAAAATCCAGGAAGCACAGAAGACTCCCATTATGTTCAACAAAAACCCACCATCAACAAGGTATATCATAGTCAAATACACAAAATACTCAGGCAAGGAAAGAATCATGAAAGCAGCAAGGGGGGAAAAGTCCTTAACATACAAGGGAAGACAGATCAAGTTTGCAGCAGACCTATCCACAGAAACTTGGCAGGACAGAAAGGAGTGGTGGGATATATTCAATGTACTGAATCAGAAAAATATGCAGCCAAGAATTCTTTATCCAGCAAGGCTGTCATTCAAAATTGAAGGAGAGATAAAAAGTTTCCCAAACAAAAATTAAAGGAGTTCCTAACCATTAAACCAGCCCTGCAAGAAACTGTAAGGGGGACTCTTTGAGGGGAGAAAAGATAGGTAGGAAGGTAGGTAGGTAGGTAGGTAGATAGATAGATAGGAAGGCAGACAGACAGATACCAAAAGCAACAAAGACTAGAAAGGACCAGAGAACACCACCAGAAACTCCCAACTCTACAAGCAAAAAAATGGGAATAAATTCCATCTATAGGCTGTTTACAAGAGGCCCACTTGAAACCTAAAGACACCTTCAGATTCAAAGTGAGGGGATGGAGAACCATCTATCATGCTAATGGTAAACAAAAGAAAGCCAAAGTAGCCATATTTATATCAGACAACTTAGACGTTAAAATAAAGACTGTAACAACAGATGAAGAAGGGCATTATATCATAATTAAGGGGTCTATCCACCAAGAAGACCTAACATTGTAAAAATGTATGCTCCAAATGTGCAAGCACCCAAATATATAAGTAAATTAATCACAAACATAAAGAAACTCATTGATAATAATACCATAATATAGGGGACTTCAACACCCCACTTACTAAAATGGACAGATCATCTAAACAGAAAATCAAAAAGGAAACAATGGCTTTGAATGACACACTGGACCAGATGGACTTAACAGATACATTCATGACATTTCATCCTAAAGCAGCAGAATACACATTCTTTTCCAGTGCACACAGAATGTTTTCCAGAATAGACCACATACTGGTGTTGGAGAACAACAAGCCAGAGGCACCATAAGAATATCCTAAAGGGAAGGGACAGAGCAGCAATAAACTAAAAGCATTTTCATTCCTAGGACAGAAAGCCACCAGGACTGCTCGTTCTCTCCAGAAGGACATCATACGGGTGCCAGGCCTGGGGATAAGAATGTTTTGTCTGGTGCCAGATGTACTCATGACCCGGTATGGAATACATGGCAGGTGGATGACTTGTCCAGATGCCAAATACTATGTCGTATGTGCTTGCTGTTGTCAGACAATTTGCAAAAATAAAAGAGGCTTGAGTCAGGGGACTGATGCTTCGGCTGCTGGAGAGCCTTAGCCCCCTGCTTTCCAATTCTCTTGCCACAGAGCCTTTAGGACCTGTCTCTCCACATACTGGGACAAAAATCAGCCGTCAACAAGTACAAAAGGATTGAGATCATACCGTGCATATTTTCAGACCACAATGCTATAAAACTCAAAATCAACCACAAGAAAAAATTTGGGAAGGTAACAAATACTTGGAGACTAAAGAACATCCTAGTAAAGAATGAATGAGCTAACCAAGAAGTTAAAGAGGAAATTAAAAAGTACATGGAAGCCAATGAAAATGATAACACCACAACCCAAAACCTCTGCAACATGGCAAAGGCAGTTAAAAGAGGCAAGTATAGCAATCCCGGGCTTCCTAAGGAAGGAAGAAAGATCTCAGATACACAACTTAAACTTATGCCTTAAGGAGCTGGAAAAAGAACAGCAAAAAAACCCAAACCCGCAGAAGACAGGAAATAATAAAGATTAGAGCAGAAATTAATGCTATTGAAACTAAAAAAACACAGAACAGATCAATGAAACCAGAAGCTGGTTCTTTGAAAGAATTAACAAAATTGATAAACCACTAGCCAGTTTGATGAAAAAGAAAAAGGGAAGGACCCAAATAAATAAAATCAGGAATGAAAGAGGAGAGATCACAACCTACACCACAGGAACACAATTATAAGAGAATATTATGAGCAATTATATGCCAACATTAATGGGCAATCTGGAAGAAATGGACACATTCCTAGAAACATATACACTACCAAAACTGGAACAGGAAGAAATAGAAAATTTGAACAGACCCATAACCAGTAAAGAAATCAAATTAGTAACCAAAAATCTCCCCAAAAAAACAAGAGTCCAGGGCCAGATGGCTTTCCAAGAGAATTCTATCAAACATTTAAGGAAGAGTTAACACCTATTCTCTTGAAGCTGTTCCAAAAATTAGAAATGGAAGGAAAGCTTCCAAACACTTTCTATGAAGCCAGCATCACCTTCATTCCAAAACCAGACAAAGACCCCACCAAACAGGAGAACTATAGACCAATTTCCCTGATGAACATGGATGCAAAAATCCTCAACAAGATTATTAGCCAACCAGATCCAACAATACATTAAAAAAATTATTCACCAGGACCAAGTGGGATTTATACCTGGGATGCAGGGCTGGATTAATATCCACAAAACAATCAATGTGATTTATCACATCAATAAAACAAAGGACAAGAACCATATGATCCTCTCAATAGATGCAGAGAAAGCATTTGACAAAATACAACATCCTTTCTTGATAAAAACCCCCAAGAAAGTAGGGATGGAAGGATCATACCTTGAGATCATAAAAACCATATATGAAAGACCCCATGCTAATATCATCCTCAACGGAGAAAAACTGAGAGCTTTCCCCCTAAGGTCAGGAACAAGACAGGGATGTCCACTCTCGCCACTGTTATTCAACATAATATTGGAAGTCAGCCTTAGTAATCAGGCAACACAAACAAATAAAAGGCATCCAAATCAGCCAGGAGGAGGTCAAACTTTCACTCTTTGCAGATGACATGATACTCTGTATGGAAAACCAAAAGATTCCACCAAAAAACTGCTAGAACTGATTCATGAATTCAGCAAAGTTGCAGGATATAAAATCAATGCATAGAAATTGGTTGCATTCCCATACACCAATAATGAAAAAACAGAAATCAGGGAATCGATCCCATTTACAACTGCACCAAAACCCATAAAACACCTAGGAATAAACCTTACTAAAGAGGTGAAAAATCTATACACTGAAAAGTATAGAAAGCTTATGAAAGAAATTGAAGAAGACACAAAAAAATGGAAAAATATTCTATGCTCCTAGATAGGAAGAATAAATATTGTTAAAATGTCAATACTACCCAAAGCAATCTACATACTCAATGCAATCCCTATCAACATAACACCAGCATTCTTCACAGAGCTAGAACAATCCTAAAATTTGTATGGAACTAGAAAAGACCCCAAATAGCCAAAGTAATTTTGAGAAAGAAAACCAAAGCAGGAGGCATCACAATCCTGGACTTCAAGCTATACTACAAATCTGTAATCATCAAGACAGTATGGTAATGGCACAAAAGCAGACACTCACAAAAATGGAACATAATAGAGAGTCCAGAAATGGATGCACAAACATATGGCCAACTAACTTTTGACAAAGCAGGAAAGAATATTCAGTGCAATAAAGACAGTTTCTTCAGCAAATGGTGCTGGGAAAACTGGACAGTGACATGCAGAAGAATGAACCTGGACCACTTTCTTACACCAGACACAAAAATAAACTCAAAATGGATGAAAGACCTAAAAGTAAGAAAGGAAGCCATCAAAAGCCTTGAGGATAAAATGGGCAAAAAACCTCTTTGACCTCAGCTGCACCAACTTCTTACTCAACACATCTCCAGAGGCAAGGGAAACAAAAGCAAAATTGAACTATTGGGACCTCATCAAAATAAAAAGCTTCTGCACAGCAAAGGAAACAATCAGAAAAACTAAAAGGCAACCGACAGAATGGGAGAAGATATTTTCAAATGACATATCAGATCAAGGGTTAGTAACCAAAATCTATAAAGAACTTATCAAACTCAACACCCAAAAAACAAATAATCCAGTGAAGAAATGGGCAAAAGACATGAATAGATACGTCTCCAAAGAAGACATTCAAATGGCCAATCGACACATGAAAAGATGCTCAACATCACTCATCATCAGGGAAATACAAACCAAAACCACAATGAGATACCACCTTACCCCTGTCAGAATGGCTAACATTAACAGGCAATAACAGATGTTGGTGAGGATGCGGAGAAAGAGGATCTCTTTGGCACTGCTGGTGGGAATGCAAACTGGTGCAGCCACTCTGGAGAACAGTATGGAGGTTCCTCAAAAAATTAAAAACTGAACTACTCATGACCCAGCAATTGCACTACTAGGCATTTATCCAAGGGATACAGGTGATCTGTTTCGAAGGGACACATGCACCCCCATGTTTACAGCAGCACTATCAACAATAGCCAAAGTATGGAAAGAGCCTAAATGTCCATCAACTGATGAATGGATAAAGAAGATGTGGGTTAATATATACAATGGAGTAATACTCGGCGATCAAAAAGAATGAAATCTTGCCATTTGCAACTACATGGATGGAACTAGAGGGTATTATGTTAAGGGAAATTAGTCAGAGAAAGACAAACATCATATGACTTCACTCATATGAAGACTTTAAGACAGAACAGATGAACACAAGGGAAGGGAAGCAAAAATAATATAAAAAGAGGGAGGGGACAAAACATAAGACTCTTAAATATGGAGAACAAACTGAGGGTTACTGGAGGGGTTGTGGGAGGGGAGATGGGCTAATTGGGTAAGGGGCATTATGGAATCTACCGCTGAAATCCCTGCTGCACTATATGCTAACTTGGATGTAAAAAAAAAAAAAAAAAAAAAGGAAAGGAAAATTAAAAAAAAGAAAACTAGACAGCCACATGCAAAAGAGTGAAAGTAAACCACTGTGTTACACCATATACAAAATTAACTCAAAACTGATTCAAGACTTGAATGTCAGACTTGACATTATAAAATTCCTACAAGAAATCATAGGCAGTAAGCTCCTTGACATCAGTCTTGGTGACGATTTTTTTGAACTAAAAAGCAAAAAATAATCAAGTAAAACCGCATCAAATTAAAGGCTTCTGCACAGTAAAGGAAGCACGAACAAAATGAAAATTCGACCTACCAAATGGGAGAAAAGTTTTCCAAGTCATATAGTTGATAAGGGGTTAATATCCAAAATATATAAAGAACTCATTACAACTCAACAGCAAAACAAACAAACAAACAAACAAAAAAACAAAAAAACCCCACCAAAACCAAAACCAAAACAACAGTCCAATTTAAAAATGGACAGATAACCTGAATAGACATTTCTCCAGAGAAGACATCCAGATGGCTAACAGACACATGAAAAGATGCTCAACATCACTCATCATCAGGGAACTAAAAATCAAAACCTCCATGAGATACAACCTCACACCTGTTTGGTTATTATCAACAACAACAAAAAAGGAAAAAAATGCCTTAATTAGGAAAGGCTGTCAGCATGAGGCTGGGGCCTGAGTAAGTTGATCCTTGCCTTACTCTAATTTTAAGGCTATTAATGCGGTCAGGCTGATCAGTTTTGTTGTTTTTATTTAATTTTTTTAATGTTTTTTAAATTTATTTTTGAGAGACAGAGACAGAGCACAAGCATGGGAGAGGGGCAGACAGAGGGAGACACAGAATCCCAAGCAGGCTCCAGGCTCCGAGCTGTCAGCACAGAGCCAGACACGGGGCTTGAACCCACCAGTGGTGGGATCATGACCCGAGCTGAAGACAGGCACTTAACCGACTGAAGCTACTCAGGCGCCCCTGTTATTTTTAAAGCCACAAGTGAATAAGGCTTCCACTCGGAGCCTCCTCTGGGACAGTGGCCTCACCACCCTGAAGGAGAAGCAGATGGCAGCGGGGGTGAAGTTGAACAAGGTGCAGACAACAGAGCTGAAGACAGAGAGAGAAGGGGGTGCGGAGGTGGCAGAAGGAAGGGGGTGAGAAATCAGGGCCAGGAGAACACCAGCGAAGGAGGGGGCGTTGAGAGGTACAGAAACCATCCCGAAGGCGCGGTCCTTCAGGAACTTCATGAACTCACATCACATTGAGCAACACAAAGAAACGAACACAAACGTGGGCAACAGAGAGTCCCATGGAACGTCAGTGTACGTCCAAAGAGCACGAAGTGGAGAGGGCGTGTGCGATGCGGCCCGGATCTCTGTCCCACGTGGCCATGAACTGCTGACGCTAAGACCGCCACGCGTCTTGCAGCACCTACCCTCGCGTGTGACGCTGTCACACCGTTGCGTGCCTAGATCTCTTGGGCTTTTCTGAACAAGACACTGAAAGAGAATGGGAGAGTGGAGAAGGAGACCGAAACCAAAAATCATCACATGCATTTCATTCACTGGGAAAGGAGTAATTGAAAGGAAGGAATTTTTCAATATATATACTGGAGAATGTTAAGTATGAGGTCAAAGAAGGCACCTTGTGTAGGGGAGACTCAGCTGTTCCCCAAGCCTTTGACCCACCTGACTACTCTTTTTCAGTGTTCTCTCTTTGAGCGGGGGTAGGGAAGTTTGGATTCCAACACCCTTTCTATAGTGTTAGAGAAAATGTCAGTGCATCATAACAGCATGTTATATGGAATTCGGCTCGGAAATTATGGCTGTTGAGTTATTTAAGCAAGACTTGTTTTCAACACTGTTCTCTTCATTCATATTAACACTTACATTCATTTAAAACTATCTCAACTAATATGTGTCCGAATAATAAGAATTGTAGGATTCTCCATTTCTTTTCCTACATTAGATAATAAATTAGCAACTGCATTATCACCATAAATGACCTTAGTACTTTTTTTATAGGAAATGGGTACAGGGTCACTGTTGGGGCCAGCTGTCCCACCACGGCCACAACGGAGTCCCCTTCAAGTCTGGAATCCAGTATTTCCAGGTGAATGTGGCAAGATGGATCCATGAACATACTTCCTTTACTTACACTGATTAACAAAGAAATCATTGGAAGAAAAACAGTTGTGTAATTCTCAAAAAGTTCTTAATGATACAAGTTCTACGTGATCCCTTTGCACGACACATGCTCTCGACTCAAGATCCTTTTATACACTGTCACTTGTACAACTGGTCTCCCAAATTCCCAGATGGGGCCAATATCATAGCGCCACCGAGCTGGATCCAAATCATTATAAGCCTTGTGATCCCGGTTACATTAAGTCTTGTATAATTTTATTTCTTTCCTGTTACCATCAGCAAACCATGAAAATCTCTTCTTTTTTATCTCATCAACAAGACCAACCTAGCACAGCACTTCAAATGTTTACTTCCATGCCTACAAAGTGGTATCATTTGTTTGGCTTTTACAAATGGACTGTGGTTATTTATACTCCTAGTTGAGCACACCTACATGCTATTCTAATTTTTATTTAAATACAATAATTTCTTATCATCATTTTATCATAGCTTTTTATCAGTGACCTGAACGAATTTCTCTGCTTTGTAATAATGTGATTATCTTCAAAATTAATAGCAAATTATAACAATAACTCCATTTGTATGAACTCTTCAGGGCCCTGATTCACTTACTTAGGAGTTGTTTTTTCTTCCCTCCCCCCGCCCCCAAATCCTATTCTGGGTTTTTGTTGTTACTGCTTTGTCGCAAGCAAAGAGAAGAGACGCCATAGGAGATAGATCAGACTATATCCTGGTACTGAGAGAGTATTAACTCTGGAAGAGGAAAATGTAAGTCATGTGCATAATGAAGTTATGAATCACTTTGACATTATGCTTGGAGCTAACCCTGGAATAAATTCAAGGCAACAGGCAGGCATCAAAAAGAATCAGGATGAATGTCGCTATGTGGAGGGGGCTCTCTATACAGATGTGTGACAAGCCAATTTCATAGGGCTTAAATTTCACAGCAAAAATGTGTTGCTTAACCCCAGTCTGAACACTTTGTAATAAATTATTGAAAAAGAAAAATCACAGCAAAATTAGTCGATACATGCTCCTGTTGTTGGAACCTTTTTAGAGCAGAATTTGCAACCTAATGTGTTATAAACAACATCCTGTGAGGACAAAGGTTTTGTTTACCTCACACTGTTTTTGGATTGAAAGTATGTTTTAAAACGGGATTTCACATGATAATATGTATTTGATACATATATATGTATAATAATATGTATTTTATACATAGATGTATAATAATATGTATTTTATTATATATACATATATATATGTATACATGCGTATATACATATATATATGTATATTACATATACATGTATATACGCATGTATACATATGTATGTATACATTATATATTACATATATATTACATATACATGTATACGCATGTATACATATATATGTATAAAATACATACTTCAAAATATATTTTATATATAATGAATCTTATTTTTAATATCTAAGTCCAATAAATATTCATTTATAAGTTAATCACTAAATGCAAAGTCTAAATTAAATATATATTTGAAATATATGAGAATATACATATGTATGTATATATATATATATGTACGTATTTTTATATACCTGTGTGTACGCACATACACACATACACACAGGCACATAAAAATTGTAGTCTCTCTTGATAAGAATTGAAAGTTTTGGCACCATATTTTCAACACGACAACAGCTTGCCAGAGCTGACCTACCCCCACCGCGGTTGGCCAAGCCGCCCTAGAGCCTGTGTGCCCCACACTCCCATGGGGTATTACTTGGTGCTCATCTATACTGTCTTGATTTCACAATCCTGAGTCTATAGCTGATGTTTGGGAGCACACATATTCATTTCCATCTATCTGTTCTACTTCTCCAGCTGAAATAGTAGGCAATGATAGTTGATACTTCTCAGGAAATGCATTATTTCATCATCGAGAAAATGTTAAATTATCCTTAATACTGTAAACTGATGTCTTTAAGTTAAATTTCTAACAATGCTGAAACAAAAATAAAAAGAGAAAGAAAAAAAT
This sequence comes from Panthera leo, assembly GCF_018350215.1. Classification (NCBI taxonomy): domain Eukaryota; kingdom Metazoa; phylum Chordata; class Mammalia; order Carnivora; family Felidae; genus Panthera; species Panthera leo. Next base: position 1,803,991 of record NC_056689.1, on the reverse strand, counting down.
CTCTGCTTAGCTAAGTCAATAGGAAATTAAATTATGCTGGATTTTTAATACTTGAACATTAGAATTATCGAAATCTTTACTTTTTAGATGCCTCCAGCATAGAAATGAATTTAGAAAGCAACAAAAATTCCTACAGGAGGAAATCTTATTTTTATATTTAATATTCAAATCCAATAGTTTATAAAGTTGATCACAAAATTAAAAGTCTAAATTGAATATATAGATATATATAATTATTTAAAATTTAATAAATTTCTAACCTACATATTATAATGCACTTATACCCAGCAAACCTCTTGTGATATTTCTTGAGTTTCCAGAAAGTTGGAGTATGAACTTCTCTACATCACTGCCTTTCAGAAACTGCTAACAGTTTTTTATGATTGATGTAAACCCAGGTCATCATTAGGAATTTTCATTATTATGCTGTGCTATTAAAAACTTAGGGCCATACCTCCTATTGATAGAAGCGAATTTCTTTTATGAATGGCCATGGATTATTGTAATTTGAAATTGACTCAGTACACAGTACACAACATTTTCTTTCAGTTTTACAATTAACTCTTACTTGTCAGCATTTTTGGTGCAGTCCTGATGGTGTGACATCTCCTTTTACCACTGACATTTCTAAAATTCATACAATTAATATATTTTGGGGCTGGTGTTGTAACATACATCTTGTTAATCAGAAGCTTTTTAACCGTGTACTCCTCTGTTTCATTAGGCAAATCCGTAAAACAACCTAAGTCTGGATACACGATGTGTTGCTGCACCCATGTTTGCTTTAAATTTTCTGGGAGAAGATTAGCAGAAATATTTTCGCATACTTATGCCTTCTCACTATAAGCTGAACAATGTGGGGGTGGATGGAGCGTACCCTGAAAGTCAGACCAGAAACGAGACAGGACATTAGTATATAAAAGCACCAATACTGAATGCTTTGAGCTGCTGGCTACACTGAACATTGTCCCAAAGGTGACAGAATGAGGGAGTGAGACTTGGTGGTGGATGTCACAGCGTCTACGCGCTAACAGGACCCTAGAAAAGGTATTTAACATCTCCCACCCTAGAGTTACCTATCAAATCAACAGAATAAATACATCAGAGGTCTGTTAAGACGAATAATGAAAATAATTAAAAGAAACCCCTCTAAACTCGACATTTGGATATCATTTATTCTTCTTCAAATAAAAATTTGTAGAAACAATTGCCTTACATACCGCTCACCTTTATGTGGGAAAACACAGGCTGCTGTAAGTTTTATTACTGAAAATTTAGAACGATATTTTGGCGGCTAATGGCTACCAAGCGGCACAGCGGCCTCTTATTCAGAGCAGCTAATGAGCTGTGATCCCAGAAAATGTATCCGCGGTCTTAGCCTTGCACCCTGATGCCCTGAGAAACTCACGCACCATTTCTTAGGGTCTCAGCAAAGCATCATCTACAATCCTTACCTTTGAGGTGTTAAAAGGATTAGTATTTGTAAAACACTTAAAGTCCCTTCATTGAATATAAAAATCATTGCACAGGTATTTTTCCCATCCCACAGTAAAGAACACACGTGGGCTATTTAGTTGTCAATGATTATTTTGGATAATGCAGCTTTGTGTGATGGTGACAACTCACTGGTTACTGGGAATTCCATTCTTGTCATGTCTATGGATGGAGACTTTCATACCACAAAGTGGAAAACCAGAGCTGTACCATAAACCGGGGTAAGAATGACAGCTAAGTGTGGTGGTCAACAAAGTAACCTGGAAGAAGTTTCCCAGATAAGTCACACTATGGGTGTCTCTTTTTCTTGGCCCTAATATTTGCAAGTGAAGTTATCACAGGCAACCACTGCAACGTTTCTGAACTTTGAGAAGAACTGTGCGTCCGCCCCTTTACCGCTCATAGAAACCTTGGACTCCTGGCCTTGTTAAGAAAAAATGAACACATTGAAAATGTATCATAATGATAAAAAAAGTGGAAACATTAAGCTCAACACAATTCCATTTTAAAACTTAGAAAGTGAAAACCAAGGACCTAATTCTATACAACTGATTGTGGGAGACAGAAAAAGCAAAGTTGCTCACAGGAATGATATGAAACTAGAATTACCAAACTTACTTAGGGAAATAGGTTTCATTGTAGATTTCGGAAAAGGGAACGAAGAGTCAAACACCTTGGGGAGCTAGCGAGCTTCAATCTGCACGTCGCAAAACCATCTCTGACCTCCTAACAACCATCTCGATCTCTACGGAGTGCATCACTGAGTATTTATGTCAAAGGTAAATAGAAAGAAGATGCCTTCATTACTCAATCATGAATATCATTTCACAGAAAATCAGATTAAAAAGCACACAGCTTCCCCCGAAGCCAAGGCTGACATGATAAGAATGGGACTCAACCTTCCTGGACAATGGTCTGAAACCAGAGATTAAACTAGAAGCCAAGAGCTCTGTCCCACTTTCAGGCTCTCCCATCAGCATCTCAGAGACTGTGGACAATCCCTCTGTGCTCCCTGCCCCTGCCTTCTCAGGGTTAAAGTCAGGTACAGCGGTGGCTGTGGTGCAAATGACCAGATTGCCGCAATCACATGGGCATACAGTGAGCAATCAAATACTGAAAAACTGAGCACAGAGTATTTGATTTAAACACCACCATCATCCATCACCTATCGTGATGCCACACTGAAAAGTGTGCTTCACGGCCTATTGTGGAAAAAGCGGCCATTATTAAGCACCGTTGTCCGGCCTGTGCACTGGAGGGCTTGTGGGGTGGGCGGCCCGTATAAGGTACTGACTGGACAGAAACCCACACGGAATAAAAAGACCCCTGACCAGAGTTCCGGCGGAAGCAGTGAAAGATACTCAGCCTGTGGCTGACTTTGCCCGTATTTTCTCCACCGCATTGGTAACAATATGGGAAATAGGAAATATAAATGAAGAGAGATGAAACACGTTAAATAACAACTTAACAGTATGAAAATCAGTTTTCAACATTTGTATATAGGTCCGTACAGATCCGCAGACGCAGTAACAGGAATGTGAGCACGTGTGTGCGTGCGTGTACATACGAGCTCGTGTGAAAGTCCACGCCAGCCGCCGTGGGTGCCTGTGTGTGTGCAGGGGTCTGACTGTCCGCAGCTGGGCGCGCTGACAGGTGGGTTACGGAGGCCGGACTTGACACCCACAGGGCACACAGACAGGATGGGGAGGGGACAGGGGCTGCAGCCCGACCGAGTGCTGTCTGCAGGCTCGGCTGCACGGCAGAGGAGCTCCAGAATCCAGGAGAAGATAGAGCGTTTGCTGATCTCAGCACCGCCCTGCCCCGAAGAGGTGAGCCCGTGGGTAAACAGAACATATGAGTACAGCCTTCCCTCCAAGTCACCCACAAGAGTTGCAGCCGGGGCTCACGCTTCCAGAGACAGGCGGGAGAGAGGGTTCTGGCAAGAGGCCAGCACTCAGTGCAAGAAGCTTAAAACCATGTACTTCCAATCCCCTGAATCGGTCTTCGGTGTTACTGTCACGGATTTTACCTCCACATATGATGCAACCCCATACTCCACTGCTAACTGGCTGTGCTTTAAAGTATCAAATTTTAAAGATATCCAAATGGTCTCTGTTTGTCCTATTTTTTAGATCCAATCCAAGAGAACTGCCTGGAGGCGGAGTTAGACCCCCACAGATTGAGCCAAAAGTGAGGCACAAGAGAAGGAGATGCGGTTGCCACATCACAGGAAGGCAGGAATCGCTGACACCAGCATAAAAACTCAAAAGTATGTAGTTTAACCTCTTCCTTCTAAATATTAAATTACAAAGGAAGTGATATTTCTATAGCTTTTAATAAGTATGTCAGCATTTTTTGCACAACGTATTTCATTTAATTTTAACAGCAATTCCCTATGGATGGAAACAAATAATTTTGCAATTTATCCGAGTGGTTATTAAATGCAGAGAGTTAAGACTGCCATTCTCATTTTCTGATTGCAAATGCTTAAATAGTGTTTTTCCAATATTTTAACTTTTTGAGGAAATAAAACTAAAGTGCATGCCCATGTGACACTATACTGTGTAAAAATTCCCAGTAAGGAAGTTTACTGCTATACGCACGAGGATAATGAGAAACTGAAGGCAACTTGACTCACTTTTCTCCTGCTAACGCTGTGATCAGACAGATGCTCTGTGCTCGGAGCCTTAACCTTCCCAAGAGACGCGTCCAAAAGAGCGGAAAAGCGCGGGGACCGATGGGATTTCTGCCGATTGAGAAGGACCTTCCAAAGGTAATCAGCATAGAATGACCTTTGCAGGGGCCAGTGTAGCTTTGTTTTGATTGAGTTGAAATCTGAATGCACCCCACACACCAGGCTCCTATTTTCCCCGCGTTTCAATCAAAGCCAGCAAATTGCTGTTTCTGAGCTCCACGATGGTAAATATCTCTGCAGCCACAGGTGTTCACCGCTCTCGCTCTCTCTGTTGAAGGGGCAGCTTTTATTCTGAGGGTGAGCTTTGCCCTCAGTAACAACTGTTTCTTTTTCTCCTGACTGGAATCTAGAGACAGGGGTCCACAGAAGGAAAACCTCTTCTGTGTATTTCAGCACCATGGTGGATCCATTCTTCTCCCAGACAATGCGGGAGCAGCAGGGGCTCAGAGGAAAACAACTGACAGGTGGTGTAAAGGCCAAAGCGAGACCCAGGATTATTCACTCTGTGCTCAGTGGACCCAGGCCCAATCCACAGGCTGCATGGTAGGAAGTGACCGGCCATCAAAGAACACGATCACTACGCCCAAACGGGCCTGGAAACAAAGGGGCTTGTCTTTGGTCCCTGCTTCTTGTTGAGCACCCCTGAAAACGCATCTTTAACTTTGTGTGTGACTGTGCTCCAAGTGGCCTACATCATAAAACAGCATGTGGGGAACACAGCCCGCGACCAGATTCGAGCTCAGGAGGCTCCCGCCCTGCGCGGGTCTGCGGTTACTTTTCATTAAGGTGTATGGCGAAGCCGCCCAGGGCCCACGGACCTGACAGCTTCCTGACTGCAAGACAAGTGAGTACCATCGGCTTCAGACAGGAGTTCTGAGTCGGAGTAAGAACCCTGCGGAAATATGTTTCTATGCAAAGGAACACTGGGATGGAAAGGGACGCGATTTCTGGGACTAACGCATTTATTTCGTCGGCACTTCTGCGGACACCAGTCTTTCCACTTGTTCCAGACAATACACAACAAAGGGCCTCCTTTTTCACGTGGGCAAATTGAGGCAAGGCTGCAACGCCGACCGCGTTTCTTCCAGTGCCTCTGCCTTTCCTTCCTGGGTCTTGGAGGTGAGCTGGGCAGCCGTCTGCCACCCCGCACGGGGGTCTGCTCGCCCCCCTTCCTGCTGCGATCCCTGCCTCTCCCTGGTGGGCCCAGGGCCAGCGTCCCTGCCCCCCGGCGAGGCCCGCGTATCTGCAGAGCGTGGGGCAGACACAGGGCCAGGCATCGTTAGAGCCAGAGTCACGGCGGCGGCCATCTCCAGGGCCCAAGGGGGTCCCCACTGCAGTGGGCTTTCTCGCACTTGGGTGGTGCATGTGAAAACACTGAAATAAAAACTTGAGGAGTTTGGGGTGTCTGGGTGGTTCCGTCAGTTGAGCGGCCAACTCTTGATTTCAGCTCAGGTTGTGATCGCGGTTCGTGAGTTCGAGCCCCTTGACCAGCTCTGACGGTGTGGAGGAGCCCGCCTGGGACTCTCTCTCTTCCTCCCTCTCCTTACCCCTCCCCCCCAAAATAAACATTAAAAAAAGACTTAAAGCAATATGTTCTCAAACCCATTCTTCCTGCAACGTAAAACTCTAAATTTTGTTTTTCCTGCCTTAAAATATTAATAGAGAAATGTTTTCCTACTCTAAGTAAAAATAAAAATGATAAATTCAGCTTACACTCAGTATCAATTTTGAGGAATTAATAAAGGAACCCTCAGGAATACTTTGAACTCCCTTCTAAAGGGGTATGTGAATTCCACATTTATTCACACCCAGCATCTCCTCACCATGAGAAAGTATGGACGGAGGGTTGTTTGAAAACCTAGTATTACTAGAGAAGCCAGAAATACAGATTTTGAAATAGGAAACACCTATCTTCAAACACTTTTGTTAAAAACTCCATTTTACAGGCTCCTTCACTCTGAGAGCCACATATCTTTGTGTGTGTGTGTGAGAGAGAGACCACATTTAGCCCACAGGCTAAGAATTTTCAGCTTCTCACAGTGAAAGTGAATTTGGTATAATACAAATTAAATCATGAATCTTTGACGATTATGAGCAATTTGACTTTACCCATGTGACAACTGCCTAATTTACTGAGTACACAGCTGACTAGCATATACATCAACACAGTACACAATTCAGCCTCCCAACTCCATCGAGTGAGTTCAGATAAAATGACTCGTTGGGATGACTGTTGGGCACAGGAAGGTTTTGTGGAGTAGGAATTAACACATCCCACTTTCCGGTCACAGTACATATGCACGGCCATATTGCAGGACATTTCCTGCCATATGCAGAGAAGGGAGCAGAACTGCAGCATTTCTGAACTCATTTGAGGTTTAATTATAACAATAATGCAATAAATCTAATTAAAGGACATTATGTAATTCATTGTCTCATTCATGCTTCTTGTGAGGATATTGATACTGGGAACACAATTCTTTGTCATGCACACATCACTAGCTTTCATTATTGCCATATGTCTACTTGGATTTTTTAACCTTTTGTTGACGTATGGCACACAATACAGAAAAGTGCGTGCGTGTGCGCGTGTGTGTATAAATATAAAATTGTGCAGGTTGATGAACGGACACAAAATGAACACCCGTTGAATCAGCACTCAAATCAGATACTGGACATTTTTCAGCATGACGGTTAGTGCCTTTTTGGGTTTCCTACTAGTTTACTTCTCTAAAGGGTAAACAATATCCTGATTTTTAATCACAGATTAGTCTCGCAATCCTTTGGACTTCATGTTGGTGTAAGTAAGAGTTGAGTACGTACATTTTGTGACTGTGTCCTTTCATGCAGTATCATGTCTGTGAGATTACCTGTGGTGTAGAATGCACCTGTAGCCAAGTCATTCTTTTTTTTTTTTTTTTTTAATTTTTTTTTTTTCAACGTTTTTTATTTATTTTTGGGACAGAGAGAGACAGAGCATGAACGGGGGAGGGGCAGAGAGAGAGGGAGACACAGAATCGGAAACAGGCTCCAGGCTCCGAGCCATCAGCCCAGAGCCTGACGCGGGGCTCGAACTCACGGACCGCGAGATCGTGACCTGGCTGAAGTCGGACGCTTAACCGACTGCGCCACCCAGGCGCCCCGCCAAGTCATTCTTAATCACTGCAAGTATTTCCTCCCGTGAATACCTCACAATCTATTTAGGGACCTCTCGACTGGCCTTCTGCAGTTTCCAAGGGCTGGCCACTGCAAACAGAGGGGCTATGTTTTGGAGACTCAGATATGCACTTTTTTTTTCGACCAAGCCATGGGATTCCTGGGCCATCTCAGTTGTAGCCACAGCTACAGGTGCCCAGCGCTGCTAATTCCCCCAGTTCACTGAGTCACTCAGCTAGGTGAGACTCTGAGAGCAGTATATAAGAGGTTCCAGTTCTCAGTGTTCTACACAGTACTGAGTTTCTAAAACTACATTTTATGTTTTAGCCACCCTAGTGGTTACATATTTTCATTTCCAATATCCCTGATGACTAATGAAGCTGGACAACATTTCTTATATTGTTACCCATGGGTTATCTTCTTTGGAGAAGTGCTCATTAATTTATCCATATCTTTTGCTCATTTTTATATTTTTAAATACATATTTTTATTTCTACTTATATTTTCAAACTGACAATATACCCATTTCTTGGCAGTTTTGCAATAAATTGGTTTACGACAAATATAAGTAATAAGTAATATTAAATTGGTAGGGAAAGCTTACTCTTTTAAAGATTTTCCCAAAAATACTAGAAATAAGTTCTAGCTTATTTTTTTCTGTAATTAGATTCCTTGAGCACAGTTACAGCTAATGACCTCGGGAAGCATGATTATCAACAGGAACAAATTATCATAAAATGACAATTCAATTCTCAATGTGATTTTTCATTTACAGTAACTTTGAACATTCAATCATGTGTCAGACATTTTTCAAGGAACTACACACAGGGTACTGCACAGATTCTCACCCTGTTATGAAGAGAAAGCTCAAACCAATTCAATTAGCGTGACGACTCCTGTGCACGTTTGTTTGTTTTCTAATCAGACATCAACAGAAAGCACAATCTCTCCAGTACTTCTCTCGATGCCATCATGAAACCCATTTTCTAAGTTAAAGGGACGGAGAGCTGCCTCGTGCATAATTTTCCTAAGTGTTAACACAATGTATCTCCTGTAGTTCCAAATAATTTATTGGATTTTGGGGTGAGACAAAGTGGCTCCAAGGTTAAGGATAACAAGGTCTTGAATTCATATTAATTTTCTGTGAGCAAATCACTTCTGATGGTTTGTGATGATGAAGTACATCCAGGTCAGGGAAGAAAAAGGCTTCCTCTGCTGTTCCTTCTTGACCACTTGACAAGTGTCCATGCTATGGCATCCCTGCACATACTGCTTGGTGCCTTTCAACCAAGTAGAACCTGCTCTCACCCTATACTTCATCCTTCGGGAGGAAATACCTCCAGGTAGAAGATGAATTAAAGAAGATTTTCCTTGGACACATCTAATAGCAAGGTCAGCCACAGGTTTTCTGGGTCATTAAAAGTAATTAATCTTCACTGGCACAAAAACAGACACTCAGATCAATGGAACAGAATAGAGAACCCAGAAACGGATGCACAAGCGTATGGCCAACTAATCTTTGACAAAGGAGGAAAGAATATCCAATGGAATAAAGACAGTCTCTTCAGCAAGTGGTGCTGGGAAAACTGGATGGCAACATGCAGACAAATGAACCTGGACCACTTTCTTACACCATACACAAAAATAAACTCAAAATGGTTGAAAGACCTAAAGGTAAGACTTCACCACCAAAATCCTTGAGGAGAAAGCAAGCAAAAATGTCTTTGACCTTGGCAGCAGCAACTTCTTACCCAACACATCTCCAGAGGCCACGGAAACAAAAGCAAAATTGAACTATTGGGACCTCATCAAAATAGAAAGCTTCTGCACAGCAAAGGAAACAATCAGCAAAACTAAAAGGCAACCGAGAATAGGAGAAGATATTTGCAAGTGACACATCAGATCAAGGGTTAGTAACCAAAATCTATAAAGAATTTATGAAACTCAACACCCAAAAAACAAATAATCCAATGAAGAAATGGGCAAAAGACATGAATAGATACGTCTCCAAAGAAGACATTCAAATGGCCAATCGACACATGAAAAGATGCTCAACATCACTCATCATCAGGGAAATACAAACCAAAACCACAATGAGATACCACCTCACCCCTGTCAGAATGGCTAACATTAACAACAGGCAACAACAGATGTTGGTGAGGATGTGGAGAAAGAGGATCTCTCTGGCACTGCTGGTGGGAATGCAAACTGGTGCAGCCACTCTGGAGAACAGTATGGAGGTTTCTCAAAAAATTAAAAACTGAACTACCCTGTGACCCAGCAATTGCACTATCAGGTATTTATCTAAGTGATACAGGTATGCTGTTTCGAAGGGGCACATGCACCCCAATGTTTATAGCAGCCCTACTGACAGTGGCCAAAGTATGGAAAGAGCCCAAATGTCCATCGACTGACGAATGGATAAAGAAGATGTGATATAGATATACAATGGAGTATTACTCGGCAATCAAAAAGAATGAAATCTTGCCATTTGCAACTACGTGAATGGAACTGGAGGGTATTATGCTAAGCGAAATTAGTCAGAGAAAGACAAATATCATATGACTTCACTCATATGAAGAATTTAAGACACAGAACAGATGAACACAAGGGAAGGGAAGCAAAAATCATATAAAATCAGGGAGGGGGACAAAACATAAGAGACTCTTAAACATAGAGAACAGAGGGTTGCTAGAGAGGTTGTGGAAGGGGGGAAGGGCTAAATGCGTAAGGGGAAGTAAGGAATCTATTCCTGAAATCATTGTTGCACTATATGGTAACTAACATGTATGTAAACTTAAAAAGTAAATAAATTATTTTTTAAAAGTATTTAGTCTTGCCATAGCAACTAACAACTTTGACAGCTATGTTTTAAAGATATAAAAGGGAAGCGATGGAATACATTAAAGGAAAATAGAAATCCCTCTGTCCTCGGACGTATAAATTAAAATATTGATTTTAAATGCCATTGTTTAAAGTTTTTTAATGTTTAAAATAGAGGACTGAATTTATTCTGTGTGGCACTCTCAACAGATCCTGAAATCCTATGCATATTTTTACGGGTCACACCTTACTTTTATTTGGCTCTTTTGTTTCTAGCTATGTTTTGGCTGGTTTTGTAACATAAGGAGTGTGCTAGTAAGATGGCTTAAGTTTCTATAATTTTGTCAAGTGCTTTTACATCATGTATTGAGATGATCATAAGATTTGCTACTTTCATTTTATTACCATGGTGTCACGTTGGTTGATTTGTAGATGTTGAACCATCCTTTCATCCCTAGAATAAATTCCATTTGATCATGGTGTATTATCCTTTCAATGTATTGCTGAATTCAGTTTGCTAATATTTTTATCGAAGAAATTTGAATCTATCTCATTGGGGATACTGGCCTATGATTTTCTTTTTTTTGTAGTGGCCTAGTCTAGTTTTGGTATCTGGGTAATGATAGCTTTGTAAAATGAATCTTGAAGCATTTTCTCCTCTTCGATTTTTTCAAAGAGTTTGAGAAGGATAGGTATTAAATCTTAAATGTTGGGCAGATTTTACCTTTGAAGCCATCTGGTCTGTATTTTATTTGTTGGATGTTTTTGATTACTGGGTCTCATCATCCTTATTAATATTTGGTCTATTCGGGTTTTCCATTTCTTCATGATTCAGTCTCAGAAGATTGTATGTTTGTAGGAATTATCCATTTCTTCTATGTTTTCCAATTTCTTGGCATATAATTGTTCACAGTCGTCTCGTTATCCTTTGTGTTTGTGTGGTATCAGTTGTAATATCTCCTCTTTCCTTTCTAATTATATTTATTTGAGCCCACTCTCATCTTGCAGAATCTAGCTAAAGGTTCATCAAATTTGTTTGTCTTTTCAAAGAACCAGGTCTTACTTTTATTGATTTTTTTTGTCTCTATTTCAGTTATTTCCACTGTAATCCTCATTATTTCCTTCTTTCTACTAACTTTTAGCTTTGTTTATTTTTCTAGTTCCTTTAGTTGTAAAGTTAGGCTGTTGGAACTAATAAATTAAGTCAGTAAAGCTACAGAATACAGTATCAATATGCAGAAGTCTATATACAATAATGAACCAAGAGAAAAAACAGTCCTATCTGGGGAGGCTGGGTGGCTCAGTGGGTCAAGCGTCTGACTTCGGCTCAGGTCATGACATCACAGGTCATGGGTTCAAGCCCTGTGTTGAGCTCTGTGCTGACAGCTTGGAGCCTGGAACCTGCTTCAGATTCTGTGTCTCCCTCTCTCTGTCCCTCCCCTGCTCATTCTCTCTCTCTCTCTCTCTCTCTCAAAAATAAATACACGTTAAAAAAAATTTTTAAAGAAAGAAAACATCCTTATCTATAACTGTATCACTTGATACAATTAGGCAAGGAAAGAAGAAAATAGCTATGAATAAACTAAATGATGGGGGTGAAAGACCTGTACACTGAAAAATATAAGACATTTATGAAAAAAAACCTGAAGACACAAATAAATCGAAAGATGTATTCCACGTTCATAAATTGGAAGAATTAATAATGTTAAGATATCCATACCATACAAAGCAGACTACAGATTGAATGCGATCCTTATCAACAATCCCAACAGCATTTCTCACAGAACTAGAACAAATAATTCTAAAATATGCATGGAACCACTCAAAGACCCTGAATATCCAAAGCAATGTCAAGAAAGAAACGTAAAGGTGGAGGCACCACACTCCCTGACTTCAAACTACATTACAAACCTGCAATAATCAAAACAGCATGGTGCTGGCATAAAGACACACTGGTGACTGAAACAGAGTAGAGCCCAGAAATGAACCGTACGCGGTTATTTAATTTATGACAAAGGGGCCAAGAATATACCATAAGGACAAGACAGTATCTTTAATAAATGTTGTTGAGAAAACTAAACAGCTACAAGAAAAAGAGTGAAACTGGAGAACTGTCTCATGACAAACACAAAACTTAAATGGAGAAGACCTGAATGTAAGACCTGAATGCACAAAACCCCTAGAAGAAAACACAGGCAGTAAGCTCCCTGACATCAATCTTCCCTTTTGAGTTTTTGGATCTGACTCTAAAAGCAGAGGCAACGAAAGCAAAAATAAACTACTGAGACTACACCAAACTAAAGAGCTTCTGTGCAGCAAAGGGAATAGTTAACAAAACAAAAAGATGACCTACTGAATGGGAGACAGTATCTGCAAATTATACATCTGATAAGGGGTTAATATCCAAAATATATGAAGAACTGAACTGAATATTAAAAAAAATCCAATTAAAAAAGGGGCAGAGACTCTGAATACACATTTTCCAAAGAAAATGAAAAGATGACACATGAAAAGATGTTCGACATCACTTGTGATCAGGGAAATGCGTATCAAAACCACTGTGAGATCTCACTGTTACAAGTGGCATCACCAAACAGACAAATAAGTGTTGGCGAGGATGTGGAGAAGGGGACACTCGTGGACTGCTGGTGGGAACGCAAACTGGTGCAGCCACTCTGAAGAACAGTATGGAGGTTCCTCAAAGAGTTAAAGACAGAACTGCTATATTCAGCTACTCCATTTCTGGGCATGTCTCAAAAAATGTATAAATTCAAAAAGACACATCTTAATCGTAGTATTGTTTATAAAAGCCAAGGTATGGAGACAACCGAGTGTCCACTGACAGATGAGTGGATTGCGAAGGTCCAGATACACATACCATGGAATGTTACCCAACCAGAAAAGGAAGGGGTGCTTGCCATTTGCCACAACACGGATGAACTCTGAGGGTGTTACGCTACATGAAATGAGTCAGACAAGGAAAGACAAACACCGTATGGTCCAACTTACATGTGGAATCTAAAAAATTCACAAAAGACAACACAACAAAACTCACAGAGTCTGAGAACAGAGTGATGGTTATGAGAGGGGAGAGGGGTTGGGCAAAATGAGTGAAGGGGTCAATTATGCTGTGATGGATGGTAACTAGACTTATTATAGCGATCATGTCGTAGCGTATACAAATGTCTAATTACTATATTGTGTACGTGAAACTAGTATCGTGTTAATGTTATATACCAATTTTACCTCAATAAAAGTACAGGTGATATATCCAAAAAATAGTTCAAAGACAGAAACTGCCATAAATGATGTATGTTCTAGCTATTTTCTACCCAGCTAGCTACCCCTGGCCCTCCTGTATAGAAATTCTATAACTGTCACTGAAAACAGTCTGGAATGGACAGCCAAAAGGTTTTATGTGTTATGAGACCTTGGCTTATAAGCCTTTGGTTTATGGACCTTATAGATCTTTGGTTTATAAAGACAGAAACATAAACTTTATACTGCCAACAACTGGCATATATATATATATATAGTTTATGCCCAGACCAGGCAAAGGAAAGGAATGCAGAAAAGTCAAGAGAACAGAATAGACCACTTTTGTCTCTAAAGACCTCCTGAATGATGAGCTCCTGGGCCCATGTCAGAAGCAAATGGAAGACCATGAGATGTATGGCGATTCAGAACAGAGGCGCCTCACCTCCCAACTGGGCATGGGTTACTGATGCCGTCCAGATGTGCCCTGGGGCTGGGTATGTGCAGGACTTTATGACTAGGCCTGTCTGAGCAGAACAGAGTGGGCCCGAGACAGCCTGTGGAATTCCTGATGTCCTGCACAGAACCGCAGAAGAGCCAAATTTGACCACACCACCTTGAAGGACATGAGGACTTTTTGAGAGGGTGAAATGAATGGGTCAAAGAGATTCATGGTCCTAATGAGGAAAGCCTGCAGCAAAATGCATGGGGAAGATATGACTGGAGTAATATGGAGACACGGGTATTCCAGCAGAAGGTACAGCAGGTAGGTATTGCCGCATAACAACCAGTTCAGTGGCTAAAGCTAAGTTAATTATTCCTCACAGATCTGAGGGCTGTCTGTGGGTCCTGTGGGCCTTGGCTGCTTCATCTCTTTGTGGACAGTACATTCATGAGTCTGCAGTCAGCTGAAGCTCCAGCTGGAGAGCCAAGAGGCGAGTCTAGGAGCACGCAGGCTGGGTCTGCTCTCATTCATACGTGCCTCGTGTCTCTCAGGCAGGCACGCTCTCATTCTGGTGGCGAGGTCCAAGGAAGAAGGAGAGATGTGCAAGCCTGTTCCCAAGTCTGTCTGAAGTCTGCTGCCACCGTACTGGTAAAGCATCTCTCTTGAGAGGGGACTGCATAGACAGAGCACAAGCAGGGGAGGGGCAGAGAGAGAGGGAGACACAGAATCCGAAGCGGGCTCCAGGCTCCGAGCCGGCAGCACAGAGCCCGACGCGGGGCTCGAACCCACAAACCGTGAGATCATAGTCTGAGCCAAAGTGGGGCGCTCAACTGACTGAGCCACCCAGGTGCCCCAGGAGCATGAGAGTCTTAATTTTCTCTGTGGTATGTTTCCGGCACGGCCACCACCAGGGAAAGTATCTCCCTCTCCTCTGAAGAGGTCTACTTTAAATCTGTGCACATCTACCGAGGAGGTGACATACAGGCCTGTATCTCCACGGAATGCTGCAACGTATACTGTGCCCACAGAGTGTTACCATGATTTTGCAGGCTAATCTTTTAATACGAAAATGCTGATTTAGTTTTTCTCGAAATGTTAGCACATCTGGCAGCACGGGGATGGCATTTCCGAACGGCAGGATTTTCCGGTGGCCGTAACCCACCATTCTCAGCAGCCTCAGACGCTCCTCACCTCCGCGATCACACTCTTGGTTTTCTGTGTTAGAGAAATATACGTATTATGCTTCTAGCAGGAGTGGACCATTTGGGTGTTGAAACATGGGAGAGGCGTATTTGTCTGTGAAAACTAACCCACACGTGTTTAAGGTGAACCCTGCCTTGCGCCTCTCGTGTCTGTTCCTCCGTAGATTTCTGGGCCGCCTCACTACTCATCATGCGTTGTCTCCTTTGGTAGATTCTCCGCGCACATGCTTTACTTCATTTTCCAGATTATAAATTAACTGATGATAAGCAGTCACATCTTGATGCAGAGTCGACACTTAATACTTGAATGCTTTACTGAATTTATTTTCATAAACCATTCATTTTACCATGTTCACAAAGATGTGTATACACATCTACACACACACGAGGAGGAAGAGAAGCATTTGGGGACAACAGCTTTTAGGCTATCATGACTTCTTAGTGATGTTGAAGCATAGGTCACACTTTTCACAGGGATCGGGGACCTCCTGTGTTACCAGCGGTCGCTGGCTTCTGATTATAAATATTGGAATTTTCATTTTTCTCATTGCCAACCCTCAATTTCCATTTGGTCAGGCGTAATCTGGTTTGTGTAAGTTTCAGGTTAGGTGATGTTCTGTAATCGTGTCATCCGATGAAGCCTTCTTTCTAGGTCCTCAGGTCTATCGGCGAGTTTCTCTCATTCTTTGGGAGTATAACCCAAACCCTTCCTTGTCAACACATGGACCCATAAGATGTTCTGGAGAAGACAATGAGTCAAGGTTAGGTAAGTTTGTGAAATGCAGTATATTTTCATCTTAAAAGTCTTTTAGCAAGTATTAGTGTGCTCACGACTCTCCAGAGCATCGAATAAAGAAATTTCCGCATTTTCAGATGTGTTTGATTATAAAGCACTTTTCCCCCATCCATCCACGTGGGACTGAATATTCTTGGGTTACCACTAGTAAGATCTTATCAAGTTAAAAACCTGCCTTTTTAAAAATTATTTTTAATGTTTAGTTTTTAGAGAGAGACACACAGAGTGCAAGTGGGGGAGGGGCAGAGAGTGAGGGAGACACAGAATCCGAAGCAGGCTCCAGGCTCTGAGCTGTCAGCACACAGCTTAACATGGGGCTTGAACCCACAGACTGTGAGATCGTGACCTGAGCCGAAATTGGACACTTAACCAACTGAGCCACCCACCCAGGTGCCCCAAAACTTGACGGTTTTTAATATCCTGATGAGGCCAAGGAAAAACATTAAGAAACTCTCTTTCTCCCGAGCCCTATTTTATTTATAGCTCAAATTTTTAAAGAAATATGTAAAATTTATTTTACCATTTACTTCCTTGGAATATCAAATTCAAATTTAGAGTTAACCATAATGATGAATTCATGCAGTTTCCTTAATATATTTTCTTCTTTGTTCCTATAAGTTCACATAGCCTGCTTTTATTTTAAATCGCTCTTTTAAAAATCAGTTTTAATTTGATAACGTGTATTTTGTTAAACATGTGCTCACCTCTGCTTCTGCCAAGTGATGGCGGATGGCAGCAAAAGAATGAAGAGTCGTTTCCACTCCTGTGTGCACAGGTCCATCCACACCACAGCTCTGTGTCTCTCACCGTAGGGAGACCACCACTGGGTTTCTCTTCCCGGTGATGCAGCCAGGAAACTGGCCCCAGGAGGGAAGCTGGCACAATTACTGTCCTCTTGGTAATCAGGGCCCACTGCCTCCTGTCCACCACCCGAAAACTACTGTTTCATATATTTTCATCCTGTTTTCCAGTTGTTTACTGTGGAAAGATAAGTCCGGTCCTTTCTTCACATTGGCCTGCCTGAAAGATTTATGAAAATCAAATTTTCCTGCAATGCTGGGTGACACTCCACTTGGTCTATATGCATTATGTTTTCATATATTGCTGGATTTATAATCAAATTCCTGAAAACCCATGGAAAGACAACAAGTTTGAAAAAAGACCTGTACAGAGAAACAAAGATAAGAGTAACAGTGGATTTCTCACCAGAAAACAGCACAGGCCAGAGGATTTTTGCTTCGTGTGCTCATGTAGGATATTGATTTATAGTTCAATTTGTTTCTCCCCTACGGTCTTTGACTAGTTCTGGATGAGGATTACGCTGGACGTGCTGGGGGGTCATCAAGAAAGCGTGGAGGGGGTTGACCTATCATCAGGAAGATGTGGCCGTGGCCGACTATCAGCAGAAAGGTGTGGCCATGGTTGACTGTCAGCAGGAAGATGTGGCCGTGGCTGACCTGTCATCGGGAAGACGTGGCCATCGTTGATCTGTCATCGGGAAGGCATGGCCATGGTGGACTCTCAGCAGGAAGGTGTGGCCGTGGTTGACCTGTGAGCTGGACCCAGTGACTGTAGGTTCCCCACCCACCCCCCTCCTTGGACTGTGCCCTCTGCTTACCCTCCCTGTTCCCAGAAGCTGCCCTGAGGATACAGCCTTGAAATAGAAACATGGTGTTGAAGCTACCGGGAGTACACGTGAATGAACCCAGTTAAGGCCTCTGTATAAACTTCCAAGGTTTGGTGAGCTGGTACGGTTACCTGCTGATCATGCAGCCACCCAACACAAGCCCCACGAATAAGGTCCCTCGCTTATGAAACCTTCCGCCTCCTACCTCTTTGTTTGCCTTTTCTTTGGTCTCTCCCTGCCCTCCTATATGGGAAAGTACGGGAACTAGTTTCAGATTAGATCTGGGAAACTCCCAAGGCAGTTGTAAAGCAACACATAAAATCATCTGGGAAGCGTTCCCCTCTTCTGTATTATTCAAGAGAGTTCATGTTTAATTGGTATTAATTCCTTGTAAAATGTTTGATAGAATTCACCAGTGAAGACCTCTGGGCTTCAGAAACTTCTCAATGAAGTTTTCATCGATGGAGGGATTTTTAATTCAAAGTAAACTAATTTAGATTACACTGAAGGTGGCAGCAGAGGTGGAGGACCCATAAACACTAGAAGATAACGATCATATCCTAAATAGCACAGAAATCTGGCCAGAGAAGGCAGAACAAACCCCTCAACTAAAGGGAGAGAAGAGGCCACATCACAGAAGGCAGGAAATGAGAAGAGGTGGGGTAGGGGAGAAACAGGTACTGGGTATTGCAGAGGGGAGGGAGCTGTAGTCATGGCAAAAGGAGAGAGACAGAGAAAGAAAGAGAGAAGGAGGGAGAGAGAGAGAGGGAGAAAAGGAGGGAGGGAAGGAGGGAGAGAAAAGGAGGTAGAGAGACAGGAGGGGAAAAGAGAGAGGGGGGAGAGAGAGAGAAGGAGGGGGAGAGACAGAGAGAAGGGGGGGAGAGAGAGAGAGAGGAGGGGTTGGGGGGGTGCCCAGGAATGCACAAGAAGAACGGGTCCCCTGGGTCAGTGCTGGAAGACGAGGGGGGCGGAATTTGAGGAGTCCTCACAAGCAGCAGGGCTTGAAGCCTAGAGATGGTGTGGCACGCTTGGTTCTGGGAGCGCCCAGAGGACACGGGGCTGCTTCTGGAGAGAAGGCAGGGCAAACAGCGCATGGACAGACAGAGGACAGACAGTGAGGAGACAGGACGAGCACTTGGTACACACAGCAGGCAGGTGAGGTGCTCATGTCAGAGTGTCCGGGGCAGGGGCAGCGTTCACCGGGTGACCCCCTGTTCCATCTCCCTCCCGCGTCCTCAGCAGAAGCACGGAGCTTCCTTCTGCCAGCGCTAGGACCCCTTCACCCCAAGCCTCCCCACACACACTCAGGCGGGCCTCCCCGCCCCACCCCCCAGTCACACTGGCCCAAAGCCCTGCTCGCTCGCCTCTCCCTACGCGGGAGTTTTGCAGAGTGCTGGTGGTGACAGGTTTCACTGCACTAGCAGAGCACGCCCCATTCAGGCCGGGACCCCACGCTGCCCCCGGCAAGCCACCGGGGCCTCTGCAGACATAGCCCGAAGGACACAGCAGCGGATACAACAGTAGGGCACACCCAGCATGCACTGGAGACACTCCCGGGAGCACCAAGCCCTGGGAAGCAGGGGATGCTGCACGAGAGGCACGACAGGACCTCTTCCTCATAAGCCACCACCGTCGAGAGCAGTGGACACAGCTGACTCTCCCAACACACAGAGACAGGCACAGAGACTTAAGCCAAATGAGGAGACATACAAATTGATCCCAAATGAAAGAACAGGACAGAGATCTAAGTAAAACAATGTAAGTAACATGCCCGATGGACAACTTAAAGAACTGACATAAGGGCACTCGCTGGACTTGAAAAATGAGTGGAAGACGTGACTGAGACCCTTGATGCAGAGATAAGGAATCAGACCAGGACCAGACGGCCTCACAGCAAACTCTACCAAACATTTAAAGACGACTTAATACCTATTCTTCTCAAACTACTCCAAAAAATAGAAGAAGGAAAACTTCCAAATTCACTCTATGAGGCCAGCATCACCCTGATAAAGGCCCTCCTAAAAAAGAGAACTATAGACCAATACTCCTGTTGAATACAGATGTAAAAATCCTCAACAAAATACTACCAAACCGAATCCAGAAATACATTAAAAAAAAAAAAAAAAACATTCACCATGATCGAGTGCGATTTATTCCTGGGCTACAAGAGTAGTTCAAGATTCACAAATTGATCAACATGATACATCATATCAATAGGAGAAAGGATAAAAACCATATGATCATGTAAACAGACACAGAAAAAGCATCTGACAAAGTACAACATCCATTCGTGACAAAAACCCTCAACAAAGTAGGTGTAAAGGGAATATATCTCAATATAATAAAAGCCATATATGAAAAAACTCACAGCTAACATCATCCTTAATGGGGATAAACTGAGAGCTTTTTCCTAAGATCAGGAACAAGAGAGGGATGTCCACTCTCTCCACTTTTATTCAACATAGTACGGCAAGTCCTAGCCGCAGCAATCAAAACAAAAAGAAATAAAAGGCATCTGAATCGGTAAGGAAGAAGTAAAACTTTTACTATTTGCAGATGACATAATATTCTATATATAAAAAAACCTGCAAGACTCCACCAAAAAACTGCCAGAACTGATATATGAATCCATTAAGGTCACAGGATACAAAATCAATGTACAGAAATCTGTTGAATTTCTATACACCAATAATGAAGCAGTAGAAAGAGAAATTAAGAAAATAATCCCATTTAAAATTGGACCGGGGCACCTGGGTGGCTCAGTCGGTTAAGCCGCCAACTTCGGCTCAGGTCATGATCTCGCGGTCCGTAAGTTCGAGCCCCGCGTCGGGCTCTGTGCTGACAGCTCAGAGCCTGGAGCCTGTTTCAGATTCTGTGTCTCCCTCTCTCTGACCCTCCCCCGTTCATGCTCTGTCTCTCTCTGTCTCAAAAATAAATAAACGTTAAAAAAATAAAAAATAAAAAAAATAAAAAATAAAAAAAAATAATAAAATTGGACCAAAAATCATAAGATACCTAGGAATAAACCCAACCAAAGATGTGAAAGATCTGTACACTGAAAACTATAACACACTAATGAAAGAAATTGAAGATGACACGAAAAATCAAAAGATATTTCATGCTCATGGGTTAGAAAATAAATACTGTCAAAATGTCTATACTACCCAAAGCAATCTACACATTTAATGTAACCCCTATCAAACGCCAACAGCATTTTCCACAGAGCTAGAACAAATAATCCTAAAATCTGTATGGAATGACAAAAGACTGAGAATAGCAAAAGCAATCCTGAAAGAGAAAAACAAAACTGGAAGCATCATGTTTTTTTACAAAGCTGTAATCATCAAGACAGGATGGTACTGGCACAAAAAGACACAGAGATCAATGGAACAGAATAGAGAACCCAGAAATGGACCTACAACTATTTGGTCAATTAATCTTCAACAAAGCAGGAAAGAATATCCAATGGAAAAAAGACAGTCTCTTCAGCAAATGGTGCTGGCAAAACAGGGCAGCAACATACAGAAAAACGAGACTGGACCACCTTTCTTACACTATACACAAAAATAATTCAAAATGGATGAAATACATAAATGTGATACAGGAAACCATCAAAATACTACAGAACACAGGCAGCAACCTCTTTGTCCTTGGCTGCAGCAACTTCTTACTTCACACATCTCTGGAGGCAAGAGAAACAAAAGCAAACGTGAACTATTGGGACCTCATCAGGATAAAAAGCTTCTGCACTGCAAAGGAAACAATCAACAAAACTAAAAGGCAACTGATGGAATGGGAGAACATATTCGCAAATGACATATATGATAAAGGTCTAGTATCCAAAATCTATAAAGAACTTATCAAACTCAACTCCCAAAACCCATACAATCCAGTTAAAAAATGGGAAAAAGACACAAACAGGCATTTTTCCAGAGAAGACATCCACATGGCTAATAAACACATGAAAAGATGCTCAACATCACTCATCATCAGGGAAATACAAATCAAAACCATAATGAGATACCACCCCACAACTGTCAAAATGACTAAAATTAAAAACTCAGGCAACAGTGGCTGTTGGCAAAGATGAGAAGGGGAACCCTTCTGCACTGTTTTTGGGAATGCAAATTGGTGCAGCCACTCTGGAAAACAGTATGGAGGTTCCTCAAAAAACTAAAAATAAAACTACCCTATGACCCAGCAATTGCACTACTAGGTATTTACCCGAAGAATACAAAAATAGATTCAAAGGGGCACACGCACCCTAATGTTTATAGCAGCACAATCAATAATAGACATTTTATGTAAAGAGTCAAAATGTCCAGCTACTGATCAATGGATAAAGAAAATGTTGTACACACACACACACACACACACACACACACACACACACACACACAGAGGAATATTACTCAGCAATGAAAAAGAATGAAATCTTATTTGCAACGACATGGATGGAACCAGAGTGTATGATGCTAAGTGAAATAAGACAGTCAGAGAAAGACAAATACCATATGATTTCACTCATATGTGGAATTTAATAAACAACACAGATGAACACAGAGGAAGAAAAAAAAGAGAAGAGGAAAGCACACCAGAAGAGACTCATAACTACAGAAAACAAACTGAGGGTTGATGGAGGGATGTGGTGGGGGGAGTGGATCAAATGGGTGATGAGCATTAAGGAGGGTACTTGTTGGGATGAGCACTGGGTGTTATATGTAAGTAATGAATCACTAAATTCTACTCCTGAAGCCAATATTACCCCACATGTTAACTAACTAGAATTTAAATCACAACTTGAAATAAACAAAAAAAATCTTCTGCACAGCAAAAGAAATAATCAACAAAACTAAAAGGCAAGCTACAAATGGGAGAAGATATTTACAAATTACATTACTGGATAAAGGGCTAGTATCCAATATATATATAAAGAACTTCTATTACACAACACCCCCAGAACAAATAATCCAAGTAAAACTGGGCAGAAGACTTAAACACATTTCTCCAAAGAAGACATATAGATGGCCAACAGACACATGAAAAGATGTTAATCATCACTTATCATCAGGGAAATGCAAATCAAAAAAACAATGAGATATCACCTCACACATGTCATAATGGCTAGATCAAAAACACAAAAAAACAGCAGGTGTTGGTGAGGATGTGGAGAAAGGGGAACCCTCTTTCGCTGTTGGTGGGAATGCAAACTAGTGCAGCCACTGAGAAAAACAGTACGGAGGTTCCTTAAAAAGTTGAAAATAGAACTATTCTATAATCCTGCAAGCACACTATTAGGTATTTACCCAAAGAATACAGAAACACTAATTCCAAAGGATACATGCACCGCTATGTTTAAAACATCATTACCTACAATAGCCAAATTATGGAACAGCCCAAGTGTCCTTTGACTGATGAATGGATAAAGAAGATGTGTGTGTGTGTGTGTGTGTGTGTGTGTGTGTATAAGTGTGTATATATATGTATATATGTATATATATATATACATACACACACACAATGGAATATTACTCAGCCATAAAAAAAGAATAAGAGAATGAAATCTTGCCATTTGCCACAACACAGATGGAGCTAGAGAGTATTATGCTAAGCAAAATAAGTCAGAGAAAGGCAAATACCATATGATTTCACTCATATGTGGAATTTAAGAAACAAAACAAACAAGCAAAGTGGGGGTGGGGAAGTGGGGGAAGGAAGGAGAGAGAGACAAAACTTTTAAAAAGTAAATAAATAAGTCATTTTTATTAAACGATAAAGAAGTGGATTTATTTACTGAATCAAAAATCTACTTAGATCATTTTCTTTGCCACTTTTGTTTACAAGTGTCTTCCATTCCATTAACTTATGGGATTTATTGGCATAAATTTTTTCACACTTCTTCCATTCCTTCTTTTCATGTCTCCTGGATCTTGAGTGTGAGCCCTTATTTCACACATGGTGTCGTGACTGGGCCTTTTCTCTTTTTTCCCTGAATATCCTGGAAAGAGTTTATCAATTTTACTCACCTTCTGGATGAATTGTCATTAGATTTACTTGATGTCTTTCACTGTAAATCTCTTTTGTTTTATTGTTTTGTTTCTGTACTTGTCTTTATTATTTATTTTGGGATTTTTCAGATATCTTTCTCTTATTGGTTCCTCATTTACATGCATGCTATGTACAAGTACAGTTCTTTTAGGTTAATGGAGACATAATTTGGTCCATTACAATTCCTATCTTTATGCATTTGTTGGCAGCTAGAATAAACATAAATTCTACTTTTGTCTGGAGCTGGGTCTGCAAATCTAAATTGTACCCAGTTCTTGCCTGTGTGCTCAACTTTCATACACTGACTTCTCTTCTGTCTACTTGTCAGTCATAGAGAGAGGAGCACGGAAATAAATACAGTTGTGGTATTGTCTATTTCTCTTTCCAGTGCCCTCTGTGTAATGAAATTTCTGTAATTTAAAGCATTTATGATTTTTATGTATTTTCTGTGACTTGATCCTTCTATTATTCTGAAATGCCTCTACATTATTCCCAGAAATCCTGCTTTGGAGTCTCTGTCTGACAGTAACGTGGCCACGACAGCTTTGCGATGCTTACTGCTTGGTTATAGTTTGCTTATTCATCCTTGTCCTCCTAATCTCTCAGTGTTCTCCTGTTTGATGGGGATTTTTTTTTCTGTGGCTATGGAACAAACTTGTGTCTTGATCTTCCATTCCACCTAAATCCTCTGCCTTATTGGAAGGCATAAATCCATTAGAGGTAATGAAATTAATGACACGGTTGGCTTATGTTTGTCGCCTAAGCCTTGTATTTACTTTGATCCTTTACCTTCTCTTCACCTGCCTTAATTTGGAATAACTGGGTTTTTTTATTATTATTATCTCATTTTATGTCCTCTACTGGCTTATCAGCTATTGTTGTGCATTTTACCATCTGCGTAAACACCATAAAGCCTTTCAATAAATACATTTACTTTAAACAATTATAGTCCTAAGAAAATAAAAGCACACTTTGTACTTGAGTTTTCATCTTCTGTGACCCTCTTTGCTCCTTTTCTTAGATCCAGTGTCTTTCTGTTAAACAATGCTATTATTATTTCTTGCAGTTCATGGCTGTAGGTGAAAAATCTGCTCAGTTTTTGTTTCAAGAAGTTTTTATTTCATGTTCGTCTTATGAATAATTTGTGCTCATAAAAACCCAGCCCCCTTATCACAATCTGGGAAAACGTGTAATAGCCCTCTCCCACATATCCCTTGGGATTGTGAGAATATAGAGACTTTTGTTGTGTTTATATCACATTCTCTCCTTCTCCCCTATTCTACTCCCTTCACTCCTGCCGTTTTAGTCCAAAGTTACTGTTCCAGAACTTTCTGTACTCAAATTTCTCACTCAGTTTCTTTTGCCAAAGGAATTCAATTTAAGAAAAAATTTAAAAAATTGCTAATGGATGTGGATTTTGATATTCAAACAGAGTCTCAAAGATTAATTCATACAATAATAACAGACACACACACACACACACACACACACACACACACACACACACACAATTTTAAA
Organism: Panthera leo; assembly: GCF_018350215.1. Taxonomy (NCBI): domain Eukaryota; kingdom Metazoa; phylum Chordata; class Mammalia; order Carnivora; family Felidae; genus Panthera; species Panthera leo. The sequence goes on along the minus strand of NC_056689.1, from coordinate 1,778,932 downwards.
TTCTCATGAATGCTTGGTTTGAATCAAGCTTAATCCAAATCATCATCAAGGTAAAGGGATATCAAACTTCTGTTGGAGTTTCAATTACCTACATCTGCTAAAGCTTACTATTATGATCAGCCACTCAAACCTTCCCCACCTACCCATCTTTCAAAGTACCCAGTATCTTTTTTTAAAATGTTTATTTATTTTTGAGACAGAGACAGACAGAGTATGAACGGGGGAGGGTCAGAGAGAGGGAGACACAGAATCTGAAACAGGCTCCAGGCTCTGAGCCATCAGCACAGAGCCCGATGCGGGGCTCAAACTCACGGACCGAGAGATCATGACCTGAGCCGAAGTCGGCCGCTCAACCGACTGAGCCACCCAGGTGCCCCACAAAGTACCCAGTGTCTTAATGCAGTCTTAGACCGCAGATCTCAGATTCTGCTAGAATTCCAAGTTAGGATGAGAGTGAATTCCGTGGCTCTGTGATCCTTCTGACAGAAGAGTGTGTGCTCATCCTTAGGAAGTCCTGGGAGAATTTTCAGTTGTTACCTGGTCATGATGAAGTACTAAGGTGACCACAAAGCTCCTTCATTTAATGGTCTCTGATAAATTTTACGAAACAGTTTAACTTGTATGGCCTTTTTTTTTTTCATTAATTTGTATCCAATAATCTTTACAGGAATGTTTCACTTTCACAGATGCACATAACTTTCATGGGTGCATATATACTAATTAAGTAGGTATATAGTTAAGCTTAATATAATGAATATAATCATAATGGTAATTAGTCTATGAATAAGTTGTCATATTAATTGTGCTCACCAATGTCATTACCTTTTGTTCATTTCCATTCTGGATATAATAATTATTTTATAATTTTATTAATCCTGTTAAATCATAACTGTGCTATTAATTACAAATTCATGATTAACATTATATTGCTCAAAATCGTTCTCAAAGGAAGGAAGAAACTGGCGTTGGAAGATCAAGAAGGGCATTACTTCATTAATTAGAAGGTAGAGGTAAACAAAGAATTGATCACTTTAAAATATATACGAGTGTTATACTTTCTAATAAGTTTATGAGCTTCACAAACGCTCCCCTAACATTCAGTCACACGCAGGTTATTAAATGGGCCATTGCACAGCTAAGCAATGGGAATAAAATATGCTACTTTGCTACACTGATGTGACGTTTCACTAAGGTAACACTGACCCACAGTTAATAGAGCAGGGATGATACAATTGTGCACGTGGATTTCTAGGAAGATAACCCTAAAATGGTAGTATTTTAGGAGAATCATCCATTAAGAAATGTATCTTTGTTTGCACGGTCCGGTGGGACCCATGAACGGAGCCCTGCTGGCCAGCAGAGCCAGGCAACCCTGGGCATCCTTCTGGGTGGCAGCCAACGAAATCCGGGACACCAGCCACGTTCCATCCCAGGGGACGCTGGTGGCCGGAAGTGGGCCAGCAGGGCAGGGAGGAGGCACTGGCTGTCTCCCTGGCCTCCAGCCCCTGGATTTCTACTCACTCAGAAGACTGACCCTCAGGCAGCCATTTTTAAAGTAGGCACACCCGCCTCTTGGAGGGAAAGACAGAGAGGTGGACTTTCCGCTCAGCAAGCCCAGCTCTGAGCCCTGAGGGCACAGCCACCGCAGATCCTGTATTTGCTTGCTGGGGTCTAGTGGGTCTCCATCATGCAAATCCCATTAACTTTCAGAGCCCTGTGCTTTAGGGGCTGCTGTTCAGGTGGAAATCTTATAGCTGGGCACTAGGGATGGGGTCCAACCCTCCGCTCCTCAGGAAGAAGTTGGGACACGTGAGCTCCCTCCCAGGAACTGCCTTTCCCAAGGCCGACCGACCGTGGGGTTCACGAGAAAGTGTGCTTCGGCCTTTTCCACCTGCTGTGACGCGGGTATTGCCTCATTGGCCCATGTGTACGAATCCTTTTCTAGATCTTTCCTAGGGAATTGCTCCGTGTCTAGCTGTAGAGTTGGCGTGTCCATGGGGGCAGGCGAGCCCAGGGGCCTCCTATTCCGATGTCTGGGATCAGAACCTCACTGGATGATTCTTTTTTTTAAATGTCTATTTATTTATTTTGAGAGAGAGAGAGCAAGCGCAAGCAAGGGAGGGGCAGAGAGAGAGGAGAGAGAGAAGCCCAAGCAGGCTCCGCTCTCGGGCTTCTCTCTCTCCTCTCTCTCTATCCCTCCCCTGCACATGTGCACACTCTCTCTCTCTTTCCCTCAAAGAAAAAAAAATACTAGTTTAGTATATCCTTGTCATGACTTGTTGCTTTTCCTTGTGTTACCTTTACTGCAAATTAGAAAACTTGTTCTTCTCACCATAAGGAGAAAAGCACTAACCTACATTATGTAAATTTGTAAGATAAGCCTTAAAAAAAAAGAAACATTCAGACTATCATTTTCATTGTAGAAAAGCAATTATGAAGTTGATATTCAGATATATATTTGGTACACGGTGTCTGAAAGAAAAACCGTATGAGACAGTTCATGTTTTTAAAAGCATAAGTGATCATTTCGAATACATAACCTCTGATGTTAGGAGTCTTAAACTGATGTCTGAGGACGATTAAGCCATGAATTTGCCACAAACTCATTATATGGAATTCTGTGCATAATGTGTGCATTTTTCCTAAGGAGAGGATACAAAAATAAACCATTCTGAAAAGGGCTGTACATCCCTAAATATTTAAGAGTCTGCTATTCGCAGCATTTCTGATGAATGTAGCTGGGTTCCCTTTAAATATTCATTTCAAAGAGAGAAATTGTGATGTTTTGCTTCTGTAAGATTTATCCCATGACTTATTTTTCAAATGTCTTAAAAATAAAGCATTCATTTGATTTTTTTTTTAATTTTTTTTCAACATTTTTTATTTATTTTTGGGACAGAGAGAGACAGAGCATGGACGGGGGAGGGGCAGAGAGAGAGAGGGAGACACAGAATCGGAAACAGGCTCCAGGCTCCGAGCCATCAGCCCAGAGCCTGACGCGGGGCTTGAACTCACGGACCGCGAGATCGTGACCTGGCTGAAGTCGGACGCTTAACCGACTGCGCCACCCAGGCGCCCCTGATTTGATTTTAACTAAATTTTGTTTTCATGCAGGGAAGTCCCATTATCCCAGAACCTGGTTAGAAAGAGCGACTTGGTTCCGGGTCTTAATAAGGCAGCATCTGGCTTCCCGCTTCTTATATGTGTGCATGTGTGTATACATGTGTGTGTCTGTGTATCTATACATGTGTGCACACGTGTGCGTGCATACACATGTGTGCATGTACGTGTGCACATGTGATTGTGTCCATTGTGTGTATGTGTTTATACACATGTATGCCTGTGTGTCTGTACGAGTGAGTGCACTGTGTGGATGCATGTGTGTGCATGTGTATACACAAGTGTGCACATACGTATGCACATGTGTGACTGCGTATGCGTTGTACACGTGCATGTGTGCACGTATGTGTGCACATGTGTGTTGTGACTGCATGTGCGTGCATGCGTACGTGTGTGTGATTGTGTGTGCATGTGTACCCACGTGCATGTTTACGTGTGTGTGCACATGTATGTGTGCACACGTGTGTTCGTGTGTGCACATGCATGTTTGTGAGGAAAGGGCATCGCACGAAAATGTGTTGTCTGTATCAAGTACTCAGGAACTACAAGCCATGTGCAAGAAGCAGCCGATTTTCTAGTAATTATACAGAACTTCTCCCCACCTTGCCCCTCATTCAGTTGCAGAAATCTGTAGCATAACCTGGCATTTCTCAGTGCCGAAAGGTCATCGCAGGAGGCCCTCCCTGGAGCAGCGGAGGTACCACGCGTGTGTCAGGTCGCATGATGGCTACAGGGGCGGAGGCCAGCGACACCAGCTGAGCATCAGTAAGGGCGGGGTAACCCTATGAGAGATTCCTGCTGAATCTTCCCCAAACCAGTGAGGTGTCCTTGCTGCCGCCATGTCTGAAATAAACACATTCATTGGGAAATTAGACATGTGAATACGTAAGGCACCTCGTGGGAGTTTCAGTGTTCCTCATTCTGCCGGGTCTCCATTTATTTGTCTTTACGTATCTCTTTGATTGGCTACAATACAATCACATCTACGTGAAAACAGCAGAAGAGCAACAACTGAGAGAGAAAAAGAGCGAGAAGGGCGGAGGGAGGCGTGACTCCCTTCAAGGGGAACAGTGTGAGGCACGCGCACGGACACGAAGGGCGCACTCCAGAAAGCCACACCTCCAGCGAACACATCCAGGCAGACCCCCCACGCTTGCAGGTGTTCGCTGCACCTTTACAAACATTCCCGCGTGTCTTATCTGATCCGGTATCCATCCTGATGAGTGAAGGGGGAACATGAATTATTTTGGTGAAGAGTTCATTTGGAAACGAGAGACACGTGCTCCCATAGCGGTGCTCCCCTTGGGCGACACCCTGGCCCCCGCAGCACCTCCTTCCTTCACCTGCCTTGTGCGTCTTCACTTCCGCGAAGCCGCATCAATCACAGCTTCAAAAAAACTGCAGTTATCTAGTCTGATAAAAATATGTCCTTTGAAGAAAACCACTTTGAGACTAAATCTTTAAGTGCATTTTTAAAAAAAAATGCATTAACCTTTTCACTAGAAGAACAGACCTTACTAGAAAACATGCTCATTTATATACATCCTATTTCCCTTGGCAGATACTGCCTGAATAAAAAGCTGAACAGCATTTACCAAAATAGGTCAAATTCCTAAGCATGGCTTAGCATTTTGAGTCCTTTTTATTTTTTTACTCGGCATTGTTGATGCTATTTTTTATATCACAGCTTTTGATTCCTCTTCAAAAATCACTCCTGTGCCTGTGTCGAGCATTCAGCAAACAAGAGTGACATGAGGGGACTCACATGTCATTGCAGATGACGGATGAGATGCAGGAGAAAACAATACGACACCTGCCACGTCAGTACCAATCTCCTAAGTGCTGAAGCAAATAACAGATTGTGAAGGAGTCCCACTTGTCCATTTTTGCTTTTGCTGCCTGCATTTCTGGTGTCACGTCTGAAAAATCATGGCCAAGATGCTCCGCCCTGTCTTCTAGGAGTTTGAGAGTCTAAGTTTTACAGTAAGACTTCATGAGCTGATTTTTGCATATGGCGTAAGGTGTGGCCGATTTTCCCTTTTCTGCGTGAGCATCATCTTTTCCCAGTACTGCTTATTGGGGACACGATCCTTCTCCCACTGGGTGTTCTCTGCACCATTATCAGAGACTGGCTGGCTACGCGCGGGTTTATTTCTGGGCTCTCTGTTCAGTTCCCCCGGGTCTGGATGACGGTACTTATGTCAATACCTTACTGTTAGGGGCGCCTGGCTGGCTCAGTCGGTTAAGCGGCTGACTTCGGCTAAGGTCATGATCGCGGTCCGTGAGTTCGAGCCCCGCGTCGGGCTCTGTGCTGACAGCTCAGAGCCTGGAGCCTGTTTCAGATTCTGTGTCTCCCTCTCGCTGACCCTCCCCTGTTCATGCTCTGTCTCTCTGTCTCAAAAATAAATAAAACATTTTAAAAAAATTTAAAAAAATACCTTACTGTTAATTACTGTAGTTTTGTAATATGTTCTGAAATCAAGTGTGATACCTCCAGCTTTGTTCATCTCGTTCAAGACTGTTGGCAATTCTGGATCTTTTGTGGTTCCATATGAACTTGAGGACTATTATTTTTTATTTCTATTTTTAAAAAAGGGCATTGGGATCTTGATGAGGATGGCACTGGATCTGTAGGTTGTGTTCAGTCTTCTAGTCCATGAACACACAATGTTTTTCTTGCATTTATATCTGCTTAATATCTGCCATCAATGTTGTCATTGTACAAGTCTTACCTCTTGGTGAGGCTCATTCCTATTCTATTCTTTCTGATATGGTTACATATGGGGTCAGTTGTGTAATTTCCTTCTCAGACGGTTTGTTGTTAGTGTACAGAAATACAACTAATTTTTGTCTGTTGATGTTGTGTAGTGGAACTTAAATGACATCATTTGTCAGTTGTAAGACACGTTTGTGAAGTCCTTAGTATTTTCTACATACAGGATTGTGTCATCTGCCACCTGACGATTGTACTTCTTCCTTTCAGATTAAATACCTTTTATTTGTTTTCCTTGCCAATTGCCTGTTGTCCTAGGTTGAACAGAAGTGGCAAGAGTGGGCACTCTTCTCTTGTCCCTGACCTTAGAGGAAAAGCGTTTACTTTCTACCACTGAGGATGTTAGCTGCAGGCTTGTCAAACACTATCCTGTTGGTATTGTGAATTAAATTGAGTTTTGAGATGATCTCCATTCCTGGGAAAAACCCAACGTGGCCTCAGTGTATTATTCTTTTTATGTGCTGCTACATACAATTTGCTAATATTTGAAAAAGACTTTTTCATGAAAGTTTTTTTTTTGTAGTTTACTTTCTTGTAATGTTTTTGTCTCATTTGGGGATTCTTCCGACTCTGCTCTAGGCTCCTGCAGCACAAATGTTAGATGATAAATTTCACTTTTTAAATGCATCGTGGATGCTTAAATACCGACTCTCATATCCATGCTGTAGTGCCACTTTGGGGACCAGTATGGCACTGCCGTTTTCTCCGTACTCACATGACAAGGTTATTTTCTGCTCAAATAGTATCATCAAGTATTTCTTATAAATTATGTGTTGCCAAAACGTGGCGTTCTGTTGCTCATCTTGTTGTCTATAAATCATTTCATAACTTACACATTTCCATCCTGTAATTTACATGTAAAAATATTTTGGAGAGAGAATTTTAGACTTGTTTATTTTTTTCCTTGTGCTTCCATTGTTTTGTTTATGGAAAATTTAAGATAAGATGTGGCTGTTAATTAAATTTAAGTATATTGTTTCATTAATTAACAAAGAGTAAGAAAGCCTTTGACAATAATCGCTTTATGAAATGACTTCAAATTCAACATTGTCATTCTTTCTAAGAACTAATGGAGGGGCACCTGGGAGGCTCAGTTGGTTGAGCATCCAACTTCGGCTCAGGTTGTGATCTCATGGTTCATGAGTTCAAGCCCCCCATCGGACTTGCTGCCATCGGTGCAAAGCCTGCTTTTGGATCCTCTGTCCCCCTCTCTCCGCCCCTCCCTGCTTGCACTTTCTCTCCCAAAAATAAATAAGGCTTTAAAAAAAATCAATGGGATTTCTCTCCATCTGATGTGGTTAATGTTTATATGACACAGGTAGATTTATCCCCCAGCAGATGACCAAAACTCCATCTAAGTCACGTAGTTAACAAATCTCGATCAGAAGGTTTTCTTATGTGAAAGTTTGGTTTTCTTTTTCTTTTTTTTTTTTAATTTTTCTTAACGTTTATTTATTTTTTTGAGACAGAGAGAGACAGAGCATGAATGGGGGAGGGTCAGAGAGAGGGAGACAGAATCTGAAACAGGCTCCAGGCTCTGAGCTGTCAGCACAGAGCCCAATGCGGGGCTCGAACTCACGGACCGCGAGATCGTGACCTGAGCCGAAGTCGGCTGCTTAACCGACTGAGCCACCCAGGCGCCCCTGGTTTTATTTTTCAACGACTCACTTTTAGGGGAATGTAGACTATCAAGAGATTGTTTTTAAAAAATAGGTCAGGGGTGGCTGGGTGGCTCAGTCAGTTGAGTGTCTGACTCTTGGTTTCGGCTCAGGTTTTGATCTCAGAGTTTCATGAGTACAAGCCCCGGGTGAGGCTCTGCAGTGGCAGAGCGGAGCCTACTTGGGGTTCCCTCTCTTGCTCTCTCTCAATCTCTCTTGCGTGCACCCTCCCTCCCTCCCCTGCTTGTGCTGTCTCTCTCTTTCAAAATACATAAATAAGCTTAAAAAAACAGGTCAACAAATTTATTTTTCGAAGACAAGATCAATAACTTTCTCTAACAAGCATTAGGGGATGAACGTCTCATTCCATTTCTTGCATGGTCTGTGTCGGATACTGTGTTCAGCTGCAGAGTAAAGTTTGGCTGGGTTCCCGGTAGGGATGTGCTCTATCTGAAAAGAGGCAGAGTCGCCATACGAGACGGACACTGGACCCTCACCTGTTGTGCACCTGCCACCGGGGGAAGAACGTGCCCAGCCTGCTGTTCCCACGTGGGGCTGACACACACGGGAGTCTCAGCTGGGCCGAGCCTACATGCGCTCCTGCTCCGTCTCTGGTGTCCCCAACAGACCTGCAGCTTTGACCCAGTAAAGAATTCAATTCCAAGCCTGCTTTTTTGATGAATCATGCATTTGATTAGATTCAATTCCATTTGTCCTCATGTTTCTATTTTTCTTGCATTGCACATTTATTCCTATACTACAGCCTCATTAAACTATTTCACATTTTGATAATGTTTGATGTTTCTACTATTTCATGAGGTATGAAACATGATTCTTTACAAGGAAAGAAACTTCAGTTTAGAAACTGATCAATTTTCCTCTCAATTCTAACACCTTATTCTAGACTACTAAGGCTTAGTTAAAGGAAAAGAACATACCCAACCCACCAGGTGCCCCTCCATTAATTCTTAAAAAGAATGACAATGTCATTTCATTCAGCAAGTATTTAAAATCATTTCATAAAATGATGATTCTCAAAGGCTTTCTAATTCCTAAATGAAACAATATACATAAATGTAATTAACAGCCGTATCTTATTTTAAAATTTCCATAAGCAAACTTTATCTGGGATTTGATGAGGCATTACAAAAAATAAAATCTTCAAAATCTCCAGTAGTCCATTTTACTGTGCCTCAAGCCAAATAGAAGAGCCTATACGTTTTATGTGTAACTTAAATTCCTCATGTTGTAATAGCTGAAGTCACAGTAACCGACTGAGTAAAGCAAGTGTTCTAGACGCCATGCTAAGCAATCTGTACACACGTACGTATCTCTTTAATTTCTTGTAACAAGGGGCGCCTGGGTGGCTCAGTCTGCTAAGCATCTGACTTCAGCTCGGGTCATGATCTCGTGGTTCGTGAGTTTGAGCCCCACGCCGGGCTCTGTGCTGTCAGCGTGCAGCCTGCTTGGGATTCTGCCTCCCTCTCTCTCTGCCCTGCCGAGCTCTCTCTCTCTCCCACTAGCTCTCAAAAAACAAATTTCCCATAACAAAACTGTGTGGTAGGTAGTACTATGATCTTCAGAGATACAGGGTGATATTCGGAATTCATGAAGTTGACAGGGGACAGAATGAGCCCTTAAGCCGAAGCAATACACGCTCACGAGAGCTTGTGTTCTGAACAACATGCCTACGGGAATTTTTACGATCACGTGGAAAAAATACAACTGTATGCCACAAAGCGAGGTAATTAAGTTAACCTCATTCCTTAAACATCTAAGCATTACAAAAGTATTTAAAGTAAAAATGGAAATGTCTTTCTTCCCAGGCTAGTCACGATCTACATCAAGATGTAACTATTGGGAATCATGCAAAACTCGGCGTAAAAAGGCCTGTGGCGGCCAGGGTTTCAGGGTGGGAGAAGGAGCAAGTGGTGGGGCACAGGTATTTTGTGGGTGTGGAACCTATTTTGTGTGGCACGGAAATAGGGGAAATACAGCATTATGAATCTGTCAAAACCCACGGAACTGCACAACACAAACAATGCACTTTACCGACGCAACATGTTAGTAGCAGGGACACTGTGTGGGAGGACTCTGTGCTTCCTCTCAAATTTTCTGTAGAACTGAAAAATAGTCTTTTAACTTACAAAAGGCAAAGACCTTCATTCTCTGGCCTCTTTCCGCACAGGTCTGGCTAAACAACAGCCGGTGACACGCAGGGGTCAGCGTGGCCTCAGGTGGAGTTCTGTGAAATGGACGCAAGGTGGGGAGTGACACAGGCAGCGGATGGTCAATGACGTTGAGAAGGAAACTGGAAAAAAGCTAGGTTCCTGGAGAATCGGTGGTAAGGCCTATTTTCAGACATTTTCCTTATGTGAAGGAAATGTAAGCCACTTGTTGAAGTCTTGAGGGTAAGGAACTCGATGCATTTCTCAAATGTGGAAAAGGCAAGTGTATTTCAAGACTGACAGATACTGCTAAACTACCTTCGGGAAAAAAAAAAAATACAGAGCTCAACACCATTAACAAATATTTGTTTCTTCACAGATTCCAATATCAAGTATTATGATTTTTTTGTTTCTATAATGAGAAGAAAAGTGTCTTATTTCTCTTTTACAATGTTATTTGAAATTACATATTTCTGATAATTATTCAGAAAGAAAATATTCTGAAGGTTATATTGGCCATTTATATTCTCCTTTTATGAATTTTCTGCTTGGATAACTTTTTCTATTACATTTTTTATCTTCTCCTGACTAATTTAAAAAATACATATATTTATCTGGATACTGAAGTCAATTCTATTCTTTCTTTTTTTTCATGACACACTAAAATCATTAGCCCAAATGAGGCATTGTCTCCTTTCATGCTGTTTAATTTGTTTTTACCTGTTTACTTACATCCCCTACCCCTTCACAGTGTCTCACCCTAAAACATTTACTGCAGGCTTAGATGTGCGTATGTAAAAATATCATGGAAAAATGTATAGCAGCTGATTATGTCGTTCTAACTTAAAAATATTATTATGCAATCAACCTCCTTGTTTCTTACTCATTCTATTTTACACTAACTTAGTGAGATCTGATGACGATGCCAAAGGACAATGTCTATACCTGGAATTCTTATTGAATCCCTCTATTAATTTAATCAATCTAGCTAGCTATCTACCTATTTATTTCAATAAAAATTATTTGCCGACAATAAAATGCTAGGTCTTACGAGCATAACTTGACAGGTTAGGTAAGTTTTGACAACTGTGATAAACACATGTGCACTACACCCAGAACAGAAACAGAAAAACACGGGCGATCACATCACAAAATCTCTCCTGGCTGCTTTCCAATTAATCCTTTTCACACAGTGGCATCCACTGGATGTTCAACCATCACACATTGGTTTTGCAGAATCTTGGATTTCGTGTAAATGTGATCACTGAGAGTGTAACATATGGGTGGCTTTATCTCTACGTAACGTTTTTCAGATTCATCTCTGCTGTTTTGTGTATCATGGCTTCATGCACTTCTGCTGGCTGGTATTTCCTGCTGATGGATATTTGGGATGGTCACCATTTGTGAGGATTATAAGGCTACTATAAAATTTTTTTAACAACATTTTTTATGGACAGATTTCCTCCTCCTCCTGAGTAAATAACTAGGGGAGATGTACGTGCAACCTTATTTACCACTCTTATTCAACATAGTACTAGAAATTCTAGCTGGCGCAATCAGCCAATATTAAAAAAAAAGGCACCAAATTGAAAAGAAAGGAGGAAAACTATCATTATTTGATCATGAGATGATCTTATATATAGATAACTCTAAAGACTTAACCAAAACAGTCTTGGAACCAATCAACAAATTCAGTAAAGTTGCAGATTGTAAAATTAACATACAGAAATCAGGTGTATTCCTATACACTATCAATGATATGCCTGAAAGTAAAAAACAAAAAAACAAACAAAAAACAAAAAACTATCCCATTCACAATTGCATCAAAACCAATAAAATACTTAGAAATAAATTTTACCAAGAAAGAGAAAGATCTGTACAATGGAAACTACAGAACTGTGATAAAAGAAATTGAAAAAGGTACAAACAAATGGAAAAAATATCCCATGTTCATGGATTGGAAGAATTAATATTGGTAAAATGTCTTTACTACCCAAAGCCATCTATAGAAATCAATCCCTACCAAAATACCAGTGACATTTTCCACAGAAATAGAAAACAAAAACCCCTCAAGTTTGTATGGAACCACAAAAGACCCTGAATAGCCAAAGGAGGCATCACACTTCTTGACTTCAAAGGGCACTACAAAGCAACAGTGAAATAAATAAAAATAAACAGACCAATAGAACAGAATAGGAGCCCGGTAATAAACCCAACATATACAGTCAACTAATATTTAACAAAGGAGGCAAGAATACTCAGTGGAAAAATGATAGTCTCTTCAATATGGTGTTGGGAAAACTGGATAACCACATGCAGAAAAATGAAATTACCTCAAAATGGATCAAAGACTTAAGACATGCAGTACAGTTTGAGAAAGAAAATAAGCAATGTTCACCTCTACACTGAACTTCGAGTACACTACCAAAGAACAGAGCAGATACCACAGTGAGCCTAACTATTCCAAACTAAGTTGTTTATTCTAATCTATGAAGAAACCTTCTGTCAAGAACTCCCTTGGAATGATAAAGGTAAGCATAAGTTTCTCACGCATGTCAACACTGGTTAAATCAATACACATTGATGAAATCTCATAAAATTTTTCAATTACTTCTTGCCACATCTCTCTTGAATGTAATTATTTTAAGTATGGCAAAGATACATCACATGAATTAAGAAAAATTCTATCTAAAGTTTTGTCTCAGTCAGCATATTTTATTTAGAAATACTGTATGACACAACAGAACCTTATCATGAATATTCTATAAAGTCAATAAATAAATCTTACATTTTAAATGGATTCAGCCTAGATAATCTAAAACAGACTAAAAGAGGGGCAGCTAGGTGGCTCAGTCGGTTAAGCAAGCGTCTGACTTCGGCTCAGGTCATGATCTCACGGTCCGTGAGTTTGAGCCCCGCGTTGGGCTCTCTGCTGACAGCTCAGAGCCTGGAGCCTGTTTCGGATTCTGTGTCTCCCTCTCTCTCTCACCCTCCCCCGTTCATGCTCTGTCTCTCTCTGTCTCAAAAATAAAACAAACAAAAAAACAAAACAAAACAGACTAAAAGAATCCTATGTCAAAACTACAGGAAAAAAATTCTTAAAATTAAGCAAAGTTCCAAAACATTTTGGACAACACTACCTAAGTGAATCTGAGCATCATCAAACACCTTTGTTAGATGCAAAATCATAAACAGAAGTTAAAATATGCTTCTTCCCATTTAGCAATTCTGACACTATGTTATACTTTAACTCCCTTAGAGAAATAACGTGTTGTTTATTCCCCAAATAGGCAGTGTGCACCATTTGAAACAAGCTCGACTACACAGACCTCCATGCACCTGGGGGGCTCAGTTGGTTGAGTGTCACACTCTTGATTTTGGCTCAGGCCGTTGTGCCAGGGTCTGAGTTCGAGCCCTCCACTGGGCTCTGTGCTGAATTTGGAGCCTGCTTGGGATTCTCTCTCTCCCTCTCTCTCTTCCCCTCCCTTGCTTGTGCACTCTCTCTCTATTAAAAAAAATGGATGTGACAGTTTCTTTCTTTAATGAGCCTGAAGTCTGTTAGGATGCATGTATTTAACAGACTACACTACACATATTCAAAAGTACTGTAGGAAAAATAAAAAAATAAATTTCTGTAGGAAATTAGATAAAGAATCTCCCTTAATTGTGAGCAAGATAGGTTACAGAGAAAATCAGGAATAAGAGTAGTAGTATTTGGGGAATCCTTAGCAGACCTATGATGTTGAAATGTATGAAAATGAAGGCGTTAACAAGTTTGATTGAGAGGACAGAGTCAGAAAAGAATATGAGCTACAGGATGAAGATATGTATCTACATGTGTATCTATATACCCTAGATATATATAGTCTCTATATACATATTTGTTACACTTATAACATTTATTATATTTTAGTACATATAATGATATGTAATAATATGTATTTATGTGTTTGTTACATATTTATACATTATACATTTACATATAGATAAACTCATCTAGGCTACATATATATACATATATATGCACACACACATACACACATATACATATACCTATAGATATACAGATATATAATATGATGCTTTAGGTAATCATATAGATATTCATAATCAAATATTTAATAATACTGTAATTGATGATTTGTAGGCCACATTGCTGTGCTTTTACTTCAAAATGTGCAGTAATACCTTCTTCTATCTATACAGTCTTTCCCAGGATTCCCTTAGGATTTACAGAGTTTATGCTGTTATGTGAAAGGAGACGGTTGGCAGATCAGCTAATACTCATGAATTATCATCTGAAACTTTATGACTTGTCTCTAAATCACTCCACTGATTTGTTACATCAGACTTCTAATTTTCATTTTATTAACAGAAGCCCTAAATGTATGTTAAATGAGATTTTGACCTGTGTATAAAATAACTCATCTCATGGTGCACCGAAAGTGAATAAAAACAGTAAGGGAGATGTGTCAAAGGCAATCGGGGAAGACAGCTGTTCTGTCTCCTTCCCAGAGATGCACCTTGGGAAGGCGAGCGCTCTGTGGAAGCTGGCGGTACCTTCCCTGGAGGGAATGTACAAGACCAGTTCTGAGAGCTGCAAGGAGGCAGGGTTCTCTGCTCCCTGATTCTCAAAGAGCCCAGGGAGTCGTCCCTTCCTCTGTCTGCTGTGTTCTCCCTACCCTTCTCCAGAATCAATCGTCGTGCCAATCACTGTAAGGTCTTCCTTCCCTACGTATCCCCATCAGGGGCCTCAGGAATCTACTAAAATCTCCTTAATAATATCAGGGATTTGACAGCAACAAGTCAAGGAGTAGCAGTTTTGTCCTCTTAAATTGTTTTCCTTATAACATCACATCCTTAATTCAGACGGCATAAAAGGAACACTGGACTCTGCAAATTTCTTGAGGGGAATTAAAGGATAATGGAAGAAAAAACATCTTAAAACTTTTTCATTATAATAATTTGTAAGAATTTATCATTCTATCATAACAGTTTTTAATATGCACTAACTCTGATTTCCTAAGTGCAAGTTATTGCGTTACTACAGTCTACTGAGAAGACTTCAATAATGTTTTTAAAAGTCTGGCTGTACTCAACATTTGGAAAAGTTGCACAATTTTTTTTTGTTTTTTGGTTTTTTTTTTTAGTTTTAAGTACACAAGCATATAATTACATTTCCATTATTCTTTAGAAGAATGCTACCTACCAGTGCCCCTCAGAATTCTCTTGGGTTAGCTATGATTTTTATTTCCCATTCTCCATTTTATTATACATTACAGATATTTAACTGGCATTATTGGTTGAGACTGTTGCAATGGTAAGGTACAATTACAAGAAAACCACCTTTGCCTATTTCCAACAATGAAGACCTGTACACCTTGAAAAGTCAAATATGAATCATAAGTACTCATCCCGCTCTGTGTGTTGTAAGCGTTACTCTCCAATATTTTCTATACACAGAAGTGAACTTCATAGAAGATATACTGATCCATTTTCTATTAATTAGACATTATGGATACTGTTAGACACAGTAAGAAAATATGGCAACATGAGGTATCCCTCCGGTGTTTGGAAATGGTTAGTATCTTGGCCATCATGAGGGACACCCTAACCTACACAAATGAGGAAATTGTGTAGAACTTAATGCATACAAAAAGAAACTTTACAAAGGATTGATGTTCACTCAATAATTAATATTTGATTTCAAATATATCGACAAATAAAGGTACAGTGTTTTTAAGGGATTTGTAGCCTAATTCCTGAATCCAAACTTCAGAGATGGGGGAGTGATCCAACTGTGAGCCTTCATACCATGCTATTTCTCCAAGCACAGCTTCTAAGCCTCTTTTGCATTTCTCTTAGGTCCCCTTAGTTTCCTTAAACAAAGTACCATAACCGCACTGTACTAAACCAGGGGCATATAGTTAATCAACTTCATTACTCAACAATTCATTTAAGCCTACATAATATACTGAGCACCTAAAAAAAAGATGAACCCAAAACCCGAAACAAAACAGTGTGTTTTTGATGTAATGCAGAAGATTCTAAGACTGAATAATGTGTGCTTATTGATACTGTTATTTACACTGACTTATTATTATTTAAATGATCCTGGTGAAAGAGTGCCGCCTGATGTATTAAAATCTGTGGTGGATTCCTGAGGACTTATGAGGGATAGTCACACACTGTAGTGCTCACAAGAGAGTGAGGTCGGACTGATGACTAGTACTCCCATCCACCGCAGGCAAGAACCAGTGGAAAGGACTAGAAATGCTGAGCCCAGACGAGAGATGCCCAGTGAAATGAAGACAGATCGTTTCAAATGTCACCGAAGAAGAGAAATTACAAGTGCTCTGAAGCAGGGCTGCCTGCGTAGATCTTTTAGTGACTAAGGAAGGTTCCCCATCTGCACTATCCATCATGGTAACTACAAGCCACGTGTGGCAACTGAATGCTTGAACGTGGCTAGTCTGACTGAGGATGAGCGTAAATCTCTGAATTCCCGAAGTCTGTACAGGTGTTAAAGGGTTCATGTAAAATAACACAAGTAAGTCAACCTTGTTAACCCAATCCACACACATATAGACTTTTACAATTAAAGTTGTACATAAATGTAGTCATCACTGCCATATTAGCTCACTTTACTTGAACAGTACACAATATTAGGCTTTTCTACTAAAATTTTAAATGAAGATTTACTATGAATTCTGTCTCTGTTGAGACTCATTGCTCCTGAATATTCAAAGACGATTACTTGTGTAAGTTTTTTTCAAACGACTTGACTTTGTGTTGATCACTATGAAACTGAGGAATATAAATTATTATCCCTTTAGTAATCAAAGGCTGACTGTAAAATACGTATGCATGTATTACACATGCAATAAAATATGACTGCAATTTAAACACCTGGACATAGCCTACTTCTTAGTATGTATGTCATCAGTAGAGTTAACATATTAGAGGCCTATTATTAAACCTATTCCTTCATAACTGGCTTCCTACCAACAGGAACACCCTATTAATACAAAATTTCACAGTTATTAAGTACTGGGTTGAGTTGTTTTCCTCATGATTGCTCTGAGGTCACACAAGACATTGTGGTCTTTCTCAAACACTAAAGAAAAGATCATTCATACTCACTATTTTTATGTCTACTATTATTTTCTCTTTGGAATTTGATATTTGAACTGTGATAATTATTAACTAATCACAAAATATTACGTGATCAGAGCAAATACCAAAGAGTTGGCACATATACTGGTTATTGATCCTAGGACATCCATTTGTATATATGCTAAAAATTATGAATTATTACCTGTTTACATATTCTGATTTTTTTGCCACTCTGGCTTATTTGTGCAACATGGATATGTAGCCATTGATATACAACCAACAGAACCCCTCTCATACCTTAAACTCAATGCAACACACACACACACACAATGCAAGGTAGCAGAGATTTAGTTACGGTTTTCTAATTTTATGCGTGCTCTCATTCTAATAAATTGGTATTTTAAGAAGTGAAGATGATGTTTCAATAATATATCATAGTATTCAAGTAGTTTTGCCAAATGATCGAATTCCCCTCAAGTTTTGAAGGCAGCCAAATGCAGAGAATCACGGGGTAAATGCATGTTTATGCTACGTCCTCTTATACACACTCAGTACTACCTCTGCACGGAGCTCCCAACTGGATTTAACAACCATTTCTCAACCCTAATACAATGATGAAATGGGCACGTATATGAAATACTGTTAACAGGTAAGTAGATGGATGTGAAGGATGGTTGTGAAAAAGGAATCGCTGGCCTATTGTCAAAAAGCAGACACGGAATCATTGCAGTTGAGTCTTGTAATTTCATTGTCACAACAATTTATAAAGAAGAAGGAACAGGGAGAGAAATGGAAACACAGTATTTACATGTAAACTATGGTCTAACCAACATTACCAAATCCGATCAGCCCTATTTCTACTACCTGCTCATAGAGATTGAAGAAAGTCAGCAGAGATACGGCTAAGGGTCCCCTTCCCTTCCCCCCAAACTCCGTAGGTTGAACCCTGCCACCTCACATTTCCTCTGTAGTTTTCATCCAATTTGAATTCACGTTTATTTGCTGGACATTGAGTCAAATTTATATCAAAGAGAATATCAAAATATTTTGCATTTCATTGGACCAATCAACAAATTTAGAGTAAATTAATGTATTCCCATGGTACATTTCCTAGAGAGGCTCAAATAAGGCTCAAATCTATCACATTATGTGCAATATCTGTGCACCTACAAAGGATAAGTCACATGTTTACGATCCCTAGAGCCCAGGCTTTAGATTTTTCATCCTATAACATTTCTAGTCAACTTATATTCTTATAGAACAGATGCTTAATTTTCTAGCTCTTTATTTCATGCCACAATTCAACAGTGTTATCTCAGAGAAAACTTGTATTTGGCAAAGATTATTATTAGTAAAGCCAAGAATATATTTACTCTATTAGGACCTCATTACTTTGAAAGAAAATTGAGTATTTTTCACTTATTTTAAGGTTTTGCAATACATCTTATTATGGAATACATGTGAGGATCTTCTCTTATGCCAAGTGTTAACGATAATTAGTTTTTCCCAGCACTTTAAAAATTAATTGCCAGCAACTTCCATTTTTTTATTTCTTCTAACCCTAGTTGTTTTGCCCTCACGAGAACATAACACAATTGACAGGTTGTTATTGTAGTTTTTGATGCATACAAAGATGTATATGTGGGCATTTTTTATTGCCAACAATTTATTATTTCAATCAATATATACTCAGCAGCCACTAATGACATAATTACTGTGTTAGGCTAGTTAGGAGATATAATGACTTAAGTCAGGCTGCTAGAATTCTGAGCATTGGTATCAGGAGATGACATTAAGCCAGGTTCTTCACTTAGTACAGAAAAAGACTGCAGCTGTAGGTGAATGTGGAAGAGGTTTTAGGGGGAATCTTTTCCATTTCAGAGGAATAAAAGGACACTGAAACGGCGGATAAGGAAGTTAGTTTCCAAACGTGTGTGATTATATTAGAGATGAACAGGGAAGGCGCCAGAGCGTTAGGTGGGTGGGGGATGTGTGTGGTGTCCGGAAAGGGAGGGATAATTTTAGAACGCTGTGAGGGGTACACAGGGCTAAAGAAGGGTGTAAGTTCACAAAAGCAGGGAAAATGGACCAAAATACAGACCGGTTGCTTAGGTAGCATTTAAAAACTGCCCGTTAAATTCTTTTGAGGGGGAAATGCCATAGCCAATGATGCTCTGTCAAATGAAGTACTTCTCATTCACTGGCAAAATGATATGGACACATATCCTGAGAGGAAAAATGAACCGTGTCTGAAGAATAGATTTCAGATTTGTTTCAGAATTCGTCCTGTGCTGAACTGTAATTCGAGGACAAATATGAAGCCATATGAGAATGCTCTTTGAATTTGAAACTGAGACATGCAAATAGTTAACATAAACAAGCCGGAGTCTGTGCTCCCAGCTGTCCACACCGAGATCTCACGTGAATGCACGTACGTTCACATACCGTTCGTCCCTCTGCACACACGTCCTTATTAACTTTCCAAGGTCACGGAATTACAATGCATCTTTTTTGTTTGTACTCATCTTATTATCTATCAGATGTATATAGTCTTTCAATATCTGATATTTTAGAAAAACACAGTAAAGCAAAATGTAAAGATAGGTTCTTTGCTCCTCATCCGTTTTTCATGTGTCAAGAGAGGATCATCCACACATTAGTCACACCCCAGGCTTGTGTTCTGGAAACATCCAAAATAAGACCCAGAACAAGGCCCAAGGTTGATTACAGATAAAAATATTGGGATCAGAGAGAAAAACTGTCATCATATACTTTCTATATTTCATCCAGGAAATAGGTGCAGGAAATAAGAAATGACGATTCATTACATTATTCTAATTCTCTGCTCTTAGTATGTTTGGAGCTAAAAAGAAATTTCCTTGGGAGAACAAACACCAGGGTGTCTCCATTAATTCCAAACATAAGAAACACAATGCAGGTAACAAAAGGGCCCAGGGCTTTTAACCCCCTATGGCCTTTAGACACCAGAAATCCTGGCCCATATGTATTGGGTTAATAACAGGCTCATGGCACAAAAGTGAAGGGAGGAGACTGTTCTCAAAACTGAAGAGTCGTCCTTGTAGGTCTGTATTGTGTGTTTCTTCAAAGCAGAAACTTTCCTGCCTCACAGAAGTTTATATTTGCCTACAGGGATATTAAAAGGAATATTATCTATATTACTATTTTCTTTCTGATGATGAAGATGTATTTGAGGACTCCTTGTTCAGTAATGTTGAACATAATTTCCTTTGAAATATAAATCATTCACATATGTATGTATCATGCATGTGTGTGCATATGTGCATCCCTGGTTTGTGTGTGTGTATCTATGTGTGTATATATATACCTATATATATATACCTATATATATAGGTATATATATAGATATATATACATACCTCTGATTTACTCAGGATTCAGAGCATTTTAGAGAAGAGAAAACACAGAGTAAACAAATAAAGAGAAATAATACTGTGGCAATATGTCACAGTTTTGATACTTACGTAGACCCCATTTTATTCCATAAATAATTTATTTGTAATGCACTCTATTAATTCCTTTGTATAAGGCAATGATATAGTTTCATTTTGGAAACTTTGGATAGCAAAAATAAAGAAAAAGAAGACAATTAAAATAACCTATAATCTCAACATTTAGATAAATCCACTACTGAAAATCTGTTCACATATTTACAATTTGTGTGTGTGCATGCACACCTGCGTAGGGGGTACACGTGCCTGTGTGTGCATGCCGGGGTGTGCATGTATGCACATGTGTGTGGGTGTGTGCACGCATGTGCGTGGGTGTGAAGGTGTGTGCACACATGTGTGGGTGGTTATGTGTGTGCACACGTGTGGGTGGTTGTGTGTGTGCACACGTGTTATGCATGCACACATGTGGGTGGTTATGTGGGTGCATGCATGCGTGGGAGTGTGGGGGTGTGTGTGCATGTATGTGTGGGTTTTGAAGACAACTCCATAAGCACTATAGAAAGTGAAACCCCAAGACCTTCGGTGTCTTTCTGCAGCGGGCAAAACAGGGAGCTGGACCGCACAACAGGGGAAGAGTACTGAGATTTGGGGTGTCATCTGCGGAAGCCATGGAGATAAAAGAAAGAGAAGTCCTTGCTCAAATGTGGAGGCTGATGGTAAAAATGAAAAGCAGACTTAAATTCAAAGTAACAGCAAGATAATTTGAACAGCATCAGAGGGCAGGGCACCCCCACGTGTGAGGTCGCCCGGACAACCTATGCCGTCCGACAACTGCTGACATCTGGACACGGAAGGAGGGCCCCTGAAACCGCACCTGCCCTTAGCGACTTCCCAATTATGTCCTTTAGATCTCTAGAGGCAGACACACACCTATATAATACTCTAGGTACATTCACCAATTATGTATTCCCAGCCTACCAGCCTAAGATTACAAACATTACATTTTTTTCTTTATTATGATTTAACCTGACTGCAGAAAATTATCCCTCTGCATTAGCACACCTCCGTCCAATAACAAATATTCTCCAATGTACCAGCTCAGGAATATTCCAGAACAAGTGCACTTCAGCCTATTCTGTTGCCTGAGTATTTTCTCCTCTGCTGATAACCTAGTACCCCTCAAATGGCTAGGTTTGAACCTGGATCTCCAGTAAAGACCTACTCGAGCCTGAGAATTCCAGACAGCACGACTCAAAATAATCGTGATTGTTAGTACAATGTATTGAAAGCATAGTACAAGGAGAACGAAAATACCCAAAGTAATTTTTACACACATATGCGTATTTAGAGGTCCTGAAACTTGATAATTAAGAATTAAGTAGTTAAGAAAGGTCACTATTTTGGGTGGCTGTCTCAACCTTCACAAGCTGGGATCTCTCGGTAGGACAATACCTCACTGTCTGGCCTCAATCAGAAAGTCCCGGAAAGGCCAGTGTCCTTCCTTGTCCCAGATATGAGCTCGCGTAAGTATTTATTCCCCTCAGGGCAACTCCCGAGGGCACTGTTTTATCCGTGTGTATCATAAGAGGAATCTCCCAAATATTCATATACTTGGTCTTAAATAGCCCAACATGCAAGACACGGCCAACTCAGGCCAGACAACAATGGAAACGCCGACGCCACACCTCGTAGCATGTCCTCCAATATGGCCGAGCAATACCAGCTGCACGTCCCCCGCCTGGCGGGGCGGCCTCGGCTGCAGAATTCTCGCAAAGAATCACTTGCACGAAAACACAGCACAACCACGTACACGCGGTGACCGCGCGCGCACACCTTGTGCGAACAAAAAAGGATTTCCAGGCAAAATCCATGCAAAGAAAGGGAATGAGGGACAAACCTCGCAATTTCCAAAGTCATAGTTGTGCGGATACATAGGAAGAAGCTCTATCGAAGGGAAGATTCAAACTCTATGCGTTTGTGTCGTTTCCTCCCAATTAAGGGATTCTCAGCGAAGAGTGAGGAGGAATTCGCCTCATACATTGAAGAAGGTTCACGTACAAGAGGATAGTCTCTGTGCACCGGAAATCGTCATGCACTTTTATATATGTTATTTACATTTCGTTTCTTTTCTTTTTTTGCTTTCTACCACAAAAGCACCACGCCGTGCGGCTTCTCGGCGTTAAATACTTTACCTTCGGAATATTTTCCGGTGACGATATCGTGAACGGCCCGCGGCCTCCCCGCCGTCCCTCCTGCGTCGTGTCAACGTCCGGAACGCCGTCTTGATTTGCTCCGGGGACGCGAAGTCTCGCCAGACGTTCGCGTGCTCCCCGTCAAAGCAACACGGGGTCTCCGCTTTGGCGGACGCCCCCTCCCTGCCGGCGCCTCAGCGCGTTGCGGGAGGGGCTCCCGATGCCCGCCCCTCGGCCCCACTCGGCCCCACTCGGCCCCACTCGGCCCCACTCGGCCCCACTCGGCCCCACTCGGCCCCACTCGGCCCCACTCGGCCCAGCGTTTCCTTCCGGGGCTGAGGCGACCTCCAGGGTAAGTGCCAGCAGGGGAGCTGAATTCCAAGCAGGCCGTGGAGGCGAAGACTCCTCCCCCCAGTCCCTACTCCCGCCAAGGCCGAGCGAAGACGTCGCCATCACAATCGGACGCTTGGTACCGATGCCCTGAGATGACACGCAGGTGTAAACAGTGTTCCTCGAAGGCGATCGCGCCGGAATAGAAAACGGACCTTGGAAAATATCATCGATGCCCTTTGTCTTGTACTTTAAGAGGCAAACAGCACGTTACTCTCAACGCTTTTTGAATCATCTATAGGACAACTTCTTAAAGACTGAAACCCTTAAGAAAACTCAAATTTCTACATATTAAGACTTTCAAAGAAGCACAGACTGTTGTAAGGAAAAAATAAAGCCCCTAGTTTTGCCTCACAGATCCAAAATAGAGCCTATCTCTCACACATCTAAATACGTTTTTACTACGGGTGCTGTTCATTTATTATGTTCATTTTACGTAGCATGATAGGCTATCAGCTCAAAATGATTCCGTGTTTACTGCGCTCAGATATTGTGCCGCTGACAACAGGGGACCAACCCCCCAGCCTCCCCTCAAAGGTCAGAGGTAACCGATACATAGACTCTCAGACTCCATCTTAATATGATACCTGGCTGTAATCTCTCCATATTCACTTGCACTTCATAACCTATGATTTTCTATAAATGTGCCTGATGAGGGGCACCCGGGTGGCTCAGTCCGTTAAGCGTCTGAGTTCAGCCCAGGTCACGATCTCGTGGTCCGTGAGTTCGAGCCCCGCGTCGGGCTCTGTGCTGACCGCTCAGAGCCTGGAGCCTGTTTCCGATTCTGTGTCTCCCTCTCTCTCTCTGACCCTCCCCCGTTCATGCTCTGTCTTTCTCTGTCTCAAAAATAAATAAACATTAAAAAATAAATAAATGTGCCTGATGATTCTGCCTCCCTCTTAGATACCTGAATACAATAGTAAAACATACATTCCTTGTAAATGTATGGCTGTTACAACACATAAGTACCTGTGAATTTTTATTAATAAAATTATGATATTAATCAATATCATAGATAACTCATCTAATCCTGTGTTAGAGACACTTTTTAAATTTTTTTTTAACATTTATTTATTTTTGAGACAGAGAGAGACAGAGCATGAATGGGGGAGGGTCACAGAGAGAGGGACACACAGAATCTGAAACAGGCTCCAGGCTCCGAGCTGTCAGCACAGAGCCCGACGCGGGGCTCGAACTCACGGAGTGCGAGATCATGACCTGAGCCGAAGTCGGCTGCTCAACCGACTGAGCCACCCAGGCGCCCCTAGTCTCACTTTTTAAATTGAAAGATATATGCCAAACACACACACAATTATAGCATAACTCACTCTCATATTAAAGAAGTTATAGTGGGGAGCCTGGGTGGCTCAGTCGGTTAAGCATCCGATTCTTGATCTTGGCTCAGGTCATGATCTCGCGTTTCACGGGATTGAGCCTGCGTCGACCTCTGCGTTGACAGTGCAGAGTCTGCTCCGGATTCTCTCTCTCTCTCTGCCCCTCCTCAACTTGCACACACCCCTCAAAATAAATAAATATTTAAAAAAAACCTTACAGCTGTCTTATCCTAACCTCAGTTTTAACCTCAGTAAACCAGTTGCTGCTGTGGAGACAGCTTCCAATTCCGTGCAGAATGTTCACACACCTTGAACAAGGGAGGAGGAAGAACTATACTCTTAGGAATAAGCGTGTCCTATGCGAGTGCACAGTCATCACCTGACTGTAGGATGGGAGGAAGGGTGGAGGTCACTGGTAACTTCCTGGCAGAAGAAAGAACTTGGAGCAGTCACCCTTCCCGCCTCTCCTCTTCAGACAATCAGTGATCACAAAGCAAGCGGCACAGAGTGAGCTAGGTCGGTGGAATTGATTTGCTACCGCCTAAATGCTGGCTTCATCTTTTCCTATACGTGTGACCTTGGGCAATTTCCTTAATCTCTGTGAGTCCACCTCCATGCCCCCCATTTTGAAAAAGGGAATAATAGAAGTTATTCATTCCCAGGACTGCTGAGATGACCTTATCACTACTACTGTAGGTAAACAAAATAGGGCAGTGACAGGTGTCAAAGAGAAGTTTCCCTGAACAATATGGAGGGAATGGGAGGTTTTATCTTCAAGTGTATTACAGGAGGAGAAAAAGGCCAGATTGGAGTCTGAACCCAACTCCCCTGAAATACAGGGCGGGACACCCTCCACCTCCCTTGGTGATTACATTTCAAAGGCACTTTGGGCCCAAGGATCCCTGAGAAAGACTGCCCTGGTTGTAAAGATGACAAGAGGTTTTTTAAAAAGAATTACTTTCCAATAATAAATAAATAAATAAATAAATAAAAAGAATTACTTCTCCAATGGAAAGAGAAGGAGTTTTCAAGTTTCTGAAAGTAAATGCTCTCAGAAACAGGAAGAGGTGGTACCTCTCTGGATGTGGACGTGGCTGGAGTGTGGAAGACGTCGGGGCAGAGACTGGCTGAATCAAGCCGAGGGGACCGTGAAGGCCCTGTGGTCATGGGTGATCAGCAGGCACTTGATAAGCAGACTGCCCTTATTACTACGCTTGTAACTAGTGATACGGAAAGGAGTACCAGCCAGGCCACCTGAACAGGCACTACTCATCTGATTTGTTTCTGTCTTTCCACTTCACCCTTTACAGATGGTCTCCTCCATCCCCACATTCCATCGACCAAAATTCTACGTTTCACGGATCCTAGAAAACTGAGTTTCGCCCCTGCCATGGACTCAACTGTGTCACGCGGTGAAGTCCCAACCTGCCGTGTGATATCTGGAGGTGGGGCTCAGGGGAGCTGGTTAGGTGCCGACGACGTCACGGTGGCGGGGCCCCGGGATGGGACCCGTTGCCTTCTTGCCCTGGGAGGGCACAGTGAGAGGGTGGGAACGGCCACCGGCCTTGCTGGCCCCGGACCTCACACACCCGGCCTCCAGGACCGTGAGGAGGTCAATTCTCTGGCCTAAGCCCTCCGTCTCTGGCGTCCTGTCACGGCGTCCTGTCCCAGCAGCCCCAGCGGACGACACGACCAGACACTCCTGCAATGTCTTTCCCAACCCCCTCCTCTGCTGCAGACATGGTGACGGTAATGTCACACTGACCAGTGAAGGAACAGAAAGGACGGCCCCTCACCAGTGTTCACCAAGTGCCAGGATCTGTGCAGACACCTCACACACATTCCTCATGTGGTCCTCACAGCAGTTCTGTGTGACGAGTAACTTACAAATGTGCAGAGTTACAATACGGCTCCACAACGCAGTGGGCAGACCGTTCTGCTTTCTCTGAATTTTAACATAATTTACGTAGGTGACTCCCTTTGGGTATTATTGCCATGGACCCATACTTGCTGCCCCGTCAGACCCCAACCTACCAGAAACTTGTTTCACCTATGAGTTATTGTGAAGTATTTTCCATTGTTGCCAGTAAGTTCAAGATGAAAAGATTAACATACAGATCAAAATATCTTGAGACAACTCAGATAATCAATCTTGCGATGAGACAGAATTAGAGCCATGAGAACCATCACCCCCGGACACACAGAGTGATGGGCAAAAATGACCGTCCAGCCTGTGTCTGTGCTCCTGACAGGCTGTCGAGTTGTACATGCTGTGTCCCCGATTATTACAGTTTCTTCCGTCATTAGAGTAACAGAAGACCATGGCCCCAATCAAAGCAGAGCAAAGCGTACAAATTACGTAAAGAACCTTTATAACCATTTCGTTTTCAGATATGACATTAAAGTGTAAAGCCCTCAAAAAATAATCAGATGAAGATTACACATTCTTCAGTTAATAAAGTAATAAATATATAACAAGAAAGAGAATTTAAAATATCTCTGAGAAAAAGGAATTTAGGTGAATTTATTCACACACTATAAAGGATTCCTGAAAGAAATACTAAAAAGAGATGAAACCTTAACAACTGTCAATTCAGAGTGAAAGCCAAAACCTCGTCACATTCGCACTTTGGAAACTCAGCGGCTTCATCATCAGTGAGCGCTCTTCACTGGACAATACTATAACCACGCTGCACACGGCCGTGCGTCCCCAGTAGGGTGACAGAAGTCGCACGGGCAGCAAGACCTGGCAAAGACAAACACCCAGCACGTGCTGGGGTCACTGGGGCCTCGCCCGCTGCCAGATGCGCAAATGCGAGCAAACGCGTTGGAAACCAGAGCCTATAACCCACTGCGGCTGGAGAAGGTAGGTAGGCGCGGAACGGGAACGAGGGCACAGATTCAGGTAAAATACGCACAATAGTGTTTACACCAGCAATACTAATACTGACCCAAAATGGAAAGCAATCTAAGAGCATATCCACAGTGAAGGAGTTCAGTGTTCTGGCATGTTCATAAAAATGGTACCTACGAGATGTGTCGTTTAATATGGGAGCAATTAGCCATGTGTACCCATCAAAAGTTTTCAAAATTAAATTGAAAATCTAAGTCATCCTGCGCACTAACCACATTTCGAGTGCTCAGAGGCCACAAGTGGCTGGTGGCTAACACTGGACAGTGCCCTTATGGAAGATGCCTTGTACCGCAAAAAATTCTGGTGAATGGTGTCACTATATAGCAAGGAAAACAAATGCTTTATTCTGTACTTTCATAAAAAGTCCACACAAATGATGAGCGAAAACATTTAGACTTAAAAATACACACTGTATGATTATTTTCTTGTGTTTTAGAAACTCAAGCTGTTTTATGATTGAACTGAACCATTTTACCAGTTAATCTCAGCGGCAGTCCATGAAAGTTTTAGCTTCTCTACATCTTCGCGAACACTTTTTATGCTCAGTGTTTTCAATGTTAGTCATTCCAAGATAATCAGATATACCATGCACACAAGTTTCTTATTTCTGTGAGTCATTAGTTTTCATACGCAGTGTGTGGCTGGGGTCAAATTTTGGTTTGAACATGGACACCCAACGGCTCGTCGCACAGGTTGTCACTCTCCATGCAATCACTCTGTGCTTCCCACGTCCAGACACCCGGTTGGCCCATTGGCTAGGTCCTCAGAGCCACTTTGTTAAATAGGTCCTGCCTAATGCCACCATGTTAGAAACGCAGTTTACGTTGAAAACATATAGGGACAGATGGGTGGGTAAATGTGCAAAGAGAGAAATAAAAACAGAGGTCGTCGGTAAGCGTGGGAGACTGTTAACAGCTGGCGAGTCTAGGGAAGGCCTGGCCGATCACCATACTTTTCTGTCACCAAAATTTTAAAACCACTGTGATCTTCCCTGTGAGAGTAACTGTCTTCTTATAAAACGCAGGAATGAAAACAAACTTGGCAAGATATTCTTACTTCAATGTGGTTTATAAACTCATTCATGTTATTTTTGAATGCTTGGAAGCAGCACGGAGAGAGTGGATTTTAAAAAGCCTACATTGACCATATATTCAAGTAAACATTAGTGGTAAATATATACAGATTTCATGTCACAGCCATTATTTACATAGAGTTAAGTGTTGACACATTTATTTTTAAATGACCGATATTATACATGCTATTTTTCTAAGAAGCACACACAAGGTATTATGCATCAGTGTTTTCAAGAAAAGTGATTTCAAGTGTTTGTAATACTTGTGTTCCTACAGGAGAAGTGAAATCTACACTCTGATTTTGTTGCACGAGAGCACTGGCAACTGCTGTTAACAGAGTTACACGTCCATAAGGACAGCAAGGCCAGTCTCAAGACTGTTTCACAAAGAACACCGGGTTCTCTTTTCCTATACCAAGTTCACAGATCATACCAGAGCTGAATTATTTTCTGGTACACTATGGATTCTCAAAAAGTTAAAATAATGACCTGAATTCTAATGACTTTCAAATCTGACATATTTATATATTCAAACAGACTTTATTTCTATTTTTGTCATTCCATCTATATAACAGTGATATCCATACAGCATATTATTAAAATTTAAGATTAACAATTATCTTTCATCAAAAAATATTTCCAGATTCTATATGAAAATCCTACTATCTAAACTTATCAAAAGCCTCATTGTTTCAATTTGCCAAAGCTGTGTGCTTAAGATCCATAGGAAGTTTTGGAGATCTCTAAAGTTGGGTTATTGGGAAGAAAAATCCTATGGAGAGACTAAATATAAATACTAGGCCAGTTTATTTCTACTTTCTCAAAATTATATAAACACTAGACTGGACAGAGAAATGGACATTGCTGCAGCCTGTTATTTTGTACAATAATTTTGGCAAATTTAACATTTTAACCTCTTTTGTTAGCTTAACACCAGAGTAGTCACGAGCACACAATAAGTGGTCATTCTGCTCAGGAACAATATCAGAAACCAAATAAAATGATTTTTAGAAATGAATGAGGAGAACAATTTGGAGAATAATGTTTTATGCAGTCAGATAATGTTCTATAACTCTACTCTAAATGAGCAGTGAAAATATAGCTGGGTCCAGGGACAAATTAGTGTTTTCAAAAAAGGAATGTATAAGGACTTGATAAGAATAATTATAGTCTATTTAAGAAAGGAAAGGAAAAGAATTGTAACTCAAAATGGCAACTACAGGCACCATAATTATAACTAGCAAACACTTGGTACTGATGTCTTTAATATAGTCTAGACAAGTTTTAGACATTGTTACATTTTAAAGACCACAGTTTCACTTCTAATGACTAACTGTAAGAACAGAACAAATTGGCAGTTAATATTTTCAATAAAAATCAGTTTAGAGAATAAGCAAATTTATAGAACATCTTACTTGAATGTGTTTTTGAAAAGCTTTTCATACAATTATATAATCAAGATCATAAAAGTATTTCCATAAGATTTATTAAAATCTTTATTAAGGCATAGAGTGGAAATAGTGTAGCCTTGAATTAAATAAAAATATTCTTATGGTCCTAATGACTGCCCCCTCCACACACATTTTTTATTTTTTGACTCAGAGTATTTATTCCCTTAAATGCTCTGAGTTTTTTTAAACGAATACACTACAGTTAAGGTCACTTTAGGATTCACAGGAAAATGGAGTGTACAGAGAGTTGCCACATAGCCCGCCCCATCCATGTACAGAACCTGTCTCTTTGTCAATACCCCCACAGGGTGGTGGTCTCTTGCACCTGGTGAGCCAAGGCTGGCGTATCATTATCACTAAAAGTCCGTAATGTACATTAGTGTTCATTCTGGGAATCGTACAATCTGTGGGTTTTGAAAATGTGTAACGACACATGGCCACCCTTATAGTGTCACACAGAATCATTTCACGGCTTACAAATCTCCCATGCTTTTGCCTGTTTATCTCTCCCGGCCTCCAACCCCCGACATCCACTGGTATTTTTACCGTCTCCAGTTCTACCTCTTCTGGAATGTCACAGAGCTGAAGTCATACACTGTAGCCTTCTCAGATCTTTTCAGCCTTCTTTCACTTCACGGTATGCGCTGAAAGTTCCTGCACGTCTTTTCAATCCATTGAATCATCCACCATCTAATCATCCACTAACCCCCTGAAGAAGTTTCCAAGTTTTGGTAATTATGAAAAATTACCAAGTTTTGGTATTAGCTTCCAAGTTTTGGTAATTATGAAAAAAAAAAAGCTGCTGTAATAATCCGTATGAAGATTTTTGCACGCACATAAGTTTTCAACTCCATCAGGAAATGCCAAAGAGTGCCATTGCTGGATTATATGGTAACAGTATGCTTATGTTTGTAAGAAACTACAACTGTCTTCCAAAGTGGCTGCACCATTTTACATTTTCACCAGATGTGAATGAGAGTTCCTGTAGCTCCACACCCGAGCCAGCATCTGATGTTGTCAGTCTGGGACTTTCGCCATCATACGGGGTATGTAGTGTGACTTTCTTTTGAAATATAGACGTGTTATAAAATTAAGTAAAAAACAAACAAACAAAAATGAGCATCTTTGATGGTTACTGTTTGTGCCCATAATATAGCATAGAAACACTTCAGCAAACTTGTCTCTTCTCCTTCCTTTGACTTTTTATAGAATCTAAGATGTATTTTCCTTTTCCTTCCTTCCTTTTCTTTATTCTTTTCTTTCTTTTTTTTCTCTTTATTTTTCTTTCTTTTTCTCTTTCTTTCTTTCACTCCCTTCCTTCCCTCCATCCCTCCCTCCTTCCTTCTTCCTGCCTTCTTTCCTGCTTGCTTGCCTGCCTGCCTGCCTTCCTTCCTGCCTTTTCTTAGAAAAATTCTTTCTTTAAAAGAAATTTAATAGAAATTTTTGCTTGAAATGAGACTGCCAGTCTCTAAACGGAGAGCAGTTTACTGTGGGGGTCGTGGACCCTGACTTTGAACTAGCCTCCCTGGTGACCTAGAGACTGGGGCCTGTAGGCTTCATGGGTCTACAGCACTCAGTCTCTCCGAGTCCAGGAGAGCTGGAAGGGAATTCATGGGAAGAGGTCCAAGAGTTAAAAGCACAGAAGAGAGACTGGTGAAGATACTCTTGAGAACTGATGAGATGTGTAATCACCACACTTCCGGACACACAGAATTTGGAATCATATATCGTGAGCTTGCAATTAATTCCAACCTCTGGCTTTGGAAAGGAAAACAATCGGACTTTCCAATCACACGTCAGTGGGCTGGACTTCAGCCAGAAGCTCAAAGCTGGCATTCTCTCCAGTAATAATTATTGGAGAATCAGCCCCTAAAACACAGGCATAAGTAATCACAATTTCCCAATGATTTCTCAGATTGTCTGCTTTTCCTCTACTTTTAACCTACAGAAGTTCCTATTTTTAATGAAAGTAAAATGGATTCATACTTTCAAATCATAAAAACAAGTTGAGAAATACATTGCTATCACTGCTTTTCTCAGGCCAGCTTGTTTAACATGTACTTTCAGTTTCCATTTTTTTTTTTCAAAATCTCTCTTTGGGTTACAAAGCCTATCTCCTTACGTTTATGTCATTTCTTCAAACTTATGAAATTTGCTGCTCCCGAACGTGGAAAATATGTAGAGAGGAAAGCACAGACTTTGGAAAGCCTGGGTTTAACTTGCAGCACTGCCATTTGTCAGCTCTAGGATGCTGAACAATCATATTTAGCGAGGACTAATTCTTTCAGGTGTAAACACGAAGGATTTTTTTCTGTGTTGCAATCCTTGCCTTTTTCCTATGTGCGTCAACTGAGATCAAAGCATATTTGTGAAACTAAGTGTTATCTACACGTAAGACAATGAAGGTGCTTATTATATAACAGTGAGCATGAAGAGTGGTCACTTTAATTGTAAATTCATGCTAAAATGTTCAGGTACTTGGACATCAGAAGTGTCACTGAGTCACCATACAGACGGGCCATCTTAGAGAATTCTTATACAGCCAGGTGTTTAAAATTTTGAATGAAGCTAGTAGTTGGTATCTTGAGTATTTATTCTCAAATAGATTCTTGTTAGTATTTTCTTGTTTTATTTTTTTTAAGTTTATTTATTTATTTTGAGAGAGTGAGAGAGCACAGGCTGGGATGAGGCACAGAGAAGGAGAGAAAGAATCCCAAGCAGGCTCCGCACCATCAGCGCAGACCCCACCCCCACGGCGGGGCTCAATCTCACAAGCGGCGAGACCATGACCTGAGCCAAGATCAAGAGTCAGACGCTTCACCGACTGTTCCACCCAGGCACTCCATTAGTATTTTCAAAGAAACTCCGCTTAATATCTATCCTCAGGTAAATTCTCCAAATGTTCTCAGGATAACATACATGGATTCTGAATCCTGCCAATAGCTGAGATTTGAATGTTAGCTGCATTAAAGCACAATTATTTCTTAAACTGTTTTTATTGGCTCAGAATGGATCAACTTGGATTTATGTGAGCAAGTGGTAATTATGGATCTTTTGAAATGAATTTGAAGGTTATGGTTAATGAAAACATTTACATAAAAATTGGATCTGTATTATAATGAAATCAAATCGAATATATCTTGTTCTCAGTTATTAAAATGTTTCTTCCATTACAATTTTATTTCATACTAATGGTACTTACATAAATTAGCTTTCCTTGTCCCTGGTTATTTTCCTCTTGCCATTATATTTGCACAAAGACCTTCATAATACACTTTTCAGTTGAATCTACCCTCTTGGACAGATTAATGCAGAACTCACTTTTCCATTTAGCTTCTAAATATATAATATTTGACAAAATTGTGACTAACACGTGTCTTTGTCCATCCGTGCTGCTGTAACAAACCACTTTCTTCCTCCAAGTACATTCAGTGAGCAATCACCACTAACCAGTTTGATGCAACTGTCTGTCTTGGCTTTTGCTAAGCCTGCAGTAGCTTCATCCAATATTGTTTCATACCCTCAGTGGAGACAGCAACAGAGTAAAATGGTGACAAGTGTGTTCCTATTTTTATGAAAATAACTTCTACCTTAAGGACAGATACCATATAAAGGTCTCAGGGCCTCTTGGGGGTCCACAGAGCCCACTTCAAAACCTGCTACATAGAACACTGACAAGATTATATGTCCCCAAATGGAAACTTCCACCGTCCCTGGTGGAACAAACTGTGCGGTGTTCTTGGTTTACTGAGACAGAGGAAAAAGCATCTGCCAGAATGACAGCTGCAGACACGTGTGGGCCACCCCCACACAGGAACCCACCTTGAAAACCACCTGCACTCAAAGCTACCACTCAGTCCTCATCCAAGGCTCGTCCAACGTCAGCCGAGGTCAAACGGTAAGTCCCTAAAGCCACCACTCAGTCCTCCTCCGAGGCTCGTCCAGCGTCAGCCGAGATCAAACAATAAGTCCAAATGAGACACATTAAGACTCAATGTACAGTTTTCAAGTCTTTGAGAGCAGAACTCATGCTGGTGATTCCCCAGGGATGTGGTATTTCTTTTGAGTTACAATTTTAATATTTAGGAAAAGTTCAAGGAGCTCTTTTGACTCCTCCTTCAATTTTAGTCCCCAATGCACAGATTCCATTACCAATGCGAAGATTCTATCTAGTCCATTAAAGGACTAGAAAAGCAACTCCAGACCAAGAGGACTTTTCTGTTAAAGATATTAAGTTATAAACATGCTTCCTATCTACTTCAGATCTATGGCTTATCTACCCCTAAAGATTCTTGTGGGTCAAACCAAAAGATTATCTCTTCGGTACCATTACCTGCTATGGGAACCACACTCTCCTCGTCTCTTTTGGCTTAATGTCGCTGCCACTCCAGACTTCAGTCATTTCTCCTGAACTGAGAAGCCCGCTTCAATAGCAGTATCTCCTGTCTGTGTTCCTAGTTTTCAAGGACATCCATTACTGCACTTCTGAGGGATGCAAGGGTTCTCTTCATCAGTATCTTTCTCCACACCTTGGTGAAAGGACAACTGCCAAAACCCTGAGGGGATGTCTGAGGAATGTACTCCATGTCAGGGCAGAATCCCCGCCCAGGTGTGATTTACAGCTTTTCTGGATTACTGCTGAGTGCTTTCCACTCTTTTTTCCTGAATGCTACTTGCTGTGTGTATGTGTGTGTGTGCATTAGTCAGCTTGGGCTGCATAACAAAATACAACTGACTAGGTGGTTTAGATAACATAAACTAATTTTCTTACAATTCTGGAGATTAGAAATCCAAGACCAAGATTCTAGTGGATTCTGTTTCTGGTGAAGATTCTCTTTCTGGTTTGCAAATGGTCACCTTCTTGCTACGTCCTCACATGGTCTTTCCTGTGTGTGTGTGTGTGTGTGTGTGTGTGTGAGAGAGAGAGAGAGAGAGAGAGAGAGAGAGAGAGAGAGAGAGAGCGTGAGCACTCTGATGTCTCCTCTTATGAAGATGATAATTCTATTATTTACTAGAATAGGCCTCATTTAATCTTAATTACTCCCTTAGAGACCCCACCTCAAATACAGCCACACTGAATGCTAGGACTTTAACATATGAATTTGGGAGGGGACACAAATATTCTGTCATAATTGTGTGTGTGTGTGTGCGTGTGTGTGTGTGTTTTATATGGGTAGAAGGTAAGAACAGATACTTGGGTAGTCAGACTGTGGATATCTTTCTTTTAAAAGAGAGTAAAGCTGGGCATATAGCCAACCAATTAAACTCTTCTCATTCCAGCCTCTCTTATAGCTAGACTAATTTCTCAATAAAAGGAATATGAGCAGAATCGTTAAGCAGAATTTCCACATTACTTTCTCTAAAAGAAGTCTTGTACTTTCCATGCACTTCTCCTCTTTTCTCCAGTCTGGAACGTGGGTAGAGAGGTGACCTAGCTTCTTACACAGATGAGGACAGACCTCTCAGGAAGAGTACATCAGAGAGACAGAAGAAATCTCAGTCTCTGAGTGACCTCATGATACAGAGCTGTTTTAGGAGCCCGATCTCCTCGCCTTATGCTATTAAATAACAAAAAAAGAAACTGCCTTGTTTGAGCTTTTGCATTTTGATGTCTTTTGGGTTATAGCATTTTAAACTCAACCCTGATTAATACTATGGAGGAATACTAACTACCCACGATTAATACTCCTTAGCCTGGGGGCGCTGGGGTGGTTCAGTTGGTTAAGGGAGCCACAAGGCAGGCTCTGCACAAATAGAGCCTGCTTGGGATTATCTCTCTCTCTCCCTCCCTCTCTCTCTGCCCTTCCCCGACTCTCTTAAAGTAAATGAATAAATAAATAAATAAATAAATAAATAAATAAATAAATAAATAAACAAATATTTTAAAAAATACTCTTCAGGCTCAATTAATATTTATACTTTCTACTGTTCATGCCTACTCTCAAATACCATTTGCTTAGTATTTTGAAATTGTTAATAATATTTCTCGTAGAACAAAGTCCTGCTCTAAGGTTCTGGCTATTCAGTCTTAGTTTTCAAAGACTGATATTCTAGCTATTACCCAGCTCTACATAATTGATATAATTTGTTGCACTGTTGATATGCCTTTAGGAAAGATTCTAAAGACTGCAACTGATCACTAAGATGAAATACTCTGCTTAGTTACTATGCTACAACATAGTTGGGGGCTGCATGATGATAATGGTCTTGGGCTCATTTCAAGAGCAGGATTGAAATTACTGGCACTTCGAGAAATAATGTCATGTTAAATTTGTTCTATATCCTCAAAGTTCTAAATGTTTTATGAGCAAAATATCTGTTGTGTGACACTGTATATAAATAGAGTTATGACTAATATTCTGTAATTATGAAATTAGAATTTATATATGTACTGAATAGTTTTTTCACTCTAACCCACATCATTTTGTTTATATTATCCATTCATCTGTTCACTTGACCAATATACATTAGGTGGCTGCAGTCTGCCAGCCACTTTGTGGGGCTCCTGGAGAGGATAAACTGCATAAGACAGTTTCTAGAAATGTTATCTTCAAATCTGTGCTCTTAGCAAATCCCTTCTGATACTTCAAGTCCAAACCTGTTCTCTACCAGTTCCATAAAGTCTATTTCGTGGTACGACCACAGGCAATAAACCACAGTGGTAATAACGTAGATTGTGAAATCAGAAAAACTCTGGCTTAAAATGATACCTACAACTTTAAGTTATTGAATGAACGGGGAAAATTAATGAATCAATGTGAAATTTGGCTTACTTAACTGTTAAGTGGGGATGATGACATTGAAAATATGGTTGTTCTAAGGGCTAAAGCAGAACATCCCCCCTTCTCTCCATGCTCCTGGCTACGGCTCTGGTGTACGTTCTGAGCAGACCACTGGCAGGCTTGCTGTCTTCTACCCACTCTTAAATATGGGATGTCAACCTTCGGTCATAGGTCCTCTTCTTTTTCACCCTATGCTCACTCCCCTGAGTGACTTCCTCCAAATCCATGACTTAAAAACTGACCTCGGGGGGTGCCTGGGTGGCTCAGTCGGTTAAGCGTCCGACTTCAGCTCAGGTCACAATCTCACGGTCCGTGAGTTCAAGCCCCGCGTCGGG
Organism: Panthera leo; assembly: GCF_018350215.1. Taxonomy (NCBI): domain Eukaryota; kingdom Metazoa; phylum Chordata; class Mammalia; order Carnivora; family Felidae; genus Panthera; species Panthera leo. The sequence continues at coordinate 1,742,196 of NC_056689.1, read as the reverse complement.
CTCTGGGCTGATGGCTCAGAGCCTGGAGCCTGCTTCTGATTCTGTGTCTCCCTCTCTCTCTGCCCCTCCCCTATTCATGCTGTGTCTCTCTCTGTCTCAAAAATAAATAAACGTTAAAAAAAAAAACTGACCTCGGGGCGCCTGGGTGGCTCAGTCAGTTGAACGTCCGACTTCAGCTCAGGTCATGATCTCACAGTCCGTGAGTTTGAGCCCCGTGTTGGGCTCTGGGCTGACAGCTCGGAGCCTGGAGCCTGCTTCGGGTTCTGTGTCTCCCTCTCTCTCTGCCCCTCCCCCGCTCACATTCTGTCTCTGTCTTCCTCAAAATAAACATTAAAAAAAATAATTAAAAAAACTGACCTCAACACAGATGATCTCTAATCGTGTATTACTAGTACATATGTCCCTTCTAAATTTCAATTCTTCTATACGGATGCCTACAAAGTCTACTTGAAAACCCAATGATACGCCAATACTAGGTTGTCAAAAATGAAATCTGTAAGCTGCTTCTCAGCAGGTGCAGCATCACCGAGGCATAGGGCACTTGTCTTTTTACAAAATTTTTTTTAACGTTTATTTATTTTTGAGACAGAGAGAGACAGAGCATGAACAGGGGAGGAGGAGAGAGAGAAGGAGACACAGAATCTGAAACAGACTCCAGGCTCTGAGCTGTCAGCACAGAGCCCGATGAGGGGCTCAAACTCACGGACCGTGAGATCATGACCTGAGCCGAAGTCGGACGCTTAACCGACCAAGCCACCCAGGCGCCCCTGTCTTCTTTTTTATAAAAGAAACAACAAAAACAACAAATAAATAAAACCTTTATTTTTTTCTTCCAATTCATTAGACTAAATAATTTCCATCTATTTACCATCAAATTCACTCTTTTTTGCTGCTGTCAAAAGTGTTTTTTGAAGAAATTCCACCGAAATTTTTTTTTCTGAGGGTGGATTTTTCAGCTCTAGAATTTCCATTCATTCTTTTTATTTGGGTTTTCTGCAGTCTGAGACTTTCCATTTGTATGTTGGTCATTGTCCTATATCCCTTTGACTCTCTGAACATGCACTTTGTAAGAGCTGTGTGAAGGTCAAACCTGTTAATTCACACATCTGGAGTTTCCTAGGAAAAGCTGCTTTGCATTGCCCTTTTTATCTATGTTTCCAATTTTTATTCTCTTCTCAGCTCTAGTCATTTTTGTATGTTGAATATTGAGGAGGACATGTTGTCAAGACTCCGGCTTAAGTTGTCTTTTGCAGATTGTTGATACTCTCCTAGCGCAAAGCCGGGCTGGCCGGCCTCTAATTGCAGATGGTTTCCTCTGTGTTGGGTAGCAGCTAGGATATCTGCTCAAGTTCTTTGAGTCTTCAAGTATGTCTCTGCTCGAAGTCTCTCTTTTGCGAGTGCTTCACAGGTTCGCTAATGTCATCTTGTGAATTTGCAAGCAGACTAGGGGCCTTCCCCTGTACAGAGCCCTCACTTCCAGAACACCCCCTTCGCTCACTGGCCAGCAGCTTTGACACCAGGAAACCCATCAGGTCACTCCACACTCCAGCAGCACAGTGCCTTTCTGCATGAACTTGAATGGCCTTGTAGAGCACAGACTTGGGGAGGGGTCTACCCTTACACAAAACCACCTAAAAAATTTCACCCAAATCTCCTCCCCTTCTCCAGAGTCAGCTTTCCCCTAAGTGCAGCATACTTGTGACCACACTCTAATGCTTTCAAACATCTGTAGCCCTCTAAAACTGAAGTGGGGAGAAATAGAGAATTTGGACAGACTAATTACTAGCAATGAGATCAAATCAATAATCAAAATTCTCCCAAAAAACAAAGGCCCAGGTCCAGAGAGCTTCACAGACAAATTCTACCAATCATGCAAAGAAGAGTTAATACTTATTCTTGTCTAACTATTCCAAAAAATAGAAGACAAACGAAAGCTTCCAAATTCATTCTATGAGGCCCCCATTACCCTGATTCCAAAAGCAGATAAAGACACAACAAGAAAAGAAAACAACATGCCAATTTCTCTTTTGATGCAAAAGTCCTCAACAAAATATTAGCAAACTGAATCCAACAATATGCTAAACAAATCACTCACTACGAACAGGCATCCCCAGGGATACAAGTGTAATTCAATATTCTCAAATCAATCAATGTAATACATCTCCTTAATCAGAGTTCATGGTTCCTGTCTTAGGAGGGCTAACCAAGTACTCTCCCGCATACTGTTGGACTTCAGCATCCTATCTTTTATTGACTACATTTAGCTTGGTCCTTAGAAACTCTCTAAAACTTTCTATTAACAGTCAGTTAAACAGTCAGAGCACAGAGTGAGCACAGAAGAGAATGCCAGAGGGCAGCCAAGATAGACGCTCTTCGGGCATCCTCGACTCAGAAGGGAATCACATCCCCTCTACCACATGATATTCACTAGAAAAAAGTCACTGAATCCAGCCAATACTCAAGAAGGATCTACTGTAAAAGGGTATGGATATAAGGGGCCACTTCAAGGTTGGATACCATGAAGCCTTTTGTTTGAAGTGTATTTATTTTGAGAGACAGAAAGAGAGCACAGGCAGGGGAGGGACAGAGAGAGAGGGAGAGAGAGAATCTCAACAACTTGCGATCCCACGAACTTGGGATCCCATGGATCCCACAAACCGTGAGATCATGACTTGTGCTGAAATCAAGAGTCAGACACTTAACCAACTGAGCCACCCAGGTGCCCCTGCCATAAAGTCTTTACTTGAATCATTTTTGTGTTTGTTTCTCTTTTCTATATTTTGTCTTGATTTTCTACCAGTTGGGTCTTTTTTTCAATATATGGTTGACTATATATTATTGTGTATTATATACCATAGATGTGAGAGTTCAGAGATAATGTTTGGTCTGAGGTTTTCTCTCTCGTGATATGATGTTCGTATACTTCCTTTGTAGGCCTAAGAACACATGAGTCCCACACGACCTTTACCTGATTAGAGATTCCAATGTTTACAGTTTGCTTTATTGTGAGGGCTGAACTACTTTCAGTACATCCCTCCGTCTTTGTGATATGCTGTTCAGAGTTCCTTCCCAAAGCCTCTGAAGTTTACTTAGGTCTTCCTTCCTTAAAATTGCAAACCTCCCGTGCCCATGAGTTTTTAGAAAGCTTCTGCTTGACTCAACAGCCTCTGAACGTCCTCTCCTAGAACCCTCAGAAATGCTAAGGCAACAGGCAGTTCACGCCATATTTTAACACCAACACACCAAAAGCCTACTGACACATCCAAACCGTCATGAATCCCGATCAAATGTATGGGAAGAAGACACAAATGTACTTTATAAAAAATACAAAATAAAATGAAAAATCGTATTGGCCTACCGAGGGCACGTTATTTTTCTGCTCCATTCTTTAATATTCTCTCGTGTTTATGATTTGCTCATGAATTCAGTGGTTTGGGAGAGTCACAGAAGGGAGACACCAGGGCTGGGATTATAAATAGTGAGGGTGTGCTCAGGGTTATTTTCTTCAGCGAAATTAAAAAACAGATTACGCTGGAGAAGACTCTGTTACAAGGTAAACAGCACATTAAAATTTGAAGGGCTTATTTGAGCATACAAGGATTTCAAGTGAGCGGCGCCGAACTGAAGGTGGTCAGGGGCACCCCGTGACCGGAGCTGGTGGGGGAAGGCCTCACGCAGACGATGGAGAAGCGAACCCAGGAAACCATGCGACCGGCCGGAGTGTGAGCGGTTGTCTATTTGGAAAAGCCTAGTTGGCTTTTTCTTGGTTGGTTTTTCTTAAATTGCATTTTCTGGGATTTAGCGCGTTGACTCTGGCTGAGGTTTTGGTTGGCTCTCGGAGGCCACCAACGCATCAGAACCACCTCGGTCCACCGGCCTCCTTGTGGAATTACTTTGACAACAAAAAGGCAGAAACCATTGCCCAGGGCAGGGATAGTGAAGCCATAACAAGGAACAGCTACAAGTAAATTGGTGAGTTCAGTCTATTCAGTAAATCACTCACTGGCTCGCTCGCTCACTCAGTGTAGACAGCAAGATGGAGTCGCTCGGGTCGGGCAGGGACCCAAGCAGGGCCCTCAGCGAAGAGGCGCCGCCCAGACCGGCGGCGGCAGCACTGATACCCGGCAGAAGCAGGGGAGGCCTGCAGGGACCCAGGGCCGGCCACATCCCGCCGGAAGGGGAGGGTGTTTGCAGCGAAGCGTGGGCCACGCAGACGCGGCCCGTCGGGGTCTGTCCCCCCCCCCCCAAAGGGCGGCTCCTCCGGAGAGAGGCCACGCGCGCGCAGCACGGAGACCGTCCCTGCTGGGACACAAGACGCACACGGACTCCGCGTTTGCTTCGTTCACTCCCCAGCCCGGGTGACCTTGCGGGTCGTGTGGTCTGTCGCGTGTCCCGCTCTGCGCGCCTGCAAGGAGCAAGGGAAGCGTGTGATAAAGCGTACTGAGTTTGGAAGCCCGAGCCTGCTCTCTGCTTCCGTGAGCCGCCCGTGGGGCTCAGGGCCGCGGACCGTGCGGACAGACACGACTCGACTCGACTCGACTCGACTCGCGTGCGCGCCTTCCCGGCGTGCTCGCGGCGGCGCTCACACGCACACTCACCCAGGCCGGCCCTCGTCCGGTCGCGGGAGCAGCCAGCCGCCTGGATGGGCCGCGCTCTCCGCGGCCCCGGGCCACCCGACGGAAACCAAGTCCTCGCAGTCCCGCAATTCGCGAAGCTTACATTTGGGCGGGCACGTGACACAAAATGCACAGACCCGCGGGATTTCGGGAACCGACGCTTCTTCTCTTTCCTCCCTCCCCCTCCTCCCGTTTCCCCTTCTGACCACAGGTAGGCCCGGAGTCAGCCCCCAAGGCCACGTGTCTTCAGATCCATCGGCCTCCGACACATTACACACAGTAAATCACTTACTCCTTCCTGAGGTTTTCATATTTTTTCCTGTTAATGGTTTTCCGGTACTTCTAACAAACGATAAACAAAGCCGGAGAGAAGAATCTACTTTCTACTTTCGCAGGAGCCTTTGTGCGCAAAGGAACCTTCTGGGCGTAGAATTTGCTCAGTACTCACCCTGCCATCTCTTCTGGCATCAGGGCCTCCTGGAAGGAGCCGAGCGGCCAGAACAATCTCTCCCTATTTCTCGATGTTCTTTTGGTTATGATGCAGTGAGAGCTGCCCATAATTTTTCCTTTCCAAAAATGCAGCCCCTTGCTTTGAAATTCAATAGCGTTATGAATTTGAAGTACGGTAGTTGTTCTTATTTATTAAAAAATAAAATACTTGAAAACTTTGATTATTCACCCTGAGTAATACGCTTTTGTGATACATTCCAAAAACAATCTGGACATTCTAGTGTCTTCAAATATTGAAATGCAGAATCCTTGAGCCATATAGTACACTTTCTTATTTCTTCCTTCTTCCATTTTCCATGAAGCTCATATTTCAAGAATATATTCTGCTCATATATGTGAGCATCTGTCATTTTTATTCAAAGCTCCACTGTATTGATTTAACTGAGATCTTACTAATAGTGCTTTTTTCCATGACAGAAGCTCCATTGACTGTAAGGTGAATATGAGAGAAGCAAAATTAAACCGAGGGAATGAAATGTGGTTTTCCAACCTATTTAATTAGCAACAGGTCAAACAGATCCATCGTCCAGTAAACATTTTAAAAATCCATTTGCTTTTTAAAGATATAGTCTGTAACATTTACGATGCTAGCATCAAAAGTCCTCAGATGCTGAAGTCGTCAGAGTCTCAGTAACCCTTGTGTGTGTTCAGTAGTAAACGTTTTATTGGACGTAATTAGTATTCTTCCCACAGAGAAGCTGCTGGCCTCTTTCAGTCGGGCAGGAATCTCCAGAACAGTCACAGTTGAGATGACCTCTAAATAAGTATTTTACGTCCTTTTGGCTAAACATATTTTGGATACAGGCAATCAGCAGTACGTGACAAGTGACTCTTTCCAGCAAATGTTAAATGCCTACTGTGTGCACAGTCACCCTGTGGACGGCGGAGCCGGTCCTACTGAGAGGAGTCTGGGTGTGTGAGCCAAGGAGTGTGCCATCGGGAGGATGACTCCGGGCAAACGCGTCAGTGGTCACACAGACGTACGTCATCCTGGAAGTCTGAAGGAAACGCTGAGGAAGCAGCCTACGTTTTCCCCACGAGGCCACGTCACCGAACTAAGATGATTCTGGCCTGGGCTTCGAAAGACAGAGAAGGTGTTTATGCACAGCTAGAGAGAGGAAAAGTGAAGTTTCTGTGGCAAACGCAGCACGTGGATGCGAGAAAGGATAAGCAGAGGCGTGTGGCTGCACCGTGGGATATAGGGCAAGAAGATAATGAGAATGTCGGGGCTGTCACAGTTCAGAAACACAGGGACTCGCAGGCTACGAGACACGATTTTTTTTGCGGAGGTTTTGAAGGTGTCCGAACCAGAGGATGGCGTGACCCTAACTGGATGGTAGAAAGCTGACTCCAAAGGCTGTGCGTTACTCATGGCCGTGGTGACGCCCCAAGTCGGGTCCAGCGCTCAGGTGACAGACGTCAAGAAGCAAAGCCAGAAAAGTGGCTGAGGAACTGAAGAAAAACTGTCTGCGGAACCGAAGTCACAAAGTTACCTACGGTCTTTAATGCAATGAAGCCCAAGACCTTTTGTCCCCTGTCAATGAGGGGAATTTCCCCATAAACGGCTTCTCTTCTGTCCCTCCGTCCACACTCTGTCAAAGGAAACACAGGACTGAGCCTTCTTTAACAAGCACGTGTACTCGAAGGCATCATGAGCCCCCAGTGAGGCTGCAGCAAAATAATCTGGTGTTTCTCACGGATTCTTCCAGCAGGTCTGTCGGCACCAAGAAGCACGATGTACGGCCCTTTCCCTGGGGAAGGGCATCCTCGGCGTGATTCCAAGCAAGTGCCTAACTTTGACTCTGGGCCACTGGCAATGTCACAACGTAATGAGCACGGTGGGATCGCCCATGCAAAGTCAACTGAATACATCTGCTTCTGCCCTCGTGTGAATTGTTACAAGGCTAGTAGCTTCTTTGGTATGAATGTTTGTATCCCCCCAAAATCGAAGCGCTACAATCCTAATTCTCAAAGGTGATGTTATTTAGAGGTGATACTAGGGAGGTGCTTAGGTCAATGGTAACCTTGGAAGTCTTGTTTTAGTAGTTTGATTTAATTATTGCCTTGTTTGAGCAACGAAAAGAAAAAAAGGGAATAACACTAAATATTCCAATTCAAGACTAATTATGCCAGACACTGTTTGATGCTGTGCTTGAGTGATCCCTCTTGCCCTCAAAACTATTTATTGAATATGAACTCTAATTATACCCATTTTGCAGTTTAGAAATGGAAACATATAGAAATGTAATTACTGCTACAAATCACAACGCAGGTAAGTGGCAAAGCCACACAGGAACCAAGACCTTTCTGATGCTGAATTTCAGGCTCTCAGGCACTCCTGGATGGTGCATTTCCTTTTTTTTTTTTTTTTTTTTTTTTTAATGTCTATCCATTTATTTTGAGAGAGAGAGAGAATGAGAGTAGGGGTGGGGCAGAGAGAGAAGAGAGAGCCCTCCGCTTAGTGCAGAGCTTGACTTGGGGCTAGATCCCACGACCATGAGATTATGACCTGAGCCGCAATCAAGAGTCAGACGAGCGCTCAACCGACCCCGTCACCAAGGCTCCCCGTGATGGTGCATTTTCTAATATTTGTTTCCACACATAGACCTGAATGTCACTACACCACCTGCTGCAGTGCTCCCACCGGTCCTACTATGTGCACTCCTACAGAAGTGAGGTCACGTGAGGCCTCTCCCTCTGCCTGGATAACCACTGTCCTAGGAATCCTGAAGTCAGCATCCTTCTGCTTAAAGACACACAGGATTTTAATGACAAAAACACTGATGATGATAAAAGTAAAAGTTAACACTTACTGAACAGTTAATGCCTGCTAGGGTCTGTCCTATGTGGGTCCCCATCCGATTCGGAACAGTTACAAACTAGAGAAGCAGGAAAAAGAAGGTTGTGCTAAGAATCTGAAAGCTTTGTGTCCACATGGAACCCACCCCTTCTCCAAATTCACCGATGGGATTCCGACCTACTCCTCAAGTGTCAGCTTAGAAGTCCTTGCCCCACGGAGGCTTTCAGGCCCCCCGTGTCAGTGCCTGCCAGTGGATGGCAATTCACCGCGTCTCTATGCTCCCTTCAGCCTGTGTCTTAACACAAGGGTCTTGGCCGTCCACAGACTACAGGCTCTCTGGGGCGAGGGCTGTTTGCCATCCTGTCTTGCTCTTAGCAACAGTTCTATAGTTTGGATGAATGAAATGTTGGGATTCGCTTTCTCCTACCTCCACGTCCACTGACTTTCAAACTAAATGGAATGTCACGCCTAACACAATTCCAGTCTGTTCGATGCTTTTGGTGATTCTAACCAGACTGCCAGGTCTGCCTGAGCTCAGGGCAGCGGTGGTCAGCTCTTCCTCCCAGGGACAGTGACCAGCACGATGCTGAATTCCTATTCCCACTTTTTCTGACTCAGGGCCTTCTCTAAAGCCTTGCAAATAGTCAGCTCAGGTAGATGCACAGCCTGAAAAGCAGGAAGAACTAACTCCCGGAGAACAATTCTCAATCAATAGAGGAGACAGTCTTGAATAAACAGCCCAGCCTCTCTCCTCCCCCAGCCCCTCCCCTCTCCCAGCCTCTTCCCTCTCCCCAAGCCTCTCCTCTCTCTCAGCCTCTCCCCTCTCCCCCAGCCCCTCTCCTCTCCCTCAGCCTCTCCCCTCTCCCCAGCCCCTCTCCTCTCCCTCAGCCTCTCCCCTCTCCCCAGCCCCTCCCCTCTCCCAGCTTCTCCCCTCTCCCCCAGCCTCTCCCCTCTCCCTGACAATTCTAGCAGGCGTTCTGTAAAGGTGTCTGAGATCCTGGAGCATTTTTCTAAGTTCTAAAGTGGTATCAGCCTCCTCCCCTTTTGTCTCACTTCCCAGGCTCCCTCCCATCTCTCTTTGGGAGCAACTTCCAAACAGACCACCTGCACTCAAGTCCTGTTTTGAACCTAGGCACTCAGAAACTATGAAAGGCTTCTGATCTATTCCCTCAGGTTTCCCCTCCTGTGATCACTCTTGCTGGGGATCCCTCAGCTTGAATCTCCCTGTGCCCCTGCCTTGTCCGAGATTACTACCACATGTAACACGGCAGGGTGGTAAAACCAACGGATGGAAGGCGGAATTTGTTCTAGGGTCCACGTGCACCCTTTCTCCAGCTCCTCTGCGGACTTCAAGCTGACACAAGCCCGCTTCCTCACATTCGGTCTCTTTGGAACATCTTAGATCTGAGTCTGCTTTAATCTAATCCTGGGATGAATACCTGAAGTACTTGGGAAAGGTCACGCTGGAATATTTCTTTGAGTTGCAACAGAACCTTCGGTCAGAAGCTTATTGTTATTACTTCTTAAAAACAGCTCTTACTTCTGCACTTACCTGTATGCCTTTTTTCTTCTAAGGCATTAAAAGGGGAATGTATTTGTACTCTACAGTTGACCCTTGAACAGCATGGTTTTGAACTACAAAGGTCCACTTCTATGTGTATTTTTTGCAGTCCAGTACTGTTCATGTATTTTCTCTTCCTTATGATTTTCTTCATAACCTTTTCTCCAGCTTACTTATTACAATACAGTATATAATACAATACACAAGATACATGTTAATTAATTAAACAATGTTATTGATACAGCTTTTTGTCAACAACAGGTGATTAGGACTTAACTTTTTAATTTTTTTTTTTAAGTTTACTTCAAGATGGAGAGAAAGAGAGAGAGAGAGACAGTGTGAGTGGAGGAGGGGCAGAGAGTGACAGAGAGAGAGAGAGAGAGAGAGAGCTTGAGATTGATTTTCAAGCAGTCTCCACACTCACAGAGAGCCAACGTGGGGCTCAAGCCCACAAACCATGAGATCATGACCTGAGTGGAAATCAAGAATCAGACATTTAACGGACTGAGCCACCCAGGCGCCCCAGGAGTTAAGTTTTTAGAGTCAAAAGTTATATGTGGATTTTTGACCTGTGAGGAAGTCAGTGCCCTAACCCCTGTGTTGTTCAAGGATTAACTGTATTTCTAATTATTAGATTTATATTATTATAAGCAATATACCCCTTTATCTCAAACATTTCTGCATTTAGAACAGAGAAATCGGATTTGGGAAAATACTGTATTATGTCCTTATTGATGCTGTGAAAACATAAAGTCTGTTCAGAACAGAAGACATCGTGGATATCAAAAAATGCAGGAAAACTCATCTCTGAAATGAAGAGAAAAAGACAACAATTAACCATGGAACTGTCCAAGATGGATCTTCTGTTCAAGAGCTTCCTCCATTAGGAAGTACCAATTCCAGCCACTTGTCATCACCCAGGATGCTGGATTTATTGAACGTTTTTCAGCATTCGTCAAAAAAAATCATGTTTTTCCCTCCTTACTTTCTATAATGTATTGAATTACAGTGACTGATTTTTTAATTACAGTGACTGATTTTTAAGGATAAATCAGTATTGCAAAATTCTTTGGGAAGTGCTTGATGTTAGAAGAATCTGTCAGGATTGACGAAAATCACACAAAGTTCTCTGGAAAGGCTTTTCGTAAGAAAGTTAAGTTATTCTAATTGATACAAAGATAATTTTTAACTTTTTTAAAATTTAAATGTAATGTTTAAATTTTCATTCTAGTAAGTTGTGTTTTTTTTGTTTTGTTTTTATTTTTTTAATTTTTTAAAGTTTATTTATTTATCTTGAGACAGAGACAGCACATGAGCAGGGGTGGTGCAGAGAGAGAGGGAGAGAGAGAGAGGGAAGATGACAGAATCTCAAGCAGGCTCCAAGCTGTCAGCGCAGAGCCCGATGCAGGGCTTGAACTCACAGACTGTAAGATCATGACCTGAGCTGAAACCAAGAGTCTGACTCTTAACAGATGGAGACACCCAGGTGCCCCTGAGTTGTTTTTATTTTGAAGAAATTCTTGCATTCCATCTAAATCCTTAAATATACTTACAGAAATGTTAAATACCTACCCATTCTCATACTAAGTCACAATATCCAACTAAGTGAAGTATTTTGAAAGGGAGATTTTAGAAAAGGAAGTATTTGCCATTACACCATTCCAGACAGTATAAAAGGTAAATCATTAGGTCAACACCTACAAAAGTATCTTTTTGTTTCATCTGTACAAGGGCTTGTAAGAGTAAATACATAATGGCATCTGATTGTTGAGAAACACATACACAATGGTTATTTTATAGCTAAGATGTCAACAGTTCAAATGAAGAAATTACTGACACAAATCTGTTGGCATCATGAAAAACACTGACGTGAAAAAAGGAGACACTCTCAAAGCTAATTTTGATTAAATGGAAGAAGTACATCCTCACCCTCAAATCCACAAATTGAACTGAGCGTTAGTAAAAACAAGCCCTTGGGAGCATTTGGAATCTCAATCAAAAAATGAAAAATAAATGTTTTCTTTGAAATACAAACTCATTTTAGTTAAGTAGCAAGCTCCTTTTCTTACATACTTGAAGCTAACATAATTTAGAATTTCAGAATTTCAAACAGCTCCTTTTACAAATGGAGAAATCACCACTGTCAATGAAATTAAGAGGAAAGCTACGTTTCCAAAGAAGTGGGCTTTTTTTAATTCCCCCAAGGGCCAGGATCAGTTTAATGGTATGCAAATTCAGTAAATCCCTTGAAATGTTTTTCTGCTTTATACACTCTTCCTATGAGGTCACTGAAGAGAATCAATACTACCTCAAGAAGGTGACAGGGCAAAATTAGAAAACAAACTAACCAGCCTACCAGGGAAGACAGGCTCTTTCCTCTTCCTTTCATAGTTTTCTCCTTCATTTACGATGTCTCCCAATCAGTAACGAAGGCATCGCAAGATGGCCCCGAATGTGGCTCTTGGCACCCGCGATTTCCTGCTTCCTCGGTGCAGTGTTTCTCCTGTCTGGTATCATTTTAAATCACTTGGCAAAATAAAGCTGTACACGTACAGAAAGAGGCATCTCCATGTTACCAGTGAGTGACCCAGTTTTACTGACAGGTGACACACAGAGAGAACTTTTCTGATGAGGGAGGATCAGGCTGGCTGCCAGGCCTCCAACACCTCCCGCACCCCCCAGGGTGGGACAAGTGTGATACTCCTCGGGCACTCCTGGCCGCCCAAGAACAAAGGAAAGGGGGGAAACAGATGGTTAACTGATAGAGATCACAGTCCTGCAGGACCTGAGTCTCCATCACCCCTCCGCAGTGATGTGGGGACAGGGGCAGGAGGAAATGGCAGATAGAACTAAGTTTCCTTATACCCTGCAGCCCATTGACTAACACTGGAGGCCAGGAGAGCAAACGTTTCTCTGGGAACCCCCTGCTGTCTGAATGCTAACGCTTTGCTGGAAGGAAAACCACCCTAGCTCGACAACAGCCAGGCCTCCGGGATCCTGGGAGTCTTCTTCAGCATATGGACATCTCACTGGAAACTTCCCCTGGACTTTACCTCCCCCAGTCTGTCCTCATGATCCCTGGGCAGCTCTTCCTGGCCACGGGTCCTGTCCCCGTGCTTCAAAAAAATCACCTTTTTGCACCAAAAATGTGTTCAAGAATTCTTTCTCGGGCATCAGCTCTGGACCCCGTGAACCTCACTATCACGCCCAAAAAACCTCATCAATATCTACAAGTTACATCTGAGAGACTAACGGGGTGATATAGGTGGTATTTTGTCCAGTATAAGACGTGTTACAAATCTGAATATTCTTACTACAGCACTTCTTAGGTCAGAAGTATTTTCAAACTTGATTTGCGTGTTTTTAAATAAAATACGAGTTTTCGCCTCCATTTTATCACAGTGCTGGTTGTGCACGCACAGAACTGTGCTTCATCTCCCTTTGCATATGTGTCCCCACAGCTGTAGGTTGGAGACAAATCTACAAATAATAAGCAAAAGGACAAAAGCAGCAAAATTCTAACTGACGCCTGTAATGGAGTATAATGGATGATAGTGGGTTAGAAAGAAACAGTCGATTTTGCTTTTAAATTAGAAATGTGACGTGTCAGGTCTTGTTATATATATATATATAATCTATCCTTTTCCTCTTTTCCTTCAATAATGTTTATGTAGAGAACGTATATTGTTTGCAAGCTCTACTGTAAAATATGGACTTGAAAATATTAAAGCTTTGTTTTCTTATTATAGACGATCGGACTTTACATTTGCACAATTCTCTAATGACCATTTGCTGCTTTCAAGGTGTGCCATTTGATGATCATAATGCCACCCCATTACCTTAAATATAAAATTAACCTTGCAGTTTAAGAAGCTGTGAATTAAATGAGCATGTAATCCAATCATTGTTAGAGCAGAAAAATACTTCTGACAAATTTATTGCTACTTCCTAAGAGCACTATTTGGCCCATGCAAATAGGTGATTCAAATATTAGAAGAAACCTGTTCAAAATGTGAATACAAACTAAGTCTGGTTTTAAATTCTGCCACCTGCCCTCGAGTGCCCCTGTTTCCTGGGAAAATCTGGCTACCAAAAGGCACTAGATTTGGCTTTTACTTGTCCAAAGTATGATTGTTAATACAGAAATATCAGTCATGAAATCCTAGCGATCTTTGGTTGCACATTGGATAATATGATGTCGAACTTGATTTGAGTATTTTTAAAGAAAATTATAGTTCAGAAAACCCTAAATGGAACAGTCTTAGACTCAAGAGTCCCAAGAGCATTTCCAAACACGCCCATGCTCCTCGGTTTGAGAAATTCTGCCATACTGTCTCCCAGCGGAAGAGTCTATTAAACAATTTTGAAAAGAGAAAAAAAAAACAAGACGACATTCCTGTTTGTCGTCATCATTTCTGAAACTATTTTTAAATATATTAATTTAATTTCTTGTGGGTATGCTGTCCTTGAGAATTCTAATTTCAGGACAATGAAATGTTCTTCTCCGGAAAGAACTGATTTTCCTACTTTAATGAATTCATTCATCCCTCCATCTAGTTGTATAGATCCCCCAGAAGCATCTTTACCATAATGACAATAGTTACATTCATCAGAGACGATGGTGACCAAAATATTACAAACCGCCTTCAGAGCGGAGGATCGAAATGCAGAAGTTTCTCCTTTTTTCCATAAGGCAGATACTTATAGAATCACATCATTTGAAGGAATGGTCTTTGAAAGAAAGTGTTTTGGAAATAAATACACAGACATATTAATAGATAAATCCTATCAGAGGAATATCATACTTCAATAAAGTGAGATTTCTAAGACAAAAATTTCACTGCCTGGCCGTTATGTGTGAAATCTAGTACAAAAGAGCCGATTGATAATTTTTAAGAGAAAGAAGGGTAGTAAGTTGAATGTGAACGTGATGCTTATTAAGGACACATGGGTAACTTTTCTAAAGTTTATGAGTTTGACTTTGGAAAGATGACTGATCAAACATATGTAAGTATGCTGTACTTTTACAATAAGTATTATAAAACGAAAACATTAAACCTATGATATATAAATATTACTAAGTTAAAATAGATAAGAAATGACATAATATTTTAGGAAGTCTAATAAATTGGAAGTTTTATGCTCTTTTTTAAGTTTTTTAATGTTTATTTATTTTTGAGACACAGACTGAGCATGAGCAGGGGTGGAACAGAGGGAGAGGGAAACACAGAATCTGAAGCAGGCTCCAGGGTCCGAGCTGTCAGCACAGAGCCTGACGTGGGGCACGAATCCACAAACCATGACATCATGACCAGAGCCAAAGTCAGACACCTAACCAACTGAGCCACCCAGGCGCCCCAAGCTTTTATGCTCTTTAGGATGCCATAACATCATGGGTATTTATAAGTGGGGACTTCTTTAGAGATGAATTTTGTCAAGTTTCAGATGAGTGAAGGTGTCTCACCCAGATAAATATGGAGACAAGAGATGAGATTTAGTTACCTTACCGGTTGTCAGTTGTTTCTACAGTTCAATCGGACACAATTTTCTACTCGTAGACAGAGAAGCTAACTGAAGTATCTTCTCAAGCATCACATCTGTATTAGCTGTTGGGCTGTTGACTATATCCCTACTGCATGCTATTTCCCAATTTCTTAATCTTAAAGTAGCAAGACAAATGTATCTCAGAGAGTTGTAAGGATTAAAGGAGATAACATATATAAAATATTTATCAGAGTTCCTGGCCCAGGTTTAAAATATATGAGAGGTGACAATAATATTAATGTAATTATAATTTGATAACAGGACTGCTTATCAGTGCTGTGCTCAGTGATTATGGCTTTTATTATTTGTTTAAGAGTCTTAGAGGAGTGTGTTATGTTAACAGACTTACAGAACAGTATCACTTCTTTAGGCAGATGTATCTTCTCCCCTCTTATGATTTTTTTTCTGCTATAGAGATCATTTCATCCAATTTCAGATGTCTGGGGACACTAACAAGCTGTCTATGATGTGTCCTACAGGGACAGGGAAATGGGCAGGAAGGACTGGAGGGAGAAGAGGAGAGAGGAAAACAGACTGAAAGATTCAAGCAGAGATAGCGGGAAGAAAAGGAAGACCACCACAGAGAACGCCTGCTCAGCGCTGCTCTCTGACTTGCGACCTGACGACCTGACGAGTCTCTGTTCTGAAGCCTGAGGTCTGGGGACTTTGGCAGTTCTGGGCCCTGCACTGCTGGCCTTGGGATGGGGGCTTTCCAAGGGCGTCAGCCTCCGTGCGTGGGACTCCTGGATGGTTTTCAGGCCTTGATGACATTACTTTAGAGGACACCCTGTCGCTGGGGGACTCAGCCCAGGTGCCCAAATGCTGGCTGCACTGTCACTCAACACTTTCTACGTGCTTCTCAGACACACGGACACCCCCATGAGGTCTGTACCTGAAATGCATGCTTCTGAGTGACTTTTAAGACACGTGCTGAAATTCACATGAAGGGTCCTCAACAGGCTGAGTTCACACGGGCAAGCCAAACGGTTTCTTCCACAATTGTCTTCAAACACGGTTTTTAAGATTTCTCTCCTTACCGGCCTGGGGATAATGAGACAATCCTATCACTTTCTGGCACTTGCAGACATCGCAAGTCTGACTTTGTGACATTAGAAAATCCAGACCATTGCTCTTCTCTTGTGCCGGAACCAGTCACTGCACGGCACGGCCCGCACATGAGCCCGCTCCCACCCAGTCGTGCGGGCCGGACGCCCCGCCGGCCCCGCTGCCCGGGCCCTCACGACGCTAACGTCTGTCCGCTTGGAGCTTCCTCAAGTTGAGAGCAGACCCGGCTCCTTGCAGCTGCAGGAATGAGCTCCCTGTCGGCTTGCTGACCAGCGGCCCGGGCTCCCTCTCAGCCCCGCGTCCTGCCCTGGGTCCCTGCACGTGAGTGCCTCCAAGTGGAAGTGAGAATCAGGGCGCCGACCCCTCCGAATACTCTCCCGCTGCATCCGGTTTCTGGTTATCCTAAACCTTGAAAAGCAAAGAAGTTTCTTCAGTGATGTGATTCGACTGGGCTTCCCAGATATTCCAGGAAAGTCCTCTTTTCTCACCTGAATCTACATCATATCTCCTAGTCCAAGGCTTTGGAATTAGGCTAAGACGTGTTCTGCCTCCATGAACCTTGATTAAATTTTCAATTTCCCATCCGGCCCCAAACTTGCCATCGGCCCTGCCCCCAGCTCAGGTCACCCCACATCCACGCCTGGGGTGCAGGGTTCTCTCACTCTCTTCCACTCAACTATCCCAACCCTGTCTGAAACTTCTGGCTTGTTCAGGTTTCTGGACTTGGGAAGGAGAGATTTTTAGAGTGAGTGTCAGGCAACTTTGTCCACGTCCTTGAGACACTTAGCCAGGGAGTAAGCCCTACAGCCAACACTGATCTGCCACGACTCCCTCAGTGTTACCGGAACATGACAATAAAAATGACGTGATGTCAAGTCTAACATCACTGACCGCGTTTGCTTCTTATCAAACAGTAACACAAGTGTGCGCGTTTATGTACAGAGCGGCCTAAAAGCACGCGTGGCGAATCATTTGTGTGGTTCCACATCCAAACGCTACTGGCCGGCAGTATGACATTGGGAAAGTTTACAGCCCCGGTGCCTCTTGGGTGTGTACGTCCCAGAAAAGCCAAATTAGTCTGACCCAAGATAACCATCCAG